>NC_086444.1:948104542-948732042 GCF_028390025.1 Pseudophryne corroboree | reverse complement strand
AATACATTTTGATATCTAGAAATTAAATACAAAGTTTGTGATACTTCTAATCCTCTATCACAGATTTCATTTTATTTAAACACTTAGTAGATCTTGATTACTCAGCTTTCTGCATAGAGTTAGATTAAGGGAAAGACAATTGGATTCCCAAAGAATATGGGGTATATTTACTAATGGGCAATTTGTCAGAGCTGCCAGTGATTAGCGGCTTTGACAGACATCACAGGAATCAATGCTAAATCAGGCTTATTTACCATTCATTCCTGGTGCTATTTTAAAACTATCAGTCAAAACTGCCCATGAACAGTGGCTGTGACAAACTACCTCTTAGTAAATATACCCAGAGTGTCGCTACAACTAGCTAAGCCATGGAACACTTATGTATGTATAGTAACTGAGCATCATATCTATACCTGTAAAACAAACACACTGACACTTTTACTACTTCCTTAGGCATCATTTGGGACTGTGCTATCTCGGTCTATATGTGATACTCAGTAACAGTTATTTACAAAAGTGCAGATTTTCCAACCTGCTGCACAAATTCCCCATATGTAATTAGATGCATATGGTTACACAGCCAGGACGACCTAAACTGAAAGGTGCAAAATGTTGTACCTTCCAACAGGAGGAGTTGGACTGATCGGGGTGATCATTGCAAACTGCAGGCTTCTCAGGTGAAAATGCTGCATATTTGGCCTGAATAAATGATGTATGTAAACCCGATGGTTTACATAAATCTGCAATGGTGGGGCAGCTGCGTATGCACAGGACCCGCTCTGCACATGTACGGCACGGATCACTAAGTGCTTGCATGCCGTGCCCCCTAGCCACAGCCTGATTGAAAGGCTGCCGGTGTTTGGTGGCAGGGGTGGGCATAGCTGAGTTGCATTCCCAAAACAGGAGTGTGTTGCCCCATTTTCAGGGAGTGGCTAGGTCAGTGGCTGTATCCTTGGATGCAGCTTCACTGGCCCCATCAGTGTGAGCAGCCTGGCCACATTGGGCAACTGAGGGTTCTCATATTGCCGAGGTTCACGCTGTTTATCCAATACTGCGTCTTCAGAAGCTGAAAGTATAAAAAAATTGACACTTTATTTTATTTTCCCTTTCTTTTTTGGTTCCATTTTTATGAGTATGTCAGGACAATGAACTATATATGTAACATGTAAACAGGAGAACACGACAAGGTCACTAACATTTTATCTGATGTTATATGACTATATTTGTAAGGTGAGATTTTATAGTTATTGTTCAGGGGAATTCCTCCCAGCACAGCTGGCAATTACAGTTTATGTGGTTTGTTTTTTTACAATACCAGAAAAGTAAGAACATTGTGCCAAACTACAATGTGAGTGTACACCTGTAAATGTGGCAGGCAGGCGGGCAAATTTGTACATTTGTGAGAAACAAAAATGGATTTCAGAGGAACATTTTATTTGTGATGAGGCCCCCTTTAGCATAACAGAGCAAGGGGGAGATTTATCAAAGCTTGGAGAGAAAGTGGAGAGGGACAAAGTATCAACCAATCAGCTTCTGTTATTTTTCAAACACATCCTGTAACATGACAGTTAGAACCTGACTAGTTGCTTCTTTATATCTGTACACTTTATCTCTCTCTAAACTTTGATAAATCTCTCCCCAAGTATATACTCTGTCCTCTCAGATTAGGGTTGCCACACCCTCCATTAAATAAATGACCCATATGAATTACATAGGTTCTGTGACTGACTCCATTTCACCTGGCTTTAATCAGCCACAGAACCCGTGAAATTCATATGTGTCCCTTATTAAATAAATTATCTGGCAACCGTATCTCAGCTCCAACTTTTTCCTTTCCTCTGTTCACCTTATCACCTTAATTAAGGCATGTTAGTCCCTGTTACCTTATGGACTGACCAGGGGTGTAGATATACCAGTAGGGGCCCCATAGCATAATTCCATGCACATGCCCGCCCGCCCTCCCGCCCTCCCTACCCTGCTGGATTACTCAAAGCTCCCCTTCCCCAGTGGACTACCCGCAGCACTCATCATTGGGGCCTCATTTGTTTTCAAACTTGTCAGCAGTATGCTGCTGCACTGCCACCTCATCAGCTCCCCAGCCGGCCCATCTCCGTTTTGTGGCTCCTCACAGACGTTGGGAGGAGGCATGGCTGTAGTCCAGGGATGTCCCTGAAGACTCAGCCATGCCTCCTCCCAGCATTAATTATTACTCGGGAGAGGCGGAGCCGGCCGGGTGAGCAGGTGTAAGGTAAAAGCTGCCAGCGCCGGGGCTCATCAACTAGGTGCAGGGGAAGGCTCGAGCCCCAGAGACGACTTGGGCCCCATAGCAGGCATCTCTTGCACATATGGTAGCTACGCCCTTGGGACTGACTTTACCTCTCCATTCAGTAGCTGCGCCTTCACTTTGTCCACACTCTACCTCTTATTACAGCACTCTGCCTCTATCTGCCATCTCACCTCAGTCTGCTCTCCCTCTTTTCCAGATGTAGTGAAGCTTACAGGAATTTACCTGTCCAGCCAGTTTCCTCAGACCAACTGTCACTGTGATTGCCTCACTGCTATTTATAGCTCTCGGGTTGCCATAAAAACATCCTTTCAAATCACCTCATACCTCTGGCAGATGCATTACCCCCCTCACCTTTAGCATTAGCAACTTAATGTTAATGACCATTTTTTCATTCTTCCTTGACAAGATCAATGTATGTGTTGCAGAGTTGCATTGGTTTCACTGGGAATCACTTTATTCTTTAGTCTGAGTATGTTTTATGTGATCTCAAGGGATAGATACTGTTGGACTTTCATTTCATAATATATAGCAATAATATATACTTTATGTTATTGATTTAGGGAAAATGTGAAAAAAAATATGGTTGCTTGGAGGCGCACAGGGCTGCGGGGGTGCCGCCGCCGCCGATTGCTGCTGTTTTGGGAAGGACACGGAGGGCACAGCGTGCGCCTCTCCTGTGTGTCCCTCCTGGGTCTCCGGCGGCAGCGGCGTCTCTGTTAAATGAAGTGCTGGTTTGTGAGCTCTGATTGACTGGGGGTATATGTGTACCTGGCACTGGGAGGGGGGCATATTTGTCACTGGGGGTATATGTGTTCCTGGCACTGGGGGGGGGCATATTTGGCACTGGGGGGTATATGTGTAGCTGGCACTGGGGGGGCATATTTGGCATTGGGGGTTTATGTGTTCCTGGAACTGGGGGGGGGCATATTTGGCACTGGGGGTATATGTGTACCTGGCACGGGGGCGCATATTTGGCACTGGGGGTATATGTGTAGCTAGCACCTAGGGGTGCATATTTGGCACTGGGGTTATATGTGTACCTGGCACTGTGGGGGGGGCATAATTGACACTGGGGGTATATGTGCACCTGGCACTGGGGGGGCATATTTGGCACTGGGGGTATGTGTGTAGCTGGCACTGGGGGGCACATGGGGCACTGGGGGCATATGTGTATCTGGCACTGTGGGGGAATATCTGACACTGGGGCATATGTGGCACTGGGAGCACAGCCCTAGCAACAAGCATTACCCCCTGGTTACAAGCACAACACCCAGCAAATGAAATCCCTTGCTACAAGCATTACCTCCTAGCAACGAGCATGACACCCAGTGCATGAAACTCCTGGCAACGAATATTACCCCCTGGCAATAAGCGTGAAACCCAGCACATAATACCTCTGGCAACAAACATAACACCTACCGCATGAAAACCCCTGGCACCGTGCATGGAACCAAGAGCATGAAACCCCTGGCAACGAGCAGGTAATTTAAAAGTAATTTGAAGCCTTACTGTAGGACTTAATGTGTAATGGGCATTGCGGTGTATGGGATAATGTATCACGGACATTGCGGTGTGTGTCATAATGTGTCACAGGCATTACGGTGTGTGGCATACTATATCACGGGCATTGTGGTATGTGGTATAATGTCTCAGGGGCATTGCAGTGTGTGCAATAATGTATCACGGACATTGCAGTGTGTGGCATAATGTATCACGACATTGCGGTGTGTGTCATAATGGGTCACAGGCATTGTATGTGCTATAATGTATCAGGGGCATTGCAGTGTGTAACATAATGTATAACGGGCATAACGATGCATGTTATAATGTGTCACAGGCATTACGGTGTGTGGCATAATGTGTCGGGGGCATTATGATGTGTGGCATATTGTGTCATGGCCATTATTGTGTGTGGCATAATGTCTAAGGGCCATTGCACTAAGTGGCATAATGTATACTGGGCATTACTATAAGGAGGAAAAATGACAAATAATGTAAGGGGCATGAATCAGGATTATTTTTTTTTCCTGTGGTGGCCAACGTCTGGGCGTGCAGGTTGCAAAACTGGGGTATAAGGTAGTCTTTTCCTGCAATGCCACGCCTCTTCATTCATCACTTTACTAGTGGCAATTATGGGGGAGGTGCCAGAGAATGTTGTGGCTTGGGGGAGAAAAATTTCTAGTTACGCCACTGGTGGAGCACCTTTTTAGGTTTGGGTTCACCTATATTTTGCATGACATTCATGTATTTTTCATCAGGGGATGAATTATAACATTTTAGAAGGCTGGGAACAAACCTAGGAGGGATATGGGGATATTTTTAATTATTTGGAAAGCCATGTCAGAGTTGCAGGGAGACTAACCCATGGCCTTTCACTTACATAGATTCATGTTGAGTACTTGGTAACAGTAATGACCTGCCTGCTTTCAGTAGAAGACACCAAACATTCCTTTTTCCTCCCACCATTTTAAGATAGCAGCTGAGTCCTCATTGATGTAGGATACACAGTTTTAAACCATTCAGTGTCCGGGGAGCAGTTAAACGGGTCTCACACAAAGAAATGGGCAAATACTGTATATAGGCTCATTTATCAATGAGTGATAAATTTCACTGTGAGTGGTAAATTGCACCAGTCGATCACCTCCTGTCATTTTTCAAACACAGCCTGTGACATGGAAGTTAGGAGCTGATTGGCTGGTGCAATTTATCACTCATAGTGAAATTTATCACTTATTGATAAATGAGCCCAATAGTCTGCAAGTTTCCCAGCTATGGGCAACCTCTCCACTTTCTCTCTCTCCAAGGGTTGATGCATCTACCCTAATCAGTAACATGGTTCCACAAACTTTGTCAAAGCATAGAACAATCATCATACATGGCATACAGTAACTTGTGTGCCTCTGACATGAGTGTTTACATGTATTAGATTTAATTTTATTCTTAGCGAGTGTGTACAGGATAATGTTATGGAGGCATGACATCTCTGAACATCTGCTGCTATGCAGTTATTATAATCAATTGTTGCTTAAACAAAACTACTTTTTAGTTACCTTAGGTTTCATAAAGAAAGTTTTGCTTTGTACTCTGTTGAACTTGAGTGCTCTTTAGTTAGTGCAAATTACAAACATACAACAAATCGTCAGCTTTAACAGCATATTTACCACCCAAACCACAGCTGTTATGATTGTTAATATTGGAACTTAGTAAAAGTAAAAACAACTGTACCTGATTTTTGTATTCCTCTTTTTGGAATTCTTGAAAAGCATATTTGAATTTTGACAGCTTGTGCTTTTGTGAGATGGTTAATGTTTTAAGAGCTGCCTTAAAGTATTTGGCATTCTAAAGAAATTAAGAAAATAAATATTAGTTGCCGCCAGGAGAATTGAAGTTGGATATATAAATTATAAGGTCATTTATGTGAGACATCACCGTATTAATCAGTGGTGGATTATATCAATGGACTGCAGGACTGCAGCCTCCCCAGGTAAAATCTGCTACCGAGCTCAGTGTCAGTGAGGCCAGATATAAGGCCTAATTCAGATCTGATCGCAGCAGCAAATTTGTTAGCAGTTGGGCAAAACCATGTGCACTGCAGGGGGCGCAGATATAACATGTGCAGAGAGAGTTAAGGTCCATACACACGGAGCGATATAGCTGAGCGATTTTGACTATTTAGTCAAAATCGCTCAGAAAGTTAGTGCATATCGCGTATCGCTATCGCTCTGTGTGTACACGGCCAGCGATAGCGATACGCGTCCCAGCCAGGTCGCTATTGCTGCTAAAAATAGACTGTGCAGGCAACTCAATTTTGGCTAGGTCGCTGGAAAAGAAAAAGCATCCCCTTGCTTAAATGAGTTAGTCAAAATCGCCCATAGCCAGAATCGCTGGTAAAGTTAGTTAAAATCTCCTACTGCCAGTTCAAGGGAAAACACTCAGTCAAAATCTCTCATAAACAAAAGTTCTCCGTGTGTATGGACCTTTAGATTTAGTTGGGGTCAGGGGTGTATCTAGTGGTCGGAGCTCCCCTGGCAAAGTAAGGGACTGGCACCCCCCCCCATATTTAAAATGGGTAAGGCCAGAAAAGCGCATGGCAACCAAATAGTACCCACAATTCAAATTATACCACATATGCCCCTTACTCACATTACACCGCACAGTAGTGTCCGTTATTCATGTTACGCCACACAGTAGTGCCCCTTTTACACAGTACACCACACAGTAGTACCCCTTATACAGGTTACGCCACACAGTAGTACCCTTTATACACGTTACGCCACACAGTAGTACCCCTTATACATGTTACGCCACGTGTGTGTATATATATATATATATATATATATATATAATATAGATTGTAAGCTCCACTGGGGCAGGGACTGATGTGAATGGCCAAATATTCTCTGTAAAGCGCTGC
The DNA here is from genome assembly GCF_028390025.1 of Pseudophryne corroboree. Classification (NCBI taxonomy): domain Eukaryota; kingdom Metazoa; phylum Chordata; class Amphibia; order Anura; family Myobatrachidae; genus Pseudophryne; species Pseudophryne corroboree. The sequence goes on along the minus strand of NC_086444.1, from coordinate 948,725,341 downwards.
GGAATATGTGTGCGCTATATAAATAACTGGTAATAATAATAATAATAATAATAAAATATATATATATATACATATATATATGGAATAGAAAAAGATTCTCGTGGGAGCCAATCAGCCTTTAAAATAACAATATTTAAAAGTTTTTATTCATACACAAACGAAAGGTATTTGTAACCTAAAAGTTCGTCATTGGTACAAATATCTAAAAATTCAATAAAACAATTTAACAATCTCAACAGGTAGTTGTGATCCTGTGAGGTTGTTGCCTGTTCCTGTGAAAAAGGAATAGTGCGGTTCAGGATTGGAAATCTCTAAAGACCCCATTTTGGTGATATTTATTAGAGCAGAGGTGGATTGTAGGGTTCCACCCTCCTTGATGAGATTAGGGAAAATTACAACATCTGACTTCAACCTAATTGTACATTTTCTGTTTTGATGAAGTCTATTTAGATACCATATCATTTGAAAAGAACGTGTGATTGGATGTAACATTAAGAATTCAAACCTGTCTTAACCAGTGGTAAATCATTTTATCATAAAAACTGATTGCAAACCCCTGATGAAGTCCTAACGGACGAAACGCGTTGGGTTTCGCATTATTGGGTTAACAAAGCCACCACCACAAGCATCTGGTTGGATACACGTCCCTTTCAAGTTCTGACTGTGATCACCTGATTGTAAATTCCTCACATCAACTAAAAATGTCTATGTATAAGATTGTTAAATTGTTTTATTGAATTTTTAGATATTTGTACCAATGACGAACTTTTAGGTTACAAATACCATTCGTTTGTGTATGAATAAAAACTTTTAAATATTGTTATTCTAAAGGCTGATTGGCTCCCACGAGAATCTTTTTCTATTCCATATCTACTCTTGATACCTTATCTGACAGAAGTTATTTCTTGGTGGTCTGAGACTAGTGGTACAGCGCAAAAAAAGGGTTACCTTTTGTTTTGTGACATATATATATATATATATATATATACATATATATATATATATACTGTATATAAATATAAAGTAGTGGCTAGTTTAACAGGAGTCTGGGGGTGGGCTTACAAGGAATGTGTGAAGCCTTATGTTGGTACATACTGGCCAATATATCAGCTGTTGAACAGCTGGTGCGTCGGCCAGTGTGCACCAGCGATGCTCTTTGTCTCTGAACGACATAGTTCACAGACATATCATTTTGGCTGTGCAGCACAGCCAATGACCAATATATTTACAGATATATTGGTGCATCGTTCTGTGTGTCCGGGCAGTCAGCCGACCACCCGTACAATTGCTGTACAAGCCGGTGTGGTGAGTGACAGTGCAACTGGGCCAGCGCATGTAAATGCCAGCCCAGATATGACATCAGTCACAACGTATTGGGCAGTGTGTATGCAGAACACACAGCCTGACCCATCTACAGATATATCTGCAGATCAATTGATCTGCAGATATAGCTATAGGTGTGTACCCAGCTTTATGCAGATTCCCAGGAGGTGCACAGCTCCAGATATACTCAATGTACCGGATCCCTGCATGAACCGGCCAGCACATATATTACATACATGATAACATGTATGTGTGTATATATACATATATATATATATATGGTATGTGGCTAAGATCCCGGCTGTCGGAGTCACGGCAGTCGAAATAGAGATGTCGGGATCCCGACACCCATCAAGATGCCGACAGCGGAATCCAGACTGAGTCAAGAGACCGACGCCGGAACTGCAACAGCCGGGATCCTGACCATTGTAAGTAACGCAGCGGCGGGATAGTGCCGGGCATGGCGGGGTTAGGTTTAGCCAACTCCAGGGGAGTTGGGGTTAGGCTGCAGACAGGTGGGGCATCCCGTCCGGCAGTCATCCATACTGATCATCCATACTGATCCCATATATATATATATATATATATATATATATATATACTCCTTTTTGGTCGGCACTACCAATCAAAAAGATATGGCCCCGGTGCTCCCCCAGGCAAGCAAACCACAAATAGAGATCAATAAGCAGGTGGCACTCACGGGTCTTTTCAATGATCAAATAGTCATATCATCAACGTTTCGATTTTATTCCAAAATCGTCATCAGGATCATACACAATAAACACAGAACAACAGACAACATTTATAGCTCACCCAAAGCTATAAATGTTGTCTGTTGTTCTGTGTTTATTGTGTATGATCCTGATGACGATTTTGGAATAAAATCGAAACGTTGATGATATGACTATTTGATCATTGAAAAGACCCGTGAGTGCCACCTGCTTATTGATCTATATATATATATATATATATATATATAGTAGAAGATATCCGCACTCCACACAACCTTAATGTCCAGCAGCGGGATGCTCCAATAAAGATCAAAAATGATTTGATCCAAAATATATAAAAAATATGATTTGTGCACTCACCATAAGGAAGAGAAAAAGTTTTTTTTTATTAAGGCAAATACTCACAAAAATCTACATAGCAAAAGTGCATTTGTGCAAATGTCGTCGTTTCGGTCCACCAGGACCATCATCAGGACAAGAAAAACAAAAGGATTTTTCCCACACGCTCTGCAGGCTGTTAGTAACAAGAACTGTATACTATATAATAATAGAAAATTTAGAGCTCTTCGTTACATATATTTTGCAAAAAAATATGATAAGCCTCCATGTATATTATGGATTATGCAAGCAAAAGTTATAAAGATTTTTTTAGAATTATATTATGAATGTTGTTTGAGGTCTATTATAATTGTTCCACTCAAAATAAGTGTATAATGGATGTTTAAAGACAACTTAGAAAGGAATATATTACAGTATTGAACATTAAACTTTATCTAAAAAATAAAAACTAAGTAATTAAAAAGATAGAGAAAAAATATTATCTTAAAAAAATCAAAAGAACACGTGTTGTCTGACAGGCTGGGATTCAACCCTGAGACCCCATGTATGCTATACAGAGAACCATACCATTAGGCTATGGGAGAAGCACTGGGAATGGAGTGTTTTATCTTGTACTTGAAATTTTAGAGGACATATTGAAAACAGTTGATAAGCACTGTTTGTGATTAAAATAATTATGAAATATTATGTTGTATATGTGTATATGTGATTTTAATTCAGCCACCAAGCCGTTAAACCATTTTGGTTTAATTTTAATTATATAGATGAATTAATTATAGATGATCATACACATGTTGGAGTAATGGAGCCTTATCCGCAGGTGTAATTGATTAACATTAGTATTCTGATTGGTCCAATTTGGAATAAAAGGAGTCCAGGTAAGTTCCAGCTTTATCCTCTGACAAAACAGCTGCTCCAAAATAGCAGAGAAACGTGTAAGAAATGCAGATATTCTACTCTGGACTTTGATACAGATGACTCTCCAGTGGACGCGTCCCTAGCACTGGATGACTGATCCCCAACTCCGCCGTATTGCATAGATGAAGATGGGCACGCATCCGACCTGACAGTGAAGGTCCAAGCCAGTAAAGGTTTCTCCTCTGGCTGTGAGTATACGGGATCAACTACATACGGGCAGCAGCGGCGGTGATGGGGTCTGAACCTATCACTGTGATTACCAGTGTACACATACGGCCTCCCCGGGCAACTACTAAATAGTAACTAAGAGCCGCATTAACAGATACTTTGTAACTGCTGCAAGTGATATCTTCTACAAGTGGACTCTCAGTGCACAAATTTATGGGCTAAAGACCATACGAGAATTAAACTTGGCCCAAGAGAGAATTATAAGTTAACACGTCCGAACATAAGCACCATATGGACTAAGGGATATTCAAATCACATTGAGATAATTGTTGTTTCCGCTGGAGACCGAGGAACAGAATACTGTTTATTAATTGTTGCTCTTATTTTTTCCATACATGTGTGTTTAATGAGATTTTTATATATTTTTTAATTGTAATAAAATGTTGATTGCGCTCCCTGGGTAATTATCTATCTTAAAAGAGGTTTTATTGTGGTGGGCGGAGTAGTACTGCCCCATTGGGAGCTGCATGGAATATATATATATATATATATATAATATATATATAAACCAATTGACGAAACAAGCTTGGTGGCTTAGTAGCACTTGGATTTATTCTGTGTTTTTGTTACCGTTAGTAACCTTGTGGCGAGTGATGCCGAGTGAACCACTGAGCCGGAAGCATGGCGAGCAAAGCGACCTCGCGAGAGGATGCATTTCACAAATTTGTATGAAATATGTTTAAAAATAAAAAAATAAAAAAATCTAAATTTTTCATGTCGACCTTTTGACCTTGTTGACCATGTCAACCTTTTGACTGTCGACCTAATGACTGTCAAATGTTATAATGTCTATCTTCTGTATCACACCCGGCTTCACTGTGTCTGGCAGTAATTTCCTATTGGAAGTCCAACCTGCCAGTCACCCACAGGACAGGCAGTCCCATTGGGAGGTGTTTCCTCCATCTGGGACTGCCGGACCGGGCCGTGATTAGATCAGTACATGCACAGTAGACTCCTGGCACCCAATGGGGTGAGGGACTGAATGGAGGCTGCACATGGCCTTGATCCACCCCTGTGTACGTAAATTGCCAGATATCTTAACTGTACTAGCAAGAAAGAAAAGTTGCAGCGCATATAGATTAGAATTAATAAGATTCTATTTATTAAAACACATATAAGAATAAAAATATATATATTTAAACAAACTGTGCAATTTATACCACCGGCCGGTCAGTACATTTTTACAATAATTAATGCATGCATATATCGAATGTAGCATAAATTGTAACAAATTGCTTCCTCTCTGTTCAATCACTTTAAGCAATAAAATTATAATATAATCTGATATATCTGATAATTATACAGACTGGGTAATGCGCTCAGAAGTTTTTCCTTTGAGATTATATATCAGTCATTTTTGGTGAAGAGGATAATGATGGTAAGATATATTTCTCACTTCAGGTGCAGGTAATTATGCTGTGAATAACTGCAACCTGTAATTGAGCCGGTGCTCTCACTGAAAATGTGTCTGGCCAGACGTAAATACAATGCGGTCTCACCACTCCTGTGCGTGGGTACTTTCACCTGGAATGTCCTCCCGGCTGCTGGTGCTCTCAACCTTTTATTGTGCAGTCATCTCTGGGGGATCGCATAAGCGGTGAAGAATTCCAATCGCATCTTAATGGAGTGTAGGATTTTGCTGAAAAGACCTCCGGACAGCAGTATAACAGTCTGAATGAGTGGTTAACGCGTTTCCCCGCCTCCCTCCGGGTTCAGCGGCTTCATCAGAATGAATGCGGTATCTCTTTACTCTTCATTTAAGCTGAGCGCTTAATTGATAGCCCTCCCACCATGCTGTCTCCTGGGCGTTTCAAGCCTCGTTTTCATTATGGAGTGCATGCAGGTTTTTGGGTATATGACAGCTTCGGGACTTCACGTAATTTTAGTCCCATCTGTGATTAATCATTCATTAACTATGTCTCAAGCACAAAACACAAGTCTAGTTAATTAGTAGAAGATTTATTACAGCTCTCAAGTAACCCAGGCTATTATTTGAACAATTTGTTACGAGTAGTTACTTTATAGATTATAAAGGAGAAAAGCATTCATCTTAACTGTACTGTCTTGTGAATGTTAGTTGGATGTTTCATGCTGTATTATATACAATATATAGAAATATATTGTTACATTAATCCAGAATGTGACAAATACTTAGATATTTTAAACAATTTTGTTTGGAATCATGTTGCATTATGATGTTATATCATATGTGAATATGTCAAATTAATCAATTGCTATGTTGCAAATTTTGCTCTGTGCCCCATAAATCCACACCCCAGAATGGGTGTGACCAAATCCAGCCTGGGGGATATCCAGCCTGTGTGGATTGGGATGAGGCCTAAATTGCCCCAATTTTCTTCTTGGTAAATGTTGGGAAGTATGCACGTTGGTAACTTGTTTGCTGCAAAGGAATTACCATCTCTGCGCTGTCGAAGGCAAAAGACAGCTAGATAGATATGAGGATAACCCAATACAAGGTTATTTTGTGCCAAAAAATACTTTATTTAGTTGGATTTAAGATTTCTATGTGAACTGCATGCCAACTTGCTCTTACCTTTTGTATGAATCTGTTGTGCGTAATTGATGATTTGGCATGAAATCCAAACACTCTGAGGTGGTCAGACTCTTGTCCAGCAATAAGCACAACATCGATTTGGCTTCCAAGAGTACTTAGCATTAGCATACATAGTAAAAGTTTCTGTGGAAAGCTTGTTCCAGTATCAGAGACCATTAAAAAGTAAGGTGGCTGTTCCTTGAGAAAGTTGTTCCATTCCTCAGAAAGAAAGCTGGAAAATGTGTGTACAACTGTATTTGTATTTTGCTGTAGGTGCAGCAGAAGCTGTGTACGCAAGGACATCAAATGAGGCCATTGGAAATACATTTGTTCCATATCCTACAAATATCATAAAAAACAATGGAAAGAGAAATATTACATATGTTGTATTTGTGGTTGATTAGTCTTTAATCATTAACACTGTAAAGAATACATCAGAGCATCACAAGGATTGAACAAAACTAATAAACATCAAAAGATGCTACTTCACAAAGGATTCAGTATGACATCATTGTGGACAGGATGCTGGCGGTCAGAATCCCGACAGCAGCATCCGGCCTTTAGAATCCCGACAGCCCCTCCAAAAGTATCCTAACCCTTCCATGCCCCCTACTCTAACCCTCCCTTGATGGTGCCTAACCCTCCCCGGTGGTGCCTAACCCTTGGTTCCCTGCTGCCTAACCTAACCCTCCCCGCTTGGTGCCTAACCCCCCTACTCCCTGGTACCTAACCATTACCTTCCCATCCCTGAACCCTAACCCCCCTTCTTATGCCTAACCCCCCCCCCTTCCCCCTCTCCCATGGCACGACACGAGCGCATCCCATCGAATATATGATATGAATTCCGGATGTTGGGATTTTGATGCCGGGATCCTGTGCTCCATCAGGATTTTGACACCAGTCTCATGCCTTCGTTCCGGATTCTGGTGTCTCTATTTCAACCACCAGGATCCCGTCCAGCAGGTTTTAACTACATCCCTTCACAAAATACTATCATTCTAGAGAAATGGTTCTCAAGCCCAATCCTCAAGTTCTGTACATGTTGTCTGTAATTAGCCAATCTGTTTCCACAGAAACTGGTGGGACACAGGGAATAATCTTTCTAGGGCAGGGGTGGGGAACCTCAGGCCCAAGGGCCGTATAATGCACTCAAAGCCACTTGATCCGGCCCGGCTAGGCTCACCTAAACGAGAGGAGATGCTGAGCAACGGCTGAGATTTCACCACCAGCGGGCACCCAGCTCCTCAGCAGCAGCTCACTCCTGAGCTCCAGCTTCTGGCTCAGGCAGTGTACATGTGTGGCTGTGCGGCGCTATGGGAGAGACGTCATGACATCTCTCCCATAGTTTCAAGGAGAGGGAGGGCAGTGGTATGGAAGCAGGAGCAGGGCTGGTGAGCATTGTGGTTTTTTTCTCTTTCTTTTAATGTGGGTGTGTGTAAGCGGCACTACTGGGGGGCATATTTAACGTGGCATAACTACAGGGGGAATATCTAATGGGGCATAACTACAGGTGGCATATTTAATGGGGCATAACAACTGACAGGGCATATCTAATGGGCCAAAACAGCTGACAGTGGGCATATCTAATGGGGCATAACAACTGACTAGGGGCAAATCTAATCGGGCATAACAAGTGACTGGGGGTCTAACTACTGACTGGGGGCAGGCTAATTTTTAAGTTGATCATTTTTGTATGGCCCCCGAAGGATATTATAAATATCCAAATGGCCCTTGGTAGAAAAAAGGTTCCCCACCCCTGTTCTAGGGGATAATTGTGTTGGTCACGTTCTCTGGCTGCAATAATGAAGATGTAATATATGGTATAAAGTACACAAGGTACTGTGTAATATACTGTATATGACATAATGCAACCCCTACTATGGGGTATATTCAATTGAAGTCGGATCCATTCCAACATGAATTTGTCAGAATGGATCCGACTGGACCTATTCAATGACTATCTCAATCCGACTTTAAAAAAAGTCGGATTTAGATGAAGGTGCTGAGAGGGGGAGAGCAGCAGGTAGACGGGGGAGAGCTGCGGCTACCGCAGCTTAACCAGAGGATGGAGCACCGCTGCCAGACCTCACAGCAGCGTCCACCCAGCTCCAGCAAGCGGGACCTCGCTTGCTGGAGCCAGGTGGACGCTGCCGTGAGCGGCGGCGGTGCCCCATCCTCCGGCTACGCTGCACTACATGTATTTAAAATGTGTGTACTTCTGTAACAAGCCAGACCTCACAGCAGAGTCCACCCAGCTCCAGCAAGCAGGACCTCGCTTGCTGGAGCCGGGAGTACGCTGCAGTGAGCGGTAGTGGTGCCCCATCCTCCGGCTACACTGCTGTATCCACTGCTCTCCCCCATCTCCCCGCTTCTCTCACCACCCTCATCTCCATGTGACTTTTTTTAAAGTCGGATTGAGATGGTCGGAAACGGAGCCAAAACCTGTCGGATTTGGCCCCATTTCTGACAGAAGCACGCGGATCGGTAGCTATTCCACCAATCCACAGTGGAATAGCTCGAATTCCCCGACTTTTCGGATAAAAAAGCCGGGGATTGAATAGGTGGCAACCCCTTCCGACCTGAAAAAGTTGAAAACTGCCGTCTTTCCAACAAGATGGCAGTTTCGACTTCAATTAAATATACCCCTATAAATTTATACATCATGAACACGGAAATCTGAGATTTTCTTCTATTGTTTGTTTTCTTATATACTCATCCAGAAGAAAATACTCTGTGAACAAGGATGGACAATCGGCCCTAGCATTTAAATAGGGGGCATGGTTATAAGTCATGGGAGGCCTGAAATAGAGAAAGCCTGCTGGTTGAACAAAGTGCCAGGAGGTGGAGCTGTTTGGTCAGATCTCCAAGCCTCCAGATGGCCAGTCTGGCCATGCTGTGAAACGAATACAGCAAAATAAAACAGATTAAGAGAAACAGTCTTAATTTTATTATCCAGCCCTTTGCCCATCTAAATTTCCCATAACACATAATGTAGTAAAAAACTGGGTTACTCAGTTGATAACAAACCCATGACTCCAGCTAGCTTTGTGAGGCAGAATGATATATCAAAGATATTACCAGGAACACAAATTGCCAGCAATAAATCTACAATAGTAACTTTCCAGAAGATCAGTAACAGCTTAAGAATGAAAATACATACAATAATGCGTTCTCATAGACAATCTATAACTGGTGCATGTTCATGCTTTGAATAATGCTGAGCATTTGAGGGATCTATCACTTATTGGGCTGTAATTAATGCATATGATAATGTGCTTTATTAGACACCTAAAAAATGGACCTACCTTGAAGAAAACAATAACATATCTTGCTCCCTTTTTTGTTAAATTAAGCAGAAAACGTTCCACCAAGAAAAAGAAATGTAAATCTTGTCCAAGCTTTAGAGAAGAATTGGTCACGTTGGCTATTAGCAAAGAATCTCCATCAATGACAAAGAACTCAGATTCTACATAATCATTGAGTAGACTTGCAAAGCTTAAGGAAACAGAATGAAAGATGTTTACTGTTCATAATAAAATGTTTTAGTCATATAATTCACTTCATGACTTTTTAAAAATATTATACAGTACTTTGTATTAAGCATTTATTTTTAACACATATTTGTGTTCTGTTAATATTATTTTAATTGTTTTTTTCTCTTTTATGAGATTCAATTTAAAGAATGGCAGTAAAATAAATGAAAAATAAAACATAAAATATACAAGTCATGTAATGTTGTATATTCAGTTGATAACTTGGAAATCATGACAAGAGTTGCAATCTTTAATGTCCCTTTGTCATTTGGATAAATGCTTTATTTTATGCCTAAGGAACGTCAGAGTTATAGTTAGTAAAAGTGTTACCTTTACGTTATGCTTTGTGCTTTAATTTCTCATTAAAATACAGTGACTGTATAACAATTATGCAAATCAAATTCATTTCAATGTGCTACAGTCTTATGCAGAAAATTATGTTATACAAAAGAAAGGATGGAAAGCTTATACCAGAAAAGTTCATTAATACTAATGAAATATGGTGCACAGATGGAGAAGCCATAGTGGTATAAATATTTTCCCTTTCCGATATTTTTTATGAATTTCTAGCATTTGCCTGCGGCTTCGTTTGTGTGGATGTCTGTTATTGATCCGTGGAGCTAATTTTACAAAGACAGTAGTTCCATCTAATATTGTGATGTATACTTTATATTGTACACATTGGCCCTCATTCCGAGTTGTTCGCTCGGTAAATTTCATCGCATCGCAGCGATTTTCCGCTTAGTGCGCATGCGCAATGTCCGCACTGCGACTGCGCCAAGTAAATTTGCTATGAAGATAGGATTTTTACTCACGGCTTTTTCTTCGCTCCGGCGATCGTAGTGTGATTGACAGGAAATGGGTGTTACTGGGCGGAAACAGGCCGTTTTATGGGCGTGTGGGAAAAAACGCTACCGTTTCCGGGAAAAACGCAGGAGTGGCCGGAGAAACGGGGGAGTGTCTGGGCGAACGCTGGGTGTGTTTATGACGTCAAACCAGGAACGACAAGCACTGAACTGATCGCAGATGCCGAGTAAGTCTGAAGCTACTCTGAAACTGCTACGAGGTGTGTAATCGCAATATTGCGAATACATCGTTCGCAATTTTACTATGCTAAGATTCACTCCCAGTAGGCGGCGGCTTAGCGTGTGCAATACTGCTAAAATCGCCTTGCGAGCGAACAACTCGGAATGAGGGCCATTGATCACAAAATTTCTTTGTAAACAATAAAGTCGTATTCAGTTGCATAACTTGGGTGGAGACAAGATCCACAGAAGCATGATCGGAACACCAATATCCAGTGTGTCAAGTCTCAAGCATCTGGTTTTTCCTTTATTGCTCCTCTCCCAGATGTCACATCAAGATTATACATAATTCAGTTTCTTTATAGGTCACTAAGCTATATAATAGTGAAAATGTGATCCAAATTCATCCAGTAGTTTTTACGTGATGCTGGAACAAACAAACAAACAAACAAACAGGCAGTCTTCATAGTTCATAAACAGTCCCTAGAAGTATAATTACAGACACCGACACAACCCTTACACTTTTATTCCATGTATAAGTATGCTTATATACCGTAGAAGAAGTTTACAGGTGTAGTATTAAGAAGGGGTGTGAAAGATATTTGCTGAATACTTACTCTAGGGGCCTAATTCAGAGTTGATCGCAGCAGCAAATTTGTTAGCAGTTGGGCAAAACCATGTGCACTGCAGGGGGGGCAGATACAACATGTGCAGAAAGAGTTAGATTTGGGTGGGGTGTGTTCAAACTGAAATCTAAATAAAGCAGCCAGTATTTACCCTGCACAGAAACAAAATAACCCACCCAAATCTAACTCTCTCTGCAAATGCTATAGCTGCCCCCCCCCCCCCCCCCCCCTGCAGTGCACATGGTTTTGCCCAACTGCTAACAAATTTTCTGCTGCGATCAACTCTGAACTACCCCCTATGTCTGGACTGGACCTGATGCCATTACTAAGTAGTACATTTTGTTACAAAGTTCAAAGCGGTGGCACTCCTTAAATGGTAAAATGGTATACCTAAATAGAAATGATGATCCTCTCCCTTCAGTAATAAATGATATTATCTTCAATAATTACACAAGTGGAACAGCTGAAATCATGAAATAAATGTATAATGTGAAAAATAAACAACAGTCTCTCCGCTTAGTCAAGCTTCACACACAATATAATGGAAAGTTCTGGAGAATAAATAATACTCAGTCCATAGATGGTATGCTATCATCCCTCACTTTAAATAAAAGCCAAAATCGCCAGTCTCATTACAGTATACTACACTTCTATTTTTTTTAGCTATACTGCATACGGTGTTTTGCGTTTTATATTACATACTACACCATGAATAGTTTTTCTTTTTCTTTGTTTATGAGAAGAGAATGGATCGTGGAAGTTTAATGTACTGTGACAAACAATTGACGTCAGCCATTTGGACTGAATATCATCTATGGACTGAGTATTATTTATTCTGTAGAACATTCCATTATATTGTGTGTGAAACTTACCTAAGTGCCAAAACTTGTGTTTTTTTTTCAATTCTGCATTTGTAGAGGATTTGGTGGTCCTTGTCACACAGGTGACTGCTAAGTGACAGCTGCGCCTTGGGTCTCATATATTGTTTTTTGGATATAAATGTATAGATGTGACCAAATTACAGAATAATAAATTGATACATCTTTATAGGTGTAAATAAAAAAGAAAGGCAAAATATAAAATGTAAAGAAGGGGTGCTGCAATTATGATGCCTCCAAGTAAGGAATGTGAATCTGACAAGTTCAGAGAGTCGTCAAATACAGTACATGCACCTGACAGCAGGTGAGTTCAGGGCCGTCTTTTCGTATGGGCTCAATGGGCTCTTGCCCAAGGGCCCCAGGAGTATAAGGGTCCTAGGCTGATAGCTGAGTGTCCCCTCTTTCCAGGGGTACCAAATTTTTTAAAATCGGCCCTGGGGAACCAGAGATATCCAACGTGAAAGCAGTGGACCCCATCTGAGCCTGTTAATTGCTATTCCCAGCCAGATATCTCAGGTTCTGTCTGATTTACAGTTTTTCTGAGGGTATAATCCAAAAGCTGGGACTCTCCCCTTTTGCTGGACACTGGTAGCTTGTCTCTATTATGCCCAAAACCAGAGATATCAGCCTTCCAGCAGCTGGTCCCTGCTCCAGCTTCACAAGCCTAATATGCAGTTTTAAATTTTCGTTGGTGAATTGCTCCGGCTCCTGAACTCTGATCCCCAAGTACCCAGTACCTCCTGAAAGGTGGAACTCTCTCATTTTTTATCCCATTCAAAGCTAAGAAATATATTTTCAGGAACTGGAGATATCTGCAGTCAAGCAAGCTGTGCTCCCACTGGAAAATGATAAATATTAAGCCCACTCCACTATCTACCCCTCCCCTACGTATTAAACACCCCCTACCACCCTGGAAGTCATGTACCAGGGCATCTTCATTCAGCCCAATGCCCCCTTCTACAGTTTAGCCCCATCTGTGCAGTAATGGAGTAATTAGCAGAAATTACTGCTCTAGGTCCTACATGCTCAGTGGAAGATAGAACACCCCCTACCAGCCGCTGATAGCACCCACCCACCCCTACCGCTGGAGAGTGGGTAGGGGGCCCAGTGCATTGCTGTGCCCAGGGGCCTACACTGCTGTTAAGACGGCCCTGGGTGAGTTACCTTTATCTTGTCTCTGGCATACTGTAGTTCTAGCACTTTTTCTTAAAGTTACACCCAGAGTTAGATTTCACTTGATTTAATTAGTGAGTATTAATAGAAAAATTTACTGATTGTGCATTATTAGTATTAATGAAGGACTGTGGACACTAACACCACACATTACCAGTGAAGATGTTTATCTGGTACATAGTTTGTCAAGGTTCAGATCTGTGTACAATGCCCACAGGTATGGAGCAATTATTATTGTTCTGTGCTAGTTTGCTTAAAAAAATTAACTATATCTCAATCTAATCTTTTGTTATCACAATTTTTATGCCACCTCTGTCTTATAGAAATGAAGGGCCTGATTCAGAGAATGACAGGATTGCAGAGCAGCACACAAGTGACTTTCCAATTCATCCACCAAAATGCAAATGCAGCAGGAGATGTCTATAAGAAATAGACGCCTACTGCATTACATTTGCGATCCGAGTGCGCTGCCTCAAGTCACCATCGAGTCCCCATCACCACCATGCGTAAGCTGAGACTTACTCAGCCTGGCCGGTTCCTGGTAGCTTGTGGGGCCTGGAAATAGGCGTGCAGCCACGAAAACCCTGGCATTGTCCCTGCCAGAAAATGGGGGCGACACGCTTCCATTTCCGGAAACACTGGTCAGGAACGCCTCCGAAACATCGTAGCTTGTCAATCAAGCTGTGGCACTGCGAGTGGACTTGCACATGGAGGGCTGCACATCCTGCGCATGCACAGTCCTCCCGCCATTGGAGATGTTCGGTAATCATCGGGCCAGTGTACATCACTGAATCAGGCCCTAAGTTGCCTTACAATAAGCTTGTCAATACAGGTTGAGTATCCCATGTCCAAATATTCCGAAATACGGAATATTCCGAAATACGGACATTTTTGAGTGAGACTGAGATAGTGAAACCTTTGTTTTTTGATGACTCAATGTACACAAACTTTGTTTAATACACAAAGTTATTAAAAATATTGTATTAAATGACCTTCAGGCTGTGTGTATAAGGTGTATATGAAACATAAATGAATTGTGTGAATGTACACACACTTTGTTTAATGTACAGAGTTATAAAAAATATTGGCTAAAATGACCTTCAGGCTGTGTGTATAAGGTGCATATAAAACATAAATGCATTCTGTGCTTAGATTTAGGTCCCATCACCATGATATCTCATTATATGTATATGCAATTATTCCAAAATACGGAAAAATCCCATATCCAAAATACCTCTGGTCCCAAGCATTTTGGATAAGGGATACTCAACCTGTATAACTATAATTTTTGAAACCCAGACGACGTTATGGTCACACAAGCAAAATGCTATAGGACTGATCCAACAGCCCACCAGATTTACTTACCTATCTACCATCATTCGCCCATTGTATACTCTCTTTTGTACAACACCACCATTATTCCAGGTCAAATTACCATGGAGGGGAATCTACTACTATAGAGCAAACTATTACCAGTCACAGGGATAGTAATATACCACTTATTAGTTACTGGGTTTAGTCCTGATTTAGAGATGGACAGAAACGCAAAGCCACTTGCAAGGGACATGCAGGAGATGTCTCAGTAGAGGAGATGCCTCCGGCATGCAGCAGCGATCCAAGCACTGAGACCGATGTTACAAGCTGGAATCCAACACTGCGACCATGTTCCTCACAGAGGGCCAGCTGAGTAAGCTCCAGCTTACTCAGTTGACCAATGGAAGCAGGGCTGCGAGGCCAGATGTCAGCTTGGTAACAAGCAGACCCTTGAGTGTTCCCTCCCAGAAAGCGAGGTCGACATGCTCCTAGTTCTGGAAATGCAGTAACCCCCCCCCCCCCCCCGCCCACACACAAACATACACACCCACACACCCTTCCCACGCCCTCAATGGCTATTATTTCCATCCAATAGTCCTTCTTAGGATGGACTTAGGTGTCACATGGATATTGATTACAGGTAGTTACGGCGCTGCACATACCCACTAAAAAACTTTCATACCCCTCACTAATAAAAAAATATATACACCCTGGTGTACGTACAATTACACCCAATATACAGTACAATAAACACACATATATATACACCTTGTGTATATACATATACACCCCAGCGGCACTCCAGGGACTTCTTATAGTGTAACTAGTTACTATACTACAGGAGTGTCAGACCTACTGATTTAGATTATATATATATATATATATATATATACACACACTACACAGGCTACCACTAAATAAGTGATTAACAACAGCCTTCAGGAACACTGTAACTCACCCAACCCGACCCGACTGAATCTGCATCTGAGCCTGGCTGCCTCCGTGGGGCTGTGTCCATGCAGCACAGTGGAAGGTTCAACTTGCCGCTCAGACTACTGATATTTGATCCACTGGGGGGGCTCCGGCGGCTGCACTGGGGGGGGGAGTGATAAAGGCAGGGCTGTAATAGCAGAGGAAGGGTGGCTCTGTTGGCTGCACTAAGGAAGGTAGGGGGGTCACCGTCCGCCAGCTGCGCTGGCAGAGGAGGGAGGAGTAATCCAGGGCTGCGCTGGCAGGGGGAAGGGGGGGGGGGCGGACATTAATCGCAGCCTCGCTCTGGCTTGGCTGTGAGAGGAGGAGAGCGCTCAGTGTTACCATGACGTGGGGAGGGGCATCACTCGCGATGCGCGACCTCCCACATCTGCAATAACAGCTCCGGCTTGGGGAGGGGGGTTGGAGCAGAGCTGATAGCACCTGTCTGATGTAGATTGTGCTGGCGGCTGATTGCGTCCCAAGTCATCCTGTGCTGTGTGCAAGGCACACAGCGCACATACCTAGTTACGGCCCTGCTCCTACTGCTATCCTTATATTCTGTGACGTGAGGGGGCTCAGTGCGTCAGGATTATTAGATATATAGGTGTTTTCACAGGATATACGTATTTTGTATTTTTCTCTGTGTTTTTCAGTCACATTTTACCTCAGAAATTCTCCGTTTGTGCTGTCACTCTACACGGGGGTTTGTGCTGGTATTTATCTTCTATTATTGTACTGTGTCGCCTGTAGTTTAAGCTTTCATAATATGTCAGCTTCACGGGGCGAAGGGTCTGGGTCTGATTCCGCGGCACGCGTTATGGCATCCCAGATGCGTTTGAGGATAACATGTCTGCTGAGGGTTCAGGTTTTGGGGGTTCTGTACTCCCCAGTCATTTTGTAGCACCGGGGGCACATCAGGGTCCATCCTGGTCAGCCTTTTCCGATATACTGACCTCGCTGGTAACTTACTCCCCCTGTGGGACCTCCTATGCCTTATCAGCCTTATATGGTCCCTGCGGTTCATCCGCCATGGACAGATGTCCTGTCCACTCAGTTACAGCACTTGAATAAATCTTTGGTTAAACAAAGTCCTGTCCCTCGCCCGCCTAAGACTAAGCCTAAGAAGTCCTCTAAGCGGGCTGTTACTCCCTCTCAGTCCACGCCAGCTCCAGATACCTCTTCTGAGGAGGATGGCATGTATACGGACCCCTCAGATTCTGATCGTGATATTTCTGATGGGGAGTCTGTTTCACATGTGGATGTTCCTGATCTCATTGAGGCTATCAGGCTCATTCTTCAAATTGATGATGAACCAGAGCCCACTTCTGCCTCTAAGAAACCGGATCGGTTTAAACTAGTGATGATATGGTTCGGTTTCTCGGAATCCGAACCCCCCCGAACTTCACCCATTTTACACGGTTCTGAGGCAGACTCGTATCCTCCCGCCTTGCTCGGTTAACGCGAGCGCGCCCGAACGTCATCATCCCGCTGTCAGATTCTCGCGAGATTCGTATTCTATATAAGGAGCCGCGCGTCGCTGCCATTTTCACTTGTGAATTGGAGATGATAGGGAGAGGACGAGCAGCGTTCTCTCAGTTTCTGTGTTCAGTGTGCTGCAAATATCTGTGCTCAGTGTGCTGAAAATATCTGTGCTCAGTGTGCTTGCTAATATCTGTGCTCAGTGTGCTGAAAATATCTATGTTCTCTGCCTGAAAAACGCTCCATATCTGTGCTGCATTGTAGTATAGGAGGACAGTGCAGAATTTTGCCGACCAGTGACCACCAGTATTATATAGCAGTACGGTACAGTAGTCCACTGCTCTACCTACCTCTGTGTCATCAAGTATACTATCCATCCATACCTGCGGTGCATTTTAGTTGTGCGCAGTATATATAGTAGGAGGACAGTGCAGAATTTTGCTGACCACCAGTATATAATATATAGCAGTACGGTACAGTAGGCCACTGCTCTACCTACCTCTGTGTCGTCAAGTATACTATCCATCCACACCTGTGGTGCATTTTAGTTGTGCACAGTATTATATAGTTGGAGGACAGTGCAGAATTTTGCTGACCACCAGTATATAATATATAGTACGGTACAGTAGTCCACTGCTCTACCTACCTCTGTGTCGTCAAGTATACTATCCATCCATACCTGTGGTGCATTTTAGTTGTGCGCAGTATTATATAGTAGGAGGACAGTGCAGAATTTTGCTGACCACCAGTATATAATATATAGCAGTACGGTTCAGTAGTCCACTGCACTACCTACCTCTGTGTCGTCAAGTATACTATCCATCCATACCTGTGGTGCATTTTAGTTGTGCGCAGTATTATATAGTAGGAGGACAGTGCAGAATTTTGCTGACCACCAGTATATCATATATAGCAGTACGGTACAGTAGTCCACTGCTCTACCTACCTCTGTGTCGTCAAGTATACTATCCATCCATACCTGTGGTGCATTTCAGTTGTGTGCAGTATTATATAGTAGGAGGACAGTGCAGAATTTTGCTGACCACCAGTATATCATATATAGCAGTACGGTACAGTAGGCCACTGCTCTACCTACCTCTGTGTCGTCAAGTATACTATCCATCCATACCTGTGGTGCATTTTAGTTGTGCGAAGTATTATATAGTAGGAGGACAGTGCAGAATTTTGCGGACCACCAGTATATAATATATAGCAGTACGGTACAGTAGGCAACTGCTCCAGCTACCTCTGTGTCGTCAAGTATACTATCCATCCATACCTGTGGTGCATTTTAGTTGTGCGCAGTATTATATAGTAGGAGGACAGTGCAGAATTTTGCTGACCACCAGTATATATATAGCAGTACGGTACAGTAGTCCATTGCTCTACCTCTGTGTCGTCAAGTATACTACAAAAGTTCAGTAAAATGACCCAAAAATCAAAATTAAAAGCATCTGATGAGAAGCGTAAACTTGCCAATATGCCATTTACGACACGGAGTGGCAAGGAATGGCTGAGGCCCTGGCCTATGTTCATGGCTAGTGGTTCAGATTCACATGAGGATGGAAGCACTCATCCTCTTGCTAGAAAACTGCAGTGCCACTCCTAGGTGGGCCAGGTGTTTGTGTCGGCCACTTGGGTCGCTTAGCTTAGCCATCCAGCGACCTTGGGGCACCTCTTTTTTTCTTTGCATCATGTGCTGTTTGGGGACTATTTTTTAAATCGGCCATCCTGTCTGACACTGCAGTGCCACTCCTAGATGGGCCAGGTGTTTGTGTCGGCCACTTGGGTCGCTTAGCTTAGCCATCCAGTGACCTTGGTGCACCTCTTTTTTTCTTTGCATCATGTGCTGTTTGGGGACTATTTTTTAAATCGGCCATCCTGTCTGACACTGCAGTGCCCCTCCTAGATGGGCCAGGTGTTTGTGTCGGCCACTTGGGTCGCTTAGCTTAGCCATCCAGCGACCTTGGTGCACCTCTTTTTTTCTTTGCATCATGTGCTGTTTGGGGACTATTTTTTAAATCGGCCATCCTGTCTGACACTGCAGTGCCACTCCTAGATGGGCCAGGTGTTTGTGTCGGCCACTTGGGTCGCTTAGCTTAGCCATCCAGCGACCTTGGTGCACCTCTTTTTTTCTTTGCATCATGTGCTGTTTGGGGACTATTTTTTAAATCGACCATCCTGTCTGACACTGCAGTGCCACTCCTAGATGGGCCAGGTGTTTGTGTCGGCCACTTGGGTCGCTTAGCTTAGTCATCCAGCGACCTTGGTGCAAATTTTAGGACTAAAAATAATATTGTGAGGTGTGAGGTGTTCAGAATAGACTGGAAATGAGTGGAAATTATGGTTATTGAGGTTAATAATACTATGGGATCAAAATGACCCCCAAATTCTATGATTTCAGCTGTTTTTGAGGGGTTTTTTAAAAAAAAAATTAATCCAAAACACACCCGAATCAGACAAAAAAATTTCAGGGAGGTTTTGCCAAAACGCGTCCGAATCCAAAACACGGCCGCGGAACCGAATCCAAAACCAAAACACAAAATCCAAAAAATTTCCGGTGCACATCACTAGTTTAAACATCAGAAGGTTACTAAATTGGTTTTACCTCATTCTGACCATTTAGTTGACATACGTCAGGAATCCTGGGAGAACCCTGGGAAGAAATTCAACCCGCAGAAGAAGATGCTAGCTCGCTGAGTTGAGCAAGAATTGGGAAACGCCACCACCGGTAGACTCGCAAATTGCTAGACTGGTGGTATCTTCTGCCCTGCCTGTCACTACCGTTACTTCTCTTAAGAGGCCGACGGATAAACGTGTGGAGGGTTGCTTGAAGGCTATCTATACCCTTGCTGGGGCTGCACATAGGCCCACCATTGCGGCTACTTGGGCCGCAGAAGCTACTGAGGCGTGGGGTCAGGAAATAGAGGATGTGTTTCCCTCTGATTTTCCTTAACATGCCAGAAAATGCCTCTCCTATATTGTCACAGCATCTCATTACATTAAAGAAGCAGCTTCAGATACTGGCGTTCTGGCAGCCAAGGCTGCTAAGACATCCATTTTGGCTTGCCGTATTCTTTGGTTATGGTCCTGGTCAGTGGACATGGACTCTAAGAAAACCCTGGAGGTGCTCCCGTTCAAAGGTGACATCCTCTTTGGTGTGGATCTCAATAAGATTGTTGCTGACTTAGCGTTTGCTAAAACTGCATGTCTTCCTAGTACTACTCCTTCTGCACCGAAGGCTAAGAGTACTTCCTTTCATTCATTTCGATCTCCAGGTAAAGCAAAAGGTCAGGCGTTCCCGAAACAGTCTCGCACTTCCAAACCTTCCAAGCCTAAGCCTAAACATGCCTGGGCGGCCCGTCAGCCCGCTTCCAAATCTGATAAGCCTACGGCATGACGGGGCGGGCTTCCTCCTGAGGGATCCCAGGGTGGGAGACCGACTTCTGCAGTTTACCCAAGTGTGGTTGGAAACCACTTCAGACGCTTGGGTGTGGGAGGTCGTCACTCGCGGATACGCTATTTCCTTCAAGAATCGTTCCCCTCATCGCTGTTGCCTGACAGACATCCCCTCGGATTCGTATGGAAACCCTTCACTTTATTGTCCTGGCTCTGGAACCAGGGGACTATATGGTATCCCTGGACATTCAGGATGCTTACCTGCATATCCCTATTGCCATGTCACATCAGCAATACCTGCGGTTTTCTATTGGCAATCTCCATTACCAATTCTGGGCCTAACCGTTTGGTCTGACTACAACCCCTCCAATTTTCACCAAAGTCACGGCAGTTATGACAGCTTTGCGCCGCTCTCGGGGCATCAGGATCCTTCCGTATCTGGACAACTTGCTGATCCTGGAAAATTCCCCGGATGTTCTCCTCCGTCATCTGGATATGACTGTACAGTTTATGCAAGCACACGGGTGGCTCATCAACTGGAAGAAATCCTCACTGGTCCCTGCCCAGAGCATGGTACACCTGGGAGCGTTGTTGGACACACACAACTAGAGGTTGTTTTTGTCGCAGGAAAAAGTCCTGAAACTTCAGGACAAGATACGTTACTTCCTCTCTCACCCACGTGTGTCGATACACTTGGCGATGCAAGTACTAGGCCTCATGGTGTCGGCTTTCGACATGGTGGAGTACGCTCAATTTCATTCCCGCCCTCTGCAGAAACTGGTTCTTGCCAAATGGGATGGACTGCCTCACCAAATCAGGTCTCAAATGATATCCTTGTCTCTGGAGGTCCATCTGTCACTGACCTGGTGGCTACAGGACCAATGGTTGAGCAGGGGCCATCCCTTCTGGATCTCCAACTGGGTCCTTCTGACGACGGATGCCAGTCTGAGGGGTTGGGGCGTGGTGTTGGAGCAACACTCTCTTCAGGGTCGGTGGACCAGGGAGGAGTCTCTCCTCCCAATAAACATTCTGGAGTTATGGGCAGTGTTCAATGCTCTGAAACTGGACCAGCATCTAGTACAGAACAGGCCTATTCAAGTACAATCAGACAAAGCCACCACGGTGGCATACATAAATCATCAAGGTAGCACTCGAAGCCGCATGGCAATGATGGAAGTGTCAAAGATTCTTCAATGGGTGGAACGCCATCTGCCAGCCATATCGGCAGTATTCATTCCGGGGGTCCTCAACTGGGAAGCGGACTTCCTCAGTTGTCAGGACGTACACTCCGGAGAGTGGAGCCTCCATCCAGAAGTATTTCAACTCCTAGTGGACAAGTGGGGCCTACCAGATGTAGACCTGATGGCGTCTCGACACAATCACAAGGTTTCGGTCTTCGGAGCAAGAACAAGGGATCCTCAACCAGCGTTCGTGGATGCACTGGCAAATCCATGGAACTTTTGGCTGCCGTATGTGTTCCCTTACGTGTCACTCCTGCCCAGAGTAATACGTAAGTTCAAGCAGGAAGGAGGAATCCTGCTTCTCATAGCTCCAGCGTGGCCTAGATGGCACTGGTTCTCAAACCTACAGGGCCTCTCGCTAGAGCATCCCCTTCTACTTCCACAACGACCAGACCTCTTCGTTCAGGGCCCTTGTGATTACCAGGATTTGGCCCGACTGGCTTTGACGATGTGGCTCTTGAAGCTTCAATACTGAGGGCCAAGGGATTCTCTGAGGCGGTCGTTCAAACTATGTTGAAGGCCCGTAAGCCGGCTTCTGCTCGGATTTATCATAGGGTCTGGAATTCTTAGTTTGCTTGGTGCGCGTCTAATAACCATGACATTTACAAGTTTAGTACGGCCAAGCTTTTGGCCTTCCTGAAACAGGGCCTGGACTTAGGCCTTCGTTTGGCCTCCCTCAAGGTTCACATTTCTGCCTTGTCGGTATGGTTTCAGAGAAAGATTGCTACCCTGACTGATGTTCATACTTTCAGGGTGTTTTATGGATTCAACCTTCTTATGTACCACCTGTGCCCCCTTGGGATTTGTCATGGTTCTGGAGGCCTTGCAAGAGTCTCTGTTTGAACCTCTTGCATCTGCGGACCTTATGTGGCTTTCCCTTAAGGTCTTGTTCTTGCTGGCTATTGCCTCTGCTAGAAGGGTTTCGGACTTGGGTGCCTTATCCTGTAAGTCCCTTGAACAATTGTGCAAGGCGGCTACGTGGTCCTCAGTGAACACGTTCATAAGGTTCTATGCCTTCGATACTTCCGCCTCCCAGGATGCTTCCTTTGGGCGCCTGGTTCTTGTGCCCGCTACAGTGCATCCCCTCCCATAAGGAACTGCTTTAGGACATCCCTGATGTTATTCCCTGTGGAATACCAGTGTAACCCACTGCAGAAAAGGAGATTCATGGTAAGAACTTACCTTTGTTAAATTTCTTTCTGCGAGGTACACTGGATTCCACAGGGCGCCCACCCTGACGCACTTAGCTTCTTTGGGTTGATATGGCATTAGCCGCTGATACCTTCTCCTGTCGTGAGAATGTGGTGTATGTGGCTACTAACTGTTGTTGTCTCTTTTACCTGCTACTGCATTGGACTTGTTAACAAAACTGAGCTCCTGTGCACGCAGTGGGGTTATATAGGAGGCAGCACTATGCATCTTGGGAACAGTCAAAACTTTTAGCCTGTTGGTGCCTCGGATCAAGATCCAACTCTACACCCCAATGTTATTCCCTGTGGAATCCAGTGTACCTCGCAGAAAGAGATTTAACAACGGTAAGTTCTTACCATAAATCTCCTTTTTTTCTACATTAAGTTGCAGTTTAACTCTAGATTTCTGAATACCTCAAAGTAACCAAATTAGAATTCACTCATCGCTCCAAAACCCTATGAAGTATTACTGAAACAACTCCAGTATTCTGAAATGCCTACTACCCTGTAAAGCACTACTAAAGCTAATTGGAAAGAGTGCATTTTTGCATTGTTTATACAGTTGGCTTTGACCTTTGCAAATTCTTCAAAATGTGTATTTTGGGAGTAGCTTATTTCTAAACAACAGGTGTACTGCACCAGGAAAAAGTGGTCTTTTATTATCTATAGAGTTTAATCTAAAACAATTGGGAGCATGTGTTTCTCCCTTAAGATGGCTATATGTAGTGCAATCTGGTTGTTTGATTGGGTATGCAGTCAGCATACCGATAGTCGGGATCCTAGCTGTCACAATACCGCCACGGAGATCCCGACAGGACCACCATACCGCCGCTGGTATACCGGCGAGGTAGGTGATTCCCCCTCTATGGGTGTCCACGACACCCATAGAGGGAGAATAGAACCTGTGGCGAGTGTAGCCCGCCACCGAGCCCACAGTGCAGCGAGCGCAGGGAGCCCACAAGAGGCATCTTTGCACTTGCCGCCCTGCTGGCATTCCACCACTCGGGATGCCAATGTCGGTATCCTGACGTTTGGCATCCCAGGCGGTGCCAAATGATTAGTTTCATACTTAGTCACATGTATAAAAGACAAACAAAAAAGACAGAATTGGGGAGGCAGCACTGGAGACATCAAAATGGAGCCCTGTAGCTCAGTAGGTACATGACTACATGTACTGCACAAACTGCAGTTAATCAATTTGGGGCCATGCACAACGTTGGTTTTTGTGACCAGGTTTAGAAGACCAAACTGAAGATATCTGACCTAAGTGGGTCAAAAGACCTGATACCAAGAAGCCCACATTGTCAGCTAATAGCTACACTAATGGGCCCTACACATTCAGCGACCCGACGCAGAGCTGCACGACAGCTGATACGGCAGGCCAGCAACATGGCGGCAGCAGGGGGGGGGTAGTGTTTGACGGGAGGAGTGAACCCCGTCACCAGGCTCCATAGCAGTGAAAGCTAATATGGATAAGATTGTCCATATCAGCTTGCATGCATAAGCGGGGCGGCACATCGTTCATCGTTGGTGCCTACACACTGAACGATATGAACGAGTTCTCATTCATTAATGAACGAGAACATTCATATCGTTCAGTTATATCGCCTAATGTGTAGGGCCCATATGTATCATCATTTTTTGATGGGCCTTGCTTTATAGGAATTGTAAAACTGAAACAGGAAAGGTCTTCATCAAACTGTTGCCACAAAGATCAAAACACACAAGGCAACCATGAAAACAAGCCCACGATAATTTTTCTCCTTCAACCAAACATTACAGTTGGGTTGGAAGACTTTTGCTGGCAATCAGACACATTTCTGAGCGCAGTGGGCCCATTTTGTGAGCTTATGTGGGGTATCACTTTGCTACTGAGATTTTGTAGTTCATACACTTTACCACTTTCTCAATAACAGTACTTACAGTTGATGTAAAAGTATTGGCAGGGCAGAAATGTGATAAAGTGACTTGTTAGAGAAGTGCCACACCAAAAGTCACTGAACTCTTCAGTATGACTCATTCTACTCATTATAATGTGTGACTGTGGAGATTGCATAGCTGTTAGCAATGGGTATGGCTGAAATGTCTAAACACAGTACTCAGAAGGGGTATCTAATACTTCTAGCCACAGAGGCACCACAAGACACCAAAATGCCGCCTCCTCAGCAGTGACAAGAGCCGGCTTCCAGGGCCAGATTAATAATTGGGCAGATGGAGCTCCTGACAATCAGCTCCTGACATTTATCAAACACATGACAGTGATTGGTTGGAGTACCATTTAATAACAAGTGACACCAAGAATATCCCTCATTGTTAAATCCCTATAGTCATTAATATTTGCTGTAAGAAATACTTACATTGACCTTGATAGTTGTTTCATGAGAAACTGATACATTTCACACAAAAAAATGTCAATCTCTGTATGATTAAATAAAAACAAAAAACAATTATTAGAAGTTTAGTAACAACCAAACACAATTACAGCACATGTCATTTCTGGCTCAGTATATTTACTTGCATATGCTCATTCAGATGGATGTCAGAGGGCATCCAGATCAAAAACACTATCATATATATGCACACACAGTACAGTATATATCAGTTTGTATATACAGTAGTAGTATATATGTATACTCATTCTTCGGAGTAGTGCAGTGATAACTTAGAGATAAATTGTATTACCTAATACAAAGGTCCTCAAACTCGGTCCTCGGGGGACCACACAGTGCATGTTTTGCAGGTCTCACAGAATCACAAGTGACATAATTAGCTCCACCTGTGGACCTTTTAAAATGTGTCAGTGAGTAATTAATACACCTGTGCACCTGCTGGGTTACCTGCAAAACATGCACTGTGTGGGCCCCCGAGGATCGAGTTTGAGGACCTCTGACCTAATATGTAATATACATAAGAGAAAATAGTGTTTTTACAGAGTTATTAATAAAGGCAAAAGTCATCATTTCAATTTAAAATATAAACAAATACAAGTGGAATCTGAGTCAATTAAATACAAATGTGTTATTTTTTCCCTTGAAAAATGTAATGGCAGTCTTGTTTTCTGCAGCTGACCATATGAAAATTCTAAACAAGTAAAGCATATAAGGCCTGATTAGGAGGTGGAATTACATTTTTCTACTGCACATCCGTGGAAACCCTAAAAAGTCACATTGTGCATATGCCCCCATGTGCCCCCAATGATGTGTCTACAAACACGCAGTACTGATTTAGTTGTACACACTCAGGGGTAAATGTAATACGGTCCGAGTTGCCCGGGATTTCGTTCGAGAATGTCCGTATTTTTCAAGCAGCAATAATTTACAAGGTAAAACCAACCTGGGCGTGCTGAAGCCAGTCTCTGCGTCTTTGGATGCAGCTTACTGGTCCCGACTGATTTCACTGGACATCCTTAGTAACCTAAGGGTTTCTCAGATAATACTGTACTTACTGATCTGGTGGTCTCTGGGGCTCTCTGTGGTCCCTGCCATATAGCAACAGGGGAGGTGGCTGCTGGGAGATGTAGTAGAAATGTAGATGTTCACCATGCTTTGGGCAAGGCTACTATTCCTAATTGTAGTCTATGTGGATAGTAAACCACACACATGCTGGTGAAACATGTGACCACCCCCAAAAAAAGTGTTGATCATTTGTGTGTCGACCATCGTCATGTTGACATTTTGAACCTGTCAACCTTTAGCACTGTTGACCTTTCATCTGCTAGCTTTTTGTAACTGTAAACCTTATATACCTGTTGACCTAATGCATGTCGACCATATGGTGACGACCTACTGACTGTCTAGCTAGAAGTGATGGTCACATGACTGTCAGGACCCAGAATATGCAACTGGAGCTGCTGCAGCTATCAGGAGAAGGTAAGTCAGAGCTGGGCCACCAGGGACAATCTGTCAACATTTCATCACTGTCTACATGATAAATGTTGACATGGTCAACATCGACATTCTCACATTGATATAAAATGTTGACATTATGACAGTCAACATATCATACTCAACCCATACAGTATATAGGTATATTAAAATTTGATGAGCATATCTACAGTAAATTTGAGAAAAGGTTCTGAGTATGGAGAAGTCAAATTATATTAGTTATTAGTCACCAAATGGCAAAAAAAGAAACATCTGTGACCAAGCAATATAAAGCATTCTATTTCCTGAAATATAATACAGAGAGCAGCCTAACAAACAACATACAATAGAGAGAATATTTTAACATCTTTATATGATACTGAGGTATATATAAACTAATGGTTGATTTTATTTGATTTTGATTGATTGAAATCAATCTTAATCGATGTTGGGCTTCCACGGCTAAAACACACATTTACTTTAAAAATGTATGGAAAAAAATCATTTGTTAGTAAATGTGTGTTTTAACCTTGAAAGCCAAACATATATTAAGTTAAGTTTGATCTGAAATTGATCAAAATTGATCATAGTCGATTACAATCGACCTTTAGTAAATATACCCCCGAGTGTTTATAACCAATACATACTGTAGACAGCATCTTAATGACCTATATACAATTCAGAGAGTGTCTTCATAAAGAATTTACAATATAGAAGAAAAATCCTAATGAGCTCTGTACAACAAAGGGAACAATGCTCATGACAATGAAAATCATTGACCAAAAATCTCTGATGGCTTTACTATACAGACCGCCAGACCTGAGGTGGCTTTACTATACAGACCACCAGACCTGAGGTGGCTTTACTATACAGACCACCAGACCTGAGGTGGCTTTACTATACAGACCACCAGACCTGAGGTGGCTTTACTATACAGACCGCCAGACCTGAGGTGGCTTTACTATACAGACCACCAGACCTGAGGTGGCTTTACTATACAGACCGCCAGACCTGAGGTGGCTTTACTCTACAGACAGCCAGACCTGAGGTGGCTTTACTATACAGACCGCCAGACCTGAGGTGGCTTTACTATACAGACCGCCAGACCTGAGGTGGCTTTACTATACATATCCTGGCTCACTGGTGGCCTTTTTTTGTCACAAAATCAAACCGCAAATCTCTGGTGGCATCCCAAATAAGTTACTCTGTCACAGCATGCTTGACAACAGATTCAATCGTTCTATGATACCATTATAGCCAGTAGACTGCTGTACTATGATTTGTGGATAGTTCCAGCTATCCACTAACAGTTTCTGTGGATCTCCTGGCACTCTACTTTCCCTATATCAATCAATCAATCAATCAATCAATCAATGTTTTAAGGGACATCTACTGAGTAAGCAAATAAATTAAATGACCATCTCTAGTGTTAACCACAGTTTATTCTATCAAAAATTAAGACAGGAATAATGAAATATACTTGGAGAAGACTGGGGTAGGCTATGGTTGTATAAAGTAATAATCAAGTTCATACATCAGCCAAACAGTGTATACAAAGATACTGGATGACCTAAATTAGTGTCAACCAAGTATTTCCATTAAGAATGACACATTTATGTACAACTACAGTATGTGTTCACAATCCAACAATTGTACAAAATGATGTAATCTAAAATAACTTATAGAGTTTACAGGAAAGCTGGTACATTGATGGAGCACATTCTGGCTTGACAGGATGAAAGGTAATATAACTTTGTAAGAAATGAACTTTAATTTTCTAAATTATACTAGAAAAAGGACTTTTAAAATGTAGTAACTGTCAATTACACTACATATTACCCAAAATTACCAGTGCATCAGTTTCCATAAATGTCTCTTCTAGTCCATTAGAATGTATTAATGTTTACAAATTGATCAATATAGCATTTTTTTAATATAGCAAATCTAAATATAATAGAATCCTTGTTTTATTCTCAAACTCTGCAATCTAAATCTTGAAGAGCCCCCTTCTTTTGTTAACTGTTTAATTATTGATGTACCACATTTGACATTTATCTTTTCAGAAGTCTGACCAATGGTCAGTGACCATGTCACCTGTCTATAAAGACAGCAGGAAATTATAAAAGGCTCAGTGATAGGTAACCTTTTTAATAAAGAAAAATCTAGATAAACTGGGTTTGTGTACATGGGAAATAATGAACTAAAGGTGGCCTATTATTTGTACAAATGAACAGAAAATAATTTATCCTTTCATTTGCAGCAATAGAAGACAAATGTAAATAAATAAATAAATACAGCACCTGTAGGCTTCTTGCTTTGTGTAGCGGTCACAGAAGTTCCAAGGTCAGCTGATTTAGTACTTCCATTTTCCAATTCTTCTTGGGATGATCTAGTATCTGCAGAAAATGTTGCAATGTCGTCAAAACTTGTAACGTCCTCTGGGTCAGATCCTCCTGAGGCCATGATGGCTGCTTGCAAATCTTTCTATGTAATATAAAACCATTTATAAGTCACGTGTACCATTGTAGCATTTTGAAAATGATCTCTTCAAAACATATTGCATTATCATTTGCTAGTATTAATAATCATATGAAACTGCATTGTGGAATTCCTGTCATTCTGCAATTGGGGTTCGTTTATGAATTACATTTACTGTAGGTGCAAAAATGTTACTGAATCACCGCAACTAAATATCAATTCGTTGTTCATTTTTTATTGCAGGTTAGACACTGAAAGCAAGTGTCTGGTCCCAAATACCTTTCTGCATAATCCATTCTTCTTGCTAGTTGTTATTATTATTATTATTATTATTATTATTATTATTATTATTAGCTAGGAAGGAAAAAGAGGGAGGAGGGCCTTTCCCATAAGCATTACATACTCAGGGTAAAGGGGTAAACAATTGGGGGTGTACAGGGAATGGTATATGTATATATGTAGGGGGGGGGAGACAGGGCCATCTTAACATCTAGGCACACTGGGCAGCTGAGCCAGGCCCCACAATTCTAGGGTCTTCAAGCAGGGGCAAGTGGTGGTCACACAATCAGATCAGCGAGGCAGCAGTCTCTACCTGCCTCCCAGCCTGCAGCCAGTGAATGACTGTCAGCATGCTGATTGGTGGATGGTTGTAGCTATCCACAAATCAGAGTGATGACTGCCATTCACTGTGTGGAAGCATGTGGAGCGGTGGTGCAGAACCATAGGGGGAGCATGTTATGATTTTTTTATTGGCTCCATTGAATAGGTAGTTAGGGGCCACAGTGCATTGCTTTGTCCAGGGCCACGGTGCTGTTAAGATGGCCCTGGGAGTAGAGGAAAATATTAATAAGCTCAGGGAGGTTGCAATGCTTTAATTTAAAAAAAAAATGTTTTAATGGAATGTTTAAAGCTGGAGAGACTGACTGAAAACCTGAGAGAGTGAGGGTAAGAGTTCCATAGAATGGTGACACCTCAAAATCTAGGAGGTGAGCATGAAAGGAAGTAACTAGGGTGGAGGAGAGGCTCTGAGAGGGAGAGTAGGAGGCTGGACAGAGATGAGTTTAGAGACATAGGGGTCTATTTACTAAGCCTTGAATGGCGATAAAGTCGCTGGAGATAAAGTCACAGCCAATCAACACCTAACTGCCATGTCACAGGCTGGGTTTGAAAAATGACAGTTAGGAGCCGATTGGCTGGTACTTTATCTCCAGCGACTTTATCTCCATCCAGGGCTTAGTAAATAGACCCCAGGCTGAAAGGGATTGGAAACCAGTGAAGCATGTTGCAGAGGAGGAGGCTGACATTGTGCAGTGAGAGAGGAAAATGAGGTGAGCATAAAGTATTAACAATAGATTGAAATGGAATGAGGGGATATAGAGAAAGACCAGAGTGGGGGAGTGTGGGAGGTTACAGTAGTGTAAGTGAGAAATGCTGAGAGCATGTAGGAGAGTTTAAGTGACAAAAGGTATAAGGAAGGGATGCATTCTGGCAATGTTCTGGAGGTTGAAGTGGCAAGAATCAGAGATGGCCTGAAAATGGGGAGTGAAGGAGAGAGCAGAGTAGAAGATGACACATTGCGGACATGGGTGACAGAAAAGAGGATGATTTTTTTTTATCAACAGAAACAGAAAAGAGAGCAGGAGAGATGGTGGGACCCTTGAAAGGATAAAACAATACATTTGGTATTGGCCATGTTAAGCTTTAGGGAATACTAATACATACAGGAGAAGATGGCAGGCAGGCATCTGGTGATGTGTGAGAGGATGGAGGGAAAATGGTCATTGGAAGAGAGATAGATTTGGGTGTCATCAACATATAGATGTTATTAAAGCAGAAGCAGCTGATGACACTTCCAACACAGGAGGTATAAAGAGTGAATAGAAGAGGGACTAGAACAACCCATTATGGGACACCAACAGGTAGAGGAAGAGAGGGCGTGGTGGAGACAGAGATAGAGGCATAAAAGGAGCTGTTGGTGAGGTAGGAGTTAAACCATGAGTGGAGAGTGTTGAAAAGAAGAAGGTGGTCAACAGTGTCAAATGCAGCAGACAAATCAAGGAGGATAAGGAGGGAAAAGTGGCCCTTGGATTTGCCCATGAGGAGGTCATTGGTAACCTTGGTGAGAGCAGTTTTAGTAGAGGGATTGAAAGCTAGATTGAAAAGGGTTGAGAAGTGAATGGGAGGAATGGAACAAAGTGAGGAGGAGGTAGAAAATTATCTCAAGCAGTTTGTAGTCATAAAGGAGGAGAGAGAGATATAGTTATAGTTAGAGAAAGAGTCAGTGTCAAGTCAGACAATAATTAACATTTATGGGGAAAAAAATCATCATTGTGACACATTTAAACACAAGTATTCTGCAGCTTTGTAATGGTATCTTATGCCCCTTGTTTATGCCAAAAGGAAACAGAAGTATTGTTTGCAGCTGGTTTACAATGATAGTAGTAAATGCTAAAGTTGTAGTACATATTTTACACGGCCGAATATAATGACGCCTGAGTTTGGCAGCTGTTCGGGATGCAAGCCGAACTCTGACTTTTATCAAAGGTGCAATCACTTACAATAATAGACAATAAATACAATATAGGAGCCGCGACTCTAATAACTACATTGCGCTGCATGGCGCATAGGAGCCGTGGCCACAGCAAGGTGACTAGCCGGAGTGGAGGAACCATGCGGAGGAGGTAACACCATCCCGCTAACACCACGGGAACCACCATCTCGCCAACACCACAGAGAAGGTGGGTAACATAGGGAGAGGTAGGGTCATAGGACACGTGCAATATTTCCTGCTCCTCCAGACACGGCATAAAAACGGAACCCTTACAATTTACCTGAAGATCACAGCAAAACGGACAAAAGGGCTGTTTACATTTAAAAGAACTTATTTTTCCCTTACAGGTATTGCGCAAATAAAAATAGTTACATTATCATTTCTTTAGCAACAATTGTTGCAACACATACGTAACATATACATAGTTTCGAGCGCTCTGGTTTCTATATATATATATATATATACCAATAAATGCAATATATCACTGTGCTTGGGTATGTCTTATTTTACAATAGCAACAGTTACAATTTTAATCAAAAATGTGCTGTCTATTAAACAAATTGACTCACAAAGACCAATAATGTAACAAATAGATTATAATCACATAAAACAGTAATACAATCAATATACTTGGATTAAATAGCATCCAGATATAACTTTCTGTATTATAACAATCACAAGCTTATAAACATAATACATGTTTTAAAAGAGAGTTAGTAGAAAGTAATTCATGCAAACAGGCTAGCTATGCAAGTGAAAAAGCCTAGGCTTCATAATATATAACTCAATTAGAACAAAGTCTCTCTCAAGGTGTGTTTTAGCCTCACGCTGGCATCCCAGTGGGGGTTGAAATGATAGTCTCTGTTAGTAATAACTGATGTTTACATAAATATTTACCACTGTGCTGGTTCCCGATGTATTGGTAGCCGGGGTTCCCTGTATGTATTACACAGGTGATGTTGATTATGTAGGTGCATAGAAAGCTGACTTGCCGCATGTGAACATTTAGGGGGATATCCATTTAGCCCCAGTAATTTAAGTTAATGCATTGGAAAGTAATTAAATAAAAATTTAGCTTAAATGCCTGCTACTGTTATTCCTCAAAGTAATGTGATATATAAAAATTGTGAGAATCTAGTAGTTAAAAACCAATCATAGTCTCAATAAACTTAATTCAGTCTGAGAACTGGTTAGCTGGTTTAATCATTCATTAAAAAAATAAGCATTTGAGAATAGCATATAAGCATTATACATTATATTATATATTACACATGCCTACATGCGTGTTTCACTATTCACATGGGCCGATGCATTGTATAAAGATAAAGCTGCAAATTAATGACTACACAATTATATAAGCAATAACTAGACCTGTTACTGTTACATAGCAGAGCATTCAATATTACTACCTTAGGGAATATAAACAGATAGCTGAATGATCGCGCTATTAGGAGATGACTATCTGTATTTAAGAAGCAGTAAATAAATGACTCTTAGTGATGTATTGAAAGCTGTAACAGCTGTATTAGTCATATCTAAGTATACATTAGTGATTATAGTACAGTTAGGTGAACAATACATATGATTATCTAATATTGGCTGTATTAAGAGTGAATCACCTGCATTCAAGCAGTGTGGAATAAAACAGCTTCTTGCTATTATAAATATAACAGGAGGGAGCACCTAACAATATGCTCTGTAAGGAGCTAGCTATGTGAACATAAGAAGCACCAAAATAAAGGACTACTATTAGTGTGGATATGATTAAATAGCATTACAGGTATACCAGATGTAGGGGGCAATTCAGACCTGACTGCTCTCTGCATTTTCACACAGCAGCCGATCAGGCCTGAACTGTGCATGCGTATGCAATGCACAGGCGCGACGGACCGCAGCAACGGGGATCACCAGTTAGCGACAAGCTTGTGTGAAGGATCTGATCGCATGGGCATTCGCAAGGAAATTGACTGGCAGAAGGCATTTGTGGGTGGCAACTGACTGTTTTCAAGGAGTGTCTAGAAAAACACAGGCGTGTCCAAGCGTTGGAAGGGCGGGTGTCTGACATCAAATCCGGTCCTGGACAGGCTGAAGTGATCGCAGCGGCTGAGTATGTCCTGGGCTGCGCAGATACTGCTCAAAATCAGTTTGTGCAGCTCTGCTACACATGCGTTCGCACACTTGCATAGCTAAAATACACTCCCCATGTAGGTGGCGACTATCCGATTGCAGGGCTGCAAAAATCGCTGCCCAGCGATCAGGTCTGAATTACCCCCATAGTTAATTACAACACACTACTGATAAGTAAACTAGTTACCAATATATAGCAGGAATCTAAAGGGCCTTACAGATGGGGAGATGTGCAGGGATATGTGTGCTGAGTTAACCGCTCAGCACGCCTCTATCCCCCCGCTCAGAACAGCGCGATGTGTGCTGAGCGAACGGGGGGTGACGGGGGGCAGCTAATTTCACCCAGCGGTGAAATGAGCGATGTGCTAGGTTGTGTCTGCATGCAGGCCAATCTAACTCCGGTTATCACTGGGGGGCAGACACATGAGAGATCTGTGCTTAAAATCGAAGCAATCTGGTCATATTGCTTAGATTTTAAGAACGGATCTCTCCGTGTGTATCCCCCTTAAATAGTGCTGCAGGCTAGTCACAAACAGATGATATAATTGTTTCTCTACTCAGAGCCAATTATCTATCACGTAAGGGGGATACACACGGAGAGATCCGTGTTTAAAATCTAAGCAATCTGACTTGATTGCTTAGATTTTAAGCACGGATCTGCCGTGTGTATGCCCCCCAGTGATAGCAATGCGCAGCCCCGCGCATCGCTATCGCCGGTGCTAGATTGAGCTTGCAAGCTCAGTCTAGCGAGTCGCTCACTTCAGTGCTGTGTGAAGTGAGCGCCCCCCCCTCACTCAGCACTCAACACGCTGTGCTGAGCGGGGGGAGAGATGTGTGCTGAGCAGTCTGTGTTAAGATTGCTCAGCACACATCTCTCCCATCAGTACTGGCCTTAAGAAGCATGGAATAAAAGGCGCGGTCATTTAACAATAACTGTATGGAGAGCCAGTCATTTATAGTTAGGAGTCATCCAAGTAATGTCCCCTGCAGGTATAATGCAATAAGAACTTTAACTTTACTATAACAACAACAACTGGTATTAAAAGACATCTAGTCATATCAGCTAGATTTCTGTTTCTGCTATACAGCAGAATATTGTGTGCTCTTGCACCTTGTAATTAACTGAGCAAAATAGACAGGTGTGGTTCATAGGGTCGACCACACTTAGGTTGACAGTGTCTAGGTCGACCACTATTGGTCGACAGTAACTAAGTCGACACCCAAAATAGGTTGACACAAGCATTAGATCGACATGACAAAAGGTCGACAAGAGGTTTTAAAAAATGTTAGTGTTGTTTTCTTCGTAAAGTGACAGGGAACCCCAATTAGTGCACTGTGTCCCCACGCATGGCTCGCACACTTCGGGCAAGGTGCCTCGCTTCGCTACCACTACGCTCGGCACAGGTTACCATTTCCAATCGTAGTCCACGTGGATCATAAAGTATGAAAAAGTAGAAAAAATAAAAAAAAATGTGAAAAACTCATGTCGACCTTTTGTTATGTCGACCTAGAACATGTCGACCTAGTGACCATGTCTACCTAGAAACCCTGTCGACCTAATGCATCTCTACCAATAGTGGTCAACCTAAGTATTGACCTAGAGACCGGATACCAAATAGACATACAAATCTACTCTGCTACAAAACAGTGAAGAATGTTTACATTTCAAGCACAACCGTGCGTGACTGAATCAGGTACACACGGAGCGATAATACTTAAATTCTAAGAAATCTAGTCAGATTGCTTAGAATATCGCTCCGTGAGTACCCCCCTTAACTGTATACAGAATCTACTGTTGAAAGAATAAAATCTGAACACAAGTTTATATTCGCAATGAGGTGTTTATTGCTTTACAAGTGAAAGCCACAATTTTTATATATCACATTACCATTGAGGAATAAAGGAAGCAGGCAGTTAAGATAAACTATTAATTAATTAATTAATTAATTACTCCCCAATGTACTGAGTTTACCATCTTTCCAGTAAAGTGTGATAACTTCAATAATATTACAAAAGTGTCCTTTTAGGGTAATTCAACTGAGCAAAAAGGGCATTAGATTATATTATTATCTGGGATTAACAGTTGGATTATTCATGTGTTTGGATTACCTTCTGTGAGTCTGATTTTAACCTCTAATTTTCACTGTTTCTTCACCTGAATTGTGATGAATAGCACAAGATTTTATCCAAACCAGGATATTAAAAGTTAAATTTAAAGATTATTTTCATTTGTGTGCCCAGTATACAGTAGTTTTCCCTCTTTTTCAAATAATGTTTGTAACTACTGTAGTTGGCAGTGCTCCCTTTTGGAATCTGATAAATATTTGACAGAAAGACATATCAAATGATTTCCACAAACATAGGGTTATTCTCTGTAGTAACAAATAAAAGATTACATAAGTGTGCAGATACAACTCTCTATCCATGACCTGTTATCTAATGACAACATTCGGGTCTAAAGAGAGAGAGAGAGACCTTCTAAGCAGTGGCGATATTCCCATTAGGCACGTGTCTTGGGGTAGCACCTGTTTGGGGGGCGGCACTTGGATGCTTGTGTTGGTACCGTCAACTCGAAATGTACAAATAACCGCAAAATATTTCCACTGAACTCTACCATATGCCATCTTGAATGGAGTGTAAATGGGTAGAACATGCATACACTGCCCCTGTAAACTGTCCTAATTAGTAAATATGTATACATACAATAATAAAAAAAAAAAAAACATGTCATAGAGCCATTTTTTTTAATTATTCTACTAAATTGGCTATCATCAAATGAGTGCTCATAACCAATCAATGAAAATAATACATTTGGGCAAGGGTAAGGAGGGGGGGAGTCTGCACTGTTGTGAGTAGGGGCGCCCTCACCCATAAATCCTCCCCACTTCTGAGTCCCAGTGTGTAATTAGTAAAGAGGCTGCTGCTACTTCTCGCATGTGACAAGACAAGATAAATTATAGATTTTATTTTTCTACAGTATGTGTATTTAAAATTCATTTAAATTGTCTTTTATCCATTACAAGAAAACGTTATAACGTAGCCAGTGTCGGACTGGGCCATGTAGGGCCCACCGGGGGAATGCAGCGGTAGGGGCCCTTGTTTAGGGGTGTGGCCAGTCTGCAGAGGGGAGGTGGCCTGCCACCTCATTGGTTTGACTAACCATTAGAGAGTGCAACGTCTGGGCCCCTTCATAAAAATATACAGTAAATTCAGATGCTGCATGTATGATAATGTACCAGATTAATAACAGATTAATAACAGCAATGCACCGTAGAAAATACACCATAGTCCAGTATAAGGTAACACATGTATAATGTATAATTCAAGTGCACAGTCTGGAACCTGGACTTAGAGCAAGAGGTGGGCCCCCAGGCAGTAGGGCCCACCGGTGGTTTCCCCTGTACCCCTGTGGGCCAGTCCAAGCCTGAACGTAGTTGTCTCTCAATAAGGTGGAGCTCTAAACAGTACCCAGGCATTATTAATCTATTAGTTTAAATTTAATATACAACATTGGTTTTAATTTAATATACACAATCCATACCTCCCAATATGACCCATTTCAGGAGGAACAAAATGCTCTCTACCTGGACTTTCCCCTTCATTTATGATTGCAATCACCTGTGTTGAAATACCCGTCTTATCAAATAAATAGTTTAACACAGGTGACACCAATCAAATGCAGTATTAGGAGGGAAGTCCAGGTAGAGAGCATTTTATCCCTCCTGGCATGCGTCATGTATGTTGGAGGTGTGCACTAATATACACCCTCCCTTCCCCCATGTCAGCCTGTTTTATGTGACGCAGGCTCCCTTAAGGCCTAATCCAGTCCTGGAGAGGGGGAGAGTTGCTAAGTCTTGGTGAGTGATAAAGTGGAGATAAAGGGCCTAATTCAGACCTGATCGCTAGGCTGCTAATTTTGCTGTCCTACAATCAGATAGTCACCGCCCAAGGGGAGTGTAAATTCGCCTGTGCAAGTGTGCCATCGCATGTGTACACCCTGTGCTACAAATGTCCCTCAGTCAGCAGACAGCTGCAAATCCATTCGCAGCTCACTCACATCTTACCACATTTTACTACTGTCTGTAAGCCAGGACTTACTCCTACCAGTGCGATAGAATCAGACTGATCGGGTTCGGAGCTGACGTCACACACCCTCCCTGAAAACGCTTGGGAATGCCTGCGTTTTCCCTGACACAGAAAACGGTCAGTTACCACCCCAAACGGTCTCTGGGATGGTGTGTGATGTCAGCTCCGGCCCCGAACAGCCTGATTCTGTTGTACTGTAGGAGTAAGTCCTGGGCTACGCACAGACTGCACAGCCTGGAAAAAAACATTCAATGGTGAGTGAGTTGCAAACGGATTTGCAGATGTCCGCTGTCTGGCGAATTATTCTATATTTACCACTGTACTGTGTATATGCGATTAATGTGTGTGCTAGTCCTAATTATTGTCTATATGACAGTGACATATCTATACAAATATGTGATAGTACTATACATCAACATGATGAATAATATGCAAAGTGTACATACATATTAGAACTGTTTACTATAGCTTATTTATAAGCTTGCGAGCAGGGCCTTCCTTCCTCTATTACTGTTTGTTATTACCCAGTTTAGTTTGATTATTGTTGCATCCAATTGTAAAATGAACATAATTTGCTGCCCTATATAAGAAACTGTTAATAATATACTATATATCCATATTACCATACCTCAGAACATCGTGGCTTCTGACGTAGGGAATCCTTTGTGTGGCAAAGCCACGCCCGCCCAAAAAGGTGCGGGCCCAATGTAAAGTGGGTTTGGCTTCATGGGAATGACCACGGTTGCAAGCCACTCCCCGATTTTCGGCACTGTGGGGGCATGCTCAACGCTTGGTGAGCTGCTGGTATGCCACCAGTGCCCCCTGTCTCTGGTGAATAGATGCTGTGCGCATCCTTGCGCCATAGGTTCTATTTCCACTCTATGGGTGTTGTGGACACCCACGAGTGGGAATAATACCTGCTAGTCAGCATGCCCGTCACATAACTACATCCCTTTCAGATGTAATAGGAATAATAAGCTATAAAAAAATGGTTTTATTGAAAGACGTAAACTAAATCAAATTAAAGCCTAATAACATTATTAATGTTAGAAAGCATAAAACATGGTTTATCAAGGTTTCTAATACAATTCAATATTTTTTTCATTAAAACTTTAATGCAAAAAAAAAATTGGTTTAAGCAAAAAAAGGGTTGTTTTTGTTTGTTTGTTTTTTGTTTTTTTTTTTACTGTTTTTTTTCCCCAACCCTGACTAACGCCTATATTTAGTACACCACCTTTTTCATAATAAGTGTTCCCAAATACACTGCACACCCACACTTATATTACTTGAACTGCATCTGTACCCTTTTTCTTTTGGTTGTGATAAAAGGTTATTCCAGCTCCCAAACCCATTTTTACCCATCCCTCAATTTGCCAATTTCCTCCTCCTTGCTATATTCACAATTCCATACAGACTCTGTGCCAAAGCACACAAAGCGGAATACATACTATTTCCCGGCAGGCGGGATGCTGGCTGTCAAGATCCCGGCAGCAGCATCTCACCCACCAGAATGCCAGCAATGGGGCGAGTGGTATGAGTCAGCTTGCGGGCACGGTGGTTCACTGTGCTCGCCACAGGTTCTATTCTCACTCTATGGGTGTAGTGGACACCCACGAGTGAGAATAGTCCCTGCGCGCCGGGATTCCGACTGTTGGTATTCTGGGCTGTCGGGATTCCAGCATCAGTATCCTGACCGCCAGAATTCCGACAACCGGCAAATTGATTGCTCCCCCACAAAGCACGTGTCAGGGCTTCAGAGTCTCTGCTTTGCTTCCACTTTCCTGGCTAACCAGTCACTGCGATGTGGTCACATGACCAGACCAGCCAAACTTCGGAGTCTCTGCTTTGCTGGTGATATATGGGAATATCCCCAATATTCAATATTCCCCTGTATCCAACAAGCTGCAGCAAGCAGTTCGCTGGGGGCCATCCAATTAGCCCTGACTGAAATGCCGGCACTTATTGAGGCTTATGCTTCTCGTGCCTCAGGCATGCGTAGGATAATCTATGATAAGTGTACCCTAGACCCGCGATAAGTGCAGCAAAAATACATAGGTCCGCTGTTTTTCCCGGGATCAATGTATTTTCACTCGATAGGGCGGAAAAAAAAACACCCGTTTTTCGCCCCTGCGGCACTATCGCAGGTAATTAGATACCCCTATTATAGTTTACACGTAGCATTAAAAAAAATTGCTAAGGATTCTGTAAGGTCTGATACAGGAGGATGTCCAATAGGAGTGACACCAACACTAGTGATGCTACTAGGTAATAAAACATATTTTGTATGTAAACGTGCATAAATAGTATTAATGGTACTTACTGTTTCTCTTTGTACAGCGTAATGAAAAGTATAATCAGCTGGTAAGTAAAGTGGAGCACTCCTTCTCCAGTGTGATTATGACTTAACAGCTCTCTGTGGTCTGTGTGCAATTCATGAAAAAAGAGGTGTGTCATGTAGCCTCAGACACACAGCAGTTTAGTTTCATTTCTCTGCCTGAGACCATGGTAGCTTTCATTTCTAAATATAAACTTAGCCGCTCCTTAGAGGATTTCATACCTGACAAGTCAGCATATAACATATACTATGAGGTGTAGTACCAGGAAAATGCAGAAAGCATTACTAATAATATTTGTGACATTCAGCCTTATACCGTATATAGGGCCTTATTCAGATCGCATTGCAAATTTGCCCTATTTGCCGCCAACGCGCACGCGCAGATCCGTCCTGCACGTGCAATTGGATCACATTGGCTTCAAATGCCTCTGCCTGATTGACAGATAGAGGCATTCGCGGGGAGGTGGCGCAGCCTTGCTTGGGCGGGACGCTATGAATGGGGACGTGTCGGTGCCATTTTTGGGGTGGCTGTGTGACATCACATGCAGCTCCAAAGTAAAAAATGGTGGCAGCGCGTGCTGCGAAGGCAGGGGTTTGTCCACAGTTGCTGCGCCCGCAATTAAATTGTGGTCGCAGCTGCTGGGTCCATAGATTTTTCACTGTTTCAGTGTATCCAGGCTTAAGTGGAAGCCTTTTGCACTGTCTGAGGGGAGAATTTAGAAGGGGAGAATGTTTCAACAGTGCAGAGAGGATATTATCTTTTTCAGTAGAACATGAAAGGGATGCTATTTTACCATCAGTCCTAAAACACAAATTTACTAAAGGTTGCATATTTTTTTAGAAAAAGGCATACAGTATTTTTCCATTTGCTAATTTACTAAGGATCAATTTGCATGGAAGTCACATGTCAAATGTGACTGTAGTTCAATTTCCGTCAATTCACCATCGGTGCAAACATCGTCTAAATAGCATTGGAATCATTGCAAATTTACTAAGAATCATTTTTGTCAAATTGCTCCACTTCACATCAAAATCGCAACAATTTTTTTTAAGCATGTTCACATGGAACAACAATTTTTTTGCCTAAAGGGGGGTACACAGATAGCGATTTTTGCTTAATTCCTAAGCAATCTGACTAGATTGCTTAGAAATGAAGCACACATCGCTCCGTGTGCATGCCTCATGGCGATAGCGATGCACAGCCCCGTGTGATGCTATGGTTGAATCTAGATTGGCCTGTACGCAGGCACAATCTTGTCAGATCGCTCACTTCACCGCTGGGTGAAGTGAGCGTCCCCCGTCCCCCCCCCCTCGCTCAGCACACATTGCGCTGTGTGCTGAGCAGGGGGAGAGATGTGTGCTGCGTGGTCTGTGCTAGATCACTCAACACACACCTCCCCGTGTGTACCCCCCTTAAGACCCATCAAAACCAACAACAAAACCGTAGATTCAGTAAGACTAGAAGATTCTGGTAAAAAGCAGAATCTGCTACTGTTTCTATCGCATGCTGGATGCCGCTCAGTGCAAGGCAAGGCCAACCAGCATGCTGACCGTCCCACCCAGCAAATTAATTGCGGCCGCAGCAAATGTGGATGACCCCTGCCTTCATAGCCTGGCTGCAAAAGCAGCTGCACCGTCGCCATCTTTTCCATCAGAGGGGCTGCGTGTGATGTCATGCAGCCACCTGAAAATTTTGATGCAACCTGAATGAAGCCCATAAATCGCACCTCAATGCACCACTTCCAAAAAGCAACATGTGAAAACCGTTATAATTAATTCTCAACCAATCAGAATGCTAAGAAAAGCCCGCCAAGTTACCTGCAGCACTCACTTTCCGCTCTCAGCCATGGCAGAGGCAGGTGATTTCATGTGGACTGCATCAGCTGACTGAAAGAGCCAAGAAGTAAGAAACAGGACAGAGGAACCAGCAGGTTGGAATGTATTTGGGGACATTGGACCTGATTCAGCTTCTGTTGCAGTTTTGCTATTTTAGCAAAACTGCAACTGCTTGTGATCGCATGCTGTGGGCTGCTCAACACAGGGCAAGGCTGCCCAGCATGCTAATGGTGGCCAACGATGCGATCACATCGCTGGCTGCAAAGGCAGTTGGCCTGCCGACATGTTTCTTGTCGCAGCAGGGGCGTGTGATGTCATGCCCAAAAATGTCCCGGCACACCCCTGTTTTCACTGCAATGCAACATCGCCACCCCGACCGCTCCGCAAAAGCCTCTGCCTTTAAATTAGGCAGAGGAGTTCGCATTACTGAGATGCAGTTGCACACTAATTAAATCACATGATGGGGGCCAACCAGTGCAGGGCAAGGCCACCAAGCATGGTAAACGATGGCCAAAACAATTGTGATCGTCTCGCTGAGACAAGAATTAGGGTTGACCCCCTGCATACACAGCAAGGCTGCAAATGCAGACGGAACACCACCATTTTGGGGAGCACAGCGGCCATGTGTGACATCACGCGGCCACCCTGAAAATGGTCCGGACATGCCTGTTGTCCATACCATATTTCATATTTTAATATATGTATGGTCACTCACATGGCGAAGTTTAATAAATTACTTTGTCAGTACAGGTGTAGCCATGCGCCCCCAGGGTCATGTTATGTTCTATTAGCTCCTAATTGACTTGCCAGTATACTGTATACCCATATGCCGCTTTATCACCTAGAGAATATATAGTGATAGAGAACCTGGTGTTTCATTTATCTACATACAAAATGTGCTACTTTCTAACTTATTGTCATGCTCAGTAGTATGTACTAACAAGAAGCAGAGCACCAAGGACCATTTTATCACATTCAGTCTGCCGGAAGCCAGTATCTCTTTGGTTAAAATGTATACCAAATGATATAGTATATGCCAGTCTCTGGTCCCCATATACAGGAAGATATTTAGTGAACATTATTTTCCTGTACTGTACTGTTATGTAAATGTTCGTATCATTGTATATTATATATAAGTGCATCACAATATCACCTCTCTATTACTTTTTGATATAGTTCGCTGCTTATCAACTGATGATTGATAATGTAATCTAATACGGACCAGCAATCTGCTTTAGCCCTTACTTCTATCTATGCGTGCATTTTATACTGTGGCTGCATAATAGACTGGACGGAGTCAGTGCATATGGTGGGAATTAAAAGATCTTGAAACTTATTCTTCCACCATTCAGTCTAGTCCTAGGAGGCACCAGTCCCTGTAATTATTATTACACCTATTGTCTATATGAGGGACACACGGTCGCATATTGTAGTTATTTGAAATCAAGGGCAGGTGTCCCAGCATACACACAGTTGATACACGGTGTATGGGAAGTTATATATTAACAACATCATCTATAAGACTATAGGACAGGGCTGATCCGGAACTAGATTGGAACATCGAGTACAATACATATGGAGTGATTGATATAATATTTAGGGTATATTTCCCTTGTTATTGGACATCACCAGCAGTTGTACTTCTGTAATGCTGCTTTCACATCGCAAAACCTGCTTTTGAAACGGTTCTTAAAACGGGTCTGAGCAGTTAAACCCCCTTCACATCGCATGTTGTAACCAGTATATTACCATTTCATTACCGTTTTGGTACCTTTCACACTGAACCCGTTTCACCCATACAAAACAGTGGTTGTCATTTTAAATGTTTATTTCCTGCTTCTGCCTGGTGAGATCACACATGGAGACAGCCTATCACCTTCTGGGGCTTGCAAATACCGTTTCAGACCCTTTCACACTGCAC
This sequence comes from Pseudophryne corroboree, assembly GCF_028390025.1. Classification (NCBI taxonomy): domain Eukaryota; kingdom Metazoa; phylum Chordata; class Amphibia; order Anura; family Myobatrachidae; genus Pseudophryne; species Pseudophryne corroboree. The sequence continues at coordinate 948,681,221 of NC_086444.1, read as the reverse complement.
AATTAAACGGGTCTGAAACGGGTAGGACCCTGCTTTTTTACCGTTTCAAAATACCGGTATTTTGTAAACGGTAAATTGAAGGTGACCTTTTCACATCGCAGCTCGAACCGTTTAGGAAGCCAGTAAAAACAGCAAATTACCGGGTACAAGCTGCGGTGTGAAAGGGGTATAATTTAACACAGCCGTAACATTTGTAGCTAGTTTTCATATATTGAGCAACACAGATTGAAACAATAAATAACTGTGACCAAAAAATAACAAGCAGCTATATCGCTAGTATGCTCAATATCTGCAGTACAGATCCCAATTGACATCTATATAGCAACATTTGTTGCCAGTCTTTGTACATGGGGGGTCATTCCAAGTTGATCATAGCTGTTCTAAATTAGGCACAGCTACGATCATTAACTCATACATGCGGGGGGACGCCCAGCCCCGCATGTTAGTGCCGCCCCCCCGCACAAATACAAAAGCATTGCACAGAGGCGATGCCTTTGTATTTGAGGTGTAACTCCCGGCCAGCGCAGCTCCTGCAGCTGGCCGGGAGTTGCTCGTCGCTCCCGCTGGCGGCAGCGGCTGCGCAACACGTCACGCAGCCACCGCGGCCCGCCCCCCCCAACAGTCCGGCCACGCCTGCATTGGCCGGACTGCTCCCCCTAAACGGCGGCTTAACGAAAGCTGCCATGCGACGCCGGCACATGCGCAGTTCCGACCCGATGGTTGCGCTGCAACAAACTGCAGCGAGCGATCGGGTCGGAATGACCCCCATAGAGCAATACAAATTGAAACTAATTGCTGTCAATAAACAAAAAACAGTAGACACATTACAGACACGAAGGCCTAGACAGAAATATCAATTCTTTATTCACTTCTCTTTACAATATTTTATTGAGATAAATATACATTACATTCAGAACTTTATATAATACATCATTTGGATATAGGTACAGCTATGTATTATGTACAGAAATGTATGGCAAAGATAATAATATATTAATATCCATAAGATATACATAAATAATTGGAGCCTAGAACATCAATACTCATCATAAGAGTAACATAGAAACAGAGAAACATAGAATTTGATGGCAGATAAGAACCACTTGGCCCATCTAGTCTGCCCCTTTTTTATTTTATCCTTTAGGCAATCTCAACCCTTTTTTAACCTTAATTCTTTGTAAGGATATTCATATGCCTGTCCCAAGCATGTTTAAATTGCCCTACAGTCTTAGCCTCTACCACCTCTGATGGGAGGCTATTCCACTTATCCACTACCCTTTCTGTGAAGTAATTTTTCCTTAAATTTCCCCTGAACCTCCCCCCCTCCAGTCTCAATGTATGCCCTCGAGTTCTAATACTTCTTTTCCTTTAAAGAATGTTTCCCTCCTGAACTTTGTTAAGACCCTTGACATATTTGAAAGTTTCTATCATGTCCCCCCTTTCCCTTCTCTCCTCCAAACTATACATGTTAAGATCTTTTAGCCTTTCCGGGTAAGTTTTGTGATGTAGGCCATGCCCCATTTTAGTTGCCCTTCTTTGTACACTCTCTAATGTATTTATATCCTTCTGGAGATAGGGTCTCCAGAACTGGACACAGTATTCCAGATGGGGCCGTACCAATGACCTAGACAGTGGCATTATCACTTCTTTTTTCCTGCTACTGATTCCTCTCCCTATGCAACCAAGCATCTGACTTGCCTTTCTCATTGCTTTGTTGCATTGCTTTCCTGCCTTCAAGTCACTTGAAATAGTGACTCCTAAATCTCTTTCCTCCTCAGTAGTTTCCATTATAGTACCCTTGATACTATACTTAGCCTTTGGGTTTTTGAGACCCAAGTGCATGATTTTGCATTTTTTAGCATTAAACTGTAGTTGCCACGTTCTTGACCATTTGTCAAGCCTACCTAGGTCATTAATCATTTGTTTGACCCCTCCTGATGTGTCTACCCTGTTGCTTATCTTTGTATCATCTGCAAAAAAAGCATATCTTCCCTTCAATACCATCTGCAATGTCACCAACAAAGATATTAAAGAGAACTGGACCAAGTACAGATCCCTGGGGTACTCCACTGGTAACATTTCCCTCCATAGATTGCACTCCATTAACTACGACTGTCTGTTTCCTATCCTGCAACCAGGTTATTATCCATTTAACTGATTTATAATCCACCCCCAGGCTTTCAAGTTTATTTAGCAGTCTCCGATGTGGGACAGTGTCAAATACCTTACTAAAGTCTAGATATGCTACATCTACAGCTCCCCCTTGATCTATTATTTTCATCACAGAGTCAAAAAAGTCAATAAGATTTGTTTGGCATGATCTCCAACCAGTAAATCCATGCTGTTTTGGATCCTGTAAGTTGTTTGATTTAAGATATACCACTACTCTTTCTTTTAATAGTTTTTCCATTACTTTCCCTACTACTGATGTAAGGCTTACTGGTCTGTAGTTACTTGCTTTTTCCTTGCTTCCACTTTTGTGCAGTGAAACTACATTTGCTCTTTTCCAGTCCTCTGGAATAGCACCTGTATTTAGTGACTGGTTAAATAATTCTGTTAAAGGTGTAACCAGCACATCTTTTAGCTCTTTGAGTATCCTTGGGTGTATCCCATCTGGTCCCATTGATTTATCCACTTTTAGTTTTGAAAGTTCTGTTAGGACCTTCTCCTCTGTAAATGTATTTGCATCTACCTTATTTTTATGAATGTCCTTGCAACTTAACTGTGGCCCCATCCCTTCTTCTGTAGTAAATACTGAGCAAAAATAATTATTTAGGTGATCTGCTATTGCCTTGTCTCCCTCCACCAAATGCTCACTCTCTGTCTTAAGTCTTATTATTCCTCCATTTGATTTTCACCTTTCACTTATATACTTAAAAAAGTTTTGCCCCCTTTATCTACTGACTGGGCCATTTTCTCCTCAGCTTCTGCCTTTGCACGTCTGATCACTTTCTTAGCATCCTTCCGTCTGTCCAGATACACCGCTTTGTCGTTATTATTTTGAGTCTGTTTGTATTTCCTAAAAGCCATCTTTTTTGCTTTCACACTAGTTGATACTACTTTTGTGAACCACACTGGCTACCTTTTCCTGGTGCTTTTCCTAACCATTTTGATACAAAGGTCTGTTGCACTTAGTATTGCACTTTTCAGTTGTTTCCACCTTACCTGCACTCCTTCCAAGTTCCTCCAGTCTGCCAATGAATCACTTAATCATCTTCCCATTTTTGCAAAGTCAGCATTTCTAAAATCCAACACCTTTGTTTTTGTGTGACAGGAGTTGGATCCTGTCTTTATACTAAACCATACTGCTTGATGATCACTGGATCCCAGGTGCTCACCCACATATATATCAGATATCCTATCACCATTTGTAAGAATTCGATCTAATATTGAGTCTTTGCGAGTGGGCTCCCTCACCAATTGCTTGAGAGATGCTCCCTGTAAGTAATGTAGAAATTTGCCACTTGTAGCTGAACTTGCAAAAGACCCCTCCCAATTTACATCAGGTAAATTAAAGTCTCCCATGATTATGACTTCTCCCTTTAAAGCCATTTTAGAGATGTCCAACAATAGGTTCCTGTCCAAATCCTGCCCCTGGCCTGGTGGTCTATAGATCACCCCAATGCGAATAATGTCCTTCTTCCCAGTTTCTATGGTGACCCAAAGGGCCTCAGTTTTGGCTTCAATATTTTGTATTAAAGTAGCATTTATGCTTTTTTTCACATACATTGCTACCCCTACTCCTATTCTTCCTATTCTATCCTTCCTAAATAAAGTGTATCCTGGTATAGCTAAGTCCCAGTCATGATTCTCATTGCACCAAGACTCTGTAATTGCCACAAAATCCAGGTTATCCCTTGTCATTATCGCAATTAGCTCTGGAATTTTGTCTCCTAAGCTCCTAGCATTTGCAGACATAGCTTTAAGAATTTTGTATGTGCATTTGTTATTAGTAGCCATGTCCAGAGCGTACAAAATAAATGACAAGTTTAAAGTTGAAATTACCTGTTTGGGGATGTTGCTCAGTATTTGTTTTCTTTTACTAATCAGTAATCATACTCTGTCCTTTACACCATGACTACACCTTACTAAATATAAAGATATATATCTAGAGTATAATAAATATATAAGAAATAACAGGCGGCACACGATTTGGTTTTAATAATTTTTTATTTTTATACACAAGACAGAAATCTGTCTAATAAAAAAATTTTCCTTCACGTTTTTATGTTTCTATATTGTTTTTAATATTTTGCTTTGTATGGTCTAGTATCCAGGCCATAATAATACCGCATGTGAAATTAAGAATAAAGGATATGTTCCACGTGGGTATTGGTACTTTATGTTTGAAAATATCTATTTAGCAATAAATTTATAAAATTAAACAAATATCATAGATACATATTTGTGAATGGGATAGAGTGCACCCAAACAAACTGATCTCTGCCACAATTTCTCTCTTCAGTACAGATGTGTTCTTGCTCATCTTGGCTGCGAACCAGTCGCACATGCAGCTGCATTGTGATTGTGACTGTCCACACCAGCGTGCGACCCAGTCGCAGAAGCGTATGCACACATGCGATCCTATGGATCATGGATGAGTGTGCATGTGTATATCCGCAGGCATGCCAGTCACAGCAAATGACCCGCCTTTGCCGTTATTAGCTGGTAAGATGAGTTAGGACTCATTTGTACTTTACATGAGGTGATTTTCTTTCCTATATACACCACACAGGAGTATCAGAAAGTGCCCCTGGTGGGGAAGATACAACCAGTTATTTGCCATAAGGTTATTATTAGATCTGTATTGAATAATGGTGTCAGTCTTACTCTATACAGGTAAAAGGGAATCTGACACCTTCTAATGGTTGCAGTGATATACTTGAGTTTTTAACATTATACCAATACTACACTCTAGGGCCCTCATTCCGAGTTGATCACTCGCTAGCAGGGCCGGTTCTAAGATTTGTGGCGCCCCGGGCAAAATATGGGGGGCGTGGCTTCAATTGGGGGCGTGGTCAATGCGCTGAAAGAAAAAATAAAAATAAATAAAAAGTATACTTACCATCCCCGTTCCTGATCCAGACCCCCTCCGCCGGCGGCGGCGCTCTTCTCCTCTCCTCTCCTCTCTTCTCTTCAATCTATGGGAGAGACGTTATTACGTCTCTCCCATAGAACAGCATAGACACTAGAGGTCAATTATGACCCCTAGTGTCTGTGCCACTATGCTGTGCGGTGCGCGATGACGTCATCGCGCATCGCACAGCAAAGGTCCTCTAGACGAAGGGAAACTAGACCGTAGCGTCTAGTTTCCCTTCATGGAGAGGACCTTTGCTGTGCGGTGCGCGATGACGTCATCGCGCACCGCACAACTAAGGTCCTCTCAATGAAGGGCGTCTAGTTCCCTTCAAAGCGGGGAGGCACAGCAGGGCACTGCGGGGGACACAGTGGCGGATCTTGCCCTGGTGCGGCAACCTCCGGATGGCGCCGGTGCCCTCCGGAAGGCAGCGCCCCGGGCAAAAGTACCGCTTGCCCGTGGCAAGAACCGCCACTGCTCGCTAGCTGCTTTTAGCAGCATTGCAAACGCTAAGCCACCACCCTCTGAGAGTGTATCTTAGCTTAGCAGAATTGCGACCAAAATTTTAGCAGTTCTGCTATTAAATATTTCCCTGGAGTTTCTGAGTAGCTCCAGACCTACTCCTAGACTGTTTGGTTCCTGATTGGACGTCACAAACACGCCCTGCGTTCGTCCAGCCACTCCCCCGTTTCCCCTGGCACGCCTGCGTTTTTACCTGACACGCCTGCGTTTTTTAGCACACTACCGGAAAACGCTCAGGTACCTCCCAGAAACGCCCCTTTCCTGTCAATCACTCACCGATCAGCAGAGCGACTGAAAAGCGTCGCTCTGACCTGTGTAAAATTGCTTTATTTTTTGTGAAATTACTTTGCAGGTGCGCACTGCGGCCCATGCGCATGCACAGAAATGCAGATTTTAACCTAATCGCTGTGCTACGAAAAAACGGCAGCGAGCGATCAACTCGGAATGACCACCAATATATTCTCCCTGTTTCCATGTGCTGTGTATGAACACCGATAACAAGAGAGAACGCCGAACAGGCATCCCTTTCTTTGCTTATAAGACCATTGTTTGGGAAGGATGGTGGATCCTTCCTGGATTACCTGTGGCTTGAACAAACTTGTGGTGATCTAAGTGACTCTGCTATCAAATTAAGTACTTTACTGCAACAGTGTTGCAAAGGTTACATTATCTTGCTAGAATATTTCAATTTGGTAGTGCACTCAGGTCTTTCCCTACCTACAGGGCGAAGATACCGGGGCAGGCGATTGTTGATTGACTATGGATGCGTGTGCACCGCAATGTGCACGCGCATCGCCAAACAACAACAGGCATCGCTGAACAGCGACAAGCTGGTGCAAAAATTTTAATCGAACAGCCATTCGCAAGATGATTGACAGGAAGAGGCCGTTTCAAGTTGGATTTGTTCTGGGCAGACCAGTGGCGTAAGTTCGCCCCAGTCGCCCGGAGGCTTGATAAGTGTTGGTGCCCCCCCCCCTTCCCCCTACATACTGTATACACACACACCCTTCATATGTAGCTATCCGGCCCTCATGTTGAACAGTAGTAGCGTGCTCAGGTACCTTTCCCGATATTAATATAGATTCACATACAAAGTGGACGCACTCCAAGTCAGTCATCACAATAAAATAGACACCAGCATACCTTTATAGCAAACCTACAGTACTCCCTCACCCACCAGCGTGTCACAATGTAGATGCTTTGGCGCAGTGGTGTGCCGATATACAGTATATATATATATCAAAAACACACAAACGCCACTTTCAAGAACAATACAGCAGGGGATTAAGGGAGTAATTCCAAGTTGATCGCAGCAGGAAATTTTTTAGCAGTTGGGCAAAACCATGTGCACTGCAGGGGAGGCAGATATAACATGTGCAGAAAGAGTTAGAATTGGGTGGGTTATTTTATTTCTGTGCAGGGTAAATACTGGCTGCTTTATTTTTACACTGCAAATTAAATTGCAGATTGAACACACCACACCCAAATCTAACTCTCTCTGCACATGTTATATCTGCCTCCCCTGCAGTGCACATGGTTTTGCCCAACTGCTAACCAAATTCCTGCTGCGATCAATTTGGAATTACCCCCTAAATCCGACTGCCCTGGCTCAGTTAATCCTATTATAGGGATTGATGAGGAGCGCTCCATCTGTAGGCTACACAACAGCTCTTCTTCCTCTTTTAACACCTTAAGTACCTGTGTAGCAGCTATAAAGTGGGTGACCCCCTTATCAGCAGTGTGTGGATGGGCTCCGCAGCAGAATGACAGAAGACGCAGAAATAACTCTGACATCCCGGTCAGCATAGGGGACAGAACGTCCAGTGACTGCTCTCTACACTCTCACATACAGCAGGCAGGGTGTCATGCAGGGTGGCGGACATGGAGAGGCAAGCAGATGTTCATCACAAGGCTTTCTCTCCTAGCGTTAGTCCTAATCACAGTTCAGGGACAAATCATAGGGAAGTGTGGAGATGGCAGGTCACACTGGAGAAGGAGGAGGTGGATAGCAGCTCCCAGGACTCTAGTCTGCACTCCTTCTCCCCGGCCGGAGGCGAGAACCAGGCAGCTGTACTATTGCGAGACCTGTCACATAGAATTTGATGGCAGATAAGAAATACTTGGCCTATGTAGTCTGCCCCTGTACACTCATGCACTAGGGTTAATTTTTGTTGGGAGCCAAATAACCTACCTATCCAGAGTACCTGGTGGAAATCCACGCCAGCAATGGGAGAATATACAAACTCTACACAGTTAGAGCCATGGTGGGAACAGAACCCATGACCTCAGTGCTGTGAGGCATAATGATAACCATTACACCGTCCACACTAAAGGGAGTATGCAAGTCACTTTATTCCATGGACACTAACATACTGCGCACTGATACAGTAAATGATAATACTATATATATATATATATATATATATATATATACATATATATATATATATATATATATATATACATACATCTTGTGGCTCAGTACTCACTATTGTAAATGCAGTTGCCTGGGTGCCCTTGCTGATAATGATGTATATAAGTGTGGCGTCCTTTCCTTAGATGCTCCCAACACCAGGTGAGAGATACTGCATGGCATTCCAGGACTTCTTTAAGTCAATAAACTTTTACCGCAATATATCAACGATTCTGGGTTACTAGAGACCCGTCATCAGGATCTGAGCAACAGAAACGTTGATATATTGCAGTAAAATTTAATTGATTCAAAGAAGTCCTGGAGTGCCATGCAGTATCTCTTACCTGGTGCTGGGAGCATCTAGGGATGTCACACTTTATATATATATATATATATATATATATATATAGGCATATATTTTTTATTTTTTTTTATATAGGACTGTGAGCCTGACACTCCTTTGAGGGTACAATGAATTCTTGCTGTGGTGCCCTCCTTAGGTCGAAGCAATGGTCTCATATAGATGTGGAATTCAGTGGCACTCCACAGACTTGTATATAGTTAGTACTCCATACTTTATTTAATTCATGGAGTAATTATAATTAATATATTCAAGTCTGTGGAGTGCCACTGAATTCCACATCTCTCTCTCTCTCTCTCTCTCTCTCTCTCTATATATATATATATATATATATATATATATATACATTTACTTATTCTGGTGCCCCCACAAGAAGTTCTAATATATTGCTGGGAGGTGATGCACTTAGGATCCCTTCCATAATGACACACAGCAGCACCATTATATAATCAATGTTTCAATCTGGTACTATAGATTGTCATCAGGTATGGTATCCTGGTGACAATCTATACCAGATTGAAATATTGATTGATCCTAAGTGCAGCACCTCCCAGCAATGTATACAATGAGACCCCCTGCGTGCACGCGCCCAATCACCGGCATTCGGCACGATGATGTGACCGTCACAAGGATGGGTAAGTGAGGCTGCCCTGGACCTCCACTTACCCGCAGAGCCGGAGCACACAGCGGCTGGCCGGTGGGATTTTCCCTCGGAACGCTGAGGGTGCGCATGCTGCTACAAGCTCCTCCTCCTCCGGTGACAGGCTCCAGGCTGCGAGTAGCTCCTCCAGTCCTCCTCCTGATCTGCGGGCTTGGACGAGGTGATGTGATGGGGAAACTGACCGGCTCCCCCTGCCACATGAGCAAGTTGTACGGATCACTCAGACCACCGCGTGCGCTGCAGTTTTAGCATCGCTGCAGAGGGGGACAATGTGCCCTCAGCAGCAGCTGATGACCCAGTCTCTGCTTGTCTATGGGCCCCCTGAGAGCTGCCGGGCCCTAAGCTACTGCCTATGAAGCCTAGCGGTAAATCCGCCACTGCTCGGAGGCAGCTTCCGTGTCACTGGCACGAAAGCGAACGATCTTCAGGGTCAGGCAGCGGGAGACAGTGTGGAGGAGATGTGCCCCCTTGAGGTCAGGAGCCCGGTGGCAGCCAACTCCACTGCCTCCCAGAGTTCCGCCCATGGGGCAGACAAACCTCAAACAATATTCGCTGGGTCTTTAATATTGTATAGATTTTTGCAGCACTTGAGGATTCGCTGTTACAGCTGTCTTTCGATGCTGAAAAAGCATTCGATAGATTACACTGGGGGTATTAATTGACTATCCTATGCCATTATGGAGTGCGAGATAGGGGCCTATTGTCTATACTAGCACTTTATTCTATTCTCTCGGCCAGAACATTTGCGAATGGTCTTCTCTCCTCGACTTTCTCTATCTCCAATGACACTCAACAGGGCTCCAATGACACTCGATTTAGGGGGTTATTCACAGTTATTAGCAAACCAAATAATGTAGCAATTGGGAAAAACCATGTTGCACTGCAGGTGGAGCAGATGTAACTTGCAGAGAGATTTAGATTTGATTGATATTATATTGTTTCTGTGCAGGGTAAATACTGGCTGCTTTTTTTTACACTGCAATTTAGATTTCAGTTTGAACACACCCCACTCAAATCTAACTCTCTTATATCTGCCCCACCTGCAGTGAAACATGATTTTGCCCTATTGCAAACTTTTTTGGTTTGCTGACAACTCTGAATAACCTCCTAAATGTCTTGTCACATAATCTTAATTCAATTCCAATTGTGACTTATTAAGGCCTGCAACCATTACATTAAACAATTTTGACACAACCATATCAGTCAAGTTTCCTAATTAAAACACACTGATATGTGAAGTAGTATTTTAAAAACCATGCTTATGTTGTGTTTTATAACTTAATGTAGTTCTGCCCCTACAGAATGCACCTGTCAGCTAGCACGGTTTTATTTAGTGACATAGTAACATAGTAACTAAGGTTGAAAAAAGACAATTGACCATCGAGTTCAATCTATTTGTGGTCTCCTATGCAGTCTTATTAATAAGTTATTATAGGACTAGTTATTTTTGTTAGGACTAGTTATATTTACTATAATGCGTGCCTACGCACCATAACCCTGAATATCTTTATCCAATAGGAATTTATCTAACCCATTCTTAAAGGTGTTGACTGAGTCCGCTGTTACTACTCTCTCAGGCAAGGAATTCCAAACACGTATTCTCCTTACTGTGAAAAAACCTTTTCGCCTCAATGTGCGGAAACTCCTCTCCTCTAACCTAAGCGAGTGACCACGTGTCCTCTGTGCTGATCTTATAGAAAACAGGTCCCTCCCGAGCTCTGTGTATTGACCCCTTATATATTTGTAGATTTTGATCATGTCCCCTCTTAGTCTCCTCTTTCCAATGTAAACATGCCTAGCCTTGCAAGCCTTTCCTTGTATTCCAGCATCTCCATGCCCTTGATTAGTTTGGTCGCCCGCCTCTGAACCTTATCTAGCTCACGTTCATTGTTAGGTGGCCAAAATTAGTGGGGAAAGTATTTATTTTGTATTACAAGTATATTTATAGGTCCTTCACATGTGCTGTCAGCACCGCTACTCCCCTCACCAGTCCTGCCAACTCCAGTGCTGGTGGCATATTCATCGGGGTAGGAGGATACAATCATCCTCACTCCTGTGGAGCATATGCCACATGTGCCACTGCCACAGCAGCAGCCGCTGCCACCACACAGGCCAGTGTTCCAAGTGTGGAGGAGCTCTCCATGTCACTCCACAATTTTCTTTGAGAATACCAGCTGGCCTTCGTGGAAAGGCAGATTAGCCAGCTGGACTCTATTTGGCGGCAGCTGCGGAGGCTGAATCAAACAACATCGGTGGCACAGGGCACCCTCACTCAGATGGCCCGCAACATCAACAGTCACAGGCTACCTGTGACCAACCCCATGCAACACAGGAATGATGAATAGCTAAAGGGAAAGGATATATAGAGACTACTGCACTAGCTGGAAAATAAAAAGATTATTAGATGAGCTTCATATCTTATATATAGTTAATTATTTAAATCCATTGTGGGGGTGCTGCCAAAGACGTTGTGGTTACCCACATATCATACGATATGACTCAAAAGACAGAAAAGTGTCTTATAGTGGCGCACAAAAAAAAAGTAAATATTAAAATATAACTTTTAAGAATTATATTAAAAATGCCTGTCGTTTGTGAAATAGTTAAAAATGTGAGATAGTGATAATGTGAATTATAATAAATGCCTGAAAATAGAGGAAGAAACAACAGAGCGCCTATAGTGTAGTAACCTTTAGAATAGTTTTTGTCACACGCAAGAATAATATTGCGTACCGGATTACGGCTTGACTCAATGCCTATCGATCCCCTGGTCTTTTAGTCCACGTCTCTGTTGAAATCAGATAAAGTAATAATTTGTGCATATCAGTATAGGTACTTGTATCCTGGTCCTCATCAGAGGGTGGTGGTCATATGGAAACCTTTGAATAATATAGCAATGCTCCAATCAACAATTCATATAAAAAAGATTCAAATTTATTAAGTATACAAAAAAAATATATATAAAAAATATATGGCTTAGCCTAAATGACATAAATGTCGACAAAGGTAGGTCGGCAAGTCGGTAGTTCAGTTTCTCAATTCGTTTCGCCCGGCTTTGGGCTTCATCAGGATGAAGCCCAAAGCCGGGCGAAACGAATATGCACAAATTATTACTTTATCTGATTTCGACAGAGACGTGGACTAAAAGACCAGGGGATCGATAGGCATTGAGTCAAGCCGTAATCCGGTACACAATATTATTCTTGCGTGTGACAAAAACTATTCTAAAGGACACTACACTATAGGCGCTCTGTTGTTTCTTCCTCTATTTTCAGATTCCCCTTTGGGCTACGCATACCTAGTGGCACTTTTTGAAGAACTGAGCAGCCATCCGTTAAAACGGGGAAAGCGTGGACTGTTTGGCAATTAAACCTAACACGAGTTTTGGAAGAACTCATTTATTGGACTGGTCATTTGACCAAATTTACTTGTGACTTTAGATTGCACTTTTTCAGTAAGGAACTTTGCATAATTTGGACAAGCGCACTGATTTACTCATTTACAATACAATAAATGCCTACCTGCTTCTGGGTCTGTTGGAACAATTTTTTTGCCATGCCCGCCAATCTAACTCATTCTATACACAATTCAATCAAGCCTAAACAATCCTTATCTTAAAGCCTGATTAGGATCACCTATTGATGTTATCCTACACTCCACTAATTCTCTTGAACCTAGCTTGTAAGTTGTTTGGTAAGTTAATGACCAGTTGGCTGCAATCTAGTATTTCTTTGTTATTGATGAACCACAGGTTGGGCTACGTCAGGGTCCATCACTCAGTTTGGGTCATTCATTCAGCTATAGTGGCAATAACGGCCTCTTCAGACTCTTGATCTAGTAGCATGTTGCTTAGCTTGGATTTAGTACGCACTTTGATACAGTCTCCTGGCCCTATATATGTATGCTGTCCTTCAATATAGAGGGTTTTGTGCAATTTTTATTTGTCTTGTTTATTTACTTTTTTTCAAACCTTTAGACTCATTATTAGGCAGTGACCAAGTTTCTATGTCCAAAGACAAGGGGTGTCCGCTTTCCCCCACTGTTATTCTGTTTGACACTTGACCCAATGCTTTGTTTCCTCCAACAACGGTCTGGTCTCAGGGGAATTTGTGTTGATTCTGATGAGTTAAGAATCTCTACCTTTGTTGACAATATTTTGATTTATATCTCTAATCATTAAATCTCTTTAACCCCATTAATGTCTAAAATTGCTCAGATTGTTGTCCTTTCTGGCCTTAGAGGCCATATTGAAAGGTTCTCATCACTGTGGGTTTGTGCTGGAATTATGCCACTGATATTTGCCGGTAACTTGCCACTAAAATGTGTACAAGCTTCCATTCCTTATTTCATAATACTTATCCCTAAAGATATATACTGTATACCAACTATATCACTGTAATAATACCAAACTGATTTCTACAATTGATGCTGAGATATATAGGTAAAAATGCTTCCATCTTTCCTATTTGGGATGGGCCAACCCCCTTTATACCTTTCAGTTCTTATCACAAATTCCTTTATCCCCTTCAGTTCTTTTGTCCTGTAATGTAAATTCTTATATTGACTAAATATTTAGCTAATTTCTGTGGTGCAATAAGTAGCCACAGCTGAGTCTCATCAAATTGTAACAACCCGAAAATTACTGTGGTACTAACTTTCCTAATATGGCTGTTTATTTCCTAGCAGCTTAGTTGCAGAATCTCAAGTATTGGGTCTCGGATACTAGTGTTTATGCAAATACAACCTTAGAGTAGGAATTCCTCCCTGAGCTGCAGCTTACTTCTTCATATTCATGATTGTGGCATTCCTACCCATATTGCTAATAATCCGATCTCATGTCACTATGTTAAACTTGGCACATTCTTAAATGGAAGCTATGATTAAATTCTCGTTACTCTCCCTCTTACTGTACCGTCCTCTGTTTAATGGCCAAGCTTTCCAAGATGTCATGGTGACCTACCTGTTCATTTTATGGCATAGACTGGATCTGAAGCGTATAAGTAAAATTTTAAATACATCCACCAAATTGTCATTCTCATTTCAATCTCTACTCGACAGATATACAGTATTTTAGCTTCTTTGAGGTTGTAATTTCTTAGGGTCCAACATTATGCGAGTCATGTGGCTTGCTTTTTTGTCTTCATATGATTTGGATAATACTTTTGATTCTTTACTTTCCAGGTCCCTTCTTATTCCATAATGCAGGCATTCCCAACCGCGGTCCTCAAGGCACACCAACAGTGCAGGTTTTAGTGATATCCAGGCTTCAGCACAGATGGTTAAATCAAAATAACTGATGTACTAATTACAGTAAGTCACCTGTGTTCAAGCCTGGATATTACTAAAACCAGGACTGTTAGTGTGCCTTGAGGACCGAGGTTGGGAAACACTGCCATAATGTATTCCTGAGACAAATTCTTGATTATGATAAGACCTCTACAGGTTTCATGAAATGTTTTGATCATTTTCCCTCCCTAACCACTATTCTCCTTAAAACCTTATCTTCTTTTAGAGAGTAGTTTCCTATGTATACTGAAATGTTTCTTTCTATATATCATCAGGCAAGCCTCACTCCCTATCCATGTTTCAAAACTGTTATCACAGACACACACTCTAAGGGGTATATTTACTAAAGGTTGCTTTCCATCAACTTTTATCAATTTTAATTGCTAGAAATTGATCTAAAACTATGTTGTGTTTCAGTGGTTAAAACACATTTACTAACATTTAAAAATTAATATTAAAAAATGGCCTTTTAGTAAATGTATGTTTTAACACCTGCAACACAACATCAAATTACATCAATTTCTATCAAATTAAAACTGCTAAAAATCGATGGTCAATGACCTTTAGTAAACAGTATTCCCTAAGTGCAGTTGAGCCAGAATGTTTTGAGGTTGGGGGGGTGCAGAAAAAATTACATGTTGGCGCTACCAACTTGCTACAGTATGCCATGCGCTATCATAGCTGGCTCTTCACTGATGCATTACTGGGAGACGACGTGGCCATGCTGATCCTGCTGGATCATCCCAGCCTCCTCCCAGTTTGTATTCTTAACAAAATAAAGAATACAAATATTTAAGGGCAGCAAATAATAATGAATAGAAATTAATCATTGTATAATGAAGACATAAAAGAAAATAACAAAGGTTAGGAAGAAGTCATATATATATATATATATATATATATAAAAAAAAAAGTATCATCTTTACATAAAGAATCCAGCACTGAGAAGGTTTTTGCTACATGGGAGAGTTTTATATTGATTTTATCACCCCATACTAGAGCAACTTGTTTATTCTTTTTTGTTGTTGTTTTTTGTTTTTAAATACTCTTTGGTATGAGACGAATTAACATAAAAATTACCCCACCACCACTACCAATGCTTTTATTACTAGAAGTGATTTCTGTTTTTTTATATATAACTTCTTCCTAACCTTTGCTGTTTTCTTTTATGTCTTCATTAGACGTTGATTAATTTCTATTCATTATTATTTATTGCTCTTAAATATTTGTATTCTTAATTTTGTTTACATAATTATTGTATTACCATGTAACAATAATTTGCTTTTATGTTATGTGTTTTGTATACAGTTTTGTGACGTATGTTTTAATAAAAACAAAGGTCTTTTAAAAAGAAAAACACATTTATACATTATGCTACGATGGGTGTGGTTCATAGGATCGACCACACTTAGGTCGACAGTGTCTAGGTCGACCACTATTGTTCGACAGTAACTAGGTTGACAGGGTTTCTAGGTCGACATGTTCTAGGTCGACAGGTCAAAAGGTCAACATGAGGGTTTTTAAAAAAAAATTGGTGTTGTTTTCTCCGTACAGTGAACGGGAACCCAAATTAGTGCACCGTGTCCCCTTACATGCTTCGGGCAAGTTTACTATTCCCAATCGTAGTCCACGTGGATCTTTAAGTATGAAAAAGTTGAAAAAAGAAAAAAATAATGAAAAACTCATGTCGACCTTTTGGCCTGTCAACCTAGAACATGTCGACCTAGAGACCCTGTCGATCTAGTTACTGTCGACCAATAGTGGTCGACCTAGACATTGTCGACCTAAGTGTGGTCGAGCTAGAGACCGGATCCCGCTACGATAATTGTCCGCCTTAATAGAATATTTGGTGAAATCTCATCTCTTTACATTATTTACAAATGTATTAACATTTGTTTGCCTGTGTGTTTATGTGTAGTATAAATGTAGTGAACAGCATGAGTTCATGATTTTGTCTATAGTACCTATGTAAAGTTAAACTGACTGCTGGAATCTGTTTGCTTACAGAGAAAGAAGGCTGCAGCTGAACTAGACACAAAAATGGGCATGTAAAGATATTCAATCTCTTTTATTTATCAATAATTAGCAATCATGTACCTGTAGCCCCCACCAAGTCCTAAAGTGAAATTTATCAGAGGTTTACTGCAAAATTAGATTGATGCATCTTGTCTTACTGTAGGTGTGCAGAGAAATAAACATTTTATTTCTTCACTGATATGCAAAACTAGGTCACTGGCCAGCCTGCTAGAAGTATTACTAAGAACTAGAGATGAGCGCCGGAAATTTTTCGGGTTTTGTGTAGAGATGAGCGCCGGAAATTTTTCGGGTTTTGTGTTTTGGTTTTGGGTTCGGTTCCGCGGCCGTGTTTTGGGTTCGACCGCGTTTTGGCAAAACCTCACCGAATTTTTTTTGTCGGATTCGGGTGTGTTTTGGATTCGGGTGTTTTTTTCAAAAAACACTAAAAAACAGCTTAAATCATAGAATTTGGGGGTCATTTTGATCCCAAAGTATTATTAACCTCAAAAACCATAATTTACACTCATTTTCAGTCTATTCTGAATACCTCACACCTCACAATATTATTTTTAGTCCTAAAATTTGCACCTAGGTCGCTGGATGACTAAGCTAAGCGACCCTAGTGGCCGACACAAACACCGGGCCCATCTAGGAGTGTCACTGCAGTGTCACGCAGGATGTCCCTTCCAAAAAACCCTCCCCAAACAGCACATGACGCAAAGAAAAAAAGAGGCGCAATGAGGTAGCTGTGTGAGTAAGATAAGCGACCCTAGTGGCCGACACAAACACCGGGCCCATCTAGGAGTGTCACTGCAGTGTCACGCAGGATGTCCCTTCCAAAAAACCCTCCCCAAACAGCACATGACGCAAAGAAAAAAAGAGGCGCAATGAGGTAGCTGTGTGAGTAAGATAAGCGACCCTAGTGGCCGACACAAACACCGGGCCCATCTAGGAGTGTCACTGCAGTGTCACGCAGGATGTCCCTTCCAAAAAACCCTCCCCAAACAGCACATGACGCAAAGAAAAAAAGAGGCGCAATGAGGTAGCTGTGTGAGTAAGATAAGCGACCCTAGTGGCCGACACAAACACCGGGCCCATCTAGGAGTGGCACTGCAGTGTCACGCAGGATGTCCCTTCCAAAAAACCCTCCCCAAACAGCACATGACGCAAAGAAAAAAAGAGGCGCAATGAGGTAGCTGTGTGAGTAAGATAAGCGACCCTAGTGGCCGACACAAACACCGGGCCCATCTAGGAGTGGCACTGCAGTGTCACGCAGGATGTCCCTTCCAAAAAACCCTCCCCAAACAGCACATGACGCAAAGAAAAAAAGAGGCGCAATGAGGTAGCTGTGTGAGTAAGATAAGCGACCCTAGTGGCCGACACAAACACCGGGCCATCTAGGAGTGTCACTGCAGTGTCACGCAGGATGTCCCTTCCAAAAAACCCTCCCCAAACAGCACATGACGCAAAGAAAAAAAGATGCGCAATGAGGTAGCTGTGTGAGTAAGATAAGCGACCCTAGTGGCCGACACAAACACCGGGCCCATCTAGGAGTGTCACTGCAGTGTCACGCAGGATGTCCCTTCCAAAAAACCCTCCCCAAACAGCACATGACGCAAAGAAAAAAAGAGGCGCAATGAGGTAGCTGTGTGAGTAAGATAAGCGACCCTAGTGGCCGACACAAACACCGGGCCCATCTAGGAGTGTCACTGCAGTGTCACGCAGGATGTCCCTTCCAAAAAACCCTCCCCAAACAGCACATGTCGCAAAGAAAAAAAGAGGCGCAATGAGGTAGCTGTGTGAGTAAGATAAGCGACCCTAGTGGCCGACACAAACACCGGGCCCATCTAGGAGTGGCACTGCAGTGTCACGCAGGATGTCCCTTCCAAAAAACCCTCCCCAAACAGCACATGACGCAAAGAAAAAAAGAGGCGCAATGAGGTAGCTGTGTGAGTAAGATAAGCGACCCTAGTGGCCGACACAAACACCGGGCCCATCTAGGAGTGTCACTGCAGTGTCACGCAGGATGTCCCTTCCAAAAAACCCTCCCCAAACAGCACATGACGCAAAGAAAAAAAGAGGCGCAATGAGGTAGCTGTGTGAGTAAGATAAGCGACCCTAGTGGCCGACACAAACACCGGGCCCATCTAGGAGTGTCACTGCAGTGTCACGCAGGATGTCCCTTCCAAAAAACCCTCCCCAAACAGCACATGACGCAAAGAAAAAAAGAGGTGCAATGAGGTAGCTGTGTGAGTAAGATAAGCGACCCTAGTGGCCGACACAAACACCGGGCCCATCTAGGAGTGTCACTGCAGTGTCACGCAGGATGTCCCTTCCAAAAAACCCTCCCCAAACAGCACATGACGCAAAGAAAAAAAGAGGCGCAATGAGGTAGCTGTGTGAGTAAGATAAGCGACCCTAGTGGCCGACACAAACACCGGGCCCATCTAGGAGTGTCACTGCAGTGTCACGCAGGATGTCCCTTCCAAAAAACCCTCCCCAAACAGCACATGACGCAAAGAAAAAAAGAGGCGCAATGAGGTAGCTGTGTGAGTAAGATAAGCGACCCTAGTGGCCGACACAAACACCGGGCCCATCTAGGAGTGTCACTGCAGTGTCACGCAGGATGTCCCTTCCAAAAAACCCTCCCCAAACAGCACATGACGCAAAGAAAAAAAGAGGCGCAATGAGGTAGCTTTGTGAGTAAGATAAGCGACCCTAGTGGCCGACACAAACACCGGGCCCATCTAGGAGTGTCACTGCAGTGTCACGCAGGATGTCCCTTCCAAAAAACCCTCCCCAAACAGCACATGACGCAAAGAAAAAAAGAGGCGCAATGAGGTAGCTGTGTGAGTAAGATAAGCGACCCTAGTGGCCGACACAAACACCGGGCCCATCTAGGAGTGTCAATGCAGTGTCACGCAGGATGTCCCTTCCAAAAAACCCTCCCCAAACAGCACATGACGCAAAGAAAAAAAGAGGCGCAATGAGGTAGCTGTGTGAGTAAGATAAGCGACCCTAGTGGCCGACACAAACACCGGGCCCATCTAGGAGTGGCACTGCAGTGTCACGCAGGATGTCCCTTCCAAAAAACCCTCCCCAAACAGCACATGACGCAAAGAAAAAAAGAGGCGCAATGAGGTAGCTGTGTGAGTAAGATAAGCGACCCTAGTGGCCGACACAAACACCGGGCCCATCTAGGAGTGTCACTGCAGTGTCACACAGGATGTCCCTTCCAAAAAACCCTCCCCAAACAGCACATGACGCAAAGAAAAAAAGAGGCGCAATGAGGTAGCTGTGTGAGTAAGATAAGCGACCCTAGTGGCCGACACAAACACCGGGCCCATCTAGGAGTGGCACTGCAGTGTCACGCAGGATGTCCCTTCCAAAAAACCCTCCCCAAACAGCACATGACGCAAAGAAAAATTAAAGAAAAAAGAGGTGCAAGATGGAATTGTCCTTGGGCCCTCCCACCCACCCTTATGTTGTATAAACAGGACATGCACACTTTAACCAACCCATCATTTCAGTGACAGGGTCTGCCACACGACTGTGACTGAAATGACGGGTTGGTTTGGACCCCCACCAAAAAAGAAGCAATTAATCTCTCCTTGCACAAACTGGCTCTACAGAGGCAAGATGTCCACCTCATCATCATCCTCCGATATATCACCGTGTACATCCCCCTCCTCACAGATTATCAATTCGTCCCCACTGGAATCCACCATCTCAGCTCCCTGTGTACTTTGTGGAGGCAATTGCTGCTGGTCAATGTCTCCACGGAGGAATTGATTATAATTCATTTTAATGAACATCATCTTCTCCACATTTTCTGGATGTAACCTCGTACGCCGATTGCTGACAAGGTGAGCGGCGGCACTAAACACTCTTTCGGAGTACACACTTGTGGGAGGGCAACTTAGGTAGAATAAAGCCAGTTTGTGCAAGGGCCTCCAAATTGCCTCTTTTTCCTGCCAGTATAAGTACGGACTGTGTGACGTGCCTACTTGGATGCGGTCACTCATATAATCCTCCACCATTCTTTCAATGGTGAGAGAATCATATGCAGTGACAGTAGACGACATGTCCGTAATCGTTGTCAGGTCCTTCAGTCCGGACCAGATGTCAGCATCAGCAGTCGCTCCAGACTGCCCTGCATCACCGCCAGCGGGTGGGCTCGGAATTCTGAGCCTTTTCCTCGCACCCCCAGTTGCGGGAGAATGTGAAGGAGGAGATGTTGACAGGTCGCGTTCCGCTTGACTTGACAATTTTCTCACCAGCAGGTCTTTCAACCCCAACAGACTTGTGTCTGCCGGAAAGAGAGATCCAAGGTAGGCTTTAAATCTAGGATCGAGCACGGTGGCCAAAATGTAGTGCTCTGATTTCAACAGATTGACCACCCGTGAATCCTTGTTAAGCGAATTAAGGGCTCCATCCACAAGTCCCACATGCCTAGCGGAATCGCTCCGTGTTAGCTCCTCCTTCAATGTCTCCAGCTTCTTCTGCAAAAGCCTGATGAGGGGAATGACCTGACTCAGGCTGGCAGTGTCTGAACTGACTTCACGTGTGGCAAGTTCAAAGGGCATCAGAACCTTGCACAACGTTGAAATCATTCTCCACTGCACTTGAGACAGGTGCATTCCACCTCCTATATCGTGCTCAATTGTATAGGCTTGAATGGCCTTTTGCTGCTCCTCCAACCTCTGAAGCATATAGAGGGTTGAATTCCACCTCGTTACCACTTCTTGCTTAAGATGATGGCAGGGCAGGTTCAGTAGTTTTTGGTGGTGCTCCAGTCTTCTGTACGTGGTGCCTGTACGCCGAAAGTGTCCCGCAATTCTTCTGGCCACCGACAGCATCTCTTGCACGCCCCTGTCGTTTTTTTAAAAATTCTGCACCACCAAATTCAAGGTATGTGCAAAACATGGGACGTGCTGGAATTTGCCCATATTTAATTCACACACAATATTGCTGGCGTTGTCCGATGCCACAAATCCACAGGAGAGTCCAATTGGGGTAAGCCATTCCGCGATGATCTTCCTCAGTTGCCGTAAGAGGTTTTCAGCTGTGTGCGTATTCTGGAAAGCGGTGATACAAAGCGTAGCCTGCCTAGGAAAGAGTTGGCGTTTGCGAGATGCTGCTACTGGTGCCGCCGCTGCTGTTCTTGCGGCGGGAGTCCATACATCTACCCAGTGGGCTGTCACAGTCATATAGTCCTGACCCTGCCCTGCTCCACTTGTCCACATGTCCGTGGTTAAGTGGACATTGGGTACAACTGCATTTTTTAGGACACTGGTGAGTCTTTTTCTGACGTCCGTGTACATTCTCGGTATCGCCTGCCTAGAGAAGTGGAACCTAGATGGTATTTGGTAACGGGGGCACACTGCCTCAATAAATTGTCTAGTTCCCTGTGAACTAACGGCGGATACCGGACGCACGTCTAACACCAACATAGTTGTCAAGGCCTCAGTTATCCGCTTTGCAGCAGGATGACTGCTGTGATATTTCATCTTCCTCGCAAAGGACTGTTGGACAGTCAATTGCTTACTGGAAGTAGTACAAGTGGGCTTAGGACTTCCCCTCTGGGATGACCATCGACTCCCAGCAGCAACAACAGCAGCGCCAGCAGCAGTAGGCGTTACACGCAAGGATGCATCGGAGGAATCCCAGGCAGGAGAGGACTCGTCAGAATTGCCAGTGACATGGCCTGCAGGACTATTGGCATTCCTGGGGAAGGAGGAAATTGACACTGAGGGAGTTGGTGGGGTGGTTTGCGTGACCTTGGTTACAAGAGGAAGGGATTTACTGGTCAGGAGACTGCTTCCGCTGTCGCCCAAAGTTTTTGAACTTGTCACTGACTTATTATGAATGCGCTGCAGGTGACGTATAAGGGAGGATGTTCCGAGGTGGTTAACGTCCTTACCCCTACTTATTACAGCTTGACAAAGGCAACACACGGCTTGACACCTGTTGTCCGCTTTTCTGTTGAAATACCTCCACACTGAAGAGCTGATTTTTTTGGTATTTTCACCAGGCATGTCAACGGCCATATTCCTCCCACGGACAACAGGTGTCTCCCCGGGTGCCTGACTTAAACAAACCACCTCACCATCAGAATCCTCCTGGTCAATTTCCTCCCCAGCGCCAGCAACACCCATATCCTCCTCATCCTGGTGTACTTCAACACTGACATCTTCAATCTGACTATCAGGAACTGGACTGCGGGTGCTCCTTCCAGCACTTGCAGGGGGCGTGCAAATGGTGGAAGGCGCATGCTCTTCACGTCCAGTGTTGGGAAGGTCAGGCATCGCAACCGACACAATTGAACTCTCCTTGTGGATTTGGGATTTCGAAGAACACACAGTTCTTTGCGGTGCTTTTGCCAGCTTGAGTCTTTTCAGTTTTCTAGCGAGAGGCTGAGTGCTTCCATCCTCATGTGAAGCTGAACCACTAGCCATGAACATAGGCCAGGGCCTCAGCCGTTCCTTGCCACTCCGTGTGGTAAATGGCATATTGGCAAGTTTACGCTTCTCCTCCGACAATTTTATTTTAGGTTTTGGAGTCCTTTTTTTACTGATATTTGGTGTTTTGGATTTGACATGCTCTGTACTATGACATTGGGCATCGGCCTTGGCAGACGACGTTGCTGGCATTTCATCGTCTCGGCCATGACTAGTGGCAGCAGCTTCAGCACGAGGTGGAAGTGGATCTTGATCTTTCCCTAATTTTGGTACCTCAACATTTTTGTTCTCCATATTTTAATAGGCACAACTATAAGGCACCTCAGGTAAACAATGGAGATGGATGGATACTAGTATACTTATGGATGGACTGCCGAGTGCCGACACAGAGGTAGCTACAGCCGTGGACTACCGTACTGTACTGTGTCTGCTGCTAATATAGACTGGTTGATAATGAGATGTAGTATGTATAAAGAAGAAAGAAAAAAAAAACCACGGGTAGGTGGTATACAATTATGGATGGACTGCCGAGTGCCGACACAGAGGTAGCTACAGCCGTGGACTACCGTACTGTACTGTGTCTGCTGCTAATATAGACTGGATGATAATGAGATGTAGTATGTATAAAGAAGAAAGAAAAAAAAAAACACGGGTAGGTGGTATACAATTATGGATGGACTGCCGAGTGCCGACACAGAGGCAGCTACAGCCGTGGACTACCATACTGTACTGTGTCTGCTGCTAATATAGACTGGTTGATAATGAGATGTAGTATGTATAAAGAAGAAAGAAAAAAAAACCACGGGTAGGTGGTATACAATTATGGATGGACTGCCGAGTGCCGACACAGAGGTAGCTACAGCCGTGGACTACCGTACTGTACTGTGTCTGCTGCTAATATAGACTGGATGATAATGAGATGTAGTATGTATAAAGAAGAAAGAAAAAAAACCACGGGTAGGTGGTATACAATTATGGATGGACTGCCGAGTGCCGACACAGAGGTAGCTACAGCCGTGGACTACCGTACTGTACTGTGTCTGCTGCTAATATAGACTGGTTGATAATGAGATGTAGTATGTATAAAGAAGAAAGAAAAACAAAACCACGGGTAGGTGGTATACAATTATGGATGGACTGCCGAGTGCCGACACAGAGGTAGCTACAGCCGTGGACTACCGTACTGTACTGTGTCTGCTGCTAATATAGACTGGATGATAATGAGATGTAGTATGTATAAAGAAGAAAGAAAAAAAAACCACGGGTAGGTGGTATACAATTATGGATGGACTGCCGAGTGCCGACACAGAGGTAGCTACAGCCGTGGACTACCGTACTGTACTGTGTCTGCTGCTAATATAGACTGGTTGATAATGAGATGTAGTATGTATAAAGAAGAAAGAAAAAAAAAACACGGGTAGGTGGTATACAATTATGGATGGACTGCCGAGTGCCGAGTGCCGACACAGAGGTAGCTACAGCCGTGGACTACCGTACTGTACTGTGTCTGCTGCTAATATAGACTGGATGATAATGAGATGTAGTATGTATAAAGAAGAAAGAAAAAAAAAACCACGGGTAGGTGGTATACAATTATGGATGGACTGCCGAGTGCCGACACAGAGGTAGCTACAGCCGTGGACTACCGTACTGTACTGTGTCTGCTGCTAATATAGACTGGATGATAATGAGATGTAGTATGTATGTATAAAGAAGAAAGAAAAAAAAAACCACGGGTAGGTGGTATACAATTATGGATGGACTGCCGAGTGCCGACACAGAGGTAGCTACAGCCGTGAACTACCATACTGTGTCTGCTGCTAATATAGACTGGTTGATAATGAGATGTAGTATGTATAAAGAAGAAAGAAAAAAAAACCACGGGTAGGTGGTATACAATTATGGATGGACTGCTGAGTGCCGACACAGAGGTAGCTACAGCCGTGGACTACCGTACTGTACTGTGTCTGCTGCTAATATAGACTGGATGATAATGAGATGTAGTATGTATAAAGAAGAAAGAAAAAAAAAACCACGGGTAGGTGGTATACAATTATGGATGGACTGCCGAGTGCCGACACAGAGGTAGCTACAGCCGTGAACTACCGTACTGTGTCTGCTGCTAGTAGACTGGATGATAAATAATGATATTAAAAATATATATATATCACTACTGCAGCCGGACAGGTATATATTATATAATGACGGACCTGCTGGAGTGGACACTGTCTGTCAGCAGAATGAGTTTTTTAATTTTTATAGAATAAAAAAACACCACACAAGTCACACGACGAGTGTACTTTTTCAGGCAGACATTCAATCACAATATACTATACTGGTGGTCAGTGTGGTCAGGTCACTGGTCACAGTGGTCAGTGGTCAGTCACACTGGCAGTGGCACTCTGGTAGCAAAAGTGTGCACTGTTTAATATGTACTCCTGGCTCCTGCTATAACCTATAACTGCTCCCCAGTCTCCCCCACAATTAAGCTGTGTGAGCACAGTCAGATATTATACATAGATGATGCAGCACACTGGGCTGAGCACAGATATGGTATGTGAGTGTGACTGAGTCACTGTGTATCGTTTTTTTCAGGCAGAGAACAAGAACAGAACGGATTATTAAATAATAATAAATTATAAAACTGCACTGGTGGTCAGGTCACTGGTCATCAGTCACTAGTATAACTCCTCCTAAGCTCCAGTAAGTAAATGAAGTGCTCACTCTCACTCTCCTATCTATTTT
Organism: Pseudophryne corroboree; assembly: GCF_028390025.1. Taxonomy (NCBI): domain Eukaryota; kingdom Metazoa; phylum Chordata; class Amphibia; order Anura; family Myobatrachidae; genus Pseudophryne; species Pseudophryne corroboree. The sequence continues at coordinate 948,655,679 of NC_086444.1, read as the reverse complement.
AATTTCTAAACGGAGAGGACGCCAGCCACGTCCTCTCCCTATCAATCTCAATGCACGTGTGAAAATGGCCGCGACGCGCGGCTCCTTATATAGAATCCGAGTCTCGCGATAGAATCCGAGCCTCGCGAGAATCCGACAGCGTGATGATGACGTTCGGGCGCGCTCGGGTTAACCGAGCAAGGCGGGAAGATCCGAGTCGCTCGGACCCGTGTAAAAAAACATGAAGTTCGGGCGGGTTCGGATTCAGAGAAACCGAACCCGCTCATCTCTAGTTTTGTGTTTTGGTTTTGGGTTCGGTTCCGCGGCCGTGTTTTGGGTTCGACCGCGTTTTGGCAAAACCTCACCGAATTTTTTTTGTCGGATTCGGGTGTGTTTTGGATTCGGGTGTTTTTTTCAAAAAACACTAAAAAACAGCTTCAATCATAGAATTTGGGGGTCATTTTGATCCCAAAGTATTATTAACCTCAAAAACCATAATTTACACTCATTTTCAGTCTATTCTGAATACCTCACACCTCACAATTATTATTTTTAGTCCTAAAATTTGCACCTAGGTCGCTGGATGACTAAGCTAAGCGACCCTAGTGGCCGACACAAACACCGGGCCCATCTAGGAGTGTCACTGCAGTGTCACGCAGGATGTCCCTTCCAAAAAACCCTCCCCAAACAGCACATGACGCAAAGAAAAAAAGAGGCGCAATGAGGTAGCTGTGTGAGTAAGATAAGCGACCCTAGTGGCCGACACAAACACCGGGCCCATCTAGGAGTGTCACTGCAGTGTCACGCAGGATGTCCCTTCCAAAAAACCCTCCCCAAACAGCACATAACGCAAAGAAAAAAAGAGGCGCAATGAGGTAGCTGTGTGAGTAAGATAAGCGACCCTAGTGGCCGACACAAACACCGGGCCCATCTAGGAGTGTCACTGCAGTGTCACGCAGGATGTCCCTTCCAAAAAACCCTCCCCAAACAGCACATGACGCAAAGAAAAAAAGAGGCGCAATGAGGTAGCTGTGTGAGTAAGATAAGCGACCCTAGTGGCCGACACAAACACCGGGCCCATCTAGGAGTGTCACTGCAGTGTCACGCAGGATGTCCCTTCCAAAAACCCTCCCCAAACAGCACATGACGCAAAGAAAAAAAAGAGGCGCAATGAGGTAGCTGTGTGAGTAAGATAAGCGACCCTAGTGGCCGACACAAACACCGGGCCCATCTAGGAGTGGCACTGCAGTGTCACGCAGAATGTCCCTTCCAAAAAACCCTCCCCAAACAGCACATGACGCAAAGAAAAAAAGAGGCGCAATGAGGTAGCTGTGTGAGTAAGATAAGCGACCCTAGTGGCCGACACAAACACCGGGCCCATCTAGGAGTGTCACTGCAGTGTCACGCAGGATGTCCCTTCCAAAAAACCCTCCCCAAACAGCACATGACGCAAAGAAAAAAAGAGGCGCAATGAGGTAGCTGTGTGAGTAAGATAAGCGACCCTAGTGGCCGACACAAACACCGGGCCCATCTAGGAGTGGCACTGCAGTGTCACGCAGGATGTCCCTTCCAAAAAACCCTCCCCAAACAGCACATGACGCAAAGAAAAAAAGAGGCGCAATGAGGTAGCTGTGTGAGTAAGATAAGCGACCCTAGTGGCCGACACAAACACCGGGCCCATCTAGGAGTGTCACTGCAGTGTCACGCAGGATGTCCCTTCCAAAAAACCCTCCCCAAACAGCACATGACGCAAAGAAAAAAAGAGGCGCAATGAGGTAGCTGCGTGAGTAAGATAAGCGACCCTAGTGGCCGACACAAACACCGGGCCCATCTAGGAGTGTCACTGCAGTGTCACGCAGGATGTCCCTTCCAAAAAACCCTCCCCAAACAGCACATGACGCAAAGAAAAAAAGAGGCGCAATGAGGTAGCTGTGTGAGTAAGATAAGCGACCCTAGTGGCCGACACAAACACCGGGCCCATCTAGGAGTGGCACTGCAGTGTCACGCAGGATGTCCCTTCCAAAAAACCCTCCCCAAACAGCACATGACGCAAAGAAAAATTAAAGAAAAAAGAGGTGCAAGATGGAATTGTCCTTGGGCCCTCCCACCCACCCTTATGTTGTATAAACAGGACATGCACACTTTAACCAACCCATCATTTCAGTGACAGGGTCTGCCACACGACTGTGACTGAAATGACGGGTTGGTTTGGACCCCCACCAAAAAAGAAGCAATTAATCTCTCCTTGCACAAACTGGCTCTACAGAGGCAAGATGTCCACCTCATCATCATCCTCCGATATATCACCGTGTACATCCCCCTCCTCACAGATTATCAATTCGTCCCCACTGGAATCCACCATCTCAGCTCCCTGTGTACTTTGTGGAGGCAATTGCTGCTGGTCAATGTCTCCACGGAGGAATTGATTATAATTCATTTTAATGAACATCATCTTCTCCACATTTTCTGGATGTAACCTCGTACGCCGATTGCTGACAAGGTGAGCGGCGGCACTAAACACTCTTTCGGAGTACACACTTGTGGGAGGGCAACTTAGGTAGAATAAAGCCAGTTTGTGCAAGGGCCTCCAAATTGCCTCTTTTTCCTGTCAGTATAAGTACGGACTGTGTGACGTGCCTACTTGGATGCGGTCACTCATATAATCCTCCACCATTCTTTCAATGGTGAGAGAATCATATGCAGTGACAGTAGACGACATGTCCGTAATCGTTGTCAGGTCCTTCAGTCCGGACCAGATGTCAGCATCAGCAGTCGCTCCAGACTGCCCTGCATCACCGCCAGCGGGTGGGCTCGGAATTCTGAGCCTTTTCCTCGCACCCCCAGTTGCGGGAGAATGTGAAGGAGGAGATGTTGACAGGTCGCGTTCCGCTTGACTTGACAATTTTCTCACCAGCAGGTCTTTCAACCCCAGCAGACTTGTGTTTGCCGGAAAGAGAGATCCAAGGTAGGCTTTAAATCTAGGATCGAGCACGGTGGCCAAAATGTAGTGCTCTGATTTCAACAGATTGACCACCCGTGAATCCTTGTTAAGCGAATTAAGGGCTCCATCCACAAGTCCCACATGCCTAGCCGAATCGCTCCGTGTTAGCTCCTCCTTCAATGTCTCCAGCTTCTTCTGCAAAAGCCTGATGAGGGGGATGACCTGACTCAGGCTGGCAGTGTCTGAACTGACTTCACGTGTGGCAAGTTCAAAGGGCATCAGAACCCTGCACAACGTTGAAATCATTCTCCACTGCACTTGAGACAGGTGCATTCCACCTCCTATATCGTGCTCAATTGTATAGGCTTGAATGGCCTTTTGCTGCTCCTCCAACCTCTGAAGCATATAAAGGGGTGAATTCCACCTCGTTACCACTTCTTGCTTCAGATGATGGCAGGGCAGGTTCAGTAGTTTTTGGTGGTGCTCCAGTCTTCTGTACGTGGTGCCTGTACGCCGAAAGTGTCCCGCAATTCTTCTGGCCACCGACAGCATCTCTTGCACGCCCCTGTCGTTTTTTTAAAAATTCTGCACCACCAAATTCAAGGTATGTGCAAAACATGGGACGTGCTGGAATTTGCCCATATTTAATGCACACACAATATTGCTGGCGTTGTCCGATGCCACAAATCCACAGGAGAGTCCAATTGGGGTAAGCCATTCCGCGATGATCTTCCTCAGTTGCCGTAAGAGGTTTTCAGCTGTGTGCGTATTCTGGAAAGCGGTGATACAAAGCGTAGCCTGCCTAGGAAAGAGTTGGCGTTTGCGAGATGCTGCTACTGGTGCCGCCGCTGCTGTTCTTGCGGCGGGAGTCCATACATCTACCCAGTGGGCTGTCACAGTCATATAGTCCTGACCCTGCCCTGCTCCACTTGTCCACATGTCCGTGGTTAAGTGGACATTGGGTACAACTGCATTTTTTAGGACACTGGTGAGTCTTTTTCTGACGTCCGTGTACATTCTCGGTATCGCCTGCCTAGAGAAGTGGAACCTAGATGGTATTTGGTAAAGGGGGCACACTGCCTCAATAAATTGTCTAGTTCCCTGTGAACTAACGGCGGATACCGGACGCACGTCTAACACCAACATAGTTGTCAAGGCCTCAGTTATCCGCTTTGCAGCAGGATGACTGCTGTGATATTTCATCTTCCTCGCAAAGGACTGTTGGACAGTCAATTGCTTACTGGAAGTAGTACAAGTGGGCTTAGGACTTCCCCTCTGGGATGACCATCGACTCCCAGCAGCAACAACAGCAGCGCCAGCAGCAGTAGGCGTTACACGCAAGGATGCATCGGAGGAATCCCAGGCAGGAGAGGACTCGTCAGAATTGCCAGTGACATGGCCTGCAGGACTATTGGCATTCCTGGGGAAGGAGGAAATTGACACTGAGGGAGTTGGTGGGGTGGTTTGCGTGACCTTGGTTACAAGAGGAAGGGATTTACTGGTCAGGAGACTGCTTCCGCTGTCGCCCAAAGTTTTTGAACTTGTCACTGACTTATTATGAATGCGCTGCAGGTGACGTATAAGGGAGGATGTTCCGAGGTGGTTAACGTCCTTACCCCTACTTATTACAGCTTGACAAAGGCAACACACGGCTTGACACCTGTTGTCCGCTTTTCTGTTGAAATACCTCCACACTGAAGAGCTGATTTTTTTGGTATTTTCACCAGGCATGTCAACGGCCATATTCCTCCCACGGACAACAGGTGTCTCCCCGGGTGCCTGACTTAAACAAACCACCTCACCATCAGAATCCTCCTGGTCAATTTCCTCCCCAGCGCCAGCAACACCCATATCCTCCTCATCCTGGTGTACTTCAACACTGACATCTTCAATCTGACTATCAGGAACTGGACTGCGGGTGCTCCTTCCAGCACTTGCAGGGGGCGTGCAAATGGTGGAAGGCGCATGCTCTTCACGTCCAGTGTTGGGAAGGTCAGGCATCGCAACCGACACAATTGGACTCTCCTTGTGGATTTGGGATTTCGAAGAACACACAGTTCTTTGCGGTGCTTTTGCCAGCTTGAGTCTTTTCAGTTTTCTAGCGAGAGGCTGAGTGCTTCCATCCTCATGTGAAGCTGAACCACTAGCCATGAACATAGGCCAGGGCCTCAGCCGTTCCTTGCCACTCCGTGTGGTAAATGGCATATTGGCAAGTTTACGCTTCTCCTCCGACAATTTTATTTTAGGTTTTGGAGTCCTTTTTTTACTGATATTTGGTGTTTTGGATTTGACATGCTCTGTACTATGACATTGGGCATCGGCCTTGGCAGACGACGTTGCTGGCATTTCATCGTCTCGGCCATGACTAGTGGCAGCAGCTTCAGCACGAGGTGGAAGTGGATCTTGATCTTTCCCTAATTTTGGAACCTCAACATTTTTGTTCTCCATATTTTAATAGGCACAACTAAAAGGCACCTCAGGTAAACAATGGAGATGGATGGATACTAGTATACTTATGGATGGACTGCCGAGTGCCGACACAGAGGTAGCTACAGCCGTGGACTACCGTACTGTACTGTGTCTGCTGCTAATATAGACTGGTTGATAATGAGATGTAGTATGTATAAAGAAGAAAGAAAAAAAAAACACGGGTAGGTGGTATACAATTATGGATGGACTGCCGAGTGCCGACACAGAGGTAGCTACAGCCGTGGACTACCGTACTGTACTGTGTCTGCTGCTAATATAGACTGGTTGATAATGAGATGTAGTATGTATAAAGAAGAAAGAAAGAAAAAACCACGGGTAGGTGGTATACAATTATGGATGGACTGCCGAGTGCCGACACAGAGGTAGCTACAGCCGTGGACTACCGTACTGTACTGTGTCTGCTGCTAATATAGACTGGATGATAATGAGATGTAGTATGTATAAAGAAGAAAGAAAAAAAAAACCACGGGTAGGTGGTATACAATTATGGATGGACTGCCGAGTGCCGACACAGAGGTAGCTACAGCCGTGGACTACCGTACTGTACTGTGTCTGCTGCTAATATAGACTGGTTGATAATGAGATGTAGTATGTATAAAGAAGAAAGAAAAACAAAACCACGGGTAGGTGGTATACAATTATGGATGGACTGCCGAGTGCCGACACAGAGGTAGCTACAGCCGTGGACTACCGTACTGTACTGTGTCTGCTGCTAATATAGACTGGTTGATAATGAGATGTAGTATGTATAAAGAAGAAAGAAAAAAAAAACCACGGGTAGGTGGTATACAATTATGGATGGACTGCCGAGTGCCGACACAGAGGTAGCTACAGCCGTGGACTACCGTACTGTACTGTGTCTGCTGCTAATATAGACTGGATGATAATGAGATGTAGTATGTATAAAGAAGAAAGAAAAAAAAAACACGGGTAGGTGGTATACAATTATGGATGGACTGCCGAGTGCCGACACAGAGGTAGCTACAGCCGTGGACTACCGTACTGTACTGTGTCTGCTGCTAATATAGACTGGATGATAATGAGATGTAGTATGTATAAAGAAGAAAGAAAAAAAAAACCACGGGTAGGTGGTATACAATTATGGATGGACTGCCGAGTGCCGACACAGAGGTAGCTACAGCCGTGGACTACCGTACTGTACTGTGTCTGCTGCTAATATAGACTGGTTGATAATGAGATGTAGTATGTATAAAGAAGAAAGAAAAAAAAAACACGGGTAGGTGGTATACAATTATGGATGGACTGCCGAGTGCCGAGTGCCGACACAGAGGTAGCTACAGCCGTGGACTACCGTACTGTACTGTGTCTGCTGCTAATATAGACTGGATGATAATGACATGTAGTATGTATAAAGAAGAAAGAAAAAAAAAACCACGGGTAGGTGGTATACAATTATGGATGGACTGCCGAGTGCCGACACAGAGGTAGCTACAGCCGTGGACTACCGTACTGTACTGTGTCTGCTGCTAATATAGACTGGATGATAATGAGATGTAGTATGTATGTATAAAGAAGAAAGAAAAAAAAAACCACGGGTAGGTGGTATACAATTATGGATGGACTGCCGAGTGCCGACACAGAGGTAGCTACAGCCGTGAACTACCATACTGTGTCTGCTGCTAATATAGACTGGTTGATAATGAGATGTAGTATGTATAAAGAAGAAAGAAAAAAAAACCACGGGTAGGTGGTATACAATTATGGATGGACTGCTGAGTGCCGACACAGAGGTAGCTACAGCCGTGGACTACCGTACTGTACTGTGTCTGCTGCTAATATAGACTGGATGATAATGAGATGTAGTATGTATGTATAAAGAAGAAAGAAAAAAAAAACCACGGGTAGGTGGTATACAATTATGGATGGACTGCCGAGTGCCGACACAGAGGTAGCTACAGCCGTGAACTACCATACTGTGTCTGCTGCTAATATAGACTGGTTGATAATGAGATGTAGTATGTATAAAGAAGAAAGAAAAAAAAACCACGGGTAGGTGGTATACAATTATGGATGGACTGCTGAGTGCCGACACAGAGGTAGCTACAGCCGTGGACTACCGTACTGTACTGTGTCTGCTGCTAATATAGACTGGATGATAATGAGATGTAGTATGTATAAAGAAGAAAGAAAAAAAAAACCACGGGTAGGTGGTATACAATTATGGATGGACTGCCGAGTGCCGACACAGAGGTAGCTACAGCCGTGAACTACCGTACTGTGTCTGCTGCTAGTAGACTGGATGATAAATAATGATATAAAAAATATATATATATCACTACTGCAGCCGGACAGGTATATATTATATAATGACGTACCTGCTGGAGTGGACACTGTCTGTCAGCAGAATGAGTTTTTTAATTTTTATAGAATAAAAAAACACCACACAAGTCACACGACGAGTGTACTTTTTCAGGCAGACATTCAATCACAATATACTATACTGGTGGTCAGTGTGGTCAGGTCACTGGTCACAGTGGTCAGTGGTCAGTCACACTGGCAGTGGCACTCTGGCAGCAAAAGTGTGCACTGTTTAATATGTACTCCTGGCTCCTGCTATAACCTATAACTGCTCCCCAGTCTCCCCCACAATTAAGCTGTGTGAGCACAGTCAGATATTATACATAGATGATGCAGCACACTGGGCTGAGCACAGATATGGTATGTGAGTGTGACTGAGTCACTGTGTATCGTTTTTTTCAGGCAGAGAACAAGAACAGAACGGATTATTAAATAATAATAAATTATAAAACTGCACTGGTGGTCAGGTCACTGGTCATCAGTCACTAGTATAACTCCTCCTAAGCTCCAGTAAGTAAATGAAGTGCTCACTCTCACTCTCCTATCTATTTTAATTTCTAAACGGAGAGGACGCCAGCCACGTCCTCTCCCTATCAATCTCAATGCACGTGTGAAAATGGCCGCGACGCGCGGCTCCTTATATAGAATCCGAGTCTCGCGATAGAATCCGAGCCTCGCGAGAATCCGACAGCGTGATGATGACGTTCGGGCGCGCTCGGGTTAACCGAGCAAGGCGGGAAGATCCGAGTCGCTCGGACCCGTGTAAAAAAACATGAAGTTCGGGCGGGTTCGGATTCAGAGAAACCGAACCCGCTCATCTCTACTAAGAACACCCAACTACTGCTCTCAAGGCCTAAAAGCAGATACCTGGTTGAAAGCTCCTTCAGGGTTCCTGCTGTAGGGGGAAGCTGTGCACGCCAATTGGAAACAATAGGAGTTTTCCTTCACTCCCTACACTACCAGATATCTTCTTTCAGTGTGGTGTGTTACTCCCATGGTGCATCTAACTACTGCACTGTTCTACACAACAGGTTCCACCTAACTCCTTGCACGGCAATAGACACAAGAACAGTTAACCATTTTCTTCCACTTCCATCAATGCTGTTTCATGCCTCTTTCTCATTTGCCATCCTCTGAAAAAATGATGGCAAAAAGCAGAAGAGACAAGTACCACTAGTGTTGTACTTACTGTACCTATCACTCATTCCTCATATGCAAAACGTGAAATGATGCATTCCTTTATATATAAAAATGTTTGAATGATACATTAAATCTTTTTTATTGCATGTGCTGGCTAATGTGATACGTCCTAAAAAATCCAAGTGATATGCTACAAATCTCATCCACTTTTTTTTTTTTTTAATTGCAAATACTGATGCAGATTGCTGCTCCACCTGAGTGCGACTAAATGATACACACCTAAAAGATATCTGTGCAATCTGTCTGGTGGGAACAAAAATCTGGGAATGTATGAGAGCAAATGACAATCACCCGTTTGCTCCCAAACACTAGAAAATGGCCAAAAACAATTATTCAAATAAATTTGTTATATCTAATGGATTCAATCAATTTGTCTGAATGACCACTGTCTGTTTTCCAGTGTTTGGGAGGAAATGGTTGATTGTCATTTGCTCTCATACATTTACAGATGTTTGTTCCCATCGGTCAGATTGGACAGATATGTTTTAGGTGTGTAACCTGCCTACAAAACTATGGCCCTCATTCCGAGGTGATCGGTCGCAAGGCGAATTTAGCAGAGTTACACACGCTAAGCCTACGCCTACTGGGAGTGTATCTTAGCTTCTTAAAATTGCGACCGATGTATTCGCAATATTGCGATTACAAACTACTTTGCAGTTTCTGAGTAACTTCAACCTTACTCTGCCTGTGCGATCAGTTCAGTGCTTGTCGTTCCTGGTTTGACGTCACAAACACACCCAGCGTTCGCCCAGCCACTCCTCCGTTTCTCCAGCCACTCCTGCGTTTTTTCCGGAAACGGTAGCGTTTTCATCCACACGCCCATAAAACGCCGTGTTTCCGCCCAGTAACACCCATTTTTTGTCAATCACATTACGATCGCCGGAGCGATGAAAAAGCCGTGAGTAAAAATACTATCTTCATTGTTAAATTACTTGGCGCAGTCGCAGTGCGAATATTGCGCATGCGTACTAAGCGGATTTTCATTGCGATGCGATGAAAAATACCGACCGATCAACTCGGAATGAGGGCCAATGAACAAACTATGCTGCTTTCATTGCAGTTACTTAATGGATACAATCTTACATATGTATCAATAATATGATTTGCAGAGCTGTCCTATTTTATTATGGTTGGAAAATGGATACAATGATGTGCATGTATCAATATTAGCCAAACCATGGGGGCAGCAAATTTGTTAGCAGTTGGGCAAAACCATGGGGGTCATTCAGACCCATTCGCTCACTGCGTTTTAACGCAGCAGAGCGAACAGGTCCCTGCTGCGCATGCACCGGCGCCGTAGTGCACCTGCGGGACGGCTGAAGGCTGTAACAGGATAGAAATCGCCTCTGTCTGATTGACAGGCAGAGGTGATCGATGGGCGGGAGGGGGCGAAACATTTTGGCTGCCGTTTCGTAGGCGCGGTCCGGCCAACGCAGGCGTGGCCAGACCGAATGGGGGGCTGGCCGCAGCAGCTGCGTGACATCATATGCAGCTGCTGCGGGCCGGGGAGCGAGGAGTAGCTCCCGGCCAGCGCGCTAAAGGTGCGCTGGCCGGGAGTTATTCCTGAAGTGCAAAGGCATCGCCGCTGTGCAATCCCTTTGCACTTCTGCGGGGGAGGGGGGCACTACGTATGATTAATGCTGTCTCACTGTGGCTATAAAACTGATACAATATTATGGGGCCTATTTATCAACATATTTTAGCTATTTAAAACTTGTTGCTTATGATAAATGGTGTTCCAACCAATCATCTCCAAACTGTCAATTGCAAACACATGACAGTTGGAAACTGATTGGCTGGAGCACAAGTTATCATACACAATGAGTTTAAAAAACTAAAACTTGCAGATAAATGGGCCCCTATATATGTATCACTACTAGGGCCAGCTCAGGGTCTTTTAGCATCCCGGGAGGCCATAGGGGGCATGGCTTCATACAGGGGCGTGGTCAGTTACTCCCCCTGTACAGTGAAATGATGTGCGGTGCACGATGACGTCATCGTGCACCGCACAGCAAAGGTCCTCTCCACGAAGGAAAACTAGACGCTATGCGTCTAGTTCCCTTCGTGGAGAGGACCTTTGCTGTGCGGTGTGCGATGACGTCAACGCGCACCGCACATCATTACAGAAAAGGTCCTCTCCACGAAGGGAAACTAGATGCGTAGCGTCTAGTTTCCCTTCACAGCCGGACAGCGGGCAGCGGGGACAGCGGGCAGCGGGGGGCACAGCAGCAGCGGATCTTGCCGTGGTGCGGCGCCCTCCGGATGGCGCCGTCGCCCTCCGGAAGGCGGGGCCCGGGCAAAAATCCTGCTTGCCCGTGGCAAGACCCGCTACTGATCACTACTAGCATATTTGACAATTGTGCTGTATGTTATGACACTCTGGGCCTGATTCAGGTTTGTAAGCAATACTAAAAACCACAGAACTAGGCAAAACCATGTTGCACTACAGGTGGGGAAGAGGTAACATACAGTATGCCGCATACCTACTCTCCCAGATTCTGCAGGAGTCAACCGGTTTCTCGAGTAGCCCCTGCAGCCCCGGAAGATTGGGCACCTGTCCCGTATTCTGCCCACTTCCTAGTAAAGTGGGCAGAATGGGGAGATAAATACAGATAAACTGCAGTTTTGGTGGAGGGGGTGGGGCCTAATGAAGCTATTATTTGCTAATTGCAACATTTTAGCTCAGCCCCTTTGCAAATTTTGCCCAATCACATAATTTTCCCATGAGGGGGTGTATCCCAATGCCCCACTCCCATTGCTGTCCACCTGCTTCTCCTCTTCATGCATCTCCTGCAGAGATTAGTAATGTAGGTAAGTATAATGTGCAGAGAGATTTAGACTTGGGTGGGTTATATTGTTTCTTTGCAGGGTAAATACTGACTGTTTTGAGTTTGAGTTTAATATCATTAAGTATTTAACATGTGAACAAACAATGAAATTTCAATATGAACAAAACAGATATCACAAAAATACAAGTACCAATAAGGCACAATAAAATATTTTAAAAGCCATAAGAACACAAGTAGACACATAAACAGATACTACACTCCTATCTACCCCTTAGACCATTAAGCATATTAATTGCCTTAGGAAAAAAACTGTGTTTCAACCGGCTGGTCTTACACAGCGAAGATCTATAACGTAAGTTAGAAGGAAGCAGGGTAAATACCCCATGATAAGGGTGGGTCTCATCACTCAATATACTCCTTCATAAGGAGCCTTTTTTCATAAATGGATTGGATATTTGGCAATTGTAAACCTACTATTCTTCTGGCGGTTTTAACAATTCTATCAAGCGACTTACGCTCAGCTACGTTACAATTTCCATACCAGACGGAAATAATACTCTCAATAATACAAGAGTAGAAATTAACTAAAATTGGCTCAGATATTCCTGCTGAATGCATTTTCCTAAGAAAGTATAACCACTGTTGGGCTTTCTTTATGACATTGTCGATATGACAATACCATGACAAATCATTAGATATGGTCATACCCAAGAATTTAAAAGATGTTACTATCTCCATCTCTTGCTTGTCCAGGACCAAAGGACTATAAGTGTACCGATGGGTTGTCCTAAAATCCTAGACCATCCCTTTGGTCTTTGTAACGTTAAGAATTAGATGATTATCTTGACTCCATTTCTCCAGCCTCATACTTCGGATATGAATTCTGAGTCATTGTTACCACTAATGAGACCTACGATAGCAATATCATCTGCAAATGTAAGTATATGCACCGTGTCTGATTTAGAAACACAGTCGTAGGTAAACAAGGAATAAAGTAACGGACTCAACACACATCCCTGTGGTACTGTACTAATCATTGCCTCATTTATGATTTTATTGTTGATCCTGACTACATGAGGCCTATTGGTTAAAAAAAATCAAAGATCCATATGCAGACAAAACTGTCCACACCTAACTGGGTTAATTTGTTAACTATAGAAGTAGAAATAATGGTGTTAAAAGCTGAACTGTAGTCTACAAATAAAATTCTTACTGAGGAATCCCTATTTTCCAGGTGAGTAAGCAGTAAGTGAGTAAGGGCCGCATCGTCAGTAGATCTATTTGCCCTATATGCAAATTGGAACTGATCAAGGGTGGCCAGTATGAAGCCCTTTAAATGTCTAATAATCAATTTTTCAAATGACTTCATAATTAGTGACGTAAGGGAAATTGGCCGGAAGTCATTTGGCTCATAGGTATTAATTTTACCGTTTTTTGGGATGGGAGTAATTACTGTTGATTTAATTTTTTTAGGAACAATACACTGTGCTAAGGAAAGATTAAAAATGATGGTAAAAATACCTGCTAGTTGTTCCAAACAGTTCTTAATAACACTTCCTGGAATTCCATTGGGGCCTGAGGCTTTACTGGGGTTAATAGCAGCGAAACACTTCCTAACGGACAACTCGTCTAGCACCAATGGCTCAGCGTTGCCTTCGTTGACCACACACGTGCGAGGAAAGTCATCCTCCTTGTCAAAACATGAATAAAAAATATTCAACGTTTCGCCAAACGTGGGATCTGCTGGTTCCTTTGAGTAACTCCTATTTGCCTTACGGTCGGCAATACCTTGAATTCCCCACCACATGCGTCTCGCATCTTTGTCATTTTTTTATTTAGTTTCAAGCATGACAGAGAATGCCTTTTTTGCATCACAAATTCCCTTTTTTAGGTTTGATCTGGCAGCCCTAAAAGCAACTGGATTTTTGGATTTAAATGCTCTATCCCTCGCTATTAGTAACGATCTCACCATGTTATTAACCCAAGGTTTATTGTTAGCAAAGAGTTTCACTTGTCTCTTGACGGTCACACTCTCAATGCAACAATTAATATAGCCTAATATCATAGAAGTAAGATGGTCTACATTCACCAAATTATCGTTCTCATCCACCTGGGATTCTGCAACAAACAAACCCCAGTCCGTGATCTCCAAAATATCTTGGAGTCTGGCCATAGCCTCCTGTGGCCATGTTGTGACAAATTTACTTTCAGGTTTAAAACGTCGGACTAAGGGTCTGTATATTGGCACCAAATACAGGGAAATATGATCAGAGTTACCAATATTAGCATGCCTAATGGATGAATAAGCCTCCTTGATGTTACAATACACATGATCTAATAAATTTTCCCCTCTAGTAGGAGTCTTTACATACTCATAGTATTTAGGAAGGATAGTCTTCAATCTGGCCTGGTTAAAGTCACCTGCCACTAAAAATACACCATCCACATATTTAGATTCTAATTTAGTTATGGCAGTATACAAACATCCCAAAGTGGATACCACATGAGCATCTGGGGGGATATAAACAACAACCACAATTACTACTGAGAATTCTCTTGGCAAATAAAAAGGACAACATTTAACAATGGCATACTTTATATTAGCTGAACAAAAGGTATCAATAAGAAGTGCATCGGAACACCAACTCTCGTTCACATACACACAGGCACCTCCTCCTTTGGATTTACCAGAATTCATGGTCCTATCTGATCTAAATAATGTTCCGTCCGCAAGCTGTACAGCAGTGTCCAGCATAAAGTCATTCAGCCAAGTCTCTGTAAATATCATAAGAGAACAAGAATTAATAAAAAACTGACTAGCCATTGTTGCCCAAATCTCATCTAATTTGTTAGGGAAAGACCTCGCATTTGCAAGAAAAACACTAGGAAGAGCAGGTCTATAAGGGCATAGAAGCAGTCTCAGTCTAATGCCGACTCTTTTTCCCCACTTTTGCTTCCTCTCCCTCCGGGGTCTACGTTTCCATATGCTACTTAGATTTCAGTTTGAACACAACCCACCAAAAAATTTTTCTCTCTGCACATGTTATATCAGCCCCACCTGCAGTGAACATGGTTTTGCTCAGTTGTGTATTTTTTTGGTTTACTTCCACATCTGAATAACCCCCACTGACTGAGTACAACTATTTGTAGAGGAATTTTAACGTACTGATACAGAATATTAACTAGGTTCTAACGTAATAACCTTGTTTATTCTGACACAAAGTACCTGCGGATGTATGTTATCTCACAAGAGTATAAAAATACTAAAGAAGATACACCTGAATACTGTTTTCTCTGCTGGCAATCTCATTTGAGAAATGTATTAGAGAACTTTGTTTGCCTGCAGCTTTGCTCATGTGGATGTCTGTTATTGTTCAGCGGAACTAATTTGACAAAGACAGTAGTGCCATCTAATATTGTGATGTATATTTTATATTGTAGACATTGATCACAAAATTTATTTGTAAACAATATTTGCATTTTTTTTTCTTCAGGGATTAACACAAAAAGCTGCTTGGGGCTACTAACTCGTGAGCAAGCCACATAAAGGTGCCCATGGGAGAAGCAGCTGGTCCTGAGATCTATGCCTCCAGCACTGAGCACTGAGGGTGCCTGCTGAGGGGGTGCCTAGGGGCAGCAATTGCTGGGGTTGACACAGAATTCCCCCTCCCCTTCGTGTTGTATGTGCGGCGGGGCTGCGTCATTAGCGGGTGGCTGCTGTATGGCGCAGGCTCTGAGTTGATTGTTAGTCAGCCCGGCTTGCAGCGAGATGCTGCCTCGTGCTGTCTGAAATCCGTACTCCCGCTAGTGATGAGGTCGTAGCCTTCGCTCGTCAGGATCCCGGGCTGCACTGCATGTCCCCCACTGTCCACAAATCCGGCACTCTGGTAGGGTTGAGCTCTCCACAGAACGAACGACAACACACACACATACACACCTGCAATGTGTATAAGGGGCTATCTAGTGCAATGTGTATAAGATGCTACTTAGTGCAACATGTATAAGGGGCTACCTAGTGCAACATGTATAAGGGGCTACCTAGTGCAACGTGTATAAGGGGCTCGACCTGGCGCAATGTGTATAAGAAGCTCTACCTGTCGCAATGTGTATACAGCAGTCCTCGCCCCCCTCTCCACATCAGAGCAGCGGCGCAACGCGGCATTCTCCCCTCCCACTGCCACATTAGAGTAGCAGTGGATTGAGGGAAGATGGACATGCGGGTTGGGAGGAATGGCTGTAGAGGCACCGAACACACGAGGAAAGGTACAGCTGGTAATTTATTAATCCAGAGGGGGGTTGGATGTTCAGTGGCCAATATGACTGTGCTTGGAAGGGGGGCTGCAGCCAATATCATTGTGCCTAGGTGTGGCCTGACCCCTAAATCCAGCTCTGGCAGAAGTATGATTGGAACACCAGCTTTCAGTGAGCTAAGTGGCAAGCACTGTTTTTTCCTTTATTGCTACTCTCCCTGAAGTCACATCGAGATCTTGTACACAGTACCTCAGTTTCTTTCTAGGTCACTAAGTTATACAATAGTGAAGATCCAAATGTAACCAGTAGTTTTTGCATGATACCAGTACGAATAGGCAGACAAACAGACATACAACAATGTTTTTTGTCTCCATAGTTGATATTCAGTCCCTAGAAGTTTATTTCTAAAAAAGCAATTGCTATGTACAGACTCAACCCTTACAGTTTTATTATATGCATAGATTTCATCTTCACCACTAGACGATTTCATTTTTGACTGGAATTTATAATTTAATTATAAGCATACAATTTTATTATGTTTAAGGGTAGATCAACCACCTCTACAAGTCTGGACACCCCATTTGCTTAAAAAATGTAATTAAAAGATACTGTATATTTTAAATATAACAAAATAATCATTTTCTATACTGAGAAAGTGAAAAAAAGGGAATCATTTTCTTTATTAGCCATGGCTAATGATTCTTTTGAGCATTAAATATTTAATTCCCGGGATTACCTCCAACTATGTAGTATACAGTACCAGGACACTTGTGTTGCATTGCCTGTGTATATATTGGTTACCTATTACAATTTTCTAAGAGATATGTCAGAGTCCTGTTCAAGATCACCTTTTTTTCCATCTGGATAACAGGAGGCCCATACACTAGTTTGAGGTCTGAAGTCGGAGGCGATTTCCCTTGAACTCTTCCGGGAGTGGTTCCATACGATTCCATACGATTTGGTACATTTTGCATGCGATATATCGTATGCGATCCCAGCCATGCCTGCGGCAACCGACATATCACGAGTGCAGCACTATCGATCTAGGGGAGCCGATCCGACCCTCATGGGAACGCGCATTGGATCGGATCGGATACACCTCCAAAATGACCAATTTCACCCGATATATCGTCCCGAATGCCCGAAATTCGATGAAATCAGGCATTATCGTTCTAGTGTATGGGGCCCTTTACTCAGGTGTCCGATGTTCTTGCAGAGGATCTGATGCTGCATCTTTGGAAGCAGTAGAGAATGAGAGAAACTGGCATCTATCTGCACAAAACACCTCCTGCAGCATTAGCATATTATCACACAGCCGCTGTGTACAAGGAGAATCAGGCCATTAGTCTGCACAGAAGAATGAGACTTGGTGGAAATCTATATGCACTTGCACAAAATGTATTACCCAACTGATACAGTGGACGTGTGTGCTTTATAAACTACCTCCCATGAATGAAATTTAGATGGGACAGAGACAAAAATATTGATGGTTCATTTTCCATTTTCTCTATTAATCCAGAACCCTAATATAATATCTGTTTTTACTATGATTAATCTTTTTAATTAAACATTGAAAGACGAAAAAGGGCAATGTTTTGGTGTATTTCCATAAACATGTATAGGCATACTGTAGAAGTATGTTGTGTTACTGCACAATGCAGTTTTGTTCCTGAGAATCATAAAGAAAAAATAATGATCATCTTCAAGCATGTAACTTATCAGGCTGTAGAAATTGGTCCAAATTTTCATATATATTATTTGCAGTCCATAATGATGTCATATTTTTGCCTGAGGGTAAACAGAGACAAAAGTTTGAATTTTGTATTAGAAATATATATGAGCTCTGTCTTAATCTAGCTATTTTAATATGATTCAACAGCATATTAACAAAGCATTTTCAGGTTAACCCTAACACTATCCAAACGTTAGCCCTAACCCTCAGCCTACCTAACCCTAACTACAGTCTTTCCCAAACCACAGCATAACCCTAACCCTACCGTTAACCGCTGGCTAACCCTAACTCTAACATTATCCTAATGTTAGCCCAAACGCCCAGACTAACTAACTCTAGCACTATACTAACACTAGCCCTAGTCCTTAGCCTAACTAACCATAAGCACAGGCTAACCCTAACCCTAACCACAGCATAACCCTAATCCTACCCGCTGCCTAACCCTAACCCCAACACTATAACGCTAGTCCTAACCCTCAGCCTAACTAACCCGAACACTATCCTAACACTATCCCTAACCCTCAGCCTAAGTAACCTGAACACTATCCTAACGCTAGTCCTAACCCTCAGCCTAACTAACCTGAACACTATCCTAACACTAGCCCTAACCCTCAGCCTAAGTAACCCAAACACTATCCTAACGCTAGCCCTAACCCTCAGCCTAAGTAAACCTAAACACAGGCTAAACCTAATCACAGCATAACCCTAACCCTACACTTAACCGCAGCCTAACACTAAAATGGACTGTTGACATTTTCAATGTCAACATGTTTTAAATATCAACCTTATGGTTGATGTCAATATTCAGAACATTTTGAGATTTTGGTGTCAACATTCTGGTGTTGACATTCAGAATGTTGGCATTTTGTTCCACATTAGGTTCCTGATCCCACTGTAGACAAGTCTCACTTTAATATACAATTAAGTTCAGTAAATTATTAAATAACTTGTGAGTGTTCTGCCAAATGTTGTTTATATAATTTGTTTGATATCTGGTGTGTAAGTCATCAAACGGAATGTGAATTCACCTTCTATTCTACATTCACAATGTTGACATGGACATAATGTAGAAATGGTCATTATGTCAACATTGTGAATGTCCACATACAGAATGTCGACAGTCTGTTTCGGTGGTAGGGTTAGGTTGCTGTTAGGGTTAAGTTTAGGCTGCAGTTTGGGTTAAGGCTAGGTTGCAGGTTAGGGTGACTGACGACATTTGACATGGACAGATCCTAACCAAGAAGTGATGTTCTGCCAGGTATCTGCTTGGGGACCCATTATATTGGATTTATCTGGGACTCTGTATTGCTAGAAGAGACTCTCTGCTCCCAGACTAAGAAGTAATGTTCTGTCAGGAGATTGTGGTGGGACTTGTCATGTGGAATTGGATTACAGAAGTGTGCTGAACTGTGTTATAACCTATTCTGTCAATAAACCCTGGTTGGTTTTTCATCTACCACCAAGCTTGAATGATTTGGAACCCGATATCTTCACATTAAGCCAGTCTAATTCCTTCATGTGTCTGCAGCTCCAGCCCCCCAGTATCTCTTTAGCTACAGCCAGCAGTCTTCTGTCTCTCCAGACAGCTCACTTCTGCCTCTCTAGCATCACCAGTGTCTCTTCAGCCAGCCCCCGTTTGTCTAGCCAGCCCCCTTCTGTCTCTCCAACCAGCTCCCTTCTGTCTCTTCAGCCCCCTAGTATTTCTTCTGCCAGCCCCCAGCCACCCCCAGTGTCTCTTCATCCATCCCCCTTCTGTCTCCAGTCCCGCAGTGTCTCCAGCCCTGCAGTGCCTCTCCCTTTCACCCCCTGCCTATTATTGTCTACCTTATCCTGTCACCCTCTCCACATCACCCTCTCACTTCCCTGTCACCAACTGCCGCTCCCTGTCATTCTCTATCTCTCCCTGTTACCCACTGCCATGTGGCATAATATGAACTTGGAGTGGCATGGAGGAGGGTGACCCAAAGAAAAGTTTTGCACCTGGACCCACAAGTTCCACCACTGTGTCAATGAAACATGATTTCACCTTCTATTCATACAGTATGTACTGTTCATAAAACTTATTCAAAAAATGGTTATGGCCATAGCAGATAAATGGCCACTCCAACAGATAAGCCTAATTAAAATCCTAATTTTACAGAATTTTTACCAAATTGACCAATCACCACTGTTATGAGCCATGAATGTGGCTAGTTGTCTTATAAAGTCTCGGCCATGGGACGTCTGACTAGGACATCACTTCTGCCAGTTGTCCCCAACAGTCACTTGTCAACGACATGCCGGGTAGCCACAGGGAATGCTTGGGCTGCTCTCACTCACAGCTAGCAGCATGTGAGACATGCAGTGCTGCAGCTGCACAGACTTTTCATATTACGGTCTCCTCCTCCTCCAGTGCTGCTGATTAGTCCCAGGATCTCTTATAAGGCAGTCAGTTCAGCCATGCTTTGCCAATTTTAGTTTTTGGTGAGGTATAAACTGCGGGACCATGTTACAGGTACCTACACCATGTGCTCATCCTGTGGAAACTCTGCCGGATTCTCTACCTGTCGGAGATATAGCCTTCACCTTGCCTGAACCCTAGTCTTGTTCCAGTATTCATCTGCCTTCTCAGTAGTGCCCACACTCAGCCTGCAGAATATCATTCCATCTCACTGTGTACCTACTGCCTTAGCTGAGAGCCCGCTCCAGCCCAGACATTACCCCTTGTGTTCCAGTGTTGTATGTCTATTTGCTACACTTCTGCTTCACCACCTGCGGTCTCTAGCCAATTGTATAAGCCTCTACTGTTGCAGGTGTAAGTCCTGGTGACGACCTAAGTACCAATGTGCACGTCAAGCACTAAGGGAACTAAGGGACCCCTCTAGTGGGCTCCAGGAGTCCTACGCAATTGAGCTGCAGTACCCTAACAACCACGCTATGTATGGCCGCATCCTGACTTTAAAAACCAATCTAGATAGATTGAAATGAATCTGTCAGGAGTGGGAATTATGCTGGACACAGTGGTGTATCTATAATGGGTGCAGTGTGTGCGGTGCACACAGGCTCCTGGGTCCAGGTGATGCCTACACTGCACCCATTTCTTCTATACTTACCTGTCTGGTGTCCATGTGTGGGCCCCCTTCTCTCCCATAGCTGTCAGCACTGCTGTTAGCGCTCTGAGCACTAGAGACTCTGGCACAGTGCCAGAGTCTACAACGCATGTGCAGGTCTCCGGAAAAATGGCCACTGCACCATTTTTCCGGAGACCTGCGCATGCGCTGTAGACTTTGGCACTGTGTAATAGTCTCTAGTGCTCAGAGCGCTAACATCGGCTACGGAAGAGGCGGGGGCCCACACACAGAGACTGCACATGGGTCCCCTCCTCTCTAGATATTCGCCTGGCTGGACAATAACCTAATCATTACACAGATGAGTGCACTGGCAAGTAGGAAGCAGAAGGGATGACACATTGTTATCTGGTCTCTCAGTTCAGTGTGACTGAACAGCTGGATGTATTTAATTGAAGGGGCATTGTTTCTTAGTAGCTAATACCCTTATTAAACTACAGTACTTTGGGGAGGTTGTTTAATAATGGGCCACAGGAACTAAGGTTGGTAGTGTTAGCAACTTGCAGCTTTGTACCTAGAGTGCCAGACCAGTACACTGGATATCACATCTCTGGAAATGCATCAGTGTATTTGCAGATTGCAGTCAGCCATAAAATATGCACAAAAGGAGTGACTTAGATTTGGCGGTAAAATATTACATATAGGCTATGTACGCATAGTGGCATAGTGGAGGTGGAGCAGTAAGAGAGAAATATTAATGGAGCAGTAATTAGAATGGGCTATAGGGGGTTTATGTGCGAAGGATTGCTCTTTCAAATATTGGACAGCCATAAACATGATCAGAAGTGCCAGATTTTACAACCAGAAGCTTTGTAAATAATCCCCTAGGAGAGAACCAGTAGTAAGGAAGGCCAGCTGAGATGACGAAGCAGTGAAGCAGGGTATTGACAACATCCTTTAACAGAAAGTAGTGTATTTTGGCAATTCTGCAAAGGAGGAGGTAAAGGGATTCAGTGAGTGACTGTATGTGGAGGTTAAAGCTGAGGGAGAAGACAAGGATGATACCAAAGCAACAGGAGTGAGGGTGAGATGTTGACAACTGTGAAGGAAACTAGGGGATAAATGTAGTAGGCTGTAACTTGCAGGCATTGTCAAGTTTCCAGCGAGTTTGGTTTTGCTTTTCAAATGAATGACCATTAAAACACTGTGCAGATTCACTGGGAATTCGCTGATGTCTGCAAGTTGCGGTGAGGAGTAATGACTCAAAGGGAGGAGGGGAAATAATCAGCTCACGTTTTGTCCACGTTAAATTTGAGGCAGTGCTGGAGCATTCAGATGGAGCTGGATAGCTGCACTTACGCTGTTGGCATGGATGGACTCTTATTGCATGCAATCACTTTACTTCTTACTGATAGCATGCAGAGTGCATGCTCTAGAACTGACCGCATGCGAACACATGCAATGTGCATGTATTTCAATCGAATACAAGTCATACGTATTTCAATCGACTGCATCTCCACTTATCACCAAAGAGGTGTAACTGGTTTGTAATGGAGAGTTCTCATATAGACAAAGTCCAGTATACTGTAGATGTAATTGAGGTATGCAGAGTTTAACATAAATGTATGTTTGGAGGTATATCATTTTCTTCTAGTATAATCTATGTGCAAGTGTGCTCTGATGATGATGATGATGATGATGATGATGATGACGACAATGACGACGACTAATACCCAACCAGGCATACAAATAGGGGTGACAGAATCAAACCTTTATTTCACCATGCTTGCGGATTTAGAACACTTTCTTCTGGCTCAGCATCATGCCGATTTTCTAAATTAAAGTAAATGAATAAAAGGTAATATTAAATATTATACTACCTATGCCTTAATGTTGTCTAGTGGAATGCCTGCATCTTCTTGAGCTTTGAGGTCAAAAGAATACCTTTTTTTCTGCCAAATAAACAAAAAAAAAAATTACAAATGAAAGAAATAAAACAACAAAATAAAATCTATCACACTGTCTGAATTGTGGCCATGTAGACAGTATGGGCCTGATTGGTGCCGGCCCATCTGTGACTTTTTGCTAATGCCGCTACAAAGCCCATCCCTCATGTACATCTACACATCCAAATGTGCAAGACTGAGATGGCCACTGTCAGTGTCTGTAGATGCTGTAATAAAGATTGGTGCATCCTCAGACACACCATCAGCCACACATCAACACTTGCTCCAACCCTATGGCAGGTGCAGTTCCTCTGTCCGAACACAGCTTCCTTTGTCAGCAGTGGGACATCTGTGTACGCAACCACTTTCACCAACACGTCGACAACACACCAGTAAGACTGACAATCTCCATGTGTGCACCAAGCCACCTCCCAGTAACCACCCTGGAACAACCATCACTTGTCCAAGATGTTTCTGATACCATGCGCTCTGCGGAATGAATGCACCATAGTAGTTTAGTCACTTATGCCCATGTGCTGTAACAAATAGTCGCTCAATATGGGCATGAGTGCGGCGCTGAATCAGGCCCTATAGGTCTTGCCAGAGGTACATTAAGTTCCCTGTTGTGCCTAAGAAATACAGACACATATACTATACTACCTGTAACAACAGGTACTGTATGGCTGGTGTAACGTGACACAATAATGATGATGATGATGATGATCAGCAGTACTAGTCACTTCTGACAGGCTGATCGCAGGTTGACCTCTCTTAAAGTATTGTATTCTGTCTAGCCATCTCTATACATACTGTAGTCTCCATATGCTTTGTTTGCTCCATCATGGTGCATAAACATACACACTTGATTCTCTTGCCATAAACTTGGTGCATACCCTAGAGCTGTACAGCTATATGCATCTTGCAATGCGTCCGCCTGAACATAGGCATGTAAATGTGCTTATTCATGTGTGCATCTTTGTCCTAGGTAAGTGCAAATACAGTATGGCCATCTCCACTTGACCCTCATGATATCAGAAGAGAAAATGACACGTCAATAATTTTCCATGCTTGTAAATTAGATCAGAAGAACTTCATTGTAATGGTTACATTTACTACCTATGATCTATACCCAACACAATGTCACAAAAAGAAGCCTATATGTAAGTAGAAGGTAAGGAGGCATTAGGGGTCTAGATGTTAAAAATTTGCTATTACTAAAATGTGTGCGCCATGATTTACCAATACAAAATGAGCCATGGGAAAACCTCCCACCTCTCTATGGGTTTTCTCTCCCTCTTCCTCACCAACAGCCTTGTGCGGACAGTAACATGTTACATGTGCATGCAAAGTCAGCGGCTGCGTATATACACAGCAGCTTTAACGGCGGGTATGAAGGAATATTTTTCCAACTTTGCAAGTCCCCATTGCTGGGGTAACGCCATCTCAGGGTATAGGATACTGCCATCTCAATGCTTTTCGTTGGAGATAAGCATTGCAAGTCTGTCTGACATCTGCGGGGTTAAGCTTCTTGAGAACTAAGCCTTCTAGAGTGAAACCCTATGAGAATGGGCAGTTCCGAGATTAATAAATGGACCCCTTAATATTTTATACACTCTTCAAACAATTATAGTATGTTTATTATATTTGAAGCACTTACACATACTTTTTTTTTCTTCAGAATGACTGTCAAAGAGATGATGATAATTACAATGAACACAACCACAAAAATCCAAATGAGAACAGCTACAAAAAAAAAAGAGAAAGATACAATTATTGTCACTAAATAAATAATGATAGGATTGGTAATCCAATAAACTTTGATTTGCAAAAAAAAAAAGATTAAGGGGATGGTGAAATAATAAATGTACATTTCCTGTATTATTCCTCTGTACTGTTTAGCAAAGTTAGATGGAGTATGTTCATGGTATCGGCAGGGTGTAATTTGCAGAAAATGGGCAGGTTATGGACTAGAGCTATCAACAGATAAAACAAGTAAATAATTACATTAAATACTGAAATAAGAAAGTAATAGCATGCCTTAAACTCTAGAACCAAATAAAATACTAATAAACTTTAAATTCTGATATAGTGAACCTGATTTCTGAAGTGCACTGGATGCATTTGGTGTTGCACTAGTCTGCCTACATGGTCCATAAAACCCTCATCAAGGTGTGCGCCTTCTACGTAAAGATATCTATAAATTTAAATAAAATATGTTTAAAAAGAGGGCTCTTTTAACTTGTCATTGTTTATGATTTGTGACTTCTGATGTCGTCATTTCACCCCAGCTCTAAATACTACAAGAATTAGAAGTCTGTTCAGATTTCTGTGACTCAATTTACAGTCTCATTCTTTCATATACTGTAATCACATATAGTTATTTTTATAGTTATTTTAATGAATATTCAGACATCCATGTCATGTATCAAATCATCCAGTCTGCATCCACATATAGAGCACACATATATAATATATAACAATTACATTACATAAAGACCAGGCAGCAGCAAGTTGTAGATGGGGTCAGGCCCAGGCACCATGTCATGAGGCCATGCCCCCTTGTGACTAAATGTAGATTTGGGGGGTCTGTTGGGAGGGGATAGAGGCAGAGGGACATGATTCTTTCTAATCAATTTATGTCATGTTGACTCTGCCACCCACCTATTAACCCATGAATCGTGGGCCACAGGTCATGACCATTGTTAAAAAAAAAAAAAATCTGTCAGGGGGAGGGGTTTCTGGGTAATCAGAAACCCCTTCGGCATGCACCACTAGGTTTGAGTAAACAATTCTCAGCAAATAATGTTATGATAGGTGATACAATTCATGGCATTGTGCCATGGAAGAAGGTGGCATGATAATGCAATTAGTGTTGCCTTGCCCCCAGTACTGACTATCTGCATCTCCCCTCCAGGAGGGAAAGTGAAAAAAGTAGCAAAGTGCAGTGTGATATAAGCCTATAATTAGTTTTACACCAAAGCATAAATTACCAAATAAATGCAAATATAACAGCAAATAGTCAGGGCAGCTGACTTAGACACTCATTGGGTCTAATGTATTCTGTGATCTACCATAGTACAGGTTGAGCCTCCCATATCCAAACATCTGATATGCACAAAATTATTAAAACTAGTGCATGAAATGACCTTAAGGCTATACATATAGGTGTATATGAAACATAAATGCATTCTGTGATTAGACTTGAGTCCCTTTCCCAAGATACATCTCATTATGGTATGCAATTATTCTAAAATACAGAAAAATCCAAAATCCAAAATACTTCTGGTCCCAAACATTTTTGATATCAGAGACTCAACCTGTATCCTTATAAGGGAAAATATGTCGGTTGTGTCTTGATAATATTGTCATCCATGTGTACTTCTCCAAACCTATTATAGTACCTTTTTCTATCAGCAATGTTTCTTTACTGATTGTTTATTTTCGCAGCAGATATTACAGAAACCATTACTTATTTTTGCATGGTATGTAACACTGGGGCAGATGTATTAACCTGGAGAAGGCATAAGGAAGTGATAAACCAGTGATAAATGCAAGGTGATAAACGCACCATCCAATCAACTCCTAACTGTCAATTTACATATTGGAGCTGATTGGCTGGTGCATTTACAGATATAACATTTACAGGGAGAGTTAGATTTGGGTGGGTTATTTTGTTTCTGTGCAGGGTAAATACTGGCTGCTTTATTTTTACACTGCAATCTAGATTCCAGTTTGAACACACCACACCCAAATCTAACTCTCTCTGTACATGTTATATCTGCCCCCCCCTGCAGTGCACATGGTTTTGCCCAACTGCTAACAAAATTGCTGCTGCGATCAACTCAGAATTAGGCCCCTGGCGCGCTGTGACAAATGCGCTACAACTGTACTGTACATGCGTGCTTTGGCATTTGTCTGTGTTAAAAATGTGCTAGCCTAGCATCTCTAGCAATGGGTGTGGGCTTGTTAGGTACAGTGTCGTTTCTTGCGGCGGGCGAGCCGTGCAACCGCACGGGGCGCCCGCCGCGGCACTTCTTCATACTTTGAAACCCCCTTCTCCCTCCTCCCGAGTGCCCAGCTCGGGGGGCGGGGTTTCGCAGAATGACGCGATTGCGTCGTGACGTCACGACACAAACGCGTTATTCCGCGAAACCCCGCCCCCCGAGCTGGGCACTCGGGAGGAGGGAGAAGGGGGAGCCGCGCAGACGAGGAGGGAGAGGCGGCTGAAGAGCGGCGAGAACCGCTACAAATGTAAGTCAGCCCCTCTCCCTCTCTCTCCCTTTCTCCCTCCCCACCACCTGCAGTAATGTGTAAAATGGGGACCTGTCTGCCTTAATGTGTAAAATGGGGACCTGTCTGCCTTAATGTGTAAAATGGGGACCTGTCTGCCTTAATGTGTAAAATGGGGACACCTGTCTGCCGCAGTGTGTAAAATGGGGACACTTGCCTGCGTACTGTGTAAAATGGGGGCACGTGTCTGCCGCAGTGTGTAAAATGGGGACACTTGCCTGCGTACTGTGTAAAATGGGGGCACGTGTCTGCCGCAGTGTGTAAAATGGGGACACTTGCCTGCGTACTGTGTAAAATGGGGGCACGTGTCTGCCGCAATGTGTAAAATGGGGACACCTGTCTGCCGCAATGTGTAAAATGGGGACACCTGTCTGCCGCAATGTGTAAAATGGGGACACTTGCCTGTCGTACTGTGTAAAATGAGGACACTTTTTCCTGCCGCAATGTGTAAAATGGGGACACTTGCCTGCCGTGCTGTGTAAAATGAGGACACTTTTTCCTGCCGCAATGTGTAAAATGGGGACACTTGCCTGTCGTACTGTGTAAAATGGGGACACTTTTTCCTGCCGCAATGTGTAAAATGGGGGCACGTGCCTGTCGTACTGTGTAAAATGGGGACACTTGCCTGCCGTGCTGTGTAAAATGGGGTAGCGTGCCTGCTGTAATGTGTAAAATGAGGACTTTTTTTTTTTTAATATCCTGTGGTGGCCGTGTTGATGAGATCAGATGAGGCCACGCCCATCTTAAAAAGCCACGCCCATTTTAATGAGGTCACGCCCCCTTACCGGGAGGGCATGCTTTTCCTCTTTATATCTATCGGGGGGGGGGGGGGGCGCATTTTTTAATCTCGCCCTGGGAGCCAAATTGGCTAGAAACGGCCCTGGTTAGGTATACAAAGTTACGCTATTAATAATAGGTGATGTCCAGATTATGTAATTCATAATACAGTATGTAAGGTACTACAGTAATGAATTGTAGAAATGCACAAGACTTACCTGTGGACATTCCGCTTTCCTTATTTTTATGTTCTATACAAAATTAGAAAAGAAAGAATATGTGGTAAGAAGTTTTCTAAATGCTGTAAATGTTTCAACCGCAGTCCCTCAAAAGAGCCGTAGCTAGACTTATGGTGCCCTGTGCCAGAAAGAGAACTGGCGCCCCCCTCCCACACACACACCTATTTTTCCGATGGGCACATAAGGCACATGCCTCACTGGGAAGAGGCATGACAAAACTGACCACAAAGAATGCCCATGCTATGATGCCCCTTCCCACACACACATAAACACACCGCAATGCTGAGCACCATTATCGAGCAGATCCATGTAGTGTGCAGCCACACATGCAATCCCTGCAGCCACACATGACATAGATCTGCCCAGCCGCAATGCTGATCACCCCTTCACAAAGTGCAAGGAAAGCTTCAAATAGTTAAAACTCTCCAGCTTGGAATTCTTTAGCTTTCTATTCAAGGGCAGATAGCTCAATGAATAGAGTGTCCGACTGCAATGTCATAAGCAACGGGTTTGAATCCTGGGCACAACATCCCAAAATGTAATAAAGGACAGTGCGACTGAACACCAAAGAGCTATCAAGTCAAGTCAATGAATGCTGTATAGGTATTAGTGACAAAAGGGGTGGGGAATGAGACAGGCATGGTTAGGAGATGCTGGGCTTCAAAAAGGCGGGAAGCTGCAAGTGAAAGTAATTATATAATTTATAATTGACAAGTGCCCCCTACCCTGCATCGCTATGTGCGGCGCACACTCCGCACACACCTAGTTACGGCTCTGGGCCTTACATATTTAATCATTGCACTTGCCACACTGAAGCTATTTAAACATGGCCAACATTTTGCATCACAAAGTATATTAAGACATATTTGTTTTCATGAAATAAAAAAAATAACTACCAGGAAAGAGTTACAATGACTAATTTACTGTCTTCTGTTCATATTCATTTATTAAATTAATTGGTATCACATTTGTGGGTGTAGTATAGAATATCTACTCTGTCTATCTAGTCATTAGATCAACCCCAATTGGTCCACATGCATTAGGTCAACAGGGTCAAAATGTTGACAGGGTTAAAGGATTGACAGGTAAAAGGTAAATAGTGGGTAAGGTCAACAGGGTCAAAAGGTTGACATGACAATTATCAACATTAAAAAGGTTGATACATTTTTTTGTGTCATTTTGTATGTTTAACCATATCTAAGCACAATCAGTGGAAAAACGTGTACCCTTACTTCATGCAAGGTTACTATTCCCAATTCCACGTGGATAGTAAATCAATCAAAAGTTGGAAAAACATGAACCCCCACAAAAAAATGTGTCGACCATTTGTGTATTGACCATTGTCATGTCGACCTTTTGATCATGTACATTAAGCACTGTCTACCTTTTACCTGTTGACCTTTAGACCATGTCGACCTAATGCATGTTGACCATATAGGGACGACCTAGACACTGTCAGCCTTTACATTGGAAACCCACATTTGTCATCTTTTAGTGCAAGAAATAACCACTTCTCATCTGCTCAGAACATGTCACTCAGTAAGATGGTGTCCAAGTGCTAATAAAATATTCTGTTAAAAAAATCGTTGTCATTGATCCTATTGGAGGGCACTGAGGATTGGAGTAAGGGAGTATGGGTCTGCCTGAAACATTTGGGCATGAACTGATGCTTGGAACCTTGATTTGCGCAGTCCTAGCCAAGATCTAACTACACGTTTGATGGGGATGCGGTCAAAATATACTCCTTTTAGACCTCCACCTTTTAACACGGGTTATTGTACACGAGCGTTCATTCCCGTGTTGCTGTGTTCAACCCGGCTCGCTGTGCTGTGTGGTCAGAAAGTCGTGTCGATGCTTCCCATTTCTCGTTCACTCTGTGTGGATCATGTGATCTCTAAGCGTTGCCCCCGCAGCGTCACCGCTGATGTCACCAACCCTGCAATATGTTGGGTTGGGGAAAGTGGCTGCAAGGGTCCTGAGGCGGGTCGCGCGTTGGAAGCACCTGCGTCAGGCTCCTGGGTGTGACCCGCCTCAAGCGGTGTGAAAGGGGCTATACTAGCAGTTGGGATCCTGACAGAAGACCAACAGTTAAATCCGAACATCCAGAATCCCTACACATCCCGAAAGTAAGTACAGTGATTGTGGTTCGGGTTAGGCACTATGGGGCGGGGGAGGTTAGAGATAGGCTGTGGGAGGGGGAGGTTAGGGTTAGGCTGCAGGAGAGGAGGGTTAGGGATAGGTTTACAGTAAAGATACTTACCGGGATGTGTCGGGATTATGGCCGTCGGGGTACCCGCTGTTGGTCTTTTGCCTGTCGGGATCCTGACTGCTGGTATTTTTTACCCAATCTGTTTGATGTCCTCTTAGTAATATTAATTTTCATCCATTGTGCTGTCCAGTCATTCAACCAAATGCAGTAGCACAATTATGGTAAACTAGGTGCTTCATCGCGCCCTACGGGCGCTCTTCACACCGTCGGAAGGGGCTACGCCCCCTTAACCCCTGCACACCTTTCTGGGGTTCAATATATGTATTATATGGAGTATTACCTGCATTCCTAGTTTTGTTAGTGTTTAAATATTGCACAATGAAAGGGCGTCCGATGGTGAAGGGGGCGTAGTCCCTTGCAACGGGGAGGGGTTTGGGAAGTGGGGACCGCGGATGGGGGAGGGGGTATGAAAGCGCTGTGGGTGGGGTAGGAGCGAGGGTGTCACAGGTGGGGGATGGCAGGTGAGGGGCTGTTGCGGATGGGGGAGGGGTTCCGGAGGCGCTGCTGGTGGAGAAGGGTGCGGGTGTTGCGGGGGAGGTAGGGGGCCTGGAGGCGGTGCGGGTGGGGGAGGGAGGGAGGGGGGCGAGGGTGCGGTGGATCGGGAGGGGCCGTAGGTGGTGGAGGAGCAGGTGGTGTAGGGGGTCCGCAGGTGGAGTGGGTGGTGGTGGGGTGGGTGCTGCGGGTGGGGTAGTGGGTCCGAAGGTGTTGCGGTTGCTGGAGGGGTGAGGGTGCAGGGGATGGGTCCGGGGGTGCAGCGGATGGGGGAGGGGCTGCTGCAGATGGGGGAGGGGTTTGGGAGGCACTGCAGGTGGGGTAGGGGGTCCGAAGGCGCAGTGGGTGGGGGTGCCACGGGTGGTGGAGGGGCAGGTGCGGGGGTCTGCGGGGGATGGGGAGGGGTCCAGGGGCGCTGCAGGTGGTGGAGGGGCGGGTGTCGCTGTAGGTTTTACAGCAGATATCAGTGCACATATTCTCTGTGGTAGTTAGTGAGGGTTGCTGATGGTGTAAGAGGGGTGAGGGCCAGTACACAGACAGGCAGTTAGAGAGCAGGATGAGGGTGACAGGGCATAGTGATGGGGAGTACTTAGCAGATATAGGGGTGGGGTACAGGTGTGATGTCAGTGTGTGTACCTTTGCTCTCATGTGTGACATAAGGATGTGCGGGTCGTGGTGGCCACTAACCTCCTGGCTGCTGCTGTGAGATGGTGACTGCAGAGGGAGGGAGCTCCGACCCAGCAGCAATGGGTCGTGGTCAGCATTCCTTCCTGGCGCCGTTCCACCGCACACTGTCCGCCCCGTCTGACGGGCGTCATTCTTCCATCCTGCCTGGCAGCGTCAGCTGCTGTGATCGCGGAGCATGGGTAAGTGTCCGGAGCCCTGTGGGCGGGCAGGCATGGTGTTTCCCCGCAGAGGTGCGGCGCGCGGCCTTAGGCTGCAGACGGAGGGAGCTCCGGGCCAGCAGCAATGTTAATCAGTGCGGGTCCCGTCCTGGCGCTGTTCTGCTGCACATGCTCCGCACCGCTGAGCATGGCAGCCCTTGTCTGTATGCTGCCGATGCTGATATAGCGGTGCCTGAGCCAGCGGCCTCTCCCTGGGGTGTGGATGTCAGGCGGCAGGTATGGTGTGTAGGCGGGAGAGGAGCTGCGGGCGGCAACTCGCTGCCTGCAAGTACCCTCCACATCAGCGCTGTTCCCCTCCCTGCAGGTGTCAGTGGCCGTGGTGTACTTTTGCTACTGGTGGCCATCCTCACCTCCCTAGGCCTATACTGTAAGGTAGGGTCTTGTACCTGACTGCTGCTGGCACTGGGTATGGGGTAGCTCCCTGCAGCAGATGCAGTTGACTCCGCCCAGCTCTGTGACTCCGCCCAGCGTTACGGCCAGGCACAGAATCACAGATCTGGGCTATTATATAGGAGATGTGTTATTTTTGTTTCTTTTATTCATTGAGCTGTGGTAAACTGAGCATCTCAGTAGCATCTTTATTACCCTTTTTTATGTATTTATTATAATTTCTTTATCTTGCACCTACATTATTCACAGCTTCATAAGATATTTAATAATTCTCATCAGTCTCGGCCTTCTTGAAACTTGCAGTCTACTCTTCACTTGACAGTGAAACACAAATTAGGGTTCATCTTGGCAGAAGCCAATTTACCTACCAATGGGGGTAATTCCAAGTTGATCGCAGCAGGATCTTTGTTAGCAGTTGGGCAAAACCATGTGCACTGCAGGGGGGGGGGGCAGATATAACATGTGTAGACTGAGAGAGTAAGATTCGGGTGGGTTATTTTGTTTCTGTGCAGGGTAAATACTGGCTGAGTTATTTTTACACTGCAATTTTGATTGCAGATTGAACACACCACACCCAAATCTAACTCTCTCTGCACATGTTATATCTGCCCCCCCCCCCCCCCCCCCCCGCAGTGCACATGGTTTTGCCCAACTGCTAACAACATTCCTGCTGCGATCAACTTGGAATTACCCCCATTATGTGTTTGGACAGTATAAGGAAAGGATAGCACACAAAGGAAACCCGCTCAAATATGGTAATAAACAAATTCACCCAGATCGTACCCTGGCCAGAACAAACTCTGATTATTTTACACTGGAATACATTGCTCTGCTGAATAAGCTGAATACAAAAATAATACATTTGAAAGTATTATTGTGGACATGTGAATTTGAATTGTGCACTTACTAGGTGTGAAAGTTGATGGTGAAGTTACTGTGATAACAGCGCTTCTGTGATGCAGGTTTGTTGTTTCTGCTATTACTTCTAAAAAAAATATAGAAATAAGAAAAATTACGTGGACAGTAACACAAAGGCAAAGATGATACCAATAATGGATCTTCCCCAAATCAAAAGTCAAATATTTAGGCAGAATGGCTTACAGTATATAGGGGGTCATTCTGAGTTGATCGCTCGCTAGCAGTTTTTAGCAGTCGTGCAAACACTAAGCCGCCGCCCTCTGGGAGTGTATTTTAGCTTAGCAGAAGTGCAAACGAAAGGATCACAGAGCGGCTACAAAAAAAAATTGTGCAGTTTTAGAGTAGCTCCAGACCTACTCAGCGCTTGCGATCACTTCAGACTGTTCAGTTCCGGATTTGACGTCACAAACATGCCCTGCGTTCTCCCAGCCACGCCTGCGTTTTTCCTGGCACGCCTGCATTTTTTTCTGGCACGCCTGCGTTTTTTCGAACACTCCCTGAAAAGCCCACTTCATGTCAATCACTCTGCGGCGGACATTGCGACTGCAAAGCTTCGCTAGACCTTGTGTGAAAATACAATGGCCATTGTGAAAGTATGTCGCGCGTGCGCACTGTGCTGCATGCGCCAAAGTGCCGATTTTTTACTTAATTGCAGCGAACATTTTCAGCTAGAGATCAACTCGGAATGACCCCCATAATGTGTTTACAACTGTCATTTACTGGGCCAGTATCAGTAGGGTTACCACCTTTTTCTTTTCAGATTCTCAGTCAGGAAGTGTGGCCGGGGGAGCGGGTTTATAACCATAGCAGAGTTATAACCCTATTATTTGTCAGATTTCAGTTCATTTTCATCAGACTCCTCCACGTTGCCTTTAATGTCATGTCATCATACCACTCCATATGCCATCTTCTCCAGATCACAAGAGTCCCTTTATATGGCACCAGACAGTGGCAAATGCAGGATTTCTGGATGAGGGTTTCCAACTGCTTGATGTTAGAGTGCATGTCGCCAGTCCATGATCAGTGCTTAAAGTGGCCCTAGAGAGGTGGTGGAACTCACCCCCCTCCTCACGGCGCCAATGCAAAAAAGGGGCATGGTCTCAAAAAGGGGCATTACACAATAGTAATAATGCCCACAGTAGTAGAACCCCATAATACACATAATGCCCACAGCAGTAGCGCCTCTTATACAATGCCCACAGTGGTAGTGCCCCTTATATAGAGCCCATAGTAGTGGTGCCCCTTATGCAATGCCCGCAATAGCAGTGCCCCTTATGTCCCCAGGAGTGATGCCCCTTATGAAGTGCCCCCTTTACAATGCCCTCATTAGTAGTGCCCCCCGTAGTAATGCCCTTAATGGTAATGCCCCTGTGTAATATTGCCCCCAGTAGTAATGTTGCCTGTAGTAATGCCCCCAGTTGTTTAGCCCCTGTAGTTATGCCCCCTTGTAGTTTAGCCCCCAGTAGTAATGCCTCCAAGTAGTAATGCCCCCAGTAGTTTGGCCCCTGTAGTTACGCCCCCAGTAGTAATGCCCCTGTAGTTATGCCCCCAGTAGTAATTCCCCCCAGTAGTTTGCCCCAGTAGATGCCCCTCTGTAGTTTGCCCCCCAGTAGTAATGCCCCCCAGTAGTTTGCCCCTAGTAGATGCCCCTCAGAAGTTTGCCCTTAGTAGTAATGCCCTCCTGTAGTTTGCCCCCAGTAGCTTGCCCCCTTGTAGTTTGTCCCCAGTAGTAATGTCCCCCAGTAGATGCCCCCCAGTAGTAATGCCCCCAGTAGTTTGCCCCCAGTAGATGCCCCTCAGTAGTTTGCCCACCGTAGTAATGCCCTCCTGTAGTTTGCCCCAAGTAGCTTGCCCCCCTTGTAGTTTGCCCCCAGTAGTAATGTCCCCCAGTAGATGCCCCCCAGTAGTAATGCCCCCAGTAGCTGCTCCCAGTAGTAATGCCCCCAGTAGTTTGCCCCCAGTAGATGCCCCTCAGTAGTTTGCCCCCAGTAGTAATGCCCTCCTGTAGTTTGCCCCCAGTAGCTTGACCCCCTTGTAGTTTGCCCCCAGTAGTAATGTCCCCCAGTAGATGCCCCCAGTAGTAATGCCCCAAGTAGCTGCCCCCCAGTAGTAATGCCCCCAGTAGTTTGCCCCCAGTAGATGCCCCTCAGTAGTTTGCCCCCAGTAGTAATGCCCTCCTGTAGTTTGCCCCCCTTGTAGTTTGCCCCCAATAGTAATGTCCCCCAGTAGATGCCCCCCAGTAGTAATGCCCCCAGTAGCTGCCCCCCAGTAGTAATGCCCCCAGTAGTTTGCCCCCAGTAGATGCCCCTCAGTAGTTTGCCCCCAGTAGTAATGCCCTCCTGTAGTTTGCCCCCCTTGTAGTTTGCCCCCAATAGTAATGTCCCCCAGTAGATGCCCCCCAGTAGTAATGCCCCCAGTAGCTGCCCCCCAGTAGTAATGCCCCCAGTAGTTTGCCCCCAGCAGATGCCCCTCAGTAGTTTTCCCCCAGTAGTAATGCCCTCCTGTAGTTTGCCCCCAGTAGCTTGCCCCTCTTGTAGTTTGCCCCCAGTAATAATGTTCCCCAGTAGATGCCCCCCAGTAGTAATGCCCCCAGTAGATGCCCCTCAGTAGTTTGCCCCCAGTAGATGCCCCCCAATAGTAATGCCCCCAGTAGTTTGCCCCCCCAGTTGCTTGCCCCAGTAGATGCCCCTAGTTGATGCCCCCCAGTAGTAATGCTCCCAGTAGTAATGCCCCACCCTAGTAGATGCGCCGCTACACAAATGAAAAACAAACAAACACAAATCACCATACTTACCAAGCCCCGCTCCGTGTCCGGCCGCTGCAGTCTTCTATGCGTACGCTCCTCGGCACTATGGGAGAGACGTCATGACATCTCTCCCATAGCGTGCACTGACTGAGCCGGAATCCGGAGCTCAGTATTGAGCTCCTGCCTCCGGCTGCCGCTGTGCAGGGAGACGGGCGCCCGCTGGTAACACAATCTCAGTGGGCGCCCGTCATCTCCCTGCTGCGGTGCCGGCAACATATGGGGTGAGGTGAGGTCAGTTCCAAGTGGAACTGATGGAACGCAGTTCCGCCCCGTTCCGGCTCACTTTAACCCCTGTCCATGATGAGGGCATAATTAGCACCGAAGCCTCTATAACATGCATCATACAAAGTGCAATGTACTGTACTGTATGTTATATTTCTGACATATACAGGGCCAGCGATTACAGTAAGCCATTAGATGTAACAGTAGGGACATCCTGCCTGAGCTGAATGCTTTATATCAGTTGTGGGCACCAATACAGAGCATTGGAGCAAGTCTGGGGGAGTGGCATAAAAACTTATAAACTGCCCTGGACATATATGTACACATTACAGTATTAATAATTAACCTTATAGATGGTCTTTAGCAGAGCACCCCTAACAGTGCATGTTTTACAGATCTCCTAGTTGGTGCCCACACATGTATTAATTACTGGCTGACACATTTTAAAATATCTGCTTATTTATTTAAGGAGAGCTTTAAAACATGCAGCTCTAGTAAAATTGTATTACTGTATATACAACTGCTATAATGGTCATATTGTGGGCCACAGAGGGGGGTTTCCAGGCAACTAGAACCCCCCTGTGTTTGCCTATGCCAGAGCTCCATCATGCTCCTATACTACTACATATGTCAAACCCTCCTCATGCCCCTTTTTTTGGCATCAGACGCCTCATGCTCCAACATATGTCAGACAGATCCCACTCATATGCCAGGACCCACTCATGACACTTTTATTTTTACAGATTGGTTCTTGTTATTATGCCATTAGTAGTTGGCCTGCCCCTTTATATGCCAGAGCCCCCTCCCTATACCTCTACATATGTCAGAACCTCCTCATACCCCTTATTTAGCAACAGACCCGTCATGTCCCAATATACAGTATGTCAGAGATATCCCCTCATATGCTAGATCCCACTCATGCCACTTTTATTTTTACAAATTGGTACTTGTTATAATGCCAATAGTAGCTATCCTGCCCCTTTATATGGCAGAGGTCATTCATGCCCAGCATTATATTAGAGATGAGCGGGTTCGGTTTCTCTGAATCCGAACCCGCACGAACTTCATGTTTTTTTCACGGGTCCGAGCAGACTCGGATCCTCCCGCCTTGCTCGGTTAACCCGAGCGCGCCCGAACGTCATCATGACGCTGTCGGATTCTCGCGAGACTCGGATTCTATATAAGGAGCCGCGCGTCGCCGCCATTTTCACACGTGCATTGAGATTGATAGGGAGAGGACGTGGCTGGCGTCCTCTCCATTTAGATTAGGGTTGAGAGAGAGAGAGAGAGATTGACCTGAGGCTGTGATACTGTAGAAGAGAGTGCAGAGTTTAGTGACTGACGACCACAGTGACCACCAGACAGTGCAGTTGTTTGTTTTATTTAATATATCCGTTCTCTGCCTGAAAAAAACGATACACACAGTGACTCAGTCACATACCATATCTGTGTGCACTGCTCAGCCCAGTGTGCTGCATCAATGTATATATATATCTGACTGTGCTCAGCTCACACAGCTTATAATTGTGGGGGAGACTGGGGAGCACTGCAGTGTCAGTTATAGGTTATAGCAGGAGCCAGGAGTACATAATATTATATTAAAATTAAACAGTGCACACTTTTGCTGCAGGAGTGCCACTGCCAGTGTGACTAGTGACCAGTGACCTGACCACCAGTATATATAATATTAGTAGTATACTATCTCTTTATCAACCAGTCTATATTAGCAGCAGACACAGTACAGTGCGGTAGTTCACGGCTGTGGCTACCTCTGTGTCGGCACTCGGCAGCCCGTCCATAATTGTATATACCACCTAACCGTGGTTTTTTTTTCTTTCTTTATAGTCATACTAGTTACGAGTATACTATCTCTTTATCAACCAGTCTATATTAGCAGCAGACACAGTACAGTGCGGTAGTTCACGGCTGTGGCTACCTCTGTGTCGGCACTCGACAGCCCGTCCATAATTGTATATACCACCTAACCGTGGTTTTTTTTTCTTTCTTTATACATACATACTAGTTACGAGTATACTATCTCTTTATCAACC
The DNA here is from genome assembly GCF_028390025.1 of Pseudophryne corroboree. NCBI lineage: Eukaryota > Metazoa > Chordata > Amphibia > Anura > Myobatrachidae > Pseudophryne > Pseudophryne corroboree. The sequence continues at coordinate 948,617,626 of NC_086444.1, read as the reverse complement.
AGTCTATATTAGCAGCAGACACAGTACAGTGCGGTAGTTCACGGCTGTGGCTACCTCTGTGTCGGCACTCGGCAGCCCGTCCATAATTGTATATACCACCTAACCGTGGTTTTTTTTTCTTTCTTTATACATACATACTAGTTACGAGTATACTATCTCTTTATCAACCAGTCTATATATTAGCAGCAGACACAGTACAGTGCGGTAGTTCACGGCTGTGGCTGCCTCTGTGTCGGCACTCGGCAGCCCGTCCATAATTGTATATACCACCTAACCGTGGTTTTTTTTTCTTTCTTTATACATACATACTAGTTACGAGTATACTATCTCTTTATCAACCAGTCTATATATTAGCAGCAGACACAGTACAGTGCGGTAGTTCACGGCTGTGGCTACCTCTGTGTCGGCACTCGGCAGCCCGTCCATAATTGTATATACCACCTAACCGTGGTTTTTTTTTCTTTCTTTATACATACATACTAGTTACGAGTATACTATCTCTTTATCAACCAGTCTATATTAGCAGCAGACACAGTACAGTGCGGTAGTTCACGGCTGTGGCTACCTCTGTGTCGGCACTCGGCAGCCCGTCCATAATTGTATATACCACCTAACCGTGGTTTTTTTTTCTTTCTTTATACATACATACTAGTTACGAGTATACTATCTCTTTATCAACCAGTCTATATATTAGCAGCAGACACAGTACAGTGCGGTAGTTCACGGCTGTGGCTACCTCTGTGTCGGCACTCGGCAGCCCGTCCATAATTGTATATACCACCTAACCGTGGTTTTTTTTTCTTTCTTTATAGTCATACTAGTTACGAGTATACTATCTCTTTATCAACCAGTCTATATTAGCAGCAGACACAGTACAGTGCGGTAGTTCACGGCTGTGGCTACCTCTGTGTCGGCACTCGGCAGCCCGTCCATAATTGTATATACCACCTAACCGTGGTTTTTTTTTCTTTCTTTATACATACATACTAGTTACGAGTATACTATCTCTTTATCAACCAGTCTATATATTAGCAGCAGACACAGTACAGTGCGGTAGTTCACGGCTGTGGCTACCTCTGTGTCGGCACTCGGCAGCCCGTCCATAATTGTATATACCACCTAACCGTGGTTTTTTTTTTTTTTCTTTATAGTCATACTAGTTACGAGTATACTATCTCTTTATCAACCAGTCTATATTAGCAGCAGACACAGTACAGTGCGGTAGTTCACGGCTGTGGCTACCTCTGTGTCGGCACTCGGCAGCCCGTCCATAATTGTATATACCACCTAACCGTGGTTTTTTTTTCTTTCTTTATACATACATACTAGTTACGAGTATACTATCTCTTTATCAACCAGTCTATATATTAGCAGCAGACACAGTACAGTGCGGTAGTTCACGGCTGTGGCTACCTCTGTGTCGGCACTCGGCAGCCCGTCCATAATTGTATATACCACCTAACCGTGGTTTTTTTTTCTTTCTTTATACATACATACTAGTTACGAGTATACTATCTCTTTATCAACCAGTCTATATATTAGCAGCAGACACAGTACAGTGCGGTAGTTCACGGCTGTGGCTACCTCTGTGTCGGCACTCGGCAGCCCGTCCATAATTGTATATACCACCTAACCGTGGTTTTTTTTCTTTCTTTATACATACATACTAGTTACGAGTATACTATCTCTTTATCAACCAGTCTATATATTAGCAGCAGACACAGTACAGTGCGGTAGTTCACGGCTGTGGCTACCTCTGTGTCGGCACTCGGCAGCCCGTCCATAATTGTATATACCACCTAACCGTGTTTTTTTTTTCTTTCTTTATACATACATACTAGTTACGAGTATACTATCTCTTTATCAACCAGTCTATATATTAGCAGCAGACACAGTACAGTGCGGTAGTTCACGGCTGTGGCTACCTCTGTGTCGGCACTCGGCAGCCCGTCCATAATTGTATACTAGTATCCAATCCATCCATCTCCATTGTTTACCTGAGGTGCCTTTTAGTTGTGCCTATTAAAATATGGAGAACAAAAATGTTGAGGTTCCAAAATTAGGGAAAGATCAAGATCCACTTCCACCTCGTGCTGAAGCTGCTGCCACTAGTCATGGCCGAGACGATGAAATGCCAGCAACGTCGTCTGCCAAGGCCGATGCCCAATGTCATAGTACAGAGCATGTCAAATCCAAAACACCAAATATCAGTAAAAAAAGGACTCCAAAACCTAAAATAAAATTGTCGGAGGAGAAGCGTAAACTTGCCAATATGCCATTTACCACACGGAGTGGCAAGGAACAGCTGAGGCCCTGGCCTATGTTCATGGCTAGTGGTTCAGCTTCACATGAGGATGGAAGCACTCAGCCTCTCGCTAGAAAAATGAAAAGACTAAAGCTGGCAAAAGCAGTAGCACCGCAAAGAACTGTGCGTTCTTCGAAATCCCAAATCCACAAGGAGAGTCCGACTCCAATTGTGTCGGTTGCGATGCCTGACCTTCCCAACACTGGACGTGAAGAGCATGCGCCTTCCACCATTTGCACGCCCCCTGCAAGTGATGGAAGGAGCACCCGCAGTCCAGTTCCTGATAGTCAGATTGAAGATGTCAGTGTTGAAGTACACCAGGATGAGGAGGATATGGGTGTTGCTGGCGCTGGGGAGGAAATTGACCAGGAGGATTCTGATGGTGAGGTGGTTTGTTTAAGTCAGGCACCCGGGGAGACACCTGTTGTCCGTGGTAGGAATATTGCCGTTGACATGCCTGGTGAAAATACCAAAAAAATCAGCTCTTCGGTGTGGAAGTATTTCACCAGAAATGCGGACAACAGGTGTCAAGCCGTGTGTTCCCTTTGTCAAGCTGTAATAAGTAGGGGTAAGGACGTTAACCACCTCGGAACATCCTCCCTTATACGTCACCTGCAGCGCATTCATAATAAGTCAGTGACAAGTTCAAAAACTTTGGGTGACAGCGGAAGCAGTCCACTGACCAGTAAATCCCTTCCTCTTGTAACCAAGCTCACGCAAACCACCCCACCAACTCCCTCAGTGTCAATTTCCTCCTTCCCCAGGAATGCCAATAGTCCTGCAGGCAATGTCACTGGCAATTCTGACGAGTCCTCTCCTGCCTGGGATTCCTCCGATGCATCCTTGCGTGTAACGCCTACTGCTGCTGGCGCTGCTGTTGTTGCTGCTGGGAGTCGATGGTCATCCCAGAAGGGAAGTCGTAAGCACACTTTTACTACTTCCACCAAGCAATTGACTGTCCAACAGTCCTTTGCGAGGAAGATGAAATATCACAGCAGTCATCCTGTTGCAAAGCGGATAACTGAGGCCTTGACAACTATGTTGGTGTTAGACGTGCGTCCGGTATCCGCCGTTAGTTCACAGGGAACTAGACAATTTCTTGAGGTAGTGTGCCCCCGTTACCAAATACCATCTAGGTTCCACTTCTCTAGGCAGGCGATACCGAGAATGTACACGGACGTCAGAAAAAGACTCACCAGTGTCCTAAAAAATGCAGTTGTACCCAATGTCCACTTAACCACGGACATGTGGACAAGTGGAGCAGGGCAGGGTCAGGACTATATGACTGTGACAGCCCACTGGGTAGATGTATGGACTCCCGCCGCAAGAACAGCAGCGGCGGCACCAGTAGCAGCATCTCGCAAACGCCAACTCTTTCCTAGGCAGGCTACGCTTTGTATCACCGGTTTCCAGAATACGCACACAGCTGAAAACCTCTTACGGCAACTGAGGAAGATCATCGCGGAATGGCTTACCCCAATTGGACTCTCCTGTGGATTTGTGGCATCGGACAACGCCAGCAATATTGTGTGTGCATTAAATCTGGGCCAATTCCAGCACGTCCCATGTTTTGCACATACCTTGAATTTGGTGGTGCAGAATTTTTTAAAAAACGACAGGGGCGTGCAAGAGATGCTGTCGGTGGCCAGAAGAATTGCGGGACACTTTCGGCGTACAGGCACCACGTACAGAAAACTGGAGCACCACCAAAAACTACTGAACCTGCCCTGCCATCATCTGAAGCAAGAAGTGGTAACGAGGTGGAATTCAACCCTGTATATGCTTCAGAGGTTGGAGGAGCAGCAAAAGGCCATTCAAGCCTATACAATTGAGCACGATATAGGAGGTGGGATGCACCTGTCTCAAGCGCAGTGGAGAATGATTTCAACGTTGTGCAAGGTTCTGATGCCCTTTGAACTTGCCACACGTGAAGTCAGTTCAGACACTGCCAGCCTGAGTCAGGTCATTCCCCTCATCAGGCTTTTGCAGAAGAAGCTGGAGACATTGAAGGAGGAGCTAACACGGAGCGATTCCGCTAGGCATGTGGGACTTGTGGATGGAGCCCTTAATTCGCTTAGCAAGGATTCACGGGTGGTCAATCTGTTGAAATCAGAGCACTACATTTTGGCCACCGTGCTCGATCCTAGATTTAAAGCCTACCTTGGATCTCTCTTTCCGGCAGACACAAGTCTGCTGGGGTTCAAACACCTGCTGGTGAGTAAATTGTCAAGTCAAGCGGAACGCGACCTGTCAACAACATCTCCTCCTTCACATTCTCCCGCAACTGGGGGTGCGAGGAAAAGGCTCAGAATTCCGAGCCCACCCGCTGGCGGTGATGCAGGGCAGTCTGGAGCGACTGCTGATGCTGACATCTGGTCCGGACTGAAGGACCTGACAACGATTACGGACATGTCGTCTACTGTCACTGCATATGATTCTCTCCCCATTGAAAGAATGGTGGAGGATTATATGAGTGACCGCATCCAAGTAGGCACGTCACACAGTCCGTACTTATACTGGCAGGAAAAAGAGGCAATTTGGAGGCCCTTGCACAAACTGGCTTTATTCTACCTAAGTTGCCCTCCCACAAGTGTGTACTCCGAAAGAGTGTTTAGTGCCGCCGCTCACCTTGTCAGCAATCGGCGTACGAGGTTACATCCAGAAAATGTGGAGAAGATGATGTTCATTAAAATGAATTATAATCAATTCCTCCGTGGAGACATTGACCAGCAGCAATTGCCTCCACAAAGTACACAGGGAGCTGAGATGGTGGATTCCAGTGGGGACGAATTGATAATCTGTGAGGAGGGGGATGTACACGGTGATATATCGGAGGATGATGATGAGGTGGACATCTTGCCTCTGTAGAGCCAGTTTGTGCAAGGAGAGATTAATTGCTTCTTTTTTGGTGGGGGTCCAAACCAACCCGTCATATCAGTCACAGTCGTGTGGCAGACCCTGTCACTGAAATGATGGGTTGGTTAAAGTGTGCATGTCCTGTTTATACAACATAAGGGTGGGTGGGAGGGCCCAAGGACAATTCCATCTTGCACCTCTTTTTTCTTTTCTTTTTCTTTGCGTCATGTGCTGTTTGGGGAGGGTTTTTTGGAAGGGACATCCTGCGTGACACTGCAGTGCCACTCCTAGATGGGCCCGGTGTTTGTGTCGGCCACTAGGGTCGCTTATCTTACTCACACAGCTACCTCATTGCGCCTCTTTTTTTCTTTGCGTCATGTGCTGTTTGGGGAGGGTTTTTTGGAAGGGACATCCTGCGTGACACTGCAGTGACACTCCTAGATGGGCCCGGTGTTTGTGTCGGCCACTAGGGTCGCTTATCTTACTCACACAGCTACCTCATTGCGCCTCTTTTTTTCTTTGCGTCATGTGCTGTTTGGGGAGGGTTTTTTGGAAGGGACATCCTGCGTGACACTGCAGTGCCACTCCTAGATGGGCCCGGTGTTTGTGTCGGCCACTAGGGTCGCTAATCTTACTCACACAGCTACCTCATTGCGCCTCTTTTTTTCTTTGCGTCATGTGCTGTTTGGGGAGGGTTTTTTGGAAGGGCCATCCTGCGTGACACTGCAGTGCCACTCCTAGATGGGCCCGGTGTTTGTGTCGGCCACTAGGGTCGCTTATCTTACTCACACAGCGACCTCGGTGCAAATTTTAGGACTAAAAATAATATTGTGAGGTGTGAGGTATTCAGAATAGACTGAAAATGAGTGGAAATTATGGTTTTTGAGGTTAATAATACTTTGGGATCAAAATGACCGCCAAATTCTATGATTTAAGCTGTTTTTTAGGTTTTTTGGAAAAAAACACCCGAATCCAAAACACACCCGAATCCGACAAAAAAAATTCGGTGAGGTTTTGCCAAAACGCGGTCGAACCCAAAACACGGCCGCGGAACCGAACCCAAAACCAAAACACAAAACCCGAAAAATTTCCGGCGCTCATCTCTACATTATATGCCATTATTGCCCGAACAGTGCTCAGCCCCAGTCCCCTTGGCTCACTTTATATACACAGTGTAGGCACAGCAACAGCAAGTAAATCTGGAGTCCCCTGTCACTCGATCCTGAGTCTCAGCTAATCTGACATCTCACTCTGAAGTCTCACTGTCACTCAAAATAATGGCCGGTGGAGGAATTTTGTGCACTGAAAGCAGTACACACTGAATGGGCAGAAATAAAGAAGGCGGGCTGTGGGCAGCAACAAGGAAAGCAACACAAGAGGCAGGTTGTGGGTGGTAACAGAAGAGTTGGGTCGGCAACATAGGAGGTGGGCGTTAACAGTGGAGTCATGCACTGAGCAGCAACGGAGGAGGTGGGCAGCATCAGAGGAGTCGGTTGCAGGTGGCAACAGAGGAATCAGCAATGAATGTGGGGAAATTTTTTTATTTCCGGATGCTCCCCATCTGGAAATTTGGGTACCCTGGCCTTCGAACAGATGTCAGGATTTCTGGATTGTCATGAGTAAACCCGGATGAGATCAGTGTCAGTATTGATTATAAACAATATCTAAACATTCCATCTACATTAAATCTTGAAAATCAAAATTAGAGAAATGTAACTATGTAGTTGTACTCCAGGTGTAAATGAATAAAATAATATTTTTCTTTTTTACTCAGCAAAACTACACTAACAAAGCTTGTGGTTGGTGCAAAATATATACACAGTATAATACTACTACTCTATAATTTATAATAATAATAATAATAATAATAATAGTCATAACAATAATAATACACATTTTAACATTATATATCTGATATTTTATTATAATTCTTCGATCTATCCACCTTCCAGAATATAACATCTACAATAAAATATCTATTTAGTCTGGTGAAGCATACCTGTGTGTGATTCATTTCCTGCATTTCAAAAGGAAAAGGAGAAACACATTACAAAAACGTTTATCTAAAAAATTAAGCGTTTATACAAGAAATGTCCAGCAGGAGGCAAGCTGGTGTTGCAAGACCCCTATCATTATATCTGGGCACTGCAGCATCCACATCCCCTGTAGTTTCACTCTCTAGAAGGTATCTATTCATTAGGAATTTATATACAGTAAGAAAATGGTGTGCAACAGACAGCCCAGCGGCCCCATCTGTGGCCTCTCATTTATGTACCCCTTATCTGACTGCTCTGTGTTGTTATAAAGGTATATATTGAGGTTGAAAGGCATTTGAGGAGCATGTGGGAGAGATCTGTGTGTGTGTGGCAGGTCAGGCTGATCTGAGAGACATATGGGGAGATCAAGTGCATAAAAGGTAGGTTAACTGGCAAGTGAGGAAAATGTGTGGTGTATGTGGAGATGGTTGATTGACATAAGGGGATTTTTGGAAGGGCTGAAAGTCATGCAGTGGAGTTTTAGAGTCAGTGAGGGGCATGTGGAGGCATTTTGGAATAAGCCATGAGGAGTTACTGAGGTCATTCTGAGGCAGTTTTTTCATTCTCGAAATTAATGGCAATGGCTTTTTTTATCTCAAGTTTCATTTTTTTTTTATTGTACATGTTTACTAAAGCTGCTGCAACACTGTTTTAAAAGTGATTTTACATTTAAGAGAATATCAGTTGGGGAAGGAGAAGTCTGCACATATTGTACATTTGTAAGTGTTGTCATTAAATAAAATAAAATAAAATGTAATTTGTAATTACATTTGGGGTATCACACCATAATATCTATTTATAAATTTTGTAACACTCCTATTTATTTTTCCACTAACACTACTCTTTGGACTATTTTACTAACACCCTTATTTTTGTATCACTTTTTAACACATAGCTCCTACTTCTATCCTATTAATACATGTTATCACTTTTGTATTTCAGTGATTTGCTGCCCTGGGGTGATTGGGCCTCAGCCAGCTTTGTGGGGTCCGCACCCTGGACTTATACTTAGTATTAGGCACCTCCAGTAATAGAGACGGCTTGAAGTGGCCTGGAGGCTTATCATATTTTTTGCTAAACACAGATCTCAAAATTTTCTATTACCGTATAGTGTACAGTTCTTGTTTCTAATAACCCTTAGGGTGCATAGGAAAAACCCTTTTGTTTTTTCTTGTCTAGAACAACTCTTTCTTGCAGCACCTGAGGAATGTTACCGGCTTGACTAGAGCAGTTTGCCAGTATATATTGCAAACTGTTGACATGGTCAGACTTTTGACACTGTGTTTTCTAGTTATATCTATCCCCAATCCCAATGTGAACCCTAATGCTAGCCCTAACCCTAATGGTAATGGTGACAGTATTGACATCTCATATGTTGACATTCTGCCCATGTTGACATTTTCCAGGTGTTGACATTTATGACTTCCACATTTTAACCATGCCAACACCATTCTACTCATGAATCTCACATCTGCTAAAACTGTCAATATTTACACATATTGCATAAACAATTGACACTGGCATGTCACGTGAATGCTCTGCTGTATAAATTGTCCTAAACAAAGTGGTGTTAAGTATTGTGACAGACAGGTGCGGATTGGGACGCCGGGATGCCGGATCAGCCCCTGTCGGCCGGCCCACATGCTGCACTCAGTGGCCGTTCTACCCCCCAGCACAACTGGATGATTTACAGACAACCGCAACAGCAGCTTCCGCTAGTGGAGCTTTTGCACATGCGCAGAGGATCACTCTAGTCGGACCTGCCGTGATGTGCTATTTCTGTGGACAAAGCACCCAGCGGCAGTCCTGATGCAGTTCCACCTCCCTCAGCTCCTGCATACTGCATGCTGAGTGCCGGGCATCGATCGAGGAGCCCGGCCGGCAAGGCGGCTCCTGTGCAAGCTGCCAGCAGTGCTAGGTAAGTTGGCTGTCCCTGAGGAGGGGGGGGGGGGGTGGCTTGGGGTGTGGGACAGCAGCTGGGTGAGATTGATTTAGTGTGGTTATATAATATATAATAGCAACAAAATATAGCAAATATTATATATATATATATATATATATATATACACAACAATAGGAGAGCTGGTGTCTGAGGGTTGAGTCAACACCCTGTGTTACAAAAGGCACTTATGATTCACACCTTTAAGAGTCAAAACATGGTAGCAACATGTTCCATCGTAAAATGTATTATATATACATAAAAACAGGTACAAAGTCCATGGTTCATTTGTAAAAGGAGTAATAAGTCGCTCCACACTTAGTGTATTTTCGTTTAAGATGTCGAGGACAACAGTAGGTGAATCTCTACAGTCTCCTCTTTTCCTTCAATATATATTCAGAGGTGACATCATAAAGTAAGAACAAGAATAACCAACACGTTTCGTCTTCTTATAAGACTTCATCAGGGGTACATCTTAACTGTATGGTAAGTATTATCAAAAATAAGTGGATATGGCTACCCGACACAGCGATATAAAAAACCCTTAGTATCAGAGGGGCTTTCGATTTGAGTCATCCGCCAATTCTCATGGGTTGACTACTTGAAAGTGAAATCTAGATACTCAGGTGTAGCAGGAATTCACTTAGGTGAGAACCTTTAGTGGATCAGCAGTGTTAGGCTGGTCTCAGGTGCCAGCTCACCTATTGTTGTATATTTCTTTTTGTCAGTTTGATAGAGTCAAATATCTACCTTTTAACATAAGCTATTTACTAATACCGTGAAGCCGTAATGGCGCTAAACCACGTGCACGTGCTACGCACTTTGTACGCTATTTGCGTACAAAGACTTCGCACGTGGTACGCAAGTTACGTACACACGCTGCGCTGGGTGTACGGAGTACACACAGCAAGCGCACACACAGTCAATAACCTTTTAAACCTTAAACACAGAATATGCTTATACTGTAAACCTTAGTATCGAGATACTGCAATGATGTAACACTGGTTAACCTTGTTATTAAGCAAGCTGTTTGAGCGATTGAGATGCTCAGAAACCCTTAGTAATAAATGGTGAAACACACACAAGACCTGGTAAGGTTCCAACACCTTAGTAGAAGATACTTTAATATAAAAAGGGGAAAAACAGTTACAGCTTATACACTACAGACCTAACATCAATACCTAAACAGAATAACAAGAAATAAATGTGAACAATAGCGAACGATAACAAACAGAATAAACACAAAGAGAATAAAATGGCAAACACTTAAAGGATAACAAAATGAGAACAAATGGCGTACATAAAGAATAACAAAATGAATAACACAATGGCTACCACAATGAATACCACAATGAATACCACAATGGCTACAGAGAAACTTACACACGTGGGAATGATTCGCAAGCGCTCCTGGACCAGGCCTCTAGCCTTCAGTGTGAAAACCTTGCAGAGAGTGAGTGAGTGTCCCAGCAATGGTGGTCCTTATATTTACAGCATACATTCACAATACAATGGTCCCTACAATCTCATTGTTCATTGGACACAGGAATGTGTCTCCACATTATAGTAAAGGTCATAGGTGGGTTTAAACAGGTGGGCTGTGTCCTTCTCCAACTGCCCAGGTGGGAGGTATCCTCTGGATTCCCCCCTGCATGTGTAATTATCAGCAAATACATTTAATGCTCCAAACATACTTTTGTGCATAACTATACGCAGGAGCGAACAATCTCTTCCTAACCAACACCGAAATGTTACATTTAAAATACTCTACAGCTGGATACTAGACATCACCGTTCTACCTTTGTCTGACCCTTCATATCATGCAAAGAGGAATTTCTCTGTCCAAGAACTGTTTAAACTAAACATTCTTGCTGACATTGCTAAGGGAAATATTATCTACAAAACACACTATATGAGTTAACTATGCTATAAACGAGTCGCCCGCTACAAGCTCACAAACTCTACCGTAAATACGCATATCACGCGCGTAATCGCCGTAGCGAGTTTACGCAATTTGCGGACATGTGCACACACGGCAGACTGAATGCACGAGCAGCGGGCATGTGCATTGGGGTTAGTACAAGGCATTGTGAACTACGATATTTTTCGACTTTGACAGTCCACCCTTTGGCAGTCACCAATAACTGCCACTTTGTAAACAATTCAAACAGAAAAATATATATGTCATCATGGAATACCTTATTATGATTGGGTAGAGGGAGGAGAGGAGAAGGTGGAAAAGATATGACCTAGTGAGATAGTAAAAGCATGTGTGTATGAAATCCATGTCTGAGGGGTCATGTATCATCGTGCCGTACATGTTCTAAATCAAGCTTCGAGGTATTGCGAAGTATACATTGAATCCTTCTTATCCCATATTAAGGGTCTGTGGATGGGCAGTCAAACTCTACCGAGCTCTTTTCGGCTTTTGGTTACAACAAATGGGGTGCACATTAGTTGATGATACATGAAAGGGGAAAATATGTGAGTGCTAATATATGTGCCTATATTACCTGTCGACTATGTGTGTCACTACCTGAAGATAGCAGAGATGAAGATAAGAAACATGCGTTATAAATGCAGTCGTATGATTATGTATGTGGTCGCCGATTGGGGTCTTGTTGATGTCTTGTCTGATGTCTTGTCCGGATTGTCGTGTCTTTACTGTAGCTTTGCGGTAATTGGCAAACAAAGCTTCTTCAAGTGTCCATAAAAAGAATTACAGTCTCTAAAAGCTCATTAGGTGTCTGTGACACAGTTCATCAGTGGTCTTGTATAAAAGGTCATCAAATTCTTCCTCCAGGTGGATCTCTTGGTACCTCGGAGAAAATCAAAGGAGAAACGGATGAAAGAAACGGACCGTGGAATCACATTTTATCACAACATTGTCTCGATTGACGGGTCATAAATTCACTTCAGGCAACACTTTTCCAACATAACACAATCCCTCTGAGTTTGGGGCAAGGAACCTATACGCCTTTCTCCCACATATGAAATATGCGTCATCGGGGAGAACATATGGGACAGAATATGACATAACCATTTACAAACCTTCCATGTAAAAAGTCCTATCCCTAACTCTCTCATTTGTCTAGTACACGTATCAGGTTGTATGATATGTGCACAGTATCCTGGTGATACTTCTCAAACTCGCATGGTCCTACTTCCTAGAGTGTACCTATACCGGAAATATTTTCCACTGTCGGCTATTTGGCGTATAAGTTCTGAGTCTATGGGCATTCTATCAGCTCTGTGTGAGAATGTCATGGCTTGGTTGTTCCATGTCACTTCCCAATTTCCCGGCTTTCGGGGATTGGAAATGTTAAAACATATTAGGGACCTATCTACATGGTATTGGTGGAGCTTCAAACTAGGAGGACTAGAAATATTAAATCTCTTGTCCACCGGTCTCCCACCCTTTAACTCAAGTACCTTATCTACCGTTAAAGGATATGGCACTAGTCCTGACTTTCTATGACCTTGAGGTACTTGTGAGCACACCCAACAGTCTGTCTGATTTAACACTTTACCCACTAATGAGTGATAGTCACTCAATGGATGCCGGTCCATGTTGATATTAAAACTGGACTGACATTTCTTGATGCAACCGTCCTCAACTATATTTTCACAATTCCTACAGATGCAGTTCTCTTCAGCTAACAATCCTTCACAATGTCTATTAATGTCGTGGCTACCAGATCGTTTTCTGATACTCGCCTTTGCTCGGTGATTGTGTTGCTCTTGGAATTCTACGAATCCATCTTGATCATCAGAACCCATTCCAGATCCTTTCTCGACCTCACTGGTACTCTCACCAAAACAGACTGCTCCTGTCAACAACAGGGTCAACAGGAAAACACGGACTGCAGTCTCTTGGGGCGAGTCCATCTTACAGGAGGAGAAAGGGAAAGTTGTAATGGGGGTACAGAAAATAATTGAAGGGGAAAGAAACTTGTTACGATAATTTGTCCTCTAGTCTTGCTGTTCTTCTTGCTTGGCTGTCATCTCAAAGGTGCTGTCTCTCAGTCTTCCCAAAACGAACACTCCGGTGATACAATATTCTTTCCAAATCAGCGATCTTTCTGTAAGGAGCATAAATCTTGCATTACCATTTGTCTAACTGAGGTGTGACATACTATCCGTACAACATGAAAAAACAAAAAAAGAGAGAGAACAAATAGAAAAGGAAAACATTGTCAGATTCATCAACAGGCTGTCGCATCAACATGTCCACTGGTATCTCTGCACAGTCTCCCCCACCAGTATCTCCACTCTCCACCCTTTGCGTCTGGCCAAACACAACGATGCTGGTAAGATATACTGGGTTTGGGTAGACCTCTGAAAAAGACCAAGTAGTCATGTGACGTTTGAGTTCTGTTGGTGAACGTCAGAGATTGAGAAGAAAACATTTAAAGATAAATTTCAAAGTTTACCCGGCTTTCCCTGTGTCCACAAGGAACTGACCTCCCAATTACATTGACTGTAACCTCAGGCTTACTATTAAGGCTAATGATCAATTTTACTGGCTGCAAATTACAGGTGCGGACCAAACTTCTTCCTATATGATCCCTGATTACAATTGCGTGTGTCATAACTTTGCTCGTGTTCTTGTCTAGGGGGTCTGACTTTATGTGGGCTGTTACAGTTGCTGGTATAATGCCCTTCCCTTTTACAACGATAACAAACCCTTGGCTTCCTCCATGTGCCAGGGGCCTGGGGTTTTGGTCGATTTGATGCCTCCTCTGGTGCTTGGATGCTCATCACCATCAACAGCTCTCCCTGTGCTTCCCTGGTTCTTTGGATATTACAGTCACGCTGTTGTCTAGGGGGTTTATATACCTTATGTGCATCTTTAAACATACAATCTCGTGCAAAATGACCTTTCCTCTGGCAACTATAACATCTTATCACATTCGATTTACCCAAAGGGGTCTGGGGTTTTGACTGAGGTAGCTTACTTATAGTCATCTGCTTACCGCCCTGTGACTCCCTGTGTTTGCTGATGTTCCGCTCGTGCCCAACAACGGACTTTCTTAACGCAGCCACCGAGATACTTCTCCAGTTAGGTTGAGTGGTCTGTACCCTTGTTCTCAACGTTTTTGTTAAACCTTCCATCAATACATAAACTGCTACTTTTCTATGATGTACATTTTCCTCAATGTCCGCGATCCCAGTGTATCTAGCCATTATTTGCAGTGCTCGATTGAAATAATTTGAAGCAGTTTCACCTTCTTTTTGTCTTATGGAGAAGATTTTGTTCCACTTGACAACAGTTGGGAAATATACTCCTAGTTGCATGTTGATCTGCTTAACATTTTCCTGATTGTATGCATCAGTGAGAGGTCTCTCTTCGTCTAACCTACAATCAGAAATTAATTTCAAAGGGTCAATAGTGGAGGGCAAACATGCCCGCAGTACTGTTCGCCAACCTTTGTTAGTGGGTTCAGTGGCGTTACCTAGTTTTCTAATGAAACTTTGGCATGCAGCTAGATCTTTCCTGGGATCGGGAAATTCAGACATAATTGTCCTTAATTCTATCCGGGACCAGGGGCAGTGCATTGCAATGCTCCTGGCGGGAGTGATTCCCAGAGCGTCAGTCTGTCCATTTGGGACTGCAATCACCCTGACAGGATTAAGTTCAGCTACATCATCTTGTGTTGACTCTACAATATGAGGTGCATTTGTCTGTGCATAATATACAATACCATACTTACCTGTGTACACGACCTCACCTGACCCTCCGTAAGGGGGTTTGACTACTGCCTTTACCGATTTGGGCCGTGCCCACCTGGGTGTCTCGTATGATGGCTGCTGGAAAAGGTGCCGACATCGTGCTGGGCTCACTTTCTTGCTTGTAATCCCGAGGGAAGTTTAACATGGGGTGCATCTTGCACGGGTTAGAATTTGTACATTTATCAGTTTTCCTTCTATCATTATTACATTTATTACATTTACTCTTATCATTATTAATACAGTTACTAAGTGCACAATTATCATCATATCCCAGTATGCAATTCTCTGTAGCCATAAATGTAAACAATTATAATGTCTATTCCGTTGCTTTCTGGATTTTATGAGACCTATCCTTGTCCTTAAATTTTGCAACACCTCAGGATCAAAACTGCCCACCCTGGAGAACTGTTCTCCATCGTTCACAGTCATACGTTCCCACTCATTGCATAAAACCTCTGTGTGTGATCCATATTTTTTACACATTATATACCTCGCCGACCCAACTGGTGGTGGTACTGAATCAACCTGAACCTTGGTTGATCGTCCCTTACTTGAGCAACTGGCCCCCATTATTTGCAGGTATTGCCTTCTTAGCGAATTCCTACAAAAAACCAAGTTGCCTGAGGTAAGGCGACGGTGAAAGTTCAACGAGTGCCTTCACTTCACTCTCGCCCATGTCGACCAATACGCCCACACACTGCCTTAGCGCTGGCGTACTCAACCCAGGGCCCCTGCAACCTGAACCTCTATTTACTGGGGCGTGTGGGAGTATGCTACCCTCCCCAGTAAGTATCAGTTGCTGGAGAATTCCTGAGTGATCAGCGAACCTCCCTTAAAATAAAAAAAAACTACACAAATCACGTTAGAATGTACAAATAGCGTTTATGATCCCACAAAAACTGAATGGGTATCAAGGTAACCAACTAATGCACACAATTACGTGCGGTACAGTCGCAATGCGTATAAGTAACTATTACTTATCTGCAGAACGACCAGCGGAATCGGTTGTTTAGGCTGCGAATCCTTCAGCCGGAGCGTATTCTCAACACGGGCCTATATGGGTTTTGCGCCAACCCCCCTCTGGGTTGCGCTCACTTACCTCTGACCTTTCTTAAGTCAGGGTCTTCAGAACTTCGTATAGGTACTTTTAACGGATTTCTGATTTTAGCGACCTTCTGGTCTGCTGTAACACTACTTGCTCCTTTTATCTTATTTCACTGTTAACGTGAGATGCCTCCCACGCCACCACGTGCTTCACTTCACGGATGTACTTCTACGAGATCCCGATTTTTCTCAAGGTTCACCCAAAGAAAAATTCACTTGCATACACACGCTTCTTTCACTTCAAATATACTTTGATTTTTCTGTACAGAAAATTACTTTCATTCAGGTAACACAGGTTAATCCTAGAGGAGATGCAGCAAGAGAAGGATCTTTTTAAACTAGTTTTAGGAAACTGAGAGAAATTGTGCTATTATCTCGAGGCTTCCATATGGCCTTACTAGAACAATGTTATCGTGTGATTTGTATCTAGTGGGCGTATCTGTACGCACGTTGCGTAATTTACGCCACGTGTGTAGGCCTTTGCGTCACATACGCTTGACTCGCACTCGGTGAGAGACACGTGTACACAGGCTGGATACGTCCGCAGTAACACAAATAACACGCTTCTATAAATGTAAACGATGTTTCACTATAATCGCTTACCAAACACCACACAGTATCTTCTATGCTGTGTGCGTGTTTTTTTTACAATTACTCCCTTAAGTATTACTCCTTACTTTTTAAAATAGCAGCAAATTTTTCTCAGCACGTTATCAATGCAAATGGCAAACAGGAAGGTAGATATGTGAGAATACACAGATACAATACCATTCTAAATTAATCTAATAATCAATGCTTCCAATAGTATGATTCATATTGTATAGCCATCCTGCAGAACATACATTGCTGTAAACACACACATAATTATAATATTATCTCTATGTACCCATTAAGTGTTTCTAATTTGCATATGAATGCTGTGCTTTTGACTGTCTGTGAAGGTGATTTTTCACTGCCAGGAAAAAGCAGCCACACAGGTTAATTTGCATTTCAATGGCCCATCTCACAAGCAGAGTTTAACTGAATCACAGAGGTAAGGAAGAGAGAAAAAGAAAAAAAAAGAAAAAACAACAACTTTGTTTTATCTCTGTGTGTCGTTCTTAAATCAAATATTCATTTTACTATTAATTTTCATCAAGCCCCATCTGAACTATTTATAATTGATTATGACATGGGTTAAATAAATGCATTGGAAATTCGTAAATGGTGATTTCTTTTTGACAAGGGATGGCTGATTATTCCTGAGTAGACTGAAAATCAGCTATTTTGAAGGGAAAAAAATTGACTTTCCCTAAAATGGCCGCTGCTCCTCCCCCTTCCACATCCATGAGGGTTACACAAAATGGAGGACAGACCATGCGGCTTCTTTTGTAACAAAAAAAAAATCACCATGCAAGCCCCTGAAGTTATTTTAGGCTTGGGTTAAAAACAAAACTATCAAGCTATGCAAACTTTTAAAAATACTTTTAAACCTACTTAAACAGATAAGCAATCCAATCTGAATCAAACACAATGTGACTCATTTGAACCTTGTTTTGCAACAATATGGTCAGATATGCAGAGTACAGGTGTGTGCGTGTGTTACATGTGTTGCGTGTGCAGTTGGCACCAAACAGAAATTAAAACAAGATTTAAAAAGACAATAGCTTAACGTTCTTACCTTCTGGAACCGGATTCCACCAGCATCCCTACAAACCAAGCGAAGCAGACGCTTATCTGATCAGCACTACCGTATCCCCAACCACAAACACGGATACGGGGATACTACTTTTCCGCCCTTTGCTGACGGATAAAGTCTGCATGGTTTCGCTTGACTGTGGATATGAGGTGGACGGATGAGCCCTCAATTGATAGAGTCAAATATCTACCTTTAACTTAAGCTATTTACTAATACCGTGCAGCCGTAATGGCCGCTAAACCACGTGTACATGCTACGAACTTTGTACGCTATTTGCGTACAAAGACTTTGCACGTGGTACGCAAGTTACGTACACACGCTGCGCTGGGTGTACGGAGTACACACAGCGAGCGCACACACAGTCAATAACCTTTTAAACCTTAAACACAGAATATGCTTATACTGTAAACCTTAGTACCGAGATACTGCAATGATGTAACACTGGTTAACCTTGTTATTAAGCAAGCTGTTTGAGCGATTGAGATGCTCAGAAACCCTTAGTAATAAATGGTGAAACACACACAAGACCTGGTTAGGTTCCAACACCTTCGTAGAAGATACTTTAGTATAAAAAGGGGAAAAACAGTTACAGCTTATACACTACAGACCTAACATCAATACCTAAACAGAAGAAAAAGTAATAAATGTGAACAATAGCAAACAATAGCAAACAGAATAAACACAAAGAGAATAAAATGGAAAACACTTAAAGGATAACAAAATGAGAACGAATGGCGTACATAAAGAATAACAAAATGAATAACACAATGGCTACCACAATGAATACCACAATGAATACCACAATAAATACCACAATGGCTACAGAGAAACTTACACACGTGGGAATGATTCGCAAGCGCTCCTGGACCAGGCCTCTAGCCTTCAGTGTGAAAACCTTGCAGAGAGTGAGTGAGTGTCCCAGCAATGGTGGTCCTTATATTTACAGCATACATTCACAATACAATGGTCCCTACAATCTCATTGTTCATTGGACACAGGAATGTGTCTCCACATTATAGTAAAGGTCATAGGTGGGTTTAAACAGGTGGGCTGTGTCCTTCTCCAACTGCCCAGGTGGGAGGTATCCTCTGGATTCCCCCCTGCATGTGTAATTATCAGCAAATACATTTAATGCTCCAAACATACTTTTGTGCATAACTATACGCAGGAGCGAACAATCTCTTCCTAACCAACACCGAAATGTTACATTTAAAATACTCTACAGCTGGATACTAGACATCACCGTTCTACCTTTGTCTGACCCTTCATATCATGCAAAGAGGAATTTCTCTGTCCAAGAACCGTTTAAACTAAACATTCTTGCTGACATTGCTAAGGGAAATATTATCTACAAAACACACTATGGGCCAGATGTACTAAGCCTGAAAAGTGATAAATATCACAGTGATAAAGTACCAGCCAATCGGCTCCTAACAAACACAGCCTGTAACATGGCAGTTAGGAGCCGATTGGCTGGTACTTTATCACTGTGATATTTATCACTTTTCAGGCTTAGTACATCTCCCCCTATATGAGTTAACTATGCTATAAACGAGTCGCCCGCTACAAGCTCACAAACTCTACCGTAAATACGCATATCACGCGCGTAATCGCCAGAGTGAGTTTACGCAATTTGCGGACATGTGCACACACGGCAGACTGAATGCACGAGCAGCGGGCATGTGCATTGGGGTTAGTACAAGGCATTGTGAACTACGATATTTTTCGACTTTGACAAGTTCCTCCTAGCAAGGAACTTACGTGAATTAGGCTGCCAGTCATAAATCTTTATCACCACATTAGTTATACCCAAATAGCGCAGAGAGAGAGTATTGTTTGTATATATATATATATATATATATATGTGTGTATATATATATATATATATATATATATATATATATAAGTAGTGGAGAAAATAAGCGCTTGTGAGTGAAATAACAAATATAAAGGAAATAATCAGGTGGTTATGGTTATGGCCAGAGGCACTTATCTGGTTAGTAAGAACTTCCAACGGGTGTTCATCATTTAGGATTTACATGTAAAAAGAGAAATACAACAAAACATAGCGTGTACCGTTCTCAAATTCAGATAATGTCTTTTGCAATAAAGGACAGTAAATTGGGGAACGTGCTTATTCCCAATAAGATATATTTCATAGCCCAAACTTGATAAAATATATATATAAATTTAATATACAAAAACATACAATAGCTAGACAACACACGTACAAGATTTAAAAACATTAAAAGCTTATCTGTCCGTCACAAAATAGGGAGATTAGCAGGACACTGTCCAAAGGGCATAAAATAGCTAGAGAACATGCGTACAGGATTAAAAAAGTTCAATCGCTAATCTGTCCATCAAGAGGAGTTCAGCAGCAAAACTGTTTTGCTGCTGAACTCCTCTTGATGGACAGATTAGCGATTGAACTTTTTTAATCCTGTACGCATGTTCTCTAGCTATTTTATGCCCTTGGGACAGTGTGCTGCTGATCTCCCTATTTTGTGATGGACAGATAAGCTTTTAATGTTTTTAAATCTTGTATGTGTGTTGTAGGCTATTGTATGTTTTTGTATATTAAATTTATATATATTTTATCAAGTTTGGGATATGAAATATGTCTTATTGTTGGGAATAAGCACGTTCCCTAATTTACTGTCCTTTATTGCAAAAGACATTATCTGAATTTGAGAACGGTGCACACTATGTTTTGTTGTATTTCTCTTTTTACATGTAAATCCTAAATGATGAACACCCGTTGGAAGTTCTTACTAACCAGATAAGTGCCTCTGGCCACAACCATACCCACCTGATTATTTCCTTTATATTTGTTATTTCACTCACAAGCGCTTATTTTCTCCACTACTTATTTTTTTCTATGTGTACACCATACACTAACTTTGTTTTATGAGCTGCTACTCTTAAGAGGGTTAAAGAGTGTTATCCATAACAATACCTTATTGCATGTTTGTACTAAAGCGCCTAGGTTTCTGCTTTTATATATATATATATATATATATATATATATATATATACAGTAACAGGTACACAATATGTAAGACACGATGTGGATATATATCCAGATGCAAGTTATGCACAAAACATCTATATCACAACTTTTCAATAATAATCCATGCATGCAAACAGGTGTTTCAATCAACAATACTGTATTGTATCCGTGACAACAGAAATGCTGATGCATGTGAACAGGTGTATCTAACTTCTATGGGATTCATTTCCCCGTCTTCTAACTTAAAGAAGAAAGCATTTGGGAGCAATCGGGAGTCATCTCCAATCCCGTAGTCACAAGCACTGCCAAGCTGCCAGCACGCAAAATCTGCGTCTCGTATCCTACCGGACCAGTGTCACGCTAGCCAAATCAGCAGCCAGAAAGGAAAGGAACTGGTGGTGTGTCCACATTCGGGAGCAGGGGCTAGATGGAAAGGAAGCCTTGTCTACACCCACCGGGTCAACACGGAGCTGGTAATCAGCACATCTGAATGAGAGAGGTTGAGCATCGCTATACAGCACATCATTTCGCAACAGCAGAACAAAACCTTACTTATAAGAAGGATAGGGAAGCAGGACGCCACTAAGGTCTGTTAAGGACTGAATACAGTACATCTATTCTATTTTCTGTTAATTTGTGCCCTACAAATAAAGATCCTTTAAGTCAGAAGACAGGGAAATTAATCCCCTAAAAGTCTGGACTATTTTAAACAAATACAGGGAAACCTGACATTTTAGATAATCCTGTTCGCATGCACCAGCATATCTGTGGCCACAGATACAATACTGTATTGTTGATTGAAACACACCTGTTTGCATGCATGAATCATTTGGATATATATCCATATTGTCTCTTACATATTATGCACTTACTATTTATATTTTTTATATTTGCTATGTTTTATTGTTTATTATTTATTATATAAAACATTTTATTTTTTTTGTGCATTAAGAAATTCTTCTCAGGATATAAATGTCTCATATCCTTTAAAAACAAACAAACACTGGGTACATGTTATAACTTATTGGTGGACCGAAACATAAAATATAATTTTTAAAGGAGTCAGCGGCACACTAATACAAAGATCATTATACACCCTGTAGGAAGGGGGGATTCTCTCACATGTACTAGTTGGCGGCAGCCTCTATTCAATGTTTGTTAACAGTGCAGCTGGAATTCCGATAGAATAAACAGTACCAAGGACAATGCTATATTAAGGTAGGAGGAGCTGGCCAATAAACATGAATGTCTTTTTGTTTGCCATCATATTATTTAAATGAAGACGCAGGATGAGTAATTTATTGTAATATATTGTGATAAATAAGATGATGGTAAACAAGAAGACATTATTGTTTATTGGTCACCTACTCCATTAATAGTACTGTACTTTGTATATACTGTTATATGTATGGGGAGGGGGGCAGCTGTAAAAAGTCATATGCACAGGGGACTACTACAGTGTGTGCATAACATGCAAGGAGCACTGCTACTGTGTAAGGGGCATTATTACTGTGAGCATAACATGTATAGGACACTACCACTTTGTGTGCATGACGTGTAAGGGGCACTACCACTGTGGGGATAACATATATGCAGCACTACCACTATGTGGGCATAATGTGCAAGGGCCAATATTACTGTGGGCATAACGTGTAAGGGGCACTACTATTGTGTGGCATAATATGTATAAGGGGTACTAATGTGTAGTGTAATGTGAATCAGGGGATCTAGTGTGTGGGATAATGTGTATAAGGAGTACTTTTGTGAAGCATAATGTGTGTGTGTGTAGTGCACTACTACTGTGGGGCATAATGTGTACGTGCACTACTACTGTGTGGCATAATGTGTACATACACTAATACTATGGGGGATAATGTGTGCAGGAACTACTACTGTGGGGCATAATGTGTAGGGTGCGCTACTACTGTGTGGCATAATGTGTTAGGATCATTACTGTGTGACGTAATGTGAATAAGGGACACTACTATTCATTGTAATGTCAGTAAGGGATACTACTGTATAGTGTAATTTGAATTGGGGGGACTGTTGTGTGACCACGTCCTTTCCCCACGAGACCATGCCCTTGTTTGCGGAACGCACTGTCCCTATTTAAAATATGGGTGTGTGGCACCAATGCTCTTTCTGGTACAGGGCACCAAATGTCTAGTTGCGGCTTTGCTGTGTTACAACATTGCTCTTTGCACTAGAACCTGCACAGTTTGTTTCTACAGATTATGCCCCACACACAGATCCACAGTCCAATATGCTTTGTTACTGTATATGTATGCAAAAAGACATATTAGAAAATTGCTTGGTGTGTGTGTGTGTGTGTGTGTGTGTGTGTGTGTGTGTGTGTGTGTGTGTGTGTGTGTGTGTGTGTGTGTGTGTGTGCGTGTGTGTGTGGTCATCCATGAAATATTAATTATTTTTGTGTTATTGGTACAGTTGAATCTTTGTTATATAGCTAATGAATTGGAAGTGAGTGTGCATGTTCTTTTATTTTTAATTTGATGTTACACCTAAAACAGTTACATGAGTGAACTTGGGTCACATGCCTTTTAAGTTAATGTAATACACCTGTATGTGAAAAAAAACTATTTGTAATAATTTTACACCCTTTTTTAATGGCTGTACCTGTGTCATACTTGCCTACCTGACCCTCTCCATGAGGGAGAAAACGCTCTGTTCCTGGACTTTCCTGGTAATGTATGATTGCCATCACCTGTGGTGAAACACCTTTCTTATCAATTAACTAGCTCACCACAGGTGATGGCAATCATACATTACCAGGAAAGTCCAGGAACAGAGCATTTTCTCCCTCATGGAGAGGGTCAGGTAGGCAAGTATGACCTGTGTGACATCTGAGGTGGCATGAATGCAATATGCCTGTACATACGCGCACGCAGGGGGGGTTTCCGAGTACCTAGAAACCCCCCCTGGCCTCTGAACTGTCAGCGCTGCAGAGCATTTAATTTATTATTTTTACTCACGAGCAGCCAGTATCTGCGATGCCGCTGCGGTACTGTAGCTGCTTCCTAACATTGACAGTGATCCGCTGGCTGCCAGTAGAGGGAGCTGCAGAGGAAGCACGCAGCTTAGCTCCATTCAGGCTGCAGGCAGTTCTTGAGAGCCGAACGAGGTGCAAGTTACGGTTGGTTCTATATTGGAGTGGGAGAAGGGACCTTCTGACGTACCTAGGGGAGGAGACCCGTCACCAGGGGGAGGAGCTGCGGCTGAACAAGGTACCCGAAAAGTACCCTCGCGGGCTCGCTTCGCTCGCCACGCTTCGGGCACGGTGGCTCGCTTCGCTCGCCACCTAATTACTAAAGATAATAGTTGGTGGTGTGGATACTAGACCAACTGTACCGCTGGCGTAGCTCCTCCCCTTGTGTCGTGGCTCCTCCCCCTGACGGAAAAGGTCCCTTAGGCCACTTGGATCTAGCCTCTACCTGCAAGTTACAGTGGAGGGAAAAAGGCTGAACCAGAGAGAGGCAGTGACTGACCCACTGACTGCAGCTGCCAGGTGTGTGTGCCTCATAACTTGGGGAGACTCAGTGAGGGGGAAGCAGTTATAATAAATAAAGTGTGTGTGTGTGTGTGTGTGTGTGTGTGTGTGTGTGTGTGTGTGTGTGTGTGTGTAATGTGATATGTGTGTATACAGAATGTATATATGTATTCTGTGTGTATGTAATGTATATGCTATATGTATGTATGTATGCTGTGTGTATGTTTGATAGTATGTTGTATGTATGCCTATGTATATGTACTGTATGTATATGTGTGTGTGTGTGTGTGTGTGTGTGTGTGTGTGTGTGTGTGTGTGTGATAGTATGTTGTATGTATGCCTATGTATATGTACTGTATGTATATGTGTGTGTGTGTGTGTGTGTGTGTGTGTGTGTGTGTGTGTGTGTGTGTGTGTGTATATATATATATATATATATATATATACACACACAGACACACACACACACATATATATATATATATATATATATATATATATAATTTTTTTATTTATAGGGTCCTGATGAAAGAACAAAAGTAATGGGGCATACACAGGGTGCGATGCACTCAATGCCCAACATTGACTATGTGATGTGGCCGGAAGCTGGCGCCACCAACATAGTCAATGTTGGGCTGCCTGCACAGTCTGTTTTTTCTTGTGATGCGATCCCGCATAACCGCGCATCGGCATTGCAAGCTGTATACACATGGTGCAATATGCAATAACTTTCCTTTCGATTTTGACCTTATAGTCAAATCGTAAGGAAAGTTAGTGCATATTGCACCGTGAGTATGCACATTAAGAGTTCTGAAACGTTAATTGCAACAGGACTGAGAGTCTTTTTATTGCAAGTCTGTAAGAGTGCCGCCTCGATGCATACATGTTTTAAATGACCTCTGGTAGGAGCTCAGTTTTAGCTGTGCAATGGCGCAAAGTGACCATAAGGAAATCAGGAGTGCCGTCTACCAGTATATATATATATATATATATACAGTGTATATATATATATATATATATATTCATGCATTGTATACATGTATGGAAACCCCCCCATGAAAATCCTGCGTTTGCCACTGCTGTAGTGTAGTATGTTTGCCAGTTGTTGAGTTTTTAGCCTTTCTGATATCAAAATCTTCATCTCTAATTGTAAATTTTATTTATCTCCTACCTGACCACTACATTTAATACCCTATTTTATGGAATTACTCTTATTCCTAAAAAAGAGCCCTGTTATCAACTAACATTGACAGTTTCAGTTTAGTAAAAGCTCTTGCATCTGAGGAAAGCATGCCCCACCCCCCTCAACAGACCCTACCCATCACCAGATCCCACCCGCTCAACAAACCCCACCCCCAGTAAGGCTGCTTTCGAACATTTCCCGGGCTGTTTTTCCAGCCCAATCCGCCCCTGATTACAGACATGCAAATTTGCATTGTGCACTTACTGTGTTGGGATGTTTCTTCTGGTGTTTTTGTGATAAAAGTAGCGCTGTCATGCTTATTTTCTGCTTTTGTTATTACTTCTGAAAAAAAGAATTCAGAAATATTACTTGGATAATAAAACAAAGGCAAAAAGTAATCTTCCCAAAATAAATGTTCAATATTTAGGAACAATTTTGCATATAGGGCCTAGTTCAGAGCCGATCACTGCAATGACAGCGATCGCACCTTGAAGCCCCATCTCACTGGTGCGATCGCCTCTGCCTGATTGACAGGTAGAGGTGGTAGCGGGACAGGAGGGGGCGTGCTAGCGGCGTTTGAATGCAGGCGTGTCCGGACCGTTGCTGCGACCCAAAACATGGCTGGTAGCTGCCTGCCTCCGCACCTAGTCTGTGTAGATAGGGAGCTACGCGCAGAGTGGGAAAGCATCGCCGCCGTGGCATTGGATGTCCATTTCAAAATCGAAAATAAAATCACCTATAGAATCGAATATAAAATCAAATGTGCACCGTAAGCTGTAGCCTGTCATAGTTTGGGGGCAGAGAATCCAAAGATGCAGGAGCAATCTGCGCTGTGTCAATCTCAGAATTAGACGCATAATGGGCGTGTCCGGACTGTTGCTGCACCCCAGGCGGACTAGCTCTGTGCTGGGCGTCCTTCCACATGTCAGAGTTTTTGATCGTATATGTGTGTTTTTTTATACACATCTACGATCAGGTCTGAATCGGGCCCATAGTATGTTGACAGCTGTCATTGTGCGTTACTGTAAGAGTACAAAATCCAAATGTTTAAACCACAGCCCCAGGTAGTTTTTAGTGTTGAAAGCGTGACCAGGATAATCCGACCCAGCCATGCTAAAAGTAGGAGAGAGCAGATCGCTGACACTTTAGTTCATGTACTTACATTCGATTTTGAAATTGATTTCAAAATCGTATTTGATGTGTGTCGATTTTGACTAATGGTTTCTTGTGCATTGGATGTCCATTTCAAAATAAAAAATAAAATCACCAATAGAATCAAATATAAAATCAAATATGCACCGTAAGCTGCAGCATGTCATTGTTTGGAGGCAGGGAGTCCAAAGACGCAGGAGGAATTTGCACTGTGTCAATCTCAGAATTAGACACAATTTCTACTGCCACAGTGAACCATTTGTTTGGGCCCCTTTTTATTAGAGATGTGCTCAAATCCCCAAGTGTTTCTTGATGTTTTTTTTTAAATTTTATAAAAACATCTACAATAATATCATGAAATTTGGACCTGACACATATAGCCTTTACTGTAAACAGTGCCGGCGCAACCCGCTCAGCAAGGGTATGCAATGCAAGGAGGCACCAGGCTCAGGAGGCGCTCTCCCCCGCACTGCTACCCTGCTGTTGCTGCCGGTTGCTGATGCGCCTGTCACACTATATGACAGGCAGTGGCACCAGAAGCGAGAAGCACGGCTTTCAGTGTCTGATCCCTCAGCGGCTCTCTGTGTGTCTCACAGCAGCAGGGATCTCCCCATCGTCACCTCGAAATCCAGCTCCATACCCTGGTGTTTGGAGGGTGACTGCATCCCTGACTGAGGTCTCAGACAGCTGCGGCTTCTTTAGAGGTCCTGTCCTGCTGGTCCCTGGCTGTTTTTCCTGCCATCCTGTGGACTGCTGCGTTGAAAGTGGCTGCTCTCCTACTGGTCCCTGGCTTGTTCAGCTGCCTGGCTGCTTCTGTGATGAGCTACTGTAGACTGGTTGGTGGGGCTGCGGAGCTGACTGACTGATCCCCCACGCTGATTCCGTTTCAAACACCTGCTGTTTCTGCACGGTTTTCGTGGACTGCACGGGGGACCCAGATGTCTGAAAACTGTCTATACATTCCGGTACTAATTTTGTTTGTGGATCCCCATCTATCTTATTTTTACTAACAACTTTTTAAGATCTGCATTCTCTGATCCGTTACTCTGTTCCCTTAATCCTGCGGGGGCCAATGTCTGGGGGTGCAAAACTGGTGTGTAAGGTAGTCTTGTCTTATTGACCATGCCCCTTGTAGTGAGGTCACCCCCATTTTTAGGGTACGCACCTACGGCACACACAAATAATTCTCGCTATACTACGTTTTGAAAATAGTGTGGGGGGGGGGCATTTTTACAGTACTGTTCTTAATGGGGACCATTTTGTCTAAAAACGGGCCCTGAGCTTCGGCTCCCTCCTTTCTCCTCTCAGTGTCCACTGCAGCTGTGAAGCTCTATGACATGCAGTGGCGCAGGCAGCTTCAAGCTGATCTCCCATGTAAGTACTGCACCCCGCCTCTCTCCCCTCAAGTGGACATATGTGTAAGGGGCTCTACTTCTGTGGGCATTGTGTGTTTCATTACTACTGTGGCAATTATGTGTAAGGGGCACTACTAATGTGGGTGTTATGTGTAAGGGGCACTACTACTGTGGGCATTATGTGTTGCATTACTACTGTGGCCATTATGTGTAAGGGTCACTACTAATGTGGGCGTTATGTGTAAAGGGCACTACTACAGTGGGCATTATGTGCAAGGTGAACTACTTCTGTGAGCATTATGTGCAAGGGGCACTACTGTGGCCATTATGTGTGGCACTACTATTGTGGGCATTATGTGTGGCACTACTAATGTGGGTGTTGTGTAAGGGGCACCACTACTGTGGCACTAACATTTCTATAATGGGTGCAATGTGTGCGGTGCACACGGGCCCCTGCGTTGGATGATGCAGCTGTAGCAAAATGGGCACCACACATGAGCAGTAGTGATTATTCTCCAGGACATGGCAGGTGCCACAATGTCAGAGCCGTGGAGAGGAGGGGGCCCACCCGGAGTCTGCACACAGGCCTCCTCCTCTGTTAAAATGCCCCTGTACTGTGGGCATTATGTGTGGCACTACTACTGTGGGTGTTATATGTAAGGGGCACTACTACTGTGGGCATTATTTGTAAGGAAAACTACTACTGTGGGCATTGTGTATGAGGCACAACTGTATAGCGTAACGTGTATAAGAGTCACAACTGTGTAGCTTAACATAACAAGGGAGCACTGCTGTGTGCTGTAATGTGAAATAGGGGCACTACTGTGTGTCGTAATGTGAATAAGGTACACTACTTTGTGATGCAGTATGAATCAGGGGCACTAAGTGCGGTGTAATGTGAATAAGATTGTGTTACTGTGTGGTGTAATTTTAATTGGGGTTACTATTGTGTGGCTACGCCCATTCCTTGTGGGACCACACCCCTTTATTACGTATGGGAGGGCGCTAATTTATAGTTTGCAAGGGGGCGCCAAACACCCTAGCACCAGCCCTGACTGTAAAGGTAAACACTGCATCACCATCACTATTAGACTTTGGTGCATGCGCAGTGCGAAGCACATGTATGTGCAATTGACCAATAATAGCCCAATTGCAATTGGCTACTGCCAGACATTTGGCTGGTGCATAAACAGATGCTAGTGCACAAGTCAGCCACAACCACCAGCCCATGTGGAGTTAACTTGATCACCCACAGTTGCCTTCACCAAGGAGACAAAAGCAGGTTAACCCCTTACAGGATGCTCGGGATAGAACTTGCTGTGGACATTTCTAACTATAGTGCTGACACACCTATGTATAGCACGAGCAGCCACCACCTCTGCTCAAAGAAATGACCAGACACAGCTGTAATGAGGAGCACTTTATTATCTGATTCCGGGGGTGATTCAGTCTCCAATTTAAAAATTAGCACATCTAAAATTAGCACATCTACAATCAGTTTCTCTGATATGCGGGGGGACGCCCAGCACAGGGCTAGTCCACCCCGCATGTCAAGCTGTAGCCCCACCTGCCAAGTAGCTCCCTGCACTGGCTGGAGGCTACCCGCCACATTCTGAGTCGCAGTGGCTGCACGTGACATCACGCAGCTGCCGCGGCCTGCCCCAGCAACTGTTCGTACATGCCTGCGTTTTCCAGATTGCGCCCCTCCAACTGTGTTCTAACGCTGTTGGCATGCCCCCTCCCGCCCCGCGACCGCCTTTGCCTGTCAAACAGGCAGAGGCGATCGCAGCAGTGAGTTTCTCTCACATTTCACTGGGTGCGCACGCGCAGTGCGGCCGCTGCACATGCGCACTAGACATAGGGCATCAGGCTACGAATGCTGCCGCTGCAGCGATTGGGTCTGAATTAGGCCCTCCATCTATAGAAGAGACTAGGGGGTGTATTTACTAAAGTGCAGGTTTTAAGAAATGGTGATGTTGCCCATGCAACCAACCAATTCTAGCTATTATCTTCTAGAAGGTGCTACTGTAGATAAATTATATAAGTAGAATATGATTAGTTGGTAGGGGCAACATCGCCACTTCTAAAACCCCAAACCTTAGTTAATATTAATATACCCATACTATATCTCCAAAAGTGCTACATAGCAACCAGAGAGACAGGCGAGTATGCGTGTGGGATGCGGCAAATGCATATCACTCACAGTTAACAGCCCTCACCATAGATGTGAATACATCAGGGGAACGTATAGTTGAATACTAGATCAGGACCAAACAGAAAGTCCCTCAAAGATTGTCTTACCCACAGTGGTGAGAAGGTGATTGGGACATATATCCTCCAATATGCCATGACATATTAGACCTAAACTTGCGTTTGCACATTATATTTTTTTAATACATGCCCCATGCCAGGGGGCCCAGGTAACCTGTACCCTCTCCCCCCCTCTCTCGACACCACTGGAGCTACTGGGGGCACAACTACTGGGGTCACAGCTACTGGGGGCACTGCTACAGGGGGCAAATCTACTGGGAGCACAGCTAGGGGTCACAGCTACAGGGGGCACAGCTACTGGTGCCACAACTACTGGGGGCACAGCTACTGGGGACAAATCTACTGGGGGCACAGCTAGTGGTCACAACTACAGGGGGCACAGCTACTGGGGCCACAACTACTGGGGGCACAGCTATTGGGGACAAATCTACTGGGGTGCACAACTACTGGGGTCACAGCTACAGGGGTCACAGCTACTGGGGGCACAGCTACTGGGGGCACAACTACTGGGGCACATCAACAGGGGGGCACAAGTACAGGGGGATAACTGTGGCCATGCCCCTTCCCTATGAAGAAGCCACGCCTCTATTTTTGGACACGCACAAACTCTATTTTCCCATGAAGGGGCGCGCCACAGGAAACTTTCGCCCTGGGCGCCACAAGGTCTAGAACCGGCACTGTAACCAGTGCACAGGGGCTGAAATGGACATCTAGAGGCAGAGTAGCCATGACCCAATAAAACCCTCCACTGGCTGTCAGTCACCCTCTGGACTCCAGTGTGCAAAGTAGATGGCTGGGACTCCGATAATGCACTGCACCTTCTGTGTTTATTTGAACTCATGACCATGGTAAGACCATCCAGTAGCTGTTCTCTTGCATCAATGGCTACTCCTGTATCCATACAATGTTTTCAAATGCATATTTAACTACACTAGTCCTGTCCCATTACCTTACCCCCTGCACCGGCATGGCCACTGGACTCCCACTATGGGGATATGTACTAAGCCTTGGGGAGTGATAAAGTGGAGAAAGATAAAATACCAATCAGCTCCTAACTGCAATGTTGCAGGCTGTATTTGAAAATTAGTTGGTAGTTTATCTCTCTCCACTTTATCATTCTCCACGGCTTAGTACATCTGCCTCTATGGGGTAAAATTACTACATCTTCTAAAACAGAGAATTGGTGATGTTGCCCATAGCTGAAGCTATCATTTCTCTATTGCCTTTTTGATAATGATAGACAGCATCTGATTGGTTGCTCTGTTTTAGAAGCTTTAGTAAATTTACCCATATGTGTAATATTTTTTTTAATACAATGCTTTTTATTGATTTTGAATTATAACATACATATTAACATGTGACATCCTGACAATCATCGACTAGCACTGCATGTA
The DNA here is from genome assembly GCF_028390025.1 of Pseudophryne corroboree. Lineage (NCBI taxonomy): Eukaryota > Metazoa > Chordata > Amphibia > Anura > Myobatrachidae > Pseudophryne > Pseudophryne corroboree. Next base: position 948,586,102 of record NC_086444.1, on the reverse strand, counting down.
ACATTGTAATATTGAACATATAATCAATAAAGATCAAATACTGTATAGCAAACATATTTGATGGTCCTTGCAATCATTGTATACAATCAATGGATACACATGTATATGAGACATAGCAGGGTCACTGTGGTACAAGTTCAAAAGCTAATTATGTGCTAACCTCCTCCATCAATCCTCTTATGAGAACAACAAGGCCAACAACTATGACCACGGTATTACACCATAAGTCTGGGTCTCACCTTGTTGCATGAACGGCTAGTCTAACCATCTATCCCAAATTCTGTAGTATTCATTTTCTGCTTGTCTGGATATGTAGACATATTTTTCATGTCTAACAACCTCATTTACTAAAGACATCCATGCACATCCTAGGTCCATTAGATGACAACCAAAACCTGGCTATACAAAATTTTACCAGCGTACACAAATTAATAACATAACACTGAGTATTTTTATCAAGAATATTATCATCAAAAGCAGCCAATACACATACCGATGGAGTACAAGCATCACCAGTTGAAGCAATAATCCGAGTGGTTTGTTCCCAAAGTGAACTAATTACAGTACAAGACCAGAGTAGGTGCCAAAGTGTACCCTCCAGTGAGTTACACTTAGGACATCTAGAATCCACCCTACCTCCCATTCTAAGTAGGCGTTCAGGTGTCAGAAACACTCAATGAACTAACAAAAGCTGAATTTGTTGAAACAAATAAATACTTGCATAAGTAGAAGAGACACGTGGACCATTCAAGGCAGCATCCCAGTTCTCCAGAGACAGAGGACCCAAGTTAGCCTCCCACTGTACCCGAAGGTGTGGCAAGTCATCCCTATGATGCGATGCAAGCAGGATAGAATATATCTTGGAAATGAGATATGAGCGACCAAGGGAGAACAACAACTGCTTTACAGACGACTTGGAAATTGAGCATTGAAGGCATGTCTCAATTGTAAATTATGAAAAAAATAAGTATTTGGAACAGGATGGTCAACCTGTAGCTGCAATAATGTTTTAAATATATTCCCAAAGTATAATTGCCCGATAGAAGTAATACCCCACTTGCTCCATATGTCCTGTAATTGCAATCCCACTAATTCTTTAAATCCTCTTGTACCATCCAAAGGGGTATCCGGGAGCCATCCCTCCACCTGCATAAGGGCATGAACCTGCATCCAGACCAGGACAGCCTGTCGAAACAATGGTAGTATAATCAGACCAATATATTCAGCCAATAAACAATTCAAAAGTGTAAGGCCTGGAGTCATGTCAGAGACCACTAAAGTAGGCAAAGCCAACCCCCTCTCATCCGTAATCCATTCAGATATACAGATGGAGCCCTGCTCATCTATCCCTTTAATAGGATTAATTGAGCCATTGCTGTCGGACTTAATCCCCTGCTGTAATGACTTAATCCCCTGCTGTATTGTTCTCTCTGTATTGTATTGCAGCTGAGAACAATAGATGAAAGGTTTATGCTAATAAACCTTGGAGCACCTAGGTACAACAGAGAAGGCTAGATGAGCGAGGCTCCATCTGTATGGGCCAGTTGCACAGCATAATAATATAGTTTAAAGAAAGGCAGTGCCATTCCCTCTGATTCTCTCGTGCAGGTCAATGTATTCAATCTGATCCTTACCCGTCTACTAGACCAGATAATAGAGTATAGTATGCCATCTATCTGTTTAATTACTGCTTGTGGGATATACTGTGTATCAGGGAATGTTGTAATACATACAACACTGTGGGCTGTGTTGTCATTTTAATGCAGTTAATCTGTCCCGTTACCGTAAACGGTAATTTCCCCCAAAAAGTTATTTTCGATTTCAAATAATCCAATTGGGGCTGAATATTAAGAGCCATGTATTGAGTCACCTCATTAGATATCCATATGCCAAGATATTTAAAAATATCCACCCACTGAATCAGAATTGGTATAAGAGGGACCTCGGGACATGACCCCCTAAATGGCATAATGTCCGATTTTTCCCAAATAATAATCCGGAATAATTCCCAAATTCATTAATGATGTCTTATACCAGAGGCATAGTAACCGCATAATTGGATATAAATAATAGTATGTCATCTGCGTATAAATGCTATATTGTCCACTCTCGGACCCATAACAAACACTGACATTGCATTATTACAGTATGTCGAATTAAACAGGCCAGCGGCTCTACTGCTAATGCAGACAGAGTGGTGGGGAGGGGGCAGCCCTGTCTGGTCCCCCTTTGCAATGGGAATTATGAGGAGATGAAGCCATTAACTGAAACCCTAGCACAAGGATCCGAATACATTAACTTGACCCATTTAATAAAACCTGGGCCTATCCCAAATCTCATCATAGTTCGTCACAGGAACGCGCACTCAACCGAATCCATCTAATCGAATCCATCTAATGAGACTATAATAGAGGTATAGGCATCCCTGCGCGGGAACTGAAGATGTGTAAACAACCTACGGAGGTTTATCAGAGTGGATTTACCAGGCATAAAGCTGGTCTGATCCTCGTGAATTATTTGAGCAATGACCAAGTTGAGTCTAATGGACAATACTTTAGCTAGGATTTTTATGTCAGTAGGTAGAAGGGAGATGGGTCTCTCCACAGTAAAGAAGGGTGAGAAAGAATCAGCACCATATGTGTGACAGAGCCACTTTTTAAGAAACTTTTCAGGCGCTTGGCCTTCTTCCCGTTCAGGCAGGCCAACAAAACGGATGTTACATAATCTCAGCTGTCCTTCCATATCAAGCAATTTGTTCTGTACATCCGTTAGCTGGGCAGTCATAGCGTTAACTTTGGTACATAAAGGGGTCACCGAGTCCTCCAGTGTAGACGTATGGGTTTCCACTTCTCCAACCCACTCCCTAACTTTCTGTAGATCATGATGTATTATAGAGAGATCAGATTGGACTTGTCCTATTTTCTCCGCAAGTCTAGTCTCACAAGCCAACACAGCGTCAAGCACCCGCTGAAGGCCCGCATCAGAGGGAGCCTCAGAGGTCTATGGACCCTGAGGAGAGGGTGGTGGAGAGATAGGGTCCCGTTCAGGGCTCACATCTTTGCAGTTTGGATTGGGTGTCCTTGAAAATTTCTACAGCTTAGCAGCTGCAGGCTCCTGCTGTGGTCTCACCATCCCACCAGAGGGTAAAGGGACCCACTAATAGGTATAATGAACAGGAACAGGGATCAGCTATAGTGCAATGGTAATAAGGTGTCACAAGAGGCTTGAAAAGTAATCAAAATGACTGTAGGGCCAAGGAATCACACAATATAATAAAAGTCACACAGGTAATATCAGTTGAAGGTGCACCTTACCGCAATTATACAAATGAGTCAGGGGATGGTATAATCAATTGGAACTGGTAGCAGGCATATAGCACAGAGAATAACTGTAATAGCAACTTGCCTCATCGTTGGAATATGGGTGCCAAATATGTTTCCAGTTTCATCCTAGTCCCATAGGAGCCTACAGTAGGAGATATGCATGAGATCTCCCAGGCTAAATGGATTTGTAACCGTGCAACAGGATATCCCACTGGTGTACACTGGTTACATTACAGACTGCTAAATCTGTATCCAAAATGGTGGCTTTTCCCGCGTTGCAGCCCCTACAGCAATGGCACCCAGACCAGTCTCCTCAGCTCATCAAACAGCGATGCAGTGAGAGATTACTCAACCCACCCTGCACTGTAGTTTCTCCAGTGGCTCCACCGAGGAGTTTAATTACCGAGCCGGTGGCGGCGGAATCGGAGCTGCACAACAGGGCCGGGTAGTGGATCACTGGTTCCCCCCAGTTCCCCCTTCTCATTACGGTACTCCAGTAGCCGACTCTTGCATCTTCCTCACCCTTGGGGTGAGAGGCTGGCTTCCTGTGTGAGGTCCAGGCAGCGTCTCCTCCAGTACTAGCGCCCACGTCTCCCAGCCGCGCAGACCGCCGCCCCTCCTGGCAGTAAGTTTCTGCGTGAACTGGAACCAGACAGACTACATGCTGTGGAGCAATGTGAGCCCCAGATCTTCTTACACCCCACTAGCAAGGTGGGGACCAGCTGAGAGCCCTCAAGATAGTAAAACAGGAGTTTCAGAATGGAGAGCACTGGGAAGCGGCTGCTACTCCATGTCCAGTGAAGCCACACACCCATACACACCGTAATATACATTTTTAAATTAATACGCAAGTGACGCTTACCGCGAAAATTCCCCTTTCAATGTTCCCTGACACAGTACTAAACTTTGAATTGTTTTGTAAATTTTTTTTTTTAATATAATTTTTATTAAAGATTTTCAAGAAATATCAAGACAAAGACAGCAGGTAAAGATTCAAATTGTAGGTGACATAACAAAATGTATTTGACACTAACAAATCAGTCTAAGCAGTGCACTTTCTCAGCTAGGAAACATGTTAGTCAAGCAGTAGTGATCTTATTGTCAATACAATCCGGTGAGGGAAGTTGGACTGATTCAGATTAAGTTCAGTGAAACTCAGCAAGATTATATTGAATCAGAATTAGGCTTGAAGAGTGTCATGATTATACATATATCAATGAAACCACCTACAAAATGTTATAAAATAAAACCAAGAACATTTTTCTCAAAAAGGGGCTATTCTAGTTACAAGACAGACGTTAAGGAAATGTGGGATGTGGGTAGGAAGAATAGAAAGAGAAGAGAAGAAGAAAAAGAAAGACATCAATCTGGCATTCTGTCCAAACTAGATATCAGTAAGGATCATACAGTCTTAAGACTACCACAGTACTTAAGGTACGTTTAGGAGTAGGGTACACTTATTCAAAAACCGACATAATATGATTTTGTATGTGAGCGTCTAAAGTAATAATAAAAGGCATCCATTTCTGATAAAAATTTTGAACACCGGATAGTGCTTCCAATCTAGCATATTTACGTTCAAAATACAATATTTGGAGGAGCTTCTGTTTCACTGCAGCCAACTGGGGAGCCGTTTTTTTAGTCCAATGAGCCAAAATACACTTTCTGGCCACTGTTATAATTGTAATAAGTAAAGGAAAGACAGGTCTCTCCAGTTTTTGTGCAATCCAAACAGAAAAGTTAAGCCCCATGCATGCAAGCGGGTCAAAGGTTAACTTAGTGTGAAGAAGTGAGTTAATGTAAACAATTAGCTTGGACCAGAAGCGTTTCAGCTTATAGCAATTCCACATGCAGTGGGAATAATCCGCAATCATGGTCCTACATTTCAGACAGTATCCTTGTTCCTCGATGACCATGTGGCGCCTTTGACTTGGTGTTATATAAGCCCTATGTAGAGTTCGAATATACACCTCTTGGAGATAACTGGACTGTAGAGTTTTCAGGGAAAGAGAGTGTAGAGAAAATAAATCACCAATTTGAGTAACAGATGGGATATCTAGTATCCACTTTTGTACCAAAGCCGCCCATTGAGGGTGAGTATTGCAACAGGCCTTCAAAAGAATTGTATATAAGTATTTTACCTTGTAGGGTTTATTTAGGAGAAATTCTAGTAGGATATCTATATTCATAAGTTGTGAGGGGAAAATTGGAGTGGGATGAGTAATATTCCAGGCTATTTTGATACTATTTAGGTAGTGTCTGACTTGGAAATACATAAATCTATGAGTATGGGGCAGTTCAAAACGATTAGAAAGCTCTGAAAATGGATATATATTCCCTCCAGGGTCAAAAACTTTATGTGAGGTATCTAGTCCTCTAGATTTCCAGTAATAAAAAAGCGAGTTAGTCAAGGACGGGGAAAAGGAGGGATTACCCCATAAGGGGAGGAAACGAGAGATGCAAGGATTCCTATGACAAATTTTATTCAAAGAAATCCAGGCAGCATATGTATCTCTAAACAAAATGTGCGATTTTATCTGGGTAGGAATCTTTGAGAGTTTGGTCTGAATCAGGGCTCCAGGGGAATATGGGTGAAAAATAGCTTGGTCCAGGGTAGAATCTGTATAAGTAGAATTGTTTAAAATCCAATCATTAATGTATCTAAAAAAGGTAGCTAAGGAGTAATTATTTAGATCTGGGCATCCCATTCCTCCATTTGCCCGCGGAGTGATAAGCTTAATTTTAGCAATTCTGGGTCTTTTGCCTTGCCATATAAATTTTGAAAACAAATTCTCCACTTTAGCAATATCCGATTTATGCAATGCTAAGGGGATCATTTGCATGCAGTAGTAAAGCTTCGGGAAAATGATCGATTGGATTATGGCAAGTCTGCCTAGTAAGGAGACCGGCAAGTCCTTCCATGATTCCAGTTTAGTTGCTATGTTGGATATTATGGGGGGGAAATTTAGGGAATACAATTTAGTTAAATCCGAAGGAATTTGTACACCTAGGTAGGGAAAATGTGCGGAAGCTATTCTAAAAGGAATATCAGCTTTGTCGATAGAGTCTGGGGCAGCTCCTCCGAGCAACATTATTTCAGATTTTGTCAAGTTGACTTTGAACCCTGAAAGAGTTCCAAAGGAGTCAAGAAGGTGGAGCAGGGCAGGTAAAGATTGTGAAGGTTTAGATAGGAAAATAAGTGTGTCATCAGCAAATAGAGCTATCTTCAGTTCGAGAGAATGTATGCTAATTCCATGTATAAGGGGGGAGCTACGTACAGCGACAGCAAGGGGTTCAACAGCTAGAGCAAAGAGAAGAGGGGATAAAGGACATCCTTGGCGTGTACCTCTTTGAAGTAGAAAAGGGGAAGATAAAAGACCATTGCAAGATACCAGTGATTTAGGGGAAGTGTATAACGTCTGAATTATCTGTATAAACTGAGGGGGGAAGCCAAAATTGTGTAAAGTTTGAAAAAGATGGGGCCACAGTACCAAGTCAAAAGCTTTTTCCGCGTCTAACGTAATTACCATGTTGGGAGGGGAAGTGACAGATGCCGAGGAAGCTTGTTGGATGGCTGCTAACAGTCTTCGGACATTCACTACAGAATGTCTGCCGGTGATAAATCCTGTCTGGTCTGAGTTAATCAAGAGGGGTAATATAGGTTTCAATCTCTCTGCCAAAATTTTTGTCAATATTTTGTAATCTACGTTTAGCAGAGAGATCGGCCTATATGAACCAGGGAGGCTGAGGTCTCGCCTAGGCTTTGGGATGACTTTTATAATAGCATCAGAAAAGTATATAGGGAGAGATTGTTGGTCTATTATAAAGTTGAAAGTGTCCGCCAGCGGTCTGGCTATCTGTGGAGACAGTATTTTGTAGAATTCATTTGAAAATCCATCAGGGCCCGGTGCTGAGGCCAGTTTCAACTTTCCAATAGCCCAAGAGATCTCTTCAGGGGAAATGGGATTCGTCAGGGTCATCATTAAGTGTTCTGGCACTTGCGGTAAGGTAAGGGAGTTCCAATAAGAAGAAGAAAGAGAAGAGGTAGGGGTTGAAGAGGAGGGGGGGGGGTGAAGGGAGGGTCGGGGTAGAGTCTCCTCCCAATGACTCCTCTGGAACCGCTTCCGGAGCTGAGTACAGAGACTGATAAAAACATTTCATAGTCTCGACTATTTGTGATTTAGAGTCAGTCTTGGAGCCGTCTGGACGTATCAAAGGGTGCACAACTGTGTGTGGTCTGGACCCTTGTAACAGGTTAGTTAGGAGTTTTCCAACTTTATTCCCGAACTTATAAAATTTGGAATGCACATTGAAAAGGTATTTATCTCCTGAAGTTTGGAGAAATTCATTATAGGTTAGTTTGGTTTCAAGGTAAGTAGCTCTGTGAGCTGGTGTAGGGTGTGTCTTGAACACTTGGAACGCATTAGAGAGTTTCTCTTGCAACTGCAAATATTCTTGTTTATGGCGCTTTTTATTATTTGCGACAAAGGCTATCAGGTCGCCTCGAAGGACCGTCTTGGCCGTTTGCCAAAAAAGAGAGGGATTAGTAGAGGAATGGGATGCATTTAATTCTGCGTAATTGTTCCATGCTGTCAGAAGTTTTTGTTTTAGACCCTGGGATTGAAACATGTGAGAGGGGAATCTCCACATCGGAGGGGGAGTTTTACTTTTTGAAAGAACTAATTTTGCAGTGACCAGTGAGTGATCTGATAAAAGGGGGGGTTCTATCTCTACTGAGGCAAGGGAAGGAAACATGGATTCAGCAAGTAATATGTAGTCTATCCTGGACCAAGTATTATGGGTTAGTGATAAGCAAGTAAACTCCCTCTCCGTAGGGTTGAGAGCCCTCCAAGAATCTATTAAGTTAAGATCTTTGCTGAGGTAGGTGACACCCAATCTAGGGAGAGGAGTCTGCCGTTTAGAGGGAGGGGATCTGTCTAAATATTGAGAAGATATTAAGTTTAAATCTCCACATACTATCAAGGAGGACATGTCGTATTTATGTAGATGAGTGAGGAGCTCAACAAAAAAGGATTTTTTATATTGAGTAGGGGCATACACATTGCAAATAGTGAAGGAGGTGCCTGCATGGAAAAAGGATAAAGTCAGGTATCTACCCAGCGGGTCAGCAAAGGCTGAGGTCACCTGCAAATTCAAAGCTTTTTTTGCTAACACTGCCACACCACATGACTTAGTATTGAGGGACGCTGAACCTAACACTGACCAACTCATAATTTGTAGCTTTTTCACTTCGTCTGGCATCAAATGGGTTTCCTGTAAACATATAAGATCAACATTGTGCTTGTTAAGGTAAGTAAAGAGTTTACGTCGCTTAGCCGGTGTATGGATACCTCTAATATTAAGAGAGCCTATATTAAGAGACATTAAAGTGGTTTTTAAATGTTAGATGCAAAGGAAAGTCAGAGAAAGAAAAGTGAAGAAAAAGGAAGGGAAAAACACAAGGGGAGGGGGAGACATAGGACACGGGGAGCCAAGCCATTCCTAAAAATAAACTAACGGACCTCCAGAAGAATCCCTGGTATCCAAATCGGTATGACTCTAGATATCAGGGGGGGGTCTCTTAGTAACAGAATTTCAATACAAACTATGAACGGCAGAGCTCCGCTCTCCAAGCTACCGAAACATATAATATTCAAACTCAGGTAAGGACATCCACTGAGCGTGGACTGTCCTCCCATTATAACATTATTATATTATAAAAGTATATCGATGGGTATACATCTTTCAATGTCAGACAAGGGTATATACTCATCAGGTCTAAGGTTAAACATATAGCATATGCCTCATTTAGGGGTGTTAATAGATGTTAAAGTCAGATTCCAGGTAACAGGTCTACGGAGGTCTCACACAGCCATATCATCAGGTTCTGGGATGGCATCAGTCCCTCTCTCTTTAGACTCTTCTTTGAGATATGCTGCAGCATCCGCTGCGTTAGAAAAATCAGCAAAGCCTGTCGTCGTGAATATTCTGAGTTTGGCAGGGAATAACATGTGAAACTTGCGGTTTGTTTGTATCAGCGTGGTGCAGACCGTCGAGAAGGAACGTCTCGCTCTGGAAAGTTCTACAGAAAAATCTTGGAACAGTAGCAGGGTGTGGGATTCCCAAATGAGAGGGTTTTGCTTTCTAGAAGCAGACCAAAGCACCTGCTTGTGCAGGAAGTTCAGTGTTTTAAAAATGACAACCCTCGGTTTATGTGCTGAGGCATTTTTAACTTCTCCCATCCTGTGAACTCTTTCAATCACTATATCTGAGCATTCAGATTCCACATGTAGTAACTTAGGTAGTGTGTGGCGGACAAAAAATTCCAACTGCGTCCCTCTAATAGATTCAGGGAGTCCGGTAATACGTAGGTTATTACGTCGTGTCCTGTTTTCAATATTGTCCAGCTTATCAGACATGCGTTTATTCTCTAATACCAAGTCTTTGACTGACTTTTGTAATTTATGGATGTCATCCATATTCTGACTTATGTGTGTCTCAGCCCCTGTTATGCGGTCAGACAAGCGGGAGATCTGAGTGGTAATGTCTGCAACCGCCTTCTGTAATAACGGCGCCATGGTAGTTTGCATAGCTTTGGTGAGTTCTTCATATGTAAGGGAAGCTGATAGTTTATCGTCCGACATACCTTTGATCTCCTCCACGGCTGGGATAGGTTTCTTCGCCGCTGGCGTCCCCGGCCCCTTGTCTGTGTCAGGCGCCATGTTATGGTCTCCACGCCGTTTCTCTTGACGCTGCTGCTGCGGTGTCTGAGGCTGTTTTGCGGGTGGCGGGGGACCCAGGAACTTATCCATATCAATACCCGATCTATAGGGAGACCGGGAGCGGTGTCTCGCGGAGGCTGACAGGGTTAAAGCTGGGTGAGGCTGCGTGGAGAGCGGAGCTGCCGGGAGAAGCTGTTCACTCTCCCATGCCGGAACCGGAAGTCTTGAATTGTTTTGTAAATTTGACTACAATGGAATAATCTAAATCACACTGGAGTGACAAGTATTAATCAGTGGGTGGTCTTGGTGCCAATAAGATGAGTCACCAATACAGTGGCAGAACTTGTGAGTGGTAAGCCCAGATACTAAAATATAATTTGAGCCACCCTCCTCCCCTCCAACCCAAGTCCACAATATGCCACATTGCAGTGGGTGACAGGGAGAGGCAGATGGTGACAGCGTAAGTCTAGTGGTGGCAGAGAATGTAATGGAAGGAAGAGGGTGACAGGGGAGGCAGTGGGTGACAGAGAGACAGTGGGTGATAGGGGTACCGCCACAATGTCCTGTGTGGTGTGGAAAACAGGGGGCATGTACCTTGGTGGGAGCAGGTACACAGCGGCCTCTGCTCTGTCAATTACAGGGGCCCCTGCCCGTTGTGCTTCCTCAGTTTAGCACTCAATCAGGCAGACATTGATAATGCTAGTTACAGCGGTTGTGAGCTGCATTTAATGAAACGACAGCAGTGAATCAGAAAAAATGTACAGCTGTTAAATAGAGGCAGTATGTGTCTGCTCATCAGCGCTAATATATGGCAGGCTTCCTGTATCATTCCAGCACACACAAGGTCAGCCCTACCTACCTAAGTTAAGGGGTAGGTCCCTTAGGCAGTGGGATCCACCCCGCTCTTTGCACTGGGCCATTCATCCAACATTGCTTAAAATAGTCTGCAGGGGAGAGCAGGGGATAACTCATTGCTGATCTATGCCACTGTTGTATCGGTATGAAATACCTACAATCAAAATACCAACGGTCGAAATCCCGACTGCAATTGACCGACGGTCTAAATCCCGACAAGGTCAAAATCACGACATTTTGACCTGTCTACATTTTACATGTCGGTATTTTGACCTTGTCGGTATTTTGACCATGTCGGGATTTTGACCGTGTCGGGATTTTGACCGTGTCGGGATTTTGACCGTCGGTCAATTGCTGTCGGTATTTTGACAGTCGGGATTTTGATTGTCGGTAAATTGACTGCATCCCGCTGCAAAGGGAGCCTTAGACTTCAGGGACCCGGGTGCTATGCACCTACTGCACCAATGATAGTTCTCCCTCTGCACCAATAGCCCCAAAGTTGGTAAAAGTAAATTTTTCCCCATCACTCCTTTGGCACTTGTCTGGATTTAATATGAGAATAAGTGTTAGTGATACAAATTAATTTACAATATACTGTAGACTTTAAAGTATACAATTTGTAAAATGTTTTTTTATGAAGACTTTATTTTCTGTAACTTACCCACAGTTGCAGTTTTATCAGTATCTTGCACATGCAGCGTTGATATATCTGTTACAGTACTGAATGTATGTTGGCTGTCTGAAACTCCCATAAGAAGCCCTGTAAAATTTAAAATAACAAACATGAATGTATAATTACTGATATTAGAGGCATTGGGCCTAATTTTTCTGCAGCCTACAGTAATTAGATTCCTTCTGACAGTGTTGCTATTCTGCTTCTGGACGTACCTAAGTCAGATATGTACCCCAGTATGTCTGTGAATTACATTGTGCACAGACATATCACTTTGGCTGTGTAGCATAGGCTGATGAGATGCAAATAATTAAATTAAATTAAATAAAAGTGTCCTCCTGTTTTAATGGGATCTCTTTTTGATGTGTATTGGACAGGAGACCACTTTTATTTTATATAATTTACCTTATTGCATCTCATCTTACAACCAAAAATAACATCCTGAAATTTATAACACATATCCTCAAATTGTAATTTACTACACATTATTTTGCATCTCTTATATTTTTGGTCCCACGAGTCAATGGAATGTAAAAGGATGATTGAAGTCTAAATATTATACCTTAATTTTGAGATAAGTATTGTATAAAAAAAAAAAATCCCTTCCCCACACAAACGTTAGCGCCATCTTTTCACTATCCGCACACTTTCTATGTTTCAAAATCTTCTGGGATAGGTCCACTAGTGAAAAAGTCAGCAACGTTTTATAGTGAAGCGCCCCATAACTCCACAGCGCCCCACAACTCCCTACCTCATACACCACAGTCAGAAACTTAACACAGGAAGTTGTTTGCTCATGCATCGGAAGCCTTGTATTTGTAACTGCAGATGTAGCATCGCTCATCATTGTCGCAATGCGTATGCACGCGTATACACAGTACGCCCAGCTACGGCTATTCATACCCACAATCGCACAATGTAAAGTCAATTTGCAGATGGAGAGTCGCCGCCCAGACAGAGTGAAATTCCACCACGTGCAAGTCTGCGTACACATGTGAAAAGCTTTGCAAATAGCAGTCAGGTGCATATCCGTTTGCAGCTCACTCACTATCGACTCTTTTTTTCCAGTCTGTGCGCAGCCGAGGACTTACTCTTACAGTGCAAAAGAAACAGGATGATCGGGCCGAAGCTGACATCACACACTCTCCCTAAAAACGCTGCATTTTTACTGACACTCCCAGAAAACGGCCAGTTGCCACCACCAAACATCCGCTTCCTGTCAATCAACCTGTGTTCGCCTAGCGATAAAAATATGCAGATTTTTTTGCAGTTTGGCCTTGCACGTGCACATTACGATTTGTACGCATGCACAGTCATTTGATAGTTATCCGACCTTGCAAATTCACGCACCACAAAAAACTAGTCATGGGTGTGAATAGCCGCAACCACAATAAGCGTGGCTACATCTGTATTTTAAGCTACTTGTCAGTTTAAAGTAAACTATTGCAGCTAAGATATATAGGGGGACATTTACTAAGCAGTGATAAGAGCAGAGAAGTGAGCCAGTCGAGAAGTCGCCCCATCAATCAGCAGCTCTGTATCATTTTATAGTATGCAAATTATAGATGTTACTTCAGTGCTGATTGCTTGCCATGGGCAACTTTTCCATTGGCTCACTTCTCCGCTCTTATCACTGCTTAGTAAATGTCCCCCACAATGTGCAACCAGATCTAGGTAGTGTGTTGCTGTGCGTGAGTTTGGCATGCTGAGCAATGTCATACCCTCCAACTGTACCTTTTTTTTTGGCCAGTACAGTACCCTTTTTTATGGTCTGTGCCGGCCAAAAGAGCAATGTACCAGTTTTCAGCGTCTCCCATTTTTATTGAAGCCTATGGGACCGCCACTTAGCCACACACCCTTTACCAGTGACCACGCCCCATTCCCTTATTTGTACCGATTTTCGGCTTGGGAGTGTTGGAGGGTATGCAATGTGTGTTTTAAATTGAGGGAAATTTAACTGAATGACAAGGAGTAGATAAATCACACGATGAAGCTGAGTCAGATGCAATGCTGATATTTATGCAAATGGTCCATGTTTTTCAACTGCGTATGCATCTAAAGACAGGCATACGGTAAGCAATTTTTGGCCTGATCTGCTGATTATACGTGGATATGGATAATAATTGCATAGTGTATGGTCGCGACCGATCAGTGATCAGTGATGATTGAACGTTAAGGCATGAAAAATCTCTGAACATGCCCAACTGATCCGACTGCCCAACATTTCCGCTGTCTTCCAGTGACTCAGGTCTTCCATCAGGAAGTGGATGATGTTGTCTCTAAGCGCCACTATGCCCACTAATCTGCACCTTTTAGGCATGACAATGGTACTTAGCAGGGTCAGGGACCCAGGGCTGTTTCTACTTTCTAGCCACTTTGGCTCCCAGTGCGAGATTTAAAAACGCGCCCCCCCCATGACATAAAAAATGTGCCCCCCCACACACACACACACACACCTAGATAATAAAAAAACTTGCGCGCGCTCCCGGGAAGGGGGCGTGGCCTCATCTAAATGGGTGTGGCCTCATTTAAATGGGCATGGCCTCGTCTGAAAAGACTACCTCACAATCCAGTTTTTGACCCTGCTCCAACAAATCACGACCATCACAGGAAAAAATATTCTACCATATTAAGCCTCACACAGTAATGCCCCCTGCACCATATTATGCCACACACCGCAATGCCCTTGATACATTAAATCCCCACACTACGGCAGGCAAGAGTCCCCATTTCACACATTACGGCAGGTGTCCCAATTTTACACATTGAGAGAGAGAGAGAATACTTACAGAGGCGATTACCGCTCTTCGGCCCGCCTCACCAGTCGCTCCTCGCACTGGCCTTTCCCTCTTCCTAACTTGGATCCCCCTATGTACTCCGCTCGGGGGGGGGGGGGGAGTTTCGCGGAGTGACGGAGTTGCGCCGTGACCTAACGACGCAACCGCGTCATTCCGTGAAACTCCGCCCCCCGAGCGGGTTACTCGGGGAGATATAGGAGGGGGAAGCAGGGAGCCACAGTTAGTGCCGCGGCGGGCGCCCAGTGCGGTTGCACTGCTCGCCTGCCCCAAGAAACGGCCCTGCAGGGACCCAGGACTTCGACTGGGGCCATTTCTGTTCCCAAATAAAAAGTAATAAAAGTCCTGGGTCAGAATGCGTGCACCGGAAAAAGCCCAGGTATTTAGGCTATATGTAGAAGGGGTATTCATTTTGTGATAACTAAACTTTTTTTTTTTTTTAGGTCAGTGTTTATAGCAGTCTTTAAATCAATTGCTGGGACTTGGGCTGCCTAAGATTAATTTTTACTTGGAGTAGACAATCCTAAACATAGGTTTAGAGTCTTATGTTATGTTACTTGATAGAACAGCACTATACAGTACTATATATTATGATGTACAGTATTCATGCACTGGGGGGAGGTAGTTAATATCCCGGATGTCGGGATCCTAGCGTTCAGGATTCCGATGCCGGGATCCCGGCAGCCGAGAATTCCGACAGCCTCGCCAGGGCTATTCCCAGTCATGAGTGTCCACGACACCAATAGAGTGGAGAGTACAGTGAGAGACCATGCCAGCAGCGTGGCTATCACAGCGAGCCCACAAGGTGTTTCAAAGTGCTTGCCCCACTGCCGGCATTCTGGCGGACAGGATGTTGCTGTCAGGATAATGACAGCCCTCATCGGGTATACAAAGTTTTACTCATTTGTAATTTTGTGTGAACATATGTCAAAAAAATGCTTAATCCCTTTCCCATGGGAGGATATCTGTGACTATGGGGCAGAATCAATTAGCCATAAGCTGGGTTATTTTGTTTCTGTGCAGGGTAAATACTGGCTGCTTTGTTTTTACACTGCAATTTAGATTTCAGTTTGAACACACCCCACCCAAATCTAACTCTCTCTGCACATGTTATATCTGCCCCACCTGCAGTGCACATGGGTTTGCCCAACTGCTTACAAATTTGCTGCTGCAATCAACTCTGAATTACCCCCCGATGTGCGTTAGCGCTGCTGTGTGCGACCAATATGAAGTGCATGAAAGAGTGGGGAAATCATCCTGAATGACAAAAAGGGGAAAATAAGATAGCAGGACAATGTAGAGCACTGTTAGTGGCCATAAGCAAAGTATTGGAGGTACTTAAATGGTGTCAGATGGTTTACATTTTAACCTTTTATAGATTAAAAGTGTGGTCTCCCTCATTGTTGATATGTACTATCCACTAACCATCATTTGACTTGAGTTTCAAAAGTGTTTTGTAAAGTAGCTGCAACAGGGGCGCTTCAAGAAAGGAGGAGGCCTGCCTGCAGGCTCCGTCTGGGCCCCGTCTCCTCTAACCGGCTGCACTGGACACAAGGGTCACTAGGGGACCCCATGGCTATCCCAGAGTCTAGTGTGCATGTGCAGGTCTCTGGTAAAATGGTGCGGTAGCCATTTCCCCAGTGATTTTCTTACTGCTCATGCTCAAAACAACGGAAAAATGGGCACTGGTGAATTATGCAGTGCTGTTGTGCTGACGCTGTGCTCCAGAGGGTAAGTATTAAAAAAAATGTGTGCGGCCCGTATTCACTGCACACACTGCACCCATTGTAAATATGCCAGTGAGCGGCAAAACCCTTGAATTTTGGAAGGGTAGTTTAATAAACACACATCGTCGCCTATAGGCTGTTACAGGTTGAGTATTCCATATCCAAATATTCTGAAATATGGAATTTTCTGAAATACAGAATTTTTTGAGTGAGAATGAGAAAGTGAAACCTTTGTTTTCTGATGGCTCAATGTATATAAACTTTGTTTGATACACAAAGTTACTAAAAATATTGTATTATATGACCTTCAGGCTGTGTGTATAAGGTGTATATGAATCATAAATGAATTGTGTGAATGTATACACACTTTGTTTAATGCACAAAGTTCTTAAAATATTGGCTAAAATTACCTTTAGGCTGTGTGTATAAGGTGTATATGAAACATAAATGCATTCTGTGCTTAGACTTGGGTCCCATCACCATGATATCTCATTATGGCATGCAATTATTCCAAAATACGGAAAAATCCGATATCCAAAATACCTCTGGTCTCAAGCATTTTGGATAACGGATACTCAACCTGTATTGTGTACTGTAAAAGCACAAAAACCAAACAGAACATTTTACCCCTCCACCACTGAATCTTTCTCACTCTTATGTTGAGTCTAGTTTGGCAATTCTTTATGCTAGCTACTTTTCAGTGTTTATGCAGTATCCACACATGTTATACATTGATTTTCAGAAGCCTTTTCATTTTCAGGATAGACAACTACTGTAGTTTGCTTGTTAATCCTGACACAGCAAATAAGATCTACCTAAAATTGCAGATTTTATTGAAATGACAAGAAAGACCTAGTAAATTCTCTGGAGATATTGCCTACTTAGGGGCATATAGGGGCAGATTTGTTAAGCTCGGTGCAGTGATAAAGTGGAAGGTGATAAAGGATCAGCCAGTCAGATCCTAACTTCCATGTTACAGGCTTGGTTTGAAAAATGACAGTTAGGAGTTGATTGGTTGTTACTTTATCACCATGCTATTTATCACTCTCTAAGGCTTGATAAATGTGGGGCATAATTTGAATGAAGGGTCGCCCCTTTAAAAACCAGGCTGTCCTCAAGTTTGTAGATGAAAAGATGGCTCTTCAAATGTTTCCAACATAGGCAAACGCAGGGCCCCTTTCTCATAGCCTGACCAGTGGCCACTACATTCAGTATGAAGGGTGTAATGGATCTGCTGCACATGCCCAGTGGCAACAGATTTTCCTACCAAGTCTGCTGTGTGTGTGTGTCTGTGGATTTAAGTGCTTAATCATGACACCTCAGTGAGAATCTGTTAAGTGGCTCACCGCAGGGCCGTAACTAGGTGTGTGTGTGTGTGTGTGTGTGTGTGTGTGTGTGTGTGTGTGTGTAGTGTGCTCCGCACATAGCGCTGCAGGGTAGGGGTCGCTGTTGGCAACTTTATTTAATTACATTCACTTGCAGCTTCCCCCCTTTTTGAAGCCTAGCTAGCATCACCTGACCGCCCATGTTTCCTACCCAGAGGCATCATTTACTTTGTGTGCACCCGGTGCAGCTCCAGCAGATAGGGGGCATGGCTTACCGGAAAGTGGTCATGGCTTCATGGGAGGGGGTGGGGCTTCACATCCCGACCTCCATTTTTCGTCACTTGTGGGGTTTGGGAAGTGCGGGCTGCCTCCCGCGAAGTGCTGTTTCTGCAGTGCAGGCTCCTCGTCAGTGACAGGAGCCGAGTGCTGCACATAATGTAACAGTGCAGCACTCGGCTCCTTTCACTGAGCAGGAGCCGACATTTTGGTGTCACCCCTCGGCGGGTGACACCCGGTTGAGGGCCGCACCCCCCCTTGTGATGCCACTGTTCCTACCCCCACCCCTTTTGTCGCTAATACCTATATAGCATTCACAGATTTGACTTGAGAGCTCTTTGCTGTCCTTTGGGCCTAATTCAAGGTTGATTGCAAAACAACATTTTCATCAATGTAACTCCAAGTCAATCACACTTCTGTGAAATCAAACTGTCCACTTAGGAAGCAACACTGATTGACAATCAATTTCACATGCGGTTGTGCAAATGGACTAGACAACAGGTGGAAATTATAGGCAATTAGCAAGACACCCCCAATAAAGGAGTTGTTCTGCAGGTGGTGACCACAGACCACTTCTTAGCTCCTATGCTTTCTGGCTGATGTTTTGGTCACTTTTGAAAGCTGGCGGTGCTTTCACTCTAGTGGTAGCATGAGACGGAGTCTACAATCCACACAAATGGCTCAGGTAGTGCAGCTCATCCAGGATGGCACATCAATGCGAGCTGTTGCAAGAAGGTTTGCTGTGTCTGTCAGCGTAATGTCCAGAGCATGGAGGCGCTACCAGGAGACAGGTGAGTACATCAGGAGATGTGGAGGAGGCCGTAGTAGGGCAACAACCCAGCAGCAGGACCGCTACCTCCGCCTTTGTGCAAGGAGGAACAGGAGGAGCACTGCCAGAGCCCTGCAAAATGACCTCCAGCAAGCCACAAATGTGCATGTGTCTACTCAAACGATCAGAAACAGACTCCATGAGGGTGGTATGAGGGCCCGACGTCCACAGGTGGGGGTTGTGCTTACAGCCCAACACCGTGCAGAACGCTATGCATTTGCCAGAGAACACCAAGATTGGCAAATTCGCCACTGGCGTCCTGTGCTCTTCACAGATGAAAGCAGGTTCTCACTGAGCACATGTGACAGACGTGTCAGAGTCTGGAGACGCCAAAGAGAACGTTCTGCTGGCTGCAACATCCTCCAGCATGACCGGTTTGGCAGTGGGTCAGTAATGGTGTGGGGTGGCATTTCTTTGGGGGCCACACAGCCCTCCATGTGCTCGCCAGAGGTAGCTTGACTGCCATTAGGTACCGAGATGAGATCCTCAGACCCCTTGTGAGACCATATGCTGGTGCGGTTGGCCCTGGGTTCCTCCTAATGCAAGACAATGCTAGACCTCATGTGGCTGGAGTGTGTCACCAGTTCCTGCAAGACGAAGGCATTGATGCTATGGACTGGCCCGCCCGTTCCCCAGACCTGAATCCAATTGAGCACATCTGGGACATCATGTCTCGCTCCACCCACCAACGCCACGTTGCACCACAGACTGTCCAGGAGTTGGCGGATGCTTTAGTCCAGGTCTGGGAGGAGATCCCTCAGGAGACCATCCGCCACCTCATCAGGAGCATGCCCAGGCGTTGTAGGGAGGTCATACAGGCACGTGGAGGCCACACACACTACTGAGCCTCATTTTGACTTGTTCTAAGGACATTACATCAAAGTTGGATCAGCCTGTAGTGTGTTTTTCCACTTTAACTTTGAGTGTGACTCCAAATCCAGACCTTCATGGGTTAATAAATTTGATTTCCATTGATAATTTTTGTGTGATTTTGTTGTCAGCACATTCAACTATGTAAAGAACAAAGTATTTAATAAGAATATTTCATCCATTCAGATCTAGGATGTGTTGTTTAAGTGTTCCCTTTATTTTTTTGATATATATATATATATATATATATATATATATATAAGATGAGTCTCTGTTTACAGAAGGATGCAGGGAGGGACAGGAACCAGTGTCTAAGGAACAATAACTCTGTAATTGTATTTACAATTGTCCCTAGGGAATCTTGTATTCCATTCAATATTTCAGTTAATATTTTCTATCCATGGCTAATAACACAAAATATAACACATACTTACATATAAAAGCAATATATTAAAAGTACACTGAATTGTCCAGTAATGCTAAATTATCTGTGTAGGTTAAATTACATTATTAATTTTTTCTTTAAACACACATACAGTACTGTACTAACAGCACAGCAAACATATAACATAAACAATACTGAAAACCAAGAGAGTAAAACTGAGACTGCTGTGACGTTATCTGTGCCCTACCAGCAGTGAACACGCCCTGTGCACCCCTAGCACTGATAACAACTTAAAGCTTCACTTGAAATTATATCTATCTTTCATACTGTTATTTATTAAGTGTGATCTGTATTAAACTTCAATACAAACAATTGCGCTAAGATCCTCATTTAATAGTTTTCATAACTTTTATTTATTTAAAATCAATTATGCTCGACCCCCTGTCGACATTCTGGCGATCGGGATCTTGGAGTTGACATGCTGACCTCCAGTATCCGAACACCGGTCTCGCGTACCCAACGCGATGTGTCCTGTTTAGTAAAAAGTATGTAGATAAGGGAAGTGATGCAGAATTAGCACTACACCAGCTGGCATAGGTTGTCTTGCGTGAATATGCACTAGAACACACGGGAGGCATTCAAGTTGACGACTGCTGGGATCCTGGCAGTCAGGATACCGAAGCTAGAATGCCGACACCCGGTGAAATACCCAGAATCTCCACTTGGGTGGTGGTCCACCCAATCCCGGCGTCGGTCTCCTGACCTATATGCTATCTTAAATGTGTGTGATTCTGCTTGCTCCTGGATGAAGAGAAGAGGCTGTATGGATGCACTCTAATATAGGCCAAGTACAGTACTGGTGTATTTGCATAAATGCAAGCACATGCATCCTGGGACAAAGGTACTGTAAATACATATAGGCATGGGAAATCTGTAATATTTGTAGGTGGTCGGGGGCTAGTGATGATGATCATCTGTACTAATGAACTTCTTGTGATTGGCTATTTGCAAATGTTCCTCTGCCACTAATTGGTGCTTCCTTAATCCCATAAAGAGGTTTTTGTAGTTTAATTAATGCTGAATGAGTTTGTTTGGGTTTTTTTGCACGTAAAAGAAATGGTTTCAACAAAACATAGGTGCAAGTAAGACACCAATGTCTGTGAGGAGTGCCTGGCATAATCCAGACAAATAGGCTGCCGCCGGGATTCCATACCCAACCCAGGCCCTCATTCCGAGTTGTTCGCTCGCTAGCCGCTTTTCGCAGCAGTGCACACGCTAAGCCGCCGCCCTCTGGGAGTGAATATTAGCTTAGCAGAATTGCGAACGAAAGATTCTCTAAATTGCGAATAGAAATTTGTTTGCAGTTTCTGAGTAGCTCGGGACTTACTCTGCCACTGCGATCAGTTCAGTCAGTTTCGTTCCTGGTTTGACGTCACAAACACACCCAGCGTTCGCCCAGGCATTCCCCCGTTTCTTCAGCCACTTCCGTGTTTTTCCCAGAAACGGCAGCGTTTTTTTACACACACCCATAAAACGGCCAGTTTCCGCTCAGAAACACCCACTTCCTGTCAATCACACTACGATCACCAGAACGAAGAAAATTCCTCGTAATGCCGTGAGTAAAATACCTAACTTCTTAGCAAATTTACTTGACGCAGCCGCAGTGAGAACATTGCGCATGCGCAGTTAGCGGAAAATCGCACCGATGCGAAGGAAAATAACGAGCGAACAACTCGGAATGAGGGCCCCAATGCAACTTGAGCTCTACATGTGGGAGGAAATATGCTATTAGTTTGTACACCCATTTGGAGACCACATTTACATTAGCTCCATGGTACCATTTGTTTTGACAGAATATTTTGTTTTTGTTACATAAGGAAATTTAGAAATTATGAAGAAAAGAAAATATTGAAAATAACTTTAGCTTTGTGTTTTTATTTATCAGTGAAAACAGTGTTGGACTAGGGAGTGGTGAATTTCCCATTAGACACGGGTGGCACGTGCTTAGGGGCGGATATGGTTTGGGAGCTGCACTTGGATGCTTGTGTTGGTACTGTCAGCCTAAAAAGTACCGGTAACGACAAAATATTTCCACTGTACTGTACCATATGCTATCTTGAAGTATTATTATTATTATTATTTTTTTTATATGCCTCCGCAAGGAATCCGCAGCACCCATTACAGAGTACATAAACAAATGAGCAAAACAAGAAAAAAGCACGTACAGTTTGAGACAATATAGTCAAGGTATACACAGAAAACCAGGGGTTAGGTGCCATCAAAGGGAGTATTGCAAGCTTTCAATCTAAACTGGTATGTAAATGGGTAGGACATGCACATCTGCCCCTGTAAGCTGTCCTATTAAGTAAATATGAATACATAATTAACATGTCACATTTAGTGGCTTTTTAAAAATGTGTCTATTAAATTGGCTATCATCAAATGAGGGCTTATCACCAATCAATAAAAATAATAAAATTAGGCAGGTGGGGGGCGGCCATTATTGTTGTGCTTAGGGGTACCCTCAACTAAATCTGCCCCTAGGACTAGGGCATGAAGGACTCACTGGGGAGAATGCAGTGGAAGGGGCCCATGCTTAGGGATGTGGCCAGTCTCCAGAGGGGGTGTAGCAAACCCAGAGCTGGCCGTAACCAATTTGATGCCCTAGGCAAGATTTTGGTAGTGCCCACTAGCACCGCCACTAGTTCCACCTATGACCTCACACCCCTTTCCCAGCACCATCACCTATAACAGATCTCATTTTGGTGCTCCTACCCCCTATATTTTAAATATAAAATTTGGTGCGCAGCCCAAAAAGGGGCATGTTCTTGCTAGGAAGGGGCATGGCCACACAATAGTACACCCAGTTAAAATGATGCCACACAGTAGTGCAGCTTCATTCACATTATATCATGCGATGATGCCCCCGTATTCATGTTACATCATGCAGTAGTACCACTTTAACTTATATATGTTACTCCTCACAGTAGTGCCCATTGTTCACCTTACACCACAACATATTGCTCTTTATTCACATTAGATCACACAGTAGTGACCACATAATGCCACACATTAGTAATGCCTTTATACACATACCACACAGTAATGCCCCAAACACATGTGACACACATTATTAATGTCCTTATAAACATAATGCACCTTACACATTATGCCAACCTTTATTAATGCCCTTATGCACATAATGGCCATTATACATATGCCACACATTATTAATGCCCTTATACACATAATGACACACATAATGCCCCTTAAACAATAATAATGCCCTTATATAATGACACACATAGTGCCCCTTACACATATGCTGCACTTTATTAATGCATTTATACACATGACACACATAATGCCCCTTACACATATGCCGAACACTATTGCACAACCAACCCAACCAACAAAGAAGCTTTGCTAACCATTAGAGAGTGCATGGTATGGGCCCCTTGATAAATATGTAAATTCTGCTGGTCCATGAATGATAATGTACCATATTAATAACAGGAATGCACTACAGAAAATACACCATCATCCTGTAAAGTATAATGTAGCCTAAACATATGTATAATGTATACTTCAAGTGCACAATCTGGATCCTGATCCCTAGAGGAAGAGGGTGGGACCTCAGGCAATGGGGCCCCTCAGGAGTTTCCCCTGTGACCCAGTGGGCCAGTCCAACCCCGAGTGAAAAGTAGAATCATATTAGGGCAAATAAAACAACAGCTGTCAAACCAGAGTCCCCAGAAAGAGTCAGGATGTAGAGTGAGAGAAGTGGGGGTTTCCACCGCTCCAAAACAGTTTAAAATTTCAAAGAAAAGTTACAGTTGAGATCACTTTAGAGAAACTTTTTCTACAGAACCTTTTTAAAACCAGGAAGGGTTTAAAAAAAGTGAATATTTGCTGCTAATTCAGTATCTTTAACACATAAATGATTTTCCAATATCTCCTCCGATACTGTTAGGAACACTGCTAAATACTGTAATTTGTTTTAAAGGAAGACTGCCCAGAGGCAGTGTGGTAAGACTTTATACTATCAGTAACAAACAAAAGTTGGCGCTGAATAAGGGGATTTGATTACCCAAAAGTATTTTCTGTAGCTGCTCACCCATAATGGAATTTCTGCGCCTCTGCAATAGAAAAATTGTAGCTCTAGAAAAAGTAAGAACTGGATTAAGAGGGGTATTTAATTAGGTCTGGTTTTTTGCCTAGGTGAAAAATTGAGCAGGCGCGAAAAGCGTGTGGATCGGCAAATCCACGTGTTTTCGCACCTGCGCCGGTGAAAACGCTGTCGGTTTTCACCGATTTTGAGGCATTTTTCACCAATGCCTTTTCACAAAAAAAAAAAAAAAAAGTGAAAGGGCATTGGCGGAAAAATGCCTTAAAAACGTGTGAAACCGCAGGGGGGTGAATTCGACAGCTCCAAAATTGTCGGAGCTAATCGAATACCCCCCATAATGTATGCACCAAGAAAATACCTTGGATTAACGTTTGATTCAATTAAATGTATAAAAATTGCAGAGAGTATTTAAATAGCAGACTGTATATAAAAAATACATTAAATAATAATTACAGAATGTGTGAACACTCATTAATAGAATAATAAAATCATATACAGTACAGAGCATATGGCAATAGAGACTGAACAGGGTATTACCATAAGGAACATTCAGGCCCTCTGGCGTTTAGCTTTGTATAAAACAGATAGAGCGCCAGTATATTTAGATAATTTCATGCCAGATTAACCAATTAAAATACAGTCTAATCAATACCAGAGGGAATCAAGATTCAGGGCTTCATTCAGGTTGGATCGCAGTGTGCGATCCACCTTCCAAAAATACGAAAACGATGTGGGCTCATGCGTAGCGACCATCCTGCACATGCGTCCTGTAATTTCTGCTAGTTGAAGGTGATGAGACGGTGGTCAGCATGCTGGGTGGCCTTGCCCAGCGATGGGCGGCCCCCACCATGCTAACACAAGGATAGCAAATTATGCTAATTAGCAGAATTTGCAATACTTACGGAATTAGGCCCTAAGGCCGGTATCCTATTAGCCCCGATGTGATTTGGCTGATCAAAATGGGCAGATATTGCGAATAATGACAGATGGTCATTATAGTAATATCTAATTAGAGGCCATTTTGATCTGACAAAATTGAACCCGTGATCGCTCAAAAACACATTGCCCGATCTCGTGTTATCACGGCTCCGGCGACCCCTTATCGCAGATTATGCTTTGGGTGCCTGAGGCAGCCGAAGCATAATCCACAATAAATGCCAGCATCGGGGCTAATAGGATAGCCCCTAGTGATCCTATTAGCAGTGGTAAAGTACCCCTACAAATAGGATTCCACCTTTAGGAGGTTATTGAGGTTTGTTAGCAAACCAAAAAAGTTAGCAATTGGGCAAAACCATGTTGCACTACAGGTGGGGCTGATGTAACATGTGCAGAGAGATTTAGATTTAGAAATTGATAGCATAGCAGGTATCCTATTTAGTGCAATCATTTTTTCGGATGATAAAAATGGCCTGATACCGCGATTTTTGACCGATGGTCATCATTGTGCTATCCAATTATAGGCCGAAAAAGGACCCGCAGTCGTGCGATAACACATGGGATCCGAGATAAATTCCCTATGCCATGTGTTATTGCTGCTCTGGCGGCTGTTTATCTCAGATTATGTTTATGGTACCTGAAGCAAAATCCCCAATAAATGCTGGTTTACAGGGCTATTTTGATAGCCCCCCAGCGAACCTATAATGGTAAATCACTGCTGTTAATAGGATACCGGCCCATGTACTAAGATTGTCAAGAGCACAAAGCGTGATTAATTGTGTACAGAAATAAAACTGCTTTACCATCAGCATAAAAGAGGTTTTGTACTGTCATTTGAAAATGTAATGGTGCCCTTCCTGGTATATACAGCTACCTACAGTAAGTAATCAGTAGGAGACATTAACGAAGGATTGAGCCTAGGAATTTATTTATTTACCAGTTATGGAGAGAAAAAAAGTGTTTTACTATGAGGGTTTTTTTTTTTTGGTTATTTTTTTTGTTTGTTTGTTTGTTTGTTACCTTAATCTGTAGCAACACTATTAGATGTTACCTAAGTATAATTTATTAACAGGTTTTTATGTACTTTATAGTCCTACTGTATTTTTGTAACAATGTTATTTACATGTCTCAATATAGACAGTGCAACTGTATTATGTTGCATATTAAATTGCTCTGAATGGTTGCATTGCCTTTCATAATTCTTCAACGTGTTCCTATTTAAACTACAGCCAATAGCAAAACTATAACACATTTTTAGACATTACAACAATTTGTATTATAAATACTGTACATAGGACTGTTCAGTAGCATAACATTTGCTGTGTATAACCTATGATTGCTAATTATCCTAGTTCTTTTCTGAAAATACACATACAGTACTGTACTAACAGCACAGCAGATATAAGTGTAATAAGACGTAGCAAAAAAACAAGAGATTAGGAAAATGCTGTGCACTCAGTGTATCTATCTGTCCTCTACCAGCAGTGATCACACCCTGTGCTTCCCGAGCACTGATAACAACTAAAAGCTGGACAGAAAAACACATATTTATAGATGTATGATTCATACTTTTATTCACCTGTCTAATCTGAATTTATACTTGGATACAAACAATCTAATTAACATCTTAACAGTACTTCATAGTTTGTATAATTATTATCTAAAAAATACCATAGATTTTATATTCAAGGTTAATGTTAAAAAGTATTTATTATATTGCTAATACACCTATAATAGCG
The DNA here is from genome assembly GCF_028390025.1 of Pseudophryne corroboree. NCBI lineage: Eukaryota > Metazoa > Chordata > Amphibia > Anura > Myobatrachidae > Pseudophryne > Pseudophryne corroboree. Next base: position 948,559,518 of record NC_086444.1, on the reverse strand, counting down.
TTATATAACGACAGCCAAGAAAATTGGGATTAAGCCTAGTTACAAAGGAGCTGATTCAGGGATGATCACGTAATTTAGCAATCTATTTGTGACTACGCATGCTTCTAAATCCTGAAAAAGTCAGAGAGTGCATATATCCCATGGTGTCTGCACACATTGTCACAGGACAGATTGAGCTACAGTGAGATTATGGAATGTTTTAGGCATTTTTGAGAATAAACAGATGCATGAAGAGATTGCCTTTTATGGGCATTTTATGGCAGTATTGCGGATGTGTCGCAGTAGTAGTTTCGGACTGAGATGTTTAATTACGTACATTGGATGTCATACTCCAATGGAGATTTTGTACCTAACATGGGGCTGGTGCTAGCGATTGCAGCTACTCAAAGTGGGCATCCCATCCCTTGTGCATTCAGACTAGAGATATGTGCCAACCCCTGTGTTTTGGTTTTGGATTTTTTTTTCTTCAAAAATTGATAAAGACTGCTAAAGTCACATACTTTTGGCCTTTCTTTATTCCTACAGTATCATTAACCTCGATAATATTACTTAACATTCATTTCCACTCATAGTGTTCTTCACCAATATTGGCCAAAGGCTGGCTGCCTGGCTAAACTAAGCAACAAAGCAGCAGCATAAATATATGGCATGTATATCTGTTTAAAAATGTGTTGAAAATTAGTAAGGCAAAGACCGTCCCCAATGCCCCCACAAAAATACAGCACATTCTGAAAATAAAAGTGGTGCAAGATGGAATTGTCCTTGGGCCCTCGCACCCATTTTTATGAAGGACATGTACCATTTAACAAACCAAGCACTTCAGTGACAGGAACTGCCACTTTTGTGGTTGAAGTGCTTGGTTTGTTTGGGCCCCCACAGACCAATTTTGTGGAAGGAATAATGCTGATCACTAATGGGGAGGTTGATGATGAGAGCGTTCATTACAACAAATTATTATCATTTTGTTAAATAAATTTCATGAACTCGCCGCAAATGATGTAACATGGAAGAATTCACAATTCATTGTCAGGATTTGGGTAAAAATAATCCCACACCCAAGAGGTGGCTTTTTTAGTCTTGCCCATGCATCACAATGGCTTTCTTTTGTCGTGGACAAGATTTGCTGCCACAGGTGGATGACTTTTACAAAACACCATCAAAATTCTTATCTTCCTCATTAGTTTCAGTTTGTAGTAGTACACAAATATCCCCCTTATCCTGGTTCCACTTCCACACTATCATCCTCAATTTCTATTATGTCCTCATCATCATCTTTACTTGTACTACTCCATATATGTGCATATGGTGCAAAAATTGTAGAAGGAGATTAAAGAGACTTCTCTATGGGGACAGTGTGAGAAATGTCAGAGTCACACATACTGTAGCTAACATGGTCACCCCTAGACTCTCCTCAGGGATTTGTAAACACGCAGTTTAAACCTTAATGTTCTTTTTTTGGGAACTGATTTGTCACTTTTTAAGGTGACATCTCTACCCCTTTTTTAACACTGAGAAAGATTTCAATTTCAGGTACCCTTTCCTAAGCTTTCTACCCCCTGGACCACCTTCAGTAGATGTTTTACTATCATGACTGGCAGCAGCTGCAGTGCTAGTATTTGGTTACTGCTCCTGCTCTTTTCTTGACTGATCTTTATCCATATTGATGAACACACACCAGTTGTACAAAGAAAATAAAAATGTTTACTTCTTTTTGCAAATGACAACACACTGCAGAGTCACAGTGCTTATATTTCTGTGATGCTGTGAACAGACATTGTAGGGTACAATACAGCACACCCCAGTTGTACAAAGAAAAGAACAATTGATTAAATTTTTTACTTTTTCGTAAATGACAACTCCCACTGCAGGGAGTCAAACCACTTCTATTTATGTGAACAAAGTCACATTGGGGTACAGCCAGGGGTGTAGTGAGGGTGGCTCCAGTGAAGCGCAAGCTCTGGGTGCCAAAAAAGTTAAAGGGCGCACTGCCACCCACCACCACCCCTTCCCATGAGCCACTGTACTGGTAGCTGCAGAGCAGGAAGAGGAGTAGCAGAGGGGGCGCACACAACACTGTTAGGAGACACTGACAGCTGACACATGCAAGAGCTCTGCCCAACCTCTTTATATGTCTCCCTGTCTGCTTGTAGCTGTGCAGCATTGTTACTGCTGTCATGCAGCACCACTGTTGTGCACCACTGCTGCAGCACCTCTCTCTTTACTGGGATGAGAGGTGGCTCACCCCTGACCACTGATGCTATAGCAGCTCTCTGAACTGGTTGCTGCAGCACTTTTTTCTGCCCTGGCTGCTGCAGCACTTCTCTCTAAATTGATGCTGCAGTACCTTTCTCTGCCCCAGCTGCTGCTGTAGCACGCAGCAACTCTTTCTGCCCTGGCTGCTGCAGCACTTCTCTCTCCATTGATCCTGCAGTAACTCTCTCTGCCCAACTGCTGTTGAAGCATCTCTTTCTGCATTAGAAGCTGCAGCATCTCACACTGTCTCTCAGGCTGCTGCAGCACTACTCTCTGCACTCAGGCTGTTGCAGCATCTCTCTCTGCCCCTCAGACTGCTGTGGTGCAGCTCTCTCTGCCCCTCAGGATGCTGCGGCACAGCTCTCCCTGCTCCTCATGCAATTCTGGGACATTATTTTCTTTGAAGCATAGTGGGATTATCAGGTCTAGGATGGCAGGTCCAGGGTATTGTTTTCATTGAGGCATTGGGGGATTATCAAATGTGTGTGTGTGTGGGGGGGGGGGGGTAATTTTGTTGCATTATTTTCATTGAGTTTGGGGGACTTTCAGGTCCATGGAGGGGTCCTATTTGGGGCATTATTTTCATTGAGGCATTGGGAGATTATCAGATCCATGGGGGAGTGGGGGGGGCAGTTTTGGGGCATTAATATTATTCAGAGATTGGGGGTTATGAGGTCAGGTCAATCAGGGCATATATAGTTTTTTTTTTTAATTTATTTGAATTAAACAAGTAAATAGTTAAATACAGAACTTCCATAGCGGTTCTACCATGGTGTGATGTGTATAAGGGGCTAAACCATAGTGTAATGTGTATAAGGGGCTCTACTGTGTGGCGTAACATGTGTAAATGGCTCTACTGTGTGGCATTTCATGTAAAAGGGGTACTAGTGTGCGGTGTAATGTAAATTGGTACTCTTTTGTGGCCACACACCTTCAGCACACACTGAACCTATTTTAAACAAGGGGGATTTCCAAAGGAAACTTTCGCACTGAGCTCCACATGGTCTAGAACTGGCCATGTCCCCAGTTTAGGATTTTAAAATATTGTTTCTTTTCAAATGTAACATGCTACTACATGTTGGCTAGGCCCCCAATTCAGTATAGGGGAGGGGGGCTTCAAAACATACCCTTGCTTCGGGCACCATGGCACCTAGCTACACCTCTGGGTACAGCGCACACAGGTTGTACTTTTACTTTTTTAGCAAATGACAACTCGCAGTGGTGAATCACAAAACTTATATTTATGTCAACAAAGTCACAGAGGGGTACAGTGCACACAGGTTGTACAAAAAAAGAACAATTATGTTTAACTTTATTTGCAAATGACAACTGACACAGCAGGGAGTCAAACCAATTATATTTATGTGAACAAAGTTGCAGTGCGGTACAGCACACACCAGTTGTACAAACAAATCAATAATTTATTTTCAACTGTTTTTTGCAAATGACTGAAAACTCACTCTGAACTCAAAACTTATTTATGTGAATTTGTGAACAAATGAAGTGCAGTACAGCACGCACCAGTTGTACAAACACATTTTTTTTTTTACTTTTTTCGTCAATGACAACACTTATATTTATGTGAACGCAGTGGGGTACAGTGCACACAGGTTGTACAAACCAAAATATTTTTTTTTACCTATTGTACCTGTTGACCTATTGACTTTCATCCATATGTGTCAGCCTATTGACTGTTGACCTATTGACTATTTACCTATCATCTGCCACCCAGTGTAAACATAGGTTTGGCCTGTAAGCGTGTATACTATGCATTGCAATGCAATATTTGACATGCATGGAAGAATAGTTCATGTTTTCTCTAGATGTGGTAAAGGTTTGCTCAGATGCAAAGTCTGCACCACGTTATCTATATTAATGTCTATTGATATACAGTACTTGTGAATATTAAATCTCTCTTCTGCACTGCTCTGCACTACCAGGAGACATACTGTCACCCTCTAGTCTGCACTTAGTATGGAATTCCCTCACTCCTCCCAACTCCTCTATTCTGCTGGTGCAAACAAACGCTCTTCTGCCCACATACATGGGAGATGTATCAAACCTTGGAGAAAGAGAGATGAAGTGGAGCAACAAACCAGCTTCTAGATGTCATTTTATGGACTGTGCTAGTTAGTTGATTGTTTACTATGGACAGCTTCTCCACTTTCTCTCTCTGGAAAGTGCCTGTAATGCTGCAGTCTTGTTTTGCAAGTACTTTGTACTTTGGTAGCAATCTGTACAGATTAAGGCACCTTGTGCTTATAAATGATACCAGACCTAATCCTTCCTACTAATGAGGCTAAACTTTATTTATTTTCATATTCATATTTTTATAAATTCATTTGGTTCCACCTATTTGATATACTTAAACTGTTGCATGGTCTACACAAAATTATAGCTATAAAATAGGCTTACTATTATTATTATTATTATTATTATTATTAGTGCCACTTGTAACGTTATACAGTGTCAATGACTGTGATGAGCTTTGTTTTTTAGCAAGGCTTTGGCTCTTATCGAAATCCAACACCCTTGCCTTAGCCATATATTATTTATTGGTGTATAGGAAATAAATGTATCTCATAGGAGAGCAGAGTAATAGATGAGAAAAGAGTACTGTAAGATATAACTAGGAAAGTTATATCTATGGCTCTGATTTTAGCTCTTGGTCATTTATATTCATACTGTATGTTATAAAAGATAATTCAGTTTGGTATTGCTCTAATATTGTTCATGCTGCAGAGGCGGAACTACCATTGGTGCAGCAGGTGCATTGCACCAGTGCCCTGAGGACTAAGGAGCCCACTTCTAACTAACACTGTCAGAGTCTGCCTGGCCAAGTGCAAAACTGATTATAGCACAAGGGGCAGGGGCCCCTGTCACAGACAGAGCAGAGGCTGCTGTGTTCCTGCCCCCACCAAGGTAAATGCCCCCTATTCTCCACAACACCACACAGGATGTTGTGCTTATATCCCTGTCACCCACTGCCTCCCCCCTTACCCCTCTGCCACCCCTTGCTTTCCGTTGTCACACTCTTCGTCCCCTTGTCTTCCGTTGTCACCCTCTGCCTCCCTTTGCTTTATGTTGTTATCCTCTGCCTCTCTCTGTCACCCACTGCAGTGTGGCATATTGAGAACTTGGGTTGGAGCAGAGTGTGGAGGGGGGGGGGGGGGGGGATTACAATTTTGCAGCTCGGGCCACCACTCACAGGTTCCACCACTGTCCTGCTGTATGCCAAAGTGCTAATAAAAATAAACGGATGTTTAGGTCGAATGTTGACACTTAAATAATGTCGACAATTACAGAATGTTTACATTGTGAATGTTGACAGTCTGCTTGTCGACAATGTGATTTCCCATTCCCTTTTATTGTAAGCCTAGCCATACCCACAGCCTAACCCTAACTGCAATCTAACCCTAACTCTACCCGTAATTGCAGCCTTTTCCTAACCCTATAGAAAAAATAATGCAACCCTATTGAAAAAAATTCCTTAGAAAAAATATAGAAACAATTCCTGTAAAAGTTCCTTTTAAAGGAATTGTATGTGTATCTTAATCAGAATATTTTAAATATATTTTTCACATTTGAAATTAGTAATGAAATAATTAACTTGCTAGATGTGACGGTCTTTATAGAAGATGACAGGAGCCATACTATGAATTGTACTATACTAAATCTGAAATATTTGAAACCTAATCTATAGAAATGAGATATAAATTTGAAGCCTCTGGATATGAGGTAGAAAGAATTGACCAGATGAGGGTGAAATTGGCGACACTAGATAGGAAGGAATTGTAACTCAACAAGTTAAAAAAACTACTAAAAAACAGGTAGATTTTGACTGGGCCTTTAGAACACCTTTCAGTAGCCAACAACATTGTCGAGTTCTTCAAAAAGGTACCGTGATTGGGAGGTTTTTACCGGATAGACCTAGATGAAATTTTTAGATAGCACTAAATATTAAAACCAGCTTGGTTAAGCGTGCCCAACCACCTAGGAAACCTATGTGTACAGTTAAATCAAAGGGTTTCTTCTGTTGTGGCCTATGTTTAGGGTGTAGAGTGTTAAATTGGTCACGTCAACATTAACAATAATGTATTAAAAATACTAAATTTCAGTACGTGCAATTACATGCAATGTGATGTACGCTACAGAATACTCCTGCGGCCTGTGGTACATAGGCTGTACCTCCGGGCCCTTAAAAGTAAGATTAGTGGAGCACCTTTCGAAACATCAGAAAGGGTTTGATGACACATGCCCTCTCTGAACATTTTAAAGTACACCACCAGAGTTATACCTCAGCAATTAAACATTTTTATGGTATTAGACATATTAAGGGACAGTGGAGACTAAAAGATGTGGCAAGTCAGCTTGATAAGGCTGAGATGAAAGCTATTTATGACTTTGGCACTCTCAAACCGGGCTGATTTTGAGATCAAATAGTTTCTGTAGGAGTGATGTTCGCCCGACTGATAATTTCTCTTCAGTTCTATTTTATTTATTTTTATTCTTGTATATTTTTTATATGTATATTTATAAAGTAGCTGTGTTATTTGAGCTAATTTAAATCTTCTCTGATATATAAGGATTATTGATGTAACCGAGGAGAGGCATGAAAAATAAACCATATAGAACTGTGACCCACGGTTTGTTTATTGATGATGTCACCGGAAGTGATGTTGCGGCTTAATGAATATTTATGGACAATACTGTTGGAGATCCAGGCCTGCTAGATCTATGGAGGTATTGAAGTGAGGCTAATTAGAGGAGTATCGCACCTCAACAACATGATGTTAAGCCAAGTTCTGCATATTTGAAAAGAAACGGAGACCGGAAGTGACGGCGCAGGACTCGGCGCCCGACTTTGATTGGACGCTGAGTTGCCATAGTGCCTTCTGTAATAATGGAGTTTATACCAGGAAGTCCTATACACAGCAGGGGACCATGGGACATGTAGTATTAACTTGTATAGGGTCCAGCTGTGAATGGAAGATACAGATTGGCTAAAGACTGCTTTAGATAGTTCACTAGGTGGCAATGTCAGGATAACTACTTTTCACCTTGAAAAAGACCCCAGATAGAGGTGGAAATGCGTTGGTGTTACCAACAGGAGTTCCAGACAATGACAGCAGTGACATGTTTCCAGTTCAGCCAGGAGGTTTGGGAATATCTGGGATTCCCTTAAAAACCAAGTGCTTTCAAAACTGTTTGGCCACAGTTCTTTCTGATCTGGTAATTATCCACTGTTGTATTTTGGACTCCTGCTACTTCTGAACATTGCTTATGATTGATGACACTGCCTATAGTGTTTTTACCATATTGTGTTTGTGTGATTTAGATTAAAAACTGTACTTCACTATATCATTTAATTTTGTTTTGTTACATTATGATGTACCCAGGGGTTAATTGAGGGGGAACGAGGTGGAACTGAGTTCCACCACCTGTAATGGTAGGGGGAACTAGTTCCACCACCTCCATTGCCCTGCATAGTAATTCCAACAGAAAAAACTGCCCCATCACCTATGTCAATAGATTATGCAGGTAGCGCTAGTGTTACTGATGAGCTGCAGCCACCTCTACCTTCCTCAGGTCCTGGTGACTCCATGGTCCTTCTACATCTACAGCCCAACACTCCTGGTACTCACACGTGCTGTGTCTGTTGGACAGCATTCATCCCCTCCTCAGGTCCCAGTGGTTTCCTTTTCTGGCACGACATATGTGATGTCATGCTGTCATGAAGAGTCATGAAGGGAAGGCTCTGCATCTTGCAGACAAGATGAGAGGGGGCTAGAGGGACAAAGGAAGTGGGGAAGCTGCTGTATATATACAGGGCATGGAGCTGCTGTATGGACACAAGCAGTGAGCTGCTGGAGTGACAGAGGCAGAGATGTCTATAAGGGGCACTACTGTTGGCATTATGTGTAAGGGGCACTACCACTGTGGGAATTGTATATAAGGGGTACTACTGTGTGGTATAACATGTATAAAGGGTACCATTGTGTAGTGCAATGTGAATAAAGGGCACTACTGAGTGATGTAACCATAATAAATGGCATTACTATGTGGTGTAATATGAATATGGGGCACTATATATGATGTAATGTGAGTAAGATTTTGCCACTGTGTGGTGTAATTTGAATTGGGGGTACTATTATTTGACCACGCTGCTTCTTTGTGAGATCAATGTCTCTTTTATAAAGCAAGGGAAGTAGTTCACTCATGTATAGTTTGTAGGGGGGTGCTGAAAACACTAGCACTGCTTTTGGCTCCGGTTAATGTGAGGATGGGGGGATTGGGGGGTAGGTGCGGAGATAAAATGAGTTCCACCACCTCTCCAGTACCACTTTAAGCCCTGGATGTACCTTTGACTGGGAGACACATTGTGAATCATATTCGCTCCAGTTAATATCAAAGAGCTCTGGTTAAGTTCCCTCATTATTTTTCTATATGCACGTTTGATGAAGGGTGAAGGTTACCTTCAAGGAGAGGGTATATGGTGTGGCTGCTCTGTTGCACACTAAGTGATTCTTATTTGGTGGAAATTAATCCTAACCCTATACTAAGATCAACATTCAAAATGTCAAAATGGACACAATATTGGGGTTAACCCTAAAACTCGACATTGTCCATATTGACATTTTCAATGTTGACATGTTGATTGTCGACATTCTGTGTATATCAACATTCTGAATATCCACATTCAGAATGTGTTGCATTCTGTTGTCGACAATCTGACTGCATACTAAAGAAACGTACTGTGTGTCATCTATTACAGGCATATAGACTTCCTTTACAAATACTGTAAGATGTGCATTATACAACACATCAAGAGCATCACTTAAAATGATACCTAACACATGACCTTAATACAAAGTGTGTCAAATATGGATCTGTAGCAACTTCTTACATCTAATTATTTAAACAGCTGATGAAGCGCAACCACTGAAACATGTTACTAGGTCACTATTTTATTGATGGTGCACTGACTTGACAACAGCCTATTTTTATTTGAGTTACATTTTTTGTTTTGTTAGAGTTGGAAGAGAATCATAAAATATGTAAAGCAATATCCGGACCTTTACCAGCCTCCATAAAGATTTTTCTTTTTAAATTTAGAACATCTAATATGGATTATTGGTTACCGTGCAGCAAAATACTACAGAAAACCTGGGATGTTGACACCATTAACCTAATAAGTGACATTATATATTTATAAAACAGCGGAAGAGATTAATTTTACAATACTATAGCTCTGTATAATGCTTTGGAGAATAAACATTACTAGACTGAGTTCTAAATACATAATACATAAAAGGCACATACCATTTTTAAATGAAATAACAAATTTGTCCATTCTTACCTGAATACAAAAGTAAAATAAATGTAGTTTGGCTCATCCTTAATGCATGCATTATTTTGTATATTTAATTTAAAAAAAAATAAGGCAATGTAAATGACCGCCTTTCCTCTACCAAGAGGGAGACAATTACTGAGTTTTGTTCGAGCCTAAACCTCTTTTATCAACATTTGTGAAACCTGCCAGCCAACCACTGGGAGTGTTGTGAACAACCACAGAATAGGGTGTGTGTAATGTGCTCTGGTGTGCATACTGACAGAGACACAGGAAAGATGAAATTATATTTTACTACAGTTTACAGTCTGTTGCTGGATCTTTCAAATATATTTCTTTTGTTCAGCAGTTTAATGTGTTTTATGTGTTTAGAAATTGGGATATAGGATACTGTAATATATTTTTGGATTAAAAATTCAATTAGCTTAAAACACGTAGATTTAAATGAGAGATGAGCGGTTCGGATTCCAAACTTCTGGTATCTGAGTTAATCCAGCCACGGCTCGCCTTTTCCACCAGACTCAGATTCCAAATTGAGGCAAAACATCATCATCCCAGTGTCGGATTCTCACGGGTTTTGGATTCATATAAGGGGGTCGCGGCCAGGACTTGGCACATTTGACTCCAGTCTAGGCTAGAGATGAGCGGGTTCGGTTTCTCTGAATCCGAACCCGCCAGAACTTCATGTTTTTTTTCACGGGTCCGAGCGACTCGGATCTTCCCGCCTTGCTCGGTTAACCCGAGCGCGCCCGAACGTCATCATGACGCTGTCGGATTCTCGCGAGGCTCGGATTCTATATAAGGAGCCGCGCGTCGCCGCCATTTTCACACGTGCATTGAGATTGATAGGGAGAGGACGTGGCTGGCGTCCTCTCCATTTAGATTATAAGAGACTGAGAGAGATTTACTGGAGCTGACTAGGAGGAGTACTGTTACTGTAGAAGTGTAGAGACTGAGTGGAGAGAGTTTACTAGTGAGGACAGTGCAGTTTACTTTATAATCCGTTCTCTGCCTGAAAAAAGCGATACACAGCACACAGTGACTCAGTCACATACCATATCTGTGTGCACTGCTCAGGCTCAGGCCAGTGTGCTGCATCATCTATTATCTATATATAATATTATATATATCTGTCTGACTGCTCAGCTCACACAGCTTATAATTGTGGGGGAGACTGGGGAGCACTACTGCAGTGCCAGTTATAGGTTATAGCAGGAGCCAGGAGTACATAATATATTATATAGTGAGTGACCACCAGACACACAGTGCAGTTTATTTAATATATCCGTTCTCTGCCTGAAAAAAGCGATACACACAGTGACTCAGTCAGTCACATACCATATCTGTGTGCACTGCTCAGGCTCAGGCCAGTGTGCTGCATCATCTATTATCTATATATAATATTATATATATCTGTCTGACTGCTCAGCTCACACAGCTTATAATTGTGGGGGAGACTGGGGAGCACTACTGCAGTGCCAGTTATAGGTTATAGCAGGAGCCAGGAGTACATAATATATTATATAGTGAGTGACCACCAGACACACAGTGCAGTTTATTTAATATATCCGTTCTCTGCCTGAAAAAAGCGATACACACAGTGACTCAGTCAGTCACATACCATATCTGTGTGCACTGCTCAGGCTCAGGCCAGTGTGCTGCATCATCTATATATATTATATATCTGTCTGACTGCTCAGCTCACACAGCTTATAATTGTGGGGGAGACTGGGGAGCACTACTGCAGTGCCAGTTATAGGTTATAGCAGGAGCCAGGAGTACATAATATATTATATAGTGAGTGACCACCAGACACACAGTGCAGTTTATTTAATATATCCGTTCTCTGCCTGAAAAAAGCGATACACACAGTGACTCAGTCAGTCACATACCATATCTGTGTGCACTGCTCAGGCTCAGGCCAGTGTGCTGCATCATCTATATATATTATATATCTGTCTGACTGCTCAGCTCACACAGCTTATAATTGTGGGGGAGACTGGGGAGCACTACTGCAGTGCCAGTTATAGGTTATAGCAGGAGCCAGGAGTACATATTATATTAAAATTAAACAGTGCACACTTTTGCTGCAGGAGTGCCACTGCCAGTGTGACTGACCAGTGACCTGACCACACTGACCACCAGTATAGTTAGTAGTATACTTATATTGTGATTGCCTGAAAAAGTTAAACACTCGTCGTGTGACTTCACTTGTGTGTTTTTTTTTTTTTTATTCTATAAAAATAAAACTCATTCTGCTGACAGACAGTGTCCAGCAGGTCCGTCATTATATAATATATAATATATACCTGTCCGGCTGCAGTAGTGATATATATATATTTTTTATATCATTTATCATCCAGTCGCAGCAGACACAGTACGGTAGTTCACGGCTGTGGCTACCTCTGTGTCTCTGCACTCGGCAGGCAGTCCGTCCATAATTGTAATACCACCTAACCGTGGATTTTTTTCATTCTTCTTTATACATACATAGTTACATAGACATCTTCTCTTTATCAACCAGTCTATATTAGCTGCAGACACAGTACAGTATGGTAGTTCACGGCTGTGGCTACCTCTGTGTCTGCACTCGGCAGGCAGTCCGTCCATAATTGTATACCACCTAACCGTGGTTTTTTTTCATTCTTCTTTATACATACATAGTTACATAGACATCTTCTCTTTATCAACCAGTCTATATTAGCTGCAGACACAGTACAGTACGGTAGTTCACGGCTGTGGCTACCTCTGTGTCTGCACTCGGCAGGCAGTCCGTCCATAATTGTATACCACCTAACCATGGATTTTTTTCAGTCTTCTTTATACATACATAGTTACATAGACATCTTCTCTTTATCAACCAGTCTATATTAGCTGCAGACACAGTACAGTACGGTAGTTCACGGCTGTGGCTACCTCTGTGTCTGCAGTCGGCAGGCAGTCCATAATTGTATACTAGTATCCATCTCCATTGTTTACCTGAGGTGCCTTTTAGTTGTGCCTATTAAAATATGGAGAACAAAAATGTTGAGGTTCCAAAATTAGGGAAAGATCAAGATCCACTTCCACCTCGTGCTGAAGCTGCTGCCACTAGTCATGGCCGAGACGATGAAATGCCAGCAACGTCGTCTGCCAAGGCCGATGCCCAATGTCATAGTACAGAGCATGTCAAATCCAAAACACCAAATATCAGAAAAAAAAGGACTCCAAAACCTAAAATAAAATTGTCGGAGGAGAAGCGTAAACTTGCCAATATGCCATTTACCACACGGAGTGGCAAGGAACGGCTGAGGCCCTGGCCTATGTTCATGGCTAGTGGTTCAGCTTCACATGAGGATGGAAGCACTCAGCCTCTCGCTAGAAAAATGAAAAGACTCAAGCTGGCAAAAGCAGCACAGCAAAGAACTGTGCATTCTTCGAAATCCCAAATCCACAAGGAGAGTCCAATTGTGTCGGTTGCGATGCCTGACCTTCCCAACACTGGACGTGAAGAGCATGCGCCTTCCACCATTTGCACGCCCCCTGCAAGTGCTGGAAGGAGCACCCGCAGTCCAGTTCCTGATAGTCAGATTGAAGATGTCAGTGTTGAAGTACACCAGGATGAGGAGGATATGGGTGTTGCTGGCGCTGGGGAGGAAATTGACCAGGAGGATTCTGATGGTGAGGTGGTTTGTTTAAGTCAGGCACCCGGGGAGACACCTGTTGTCCGTGGGAGGAATATGGCCGTTGACATGCCAGGTGAAAATACCAAAAAAATCAGCTCTTCGGTGTGGAGGTATTTCACCAGAAATGCGGACAACAGGTGTCAAGCCGTGTGTTCCCTTTGTCAAGCTGTAATAAGTAGGGGTAAGGACGTTAACCACCTCGGAACATCCTCCCTTATACGTCACCTGCAGCGCATTCATAATAAGTCAGTGACAAGTTCAAAAACTTTGGGTGACAGCGGAAGCAGTCCACTGACCAGTAAATCCCTTCCTCTTGTAACCAAGCTCACGCAAACCACCCCACCAACTCCCTCAGTGTCAATTTCCTCCTTCCCCAGGAATGCCAATAGTCCTGCAGGCCATGTCACTGGCAATTCTGACGAGTCCTCTCCTGCCTGGGATTCCTCCGATGCATCCTTGCGTGTAACGCCTACTGCTGCTGGCGCTGCTGTTGTTGCCGCTGGGAGTCGATGGTCATCCCAGAGGGGAAGTCGTAAGCCCACTTGTACTACTTCCAGTAAGCAATTGACTGTTCAACAGTCCTTTGCGAAGAAGATGAAATATCACAGCAGTCATCCTACTGCAAAGCGGATAACTGAGGCCTTGACAACTATGTTGGTGTTAGACGTGCGTCCGGTATCCGCCGTTAGTTCACAGGGAACTAGACAATTTATTGAGGCAGTGTGCCCCCGTTACCAAATACCATCTAGGTTCCACTTCTCTAGGCAGGCGATACCGAGAATGTACACGGACGTCAGAAAAAGACTCACCAGTGTCCTAAAAAATGCAGTTGTACCCAATGTCCACTTAACCACGGACATGTGGACAAGTGGAGCAGGGCAGGGTCAGGACTATATGACTGTGACAGCCCACTGGGTAGATGTATGGACTCCCGCCGCAAGAACAGCAGCGGCGGCACCAGTAGCAGCATCTCGCAAACGCCAACTCTTTCCTAGGCAGGCTACGCTTTGTATCACCGCTTTCCAGAATACGCACACAGCTGAAAACCTCTTACGGCAACTGAGGAAGATCATCGCGGAATGGCTTACCCCAATTGGACTCTCCTGTGGATTTGTGGCATCGGACAACGCCAGCAATATTGTGTGTGCATTAAATATGGGCAAATTCCAGCACGTCCCATGTTTTGCACATACCTTGAATTTGGTGGTGCAGAATTTTTTAAAAAACGACAGGGGCGTGCAAGAGATGCTGTCGGTGGCCAGAAGAATTGCGGGACACTTTCGGCGTACAGGCACCACGTACAGAAGACTGGAGCACCACCAAAAACTACTGAACCTGCCCTGCCATCATCTGAAGCAAGAAGTGGTAACGAGGTGGAATTCAACCCTCTATATGCTTCAGAGGTTGGAGGAGCAGCAAAAGGCCATTCAAGCCTATACAATTGAGCACGATATAGGAGGTGGAATGCACCTGTCTCAAGTGCAGTGGAGAATGATTTCAACGTTGTGCAAGGTTCTGATGCCCTTTGAACTTGCCACACGTGAAGTCAGTTCAGACACTGCCAGCCTGAGTCAGGTCATTCCCCTCATCAGGCTTTTGCAGAAGAAGCTGGAGGCATTGAAGAAGGAGCTAAAAGGGAGCGATTCCGCTAGGCATGTGGGACTTGTGGATGCAGCCCTTAATTCGCTTAACAAGGATTCACGGGTGGTCAATCTGTTGAAATCAGAGCACTACATTTTGGCCACCGTGCTCGATCCTAGATTTAAAGCCTACCTTGGATCTCTCTTTCCGGCAGACACAGGTCTGCTGGGGTTGAAAGACCTGCTGGTGACAAAATTGTCAAGTCAAGCGGAACGCGACCTGTCAACATCTCCTCCTTCACATTCTCCCGCAACTGGGGGTGCGAGGAAAAGGCTCAGAATTCCGAGCCCACCCGCTGGCGGTGATGCAGGGCAGTCTGGAGCGACTGCTGATGCTGACATCTGGTCCGGACTGAAGGACCTGACAACGATTACGGACATGTCGTCTACTGTCACTGCATATGATTCTCTCAACATTGATAGAATGGTGGAGGATTATATGAGTGACCGCATCCAAGTAGGCACGTCACACAGTCCGTACTTATACTGGCAGGAAAAAGAGGCAATTTGGAGGCCCTTGCACAAACTGGCTTTATTCTACCTAAGTTGCCCTCCCACAAGTGTGTACTCCGAAAGAGTGTTTAGTGCCGCCGCTCACCTTGTCAGCAATCGGCGTACGAGGTTACATCCAGAAAATGTGGAGAAGATGATGTTCATTAAAATGAATTATAATCAATTCCTCCGCGGAGACATTGACCAGCAGCAATTGCCTCCACAAAGTACACAGGGAGCTGAGATGGTGGATTCCAGTGGGGACGAATTGATAATCTGTGAGGAGGGGGATGTACACGGTGATATATCGGAGGGTGAAGATGAGGTGGACATCTTGCCTCTGTAGAGCCAGTTTGTGCAAGGAGAGATTAATTGCTTCTTTTTTGGGGGGGGTCCAAACCAACCCGTCATATCAGTCACAGTCGTGTGGCAGACCCTGTCACTGAAATGATGGGTTGGTTAAAGTGTGCATGTCCTGTTTTGTTTATACAACATAAGGGTGGGTGGGAGGGCCCAAGGACAATTCCATCTTGCACCTCTTTTTTCTTTTCTTTTTCTTTGCATCATGTGCTGATTGGGGAGGGTTTTTTGGAAGGGACATCCTGCGTGACACTGCAGTGCCACTCCTAGATGGGCCCGGTGTTTGTGTCGGCCACTAGGGTCGCTAATCTTACTCACACAGTCAGCTACCTCATTGCGCCTCTTTTTTTCTTTGCGTCATGTGCTGTTTGGGGAGGGTTTTTTGGAAGGGACATCCTGCGTGACACTGCAGTGCCACTCCTAGATGGGCCCGGTGTTTGTGTCGGCCACTAGGGTCGCTAATCTTACTCACACAGCTACCTCATTGCGCCTCTTTTTTTCTTTGCGTCATGTGCTGTTTGGGGAGGGTTTTTTGGAAGGGACATCCTGCGTGACACTGCAGTGCCACTCCTAGATGGGCCCGGTGTTTGTGTCGGCCACTAGGGTCGCTAATCTTACTCACACAGCTACCTCATTGCGCCTCTTTTTTTCTTTGCGTCATGTGCTGTTTGGGGAGGGTTTTTTGGAAGGGCCATCCTGCGTGACACTGCAGTGCCACTCCTAGATGGGCCCGGTGTTTGTGTCGGCCACTAGGGTCGCTAATCTTACTCACACAGCTACCTCATTGCGCCTCTTTTTTTCTTTGCGTCATGTGCTGTTTGGGGAGGGTTTTTTGGAAGGGACATCCTGCGTGACACTGCAGTGCCACTCCTAGATGGGCCCGGTGTTTGTGTCGGCCACTAGGGTCGCTTATCTTACTCACACAGCGACCTCGGTGCAAATTTTAGGACTAAAAATAATATTGTGAGGTGTGAGGTATTCAGAATAGACTGAAAATGAGTGTAAATTATGGTTTTTGAGGTTAATAATACTTTGGGATCAAAATGACCCCCAAATTCTATGATTTAAGCTGTTTTTTAGTGTTTTTTGAAAAAAACACCCGAATCCAAAACACACCCGAATCCGACAAAAAAAATTCGGTGAGGTTTTGCCAAAACGCGTTCGAACCCAAAACACGGCCGCGGAACCGAACCCTAAACCAAAACACAAAAAAACCCGAAAAATTTCAGGCGCTCATCTCTAGTCTAGGCATGCTGCTGTATGTTGCACTCTCCTGTGTGGTGTCCAGACTCCATACAAGTGTTTATGCTGTGCCCAGACTCCAGACCAGAGGCTGTGCTGTGTCCATCCATACAAGTTGCTGTGCTGTGTCCAGATTCCATTTACAAGTGTCTGTGCTGCCTGTGTCCATCTAAAGTGACTGTGTTGTGTTCATTAACTGGTTAAGTCATAACGTTATTAAAAACTTAAAAAAGCTTATAAAAGGGAAAAGGGTTTTTTCAAACTTTTATAAAGTCAAGGAAAGTAAAAAAAAAAAAAGTAAAACAGTTGAAAAAGTTAAAAGAGAAAAAAAGTACTAAAAAAGTTTTAAAAAGTTTTTCTTTTGTGCTGTACCCCACCGTGTATCCATAACATACAAGTACTGTGACCACTGTGTATTCATAACATACAAGTACTATGACTACTGTGTATCCATAATATAAAAGTACTGTGACTTCTCAGGCTGTATCCCACTGTGTAGCCATAACATACAAGTACTGTGACTACTGTGTATCCATAACATACAAGTACTGTGACTTTGCAGGCCATAACCCACTGTGTATCCATAACATACCAGTACTGTCACTATGCAGGCCGTACCCCACTGTGTATCCATAACATACCACTACTGTGACTACTGTATATACATAACATACAAGTACTGTAACTACAGTACTGTGTATCCATAATATACAAGTACTGTGACTCTGCAGTGAGTGTGATTTTTGAAAAAAAGGTTTAAGTAAATAAATAATACTATTAAACTGTAGATTTTGTACAACTTGATTGTGTTCACCAATATGTATCCCGACAATCAGTCGAGAAAAGAGCAGGAGAAGCAAGCAAGATACTGGTCCTTTAATGTCATCTAAGCCAATGCTCAAGGTCATTTGAGGATTTAAGTCAGGGCATCTAAAATTAATTAATTAATGACGATGCAAGACCTTTTCATTCAGAGTCTAGAAGTGGTGTAAAAAATAAGAACCACTAAAGTAGTAGAACAAACTGTGGGGCATATGTAATAGGGTTCGAGTTTGTCGGAGATGCGGGATGCTGGCCAATCTGGGAGGTTTTTTTTTAAAGTGGCAATCATTTATAGGGCAAAACCATGCATTGTAAATGATTGCTGCTTTTAAAAACCTCCTAGATCGGCTGGCATCCCACACCTCCGGCAAACTCGGACCCTATTACATGTGCCCCCATGTGTTCAGAACCATCACACATCCTTGAGGAGATTCTAGGGGTGCCCAAGTTAGCTTTGTTTGTTTCTGACATTTCTCACACTGTCCTCATAGAGAAGCCTCTTTTGCCTCCTACCACCATTTCTGCACCATCTGCACATGTGAGAAGCAGTACAAGTAAAGATGGTGATGAGGACATAATAGAAATTGAGGATGCTTGTGTGGAAGTGGAACAAGATGAGGGGGATATGTTTGTACTACTACTATCTGACACTGAAGATGAGGATGGTGATGATGATGTTTATGTAAGTCAGCCACCAGTTCTAGCCCGTAATAAATAGCCATTGTGATGCCTGGGCATAAGACCAAAAAAGCCTCCGCTTAGGTGTGGTATTATTTTTACCTAAATCCTCAAAACACTTGTGAAGGCATCTGCTCCATTTCTGAGGCCAAAGTTAGTAGAGATAGGGACATTAGCCATTTAGGCACCTCCTCCATGTTATGTCATTTGAGGCGAGTTCATGAAATGTATTTTACAAAATTATTATGTCATTAACACCATCATCATCAACCTCCTTTTTAGTGAACAGAGGTAATCCTGCCAAAAAATAGTTTTGTGGGGGCCCAAACAAACCAAGCACTTCAATCACAAACCATCAATCCATATCATTGAAGTGCTTGGTTTGTAAAACTGTGCATGTCCTTTTTAATATCTCAAATAAGGATGGGTGGGAGTGCTCAAGGACAATTCCATCTTGCACCACTTTTCTTTTAAAAATGAGCTGTAATTTTGGGGGGCATTAGGGATGGCCTTTTTTTGCATAGATATTTTAATTGGTTATATATAGCTCTATTTTTATTATGGGCTGCATTTTTGGGGGGTATTGGTGACTGTTTTACTCTTTTATTGTCTGTTTGCCACTAAGCCTCACCTCACAGAGAATATGGACCATACAGTTGGCAACGCCTACCACAAACAGTCTTTTTATTTTTATTCTTTTTTAATTGTATTTTTGCTCCTAGGCCTCACAGAGAAAAGTTCATTCACATCAGTGTCTTCCCTAATGAACCATACCAGTTGCCAATGCCTACCACAATCAAGCAAAGTTTTTTTTTTTATTCCTTTTTTATTGTTGACATAATAAATATAAGTAGGTTAGGTATGCGTGACCAGCAGTCAGCATATCGACGCCAGGATCCTGGCATCGAAATGGTCAGCATGGGGGGCGAGTGCAACAAGCCCCTTGCTGCGCTCGCCACAGGTTCTATTCCCACTCTATGGGTGTCATGGACACCCACGAGTGGGAATAGTCCCTGCTAGTTGGCATGCTGACTGTAGGGATTCTAAGGGGCCAGAATGTTGGGGGAGGTATTGTGACCGGCGGTCTCCTGACCGCCGGTCACAAAACTACATCCCATATAAGCATGGTGATTAGCCACTGTGAGTTGTCATTTGTGAAAAAAGTTAAAAAATAATTGCTGTTTTTAATTGTACAGCTTGCGTATGTTGAGTCCATCAAGTTGGATAACATGGACCACAGAGTAGTCTACCATAATCAATTAATCGATCAATCCTTTTTTAATTGTTCTTTTTTTGTCTTTTTGCGGTAGGCCTCACCTCACTGTCACTAAAGGCCCATACACACTTGACGATAAAATGAACAACGTCGTTCATTTCAGCCCTCATCAACGACGTCGCTCATTATATCGTCAAGTGTGTATGCATCCGACGACCACCGATGCGCGGCCCCGCGTGACGTTAACGACCCTCGCTTATCTGTGGAGCATGTATGCTCAATTTCCTCTATGGTCGTTACCGACCAGAGACGTTGTTGAATGTGTATGGTGTGAAAGACCAACGACCAACGACCAAGCCACTGTTCACCAGCCCTGTTCCCAGCTCATTATTTAAATAAACTGTTCAGCTTGGATGCTTCAACGATGAATGGTCTTTGGTCTTTGGTCTTTCGTCTTTGGTCTTTCGTCGTTGGTAGTGTGTATGCTCATGTCGTTTGCTCAGCTGTTCAAGGGAAGTTCAAGGGAAGTCGTTAACGACGTGTGCATCGTCAAGTGTGTATGGGCCTTTAGCTTACTCAGCCAACTAGCTCAGTGCAGCCTTTTGGCTTAAACTGGGTAAAAAAAATATTGTTAGCTATGAGGTGGTTAAAATTGAGTCAACATAACTGAAAATAAATGTTATTGGGTTAATAATACTTTTTTCGTAAATAAATAAAAAATGCAAAACCTAAACCAAAATTAGTCATGGCCAAAATCCAAAACCATATCCAAAACCAAAACCAGATGATAAATTAGAGCCAAAACCAGCAAAAATGGTTCCTGTGCACATAGCTAATTTAAACATATAAGTCTTTTAACAGACATACAGTATTTTGAGATTTTTGTAACTTAAAATAATATGCAACTCAAAAGACTGTGCTCATCTTGCACATAAACAGGGGTGTAACTCCCAGAGGCAGTGGAGACACCTTCTTCCGGGCTCCAAGCCCTGCAGGAGCACCTGCATGTACAGCAGCAGCTGTATGGTTCACTGCGGGATACAAGTGTGACTACTGCTCTTCCAACGAAGCTCTGCGGTGCACCCGCTGCTGCCAGTGGTGCCGAGAGAGGGGGGGAGAGGGTACAAATGACCCGGGCCCAGGTCTGATAGAGGGGCCCAGTGAGGGTCCTGTAGGGGCCCAGGCCACCTCCCCCTTACCTAGCAGCAGCAGATGCAGCTCTTTTCCTCAGCCCATCACACGCCGCTGTGTACTGGGCTGCAGTGTGGCCATGGAGGTGCTTAAAATACTATTTTTCACGCCCTTTGAAAAGTACCTGGGCCCATCCTGGCTCTCGACTGCCCTGGCTGCTGCTGCTGCAGAGTCAATTGTCTCTGTTCCAGGAGTCATGCTAATACCTGCAATAGGGGACAGGATGACCACTGCCTGGTAATGCTCAGCCTGTGCTGCAGCAAGTGACGGTGCACCCACCGCTGCTGGACCGTGAGATGGGGCCAGCCAGTGAATGCTGATTCTGCACGCTGCAAACGGCTGCATCACAGCGTAGCTGGAGTCCTGCTAATTAACTTTGGGTACCGGACCCTGTAGACTAGCTGAGAGTGCTATCTATATAATTCTATATAAGTCATGTATGTGTCTACACACACACACACCATATTTATTCACTCTAACTTGCCTCCAGGCGACTACAGATGGCAATTGTGGGTTGTGGTTGAGAAAAATCAATGCTGCATGTGCACCTGCACATGAACGTTCCTCATGTGCAAGGATTGAGTCACAAGTACAAGTTGCATTCAACTCTAAACATGGGTGATAGTCATACAGTGTGCATTGTACTGCAGCATAGCAATATTACACAAAGGCGCATAATTTTCTTACATCATAGACTCAAACAGATTTATTCCGGAAATCTTACCACTGATCAATACAAGTGCTCTGTAACATAAAATAATTAAAATCTACAGATTTTTCAGAAATTATTATAAATTAAAAATAGACACTATATAAGAACTCAATCCCACTGTTTGAATTTTTTTTGTGGAAGTACATTTAGCAATTACAACTGTAAGCAGTACTTCTTACATGAAGTATATTGCTCAAACCAGTGGTTCCAAAATGTGATCCTCAAGACACTCCAACAGTCCAGGTTTTAAGTATGTCCATAGTTAGACACAGGTGATTTAATTAGTACCTCAGTCAGTTTGAGTAAACCATCTGTGTACAAGCAGAGATATCCCTAAAACCTGGACTGTTTGGTTGCAGGATTAGGTTTACCCCCAATATAGCCTTAGAACAGTATTTGGACAAAAAGTAACATTTTCTTTTTAGACTATTCTAATCTTCCTTTGCTTGGTACAATCCACCCACATACATTTTGATCTACCTTAGACAGTTCTCTCCTTCATCAGAATACAGGAACTGCAAGTATTGCCCTTTTCCCAATCTCTTACTTTCCCTTTTCCCTCAGTTTCTTCTTTCCCACATCCCGCTGCACATGTTGGGAGGGGTTGCGGTTAAGATGCTGGCTATTGGGATCCTATCAGTGGAATCCTGATACCTGTCAGTATGATGACAGAGTCAGGAGACCGACGCTGGAATCCCAACTGCTAGTATAGTTTTTGAGACTTCTGTGCTTGCGTGTGTGTATGCTACTGCTGCTTGTGCAGTATAGTATAGTCAGAACATGGCCCTGATTTGTCAATATTCCCACAATTTTTATTATATTAAATAACAGAGGAAGTGAACCATATTGTAGCTCAAGAATAATCTCTGATTGTTGGCACAAGTAAGTTATATTATTATGACCTTTTATGATCCTTTACAACAAGTAATGTCATATATTCAGATGATTATCATACAAGTAAATTGCATACATTAAATAAAATACACAAAACAAAATGTAAGAGTTTTTGAGACTTCTGTGCTTGCGTGTGTGTATGCTACTGCTGCTTGTGCAGTATAGTATAGTCAGAACATGGCCCTGATTGTCTCCCAAGAAGAGATAGTGCCATATGCAGCGTTTGATACATACAAAGCCACTGTGTCACTACCGCTAGCCACAACTGCTTGTGTGTGCTCCATCACACCATACGCCATCTGCATTAAATTGCTTCTGGCTGGCTCTGTCTCATACTGCATGTGCTGCATTAATCCTGTGTTGTCACACATCCTGCTGTTCTACCTGGTTATTAAACCAATCCCTAGTTAAGCTATTCATTGCATGGGCTAACCTCCATCACAAACCGCTGACACCTATCAACATGCCAATAAAAATGACCCTGCCCAAATGAGCTTACAGCGATTTTATAGCATACTGTATGGTTACTAGCATAAAACTATTTACTACCATTAAAACTTTGCTAATACCCATTGTGATGGAGTGTGCCACTCCTATGTCACAGACTATGTGATGATGGTACAGTATAGCAACATGGTCAGTCACAAATAAGTCCTCTAAGCACAATATTGTGGCAGAGCTCACACACTGATGGGGATATGGTCGTTAGGTCGACACAACTTAGGTCGAAAGTCATAAGGTCGACCACTGAAGGTCGACATGGGCATTAGGTCAACATGTACTAGGTCGACAGGTCAAAAGGTCGCCATGAGTTTTCTTTAAAAAAAATAACTTTTTGGACTTTTTCATACTTTATGATCTACGTGGACTATAATTGGGAATGGTAAGCGAGGCACCTTGCCTGAAGCATGGTGAGTGAAGCGAGCCATGCGAGGGGACACGGTGCACTAATTGGGGTTCCCAGTCACTTTACGAAGAAAGCAACACCAAAAACAGTCCAAAAACTCATGTCAACATTTTCACCTTTTGACCTAGTACATGTCGACCTAATAACCATGTCGACCTAGTACATGTCAACCTAATGCCCATGTCGACTTTCAGTGGTCGACCTAATGACTGTCGACCTAAGTTGAGTCGACCCAACGACCCATACCCCACTGATGAGTAACAATACAAAATGCATGATGGCCAGGTGTGATGATGCCATGTACATAGTGTGGCCACATGTGATCACCGCACACAGGTAAGATCAGTAAGGATAATGGATGAGCTTTATGAACCCAAGCTACCTTAGACAGTTCTCTCCTTCATCAGAATACAGGAACTGCAAGTATTGCCCTTTTCCCAATCTCTTACTTTCCCTTTTCCCTCAGTTTCTTCTTTCCCACATCCCGCTGCACATGTTGGGAGGGGTTGCGGTTAAGATGCTGGCTATTGGGATCCTATCAGTGGAATCCTGATACCTGTCAGTATGATGACAGAGTCAGGAGACCGACGCTGGAATCCCAACTGCTAGTATAGCGGACAGGTTAGCGCGGGGTGGTTTTAGGATATGGGGGGTTAGGGTTAGGCTGCGCTTGGGGAGGTTAGGGTTAGAAAACCAGGGGGAGGTTAGCTTTAGGAACTAAGGGTGAGGGTTAAGATTCGGCTGCGGGGAAGTGGGGGTTAGATTTAGGCACCACAAGGGGAGGTTAGGGTAAGGGACTAAGGGGACTGTTAGGGGGTAGGGGAGAGGGGAAACATACTTACCTTGCCTCTGTTGGGATTTCACATATTAGGATGCCGGTGTTGGTATTGTGACCACCACCACCAACTTTGTGGTCAGCGGTGAGGTCACTTTCGGTCAACCGCTGAGCAGAAAGTTCCCACCATTGGTTACAATGGAGCGCATAGGTGCTACATTGTAACACTGCCGTGTGCCGCCTGTCAGACAGTACAGGAGCACACAGCCGATCAGGAGGGTGCTACAACGTGGCGCTCCCTGATTGGCTGAAGAAACCCACTTAGACATCAGTCAGAGTGGGTTTCTGGCATTCAGGGAAAGGGGACCCATGTGAAAACATGGGTCCCCTTTCAGTGCGTGGCTCGGGTCTCCGTTTTTTTGTTTTAATCAAGTACGTGGATTACAAAAGGATTATCCGAGGAGCCTGGTACCCTGGATCTGGTGAGTATAATTTATTCAACAGGTACCCCATGGATTCTACTGGAGAAGAGGACCGACCCTCGTGTGAACATAAGGTAAGTATGTATGTATGTTTGTGTGGATGCATGTAATAAAACTTTACTTTCAAGGTGTGTGTGTATTGTCTTTTTTTGGGTATTTTTTTAGTAGTAGTACTACAGGTACCAGCGGGCCCGTTTTTCCGCCGCATGCTGGTACTTGTGGTTCTCCAAGTACCAGCTTGCGGGGGAGGCTTGCTGGGCCTTGTAGTACTGCTACTAAAAACAATATCAATCACTTTTACAAAAAGGCTATCAGCCCCCCATCCGCAGCCCATTGGATGGGGGGGACAGCCTCGGGCTTCACCCCTGGCCCTTGGGTGGCTGGGGGGGAAACCCCTTGATTTAAGGGGTCCCCACTCCCCCAGGGTACCCCGGCCAGGGGTGACTAGTTGGATATTTGATGCCACGGCCGCAGGGCACTGTATAAAAGTGACCCCCGGCTGTGGCATTATCTGTCCAGCTAGTGGAGCCCGGTGCTGGTTTTAAAAATACGGGGGACCC
This sequence comes from Pseudophryne corroboree, assembly GCF_028390025.1. NCBI lineage: Eukaryota > Metazoa > Chordata > Amphibia > Anura > Myobatrachidae > Pseudophryne > Pseudophryne corroboree. The sequence goes on along the minus strand of NC_086444.1, from coordinate 948,534,278 downwards.
CTACGCTTTTTGTCCCCCGTATTTTTGGAACCAGGCGCAGAGCCCGATGCTGGTTGCTTAAATATGGGGGAACCCCTGTCATTTTTTTCCCCATATTTCTGCAACCAGGATCGGCTCAAAGAGCCCGAGGCTGGTTATGCTTAGGAGGGGGTACCCCACGCCATTTTTTTTAACAGTTTTACAGTGCTTATTTAAAAAAAAAAAGAACCCCAGCACGGATCACACAAATCCGGCCGAGATTCATTTAGAAAAAGTCGGCAGTGTTTTGCTAATCACTGCCGTAAAAAACTAAAAAAAAACACGAATGACATCGACATCGGAAAACCCGAAAATGCAGAATACGGCAGCTTAGTAAATTCGTCGTAATAAATTCAAAAAGTTGCAGTTTTACACTTTCGATGTAATTCGTGATTATTCTCCCACCAAATCGGGAGAATTACAAATGTTAGTAAATATACTCCAAGGAATTAAAAAATAAACATTCCAGATAAAATTGTAGCAAATATATTACACAAATATCTTAATTTTTTAAATAAGCAAAAGCACCTGTAGGAATATAAAATAAATAGCTCAATTGTCAAATAACACATAGTTACTAATTAAAATTTATAAATACAAATAAAGCCACAAAATTAAACAATATGTCAATGAATGATACATCTTGTAACAGAAAATAGAAATAATAATAATAATAATAATAATAATAATAATACAAATTGAAAGCTGCAGCTAATAAAATATTTTTCTTGTATTATTGATGACAATATAAATAAAGTATACATGACTTGGCCCAGTAGTATTGTTATATTTAATTATTATTATTATCCTTTATATATATGGAGCCACAAGGGTTCTGCAGCGCCCAATTACAGAGTACATATGCACATAATCAAAACAGGAAAACAGTGACTTACAGTTGAAGACAATATCGGACAAGTACAGGGTAACTAAGCATAACTATATCAGTAGACGACCCTGAGATAAGTATCAAGGTGGCCGAGAACTACAGGATTTGGGCAGTTGAGGATTATTAAAGTAAGAAAAGGATTAGCACATGAGGGAAGGGAGCCCTACTCGTGAGAGCTTACATTCTAAAGGGGGGGAGCAGACAGACAGGGGTGACACAGATAGGGTAGACAGAGCATGGGACAGTGGGTTAGGATGAGATTTGGCTGGGTTTGGTAAAGAAGTGGGTCTTGAGAGCCCGTTTGAAGTTCTGTAAAGAGGTGGAGAGTCTGAGGGGGAGAGGTAGAGAATTCCAGAGTAAGGGAGCAGCACGTGAAATATCTTGGAGGTAGTTGTGGGAGGAAGTAATCAGAAGACAGGAGAGTCAGCGTGCATTAGCAGAGCGAAGAGGACGGGTGGGAGAGTAAAGGGAGATAAGGTCAGAGATGTAAATGGGAGAGTAGTGGGTGAGTGCTTTGTAAGTGAGTGTGAGAAGTTTGAATTGGATTCTGAATGGGACGTAGTGTGTTTTGTGAGGAAGATGAGCCGGCTGCAGCATTGAGGATAGATTTGAGTGGAGAGTGGTAATTATCAAAGAGGCCAGTTACAGTAGGAGGAGATTACAGTAATCAAGTCTGGAAATAATCAGTGAGTGGATAATGGTCTTGTTGGCATCCTGGGTGAGAAAGGGTCTGATCCTGGAAATGTTTTTGAGATGAAAATTACAATTTTGTGAGAGGTGCTGAATGTGTGGTTTGAAGGAGAGGGAGGAGTCAAGGATTACGCCAAGACAGCGTACTTAGGGGCTAGAGGAGATAGTCGTGCCATCAGTGGATAATGAGATTGTGGGAGGTGATGTTGTGCGGGAGGGTGGGAAGATGATCAGCTCAGTCTTGGACATGTTGAGTTTAAGAAAGCGCTGGGACATCCAGGAAGAGATAGCAGAGAGACAGTTGGAGGTACGAGTGAGGAGAGCTGGGGAGAGATCAGGGGAGGAAAGGTAGATTTGAGTGTCATCAGCATAGAGGTGATATTGGAAGTTAAAAAAAAGTAATGAGTTCACCTAAAGAGGAAGTATAGAGAGAGAAAAGGAGAAGACCAAGAACAGAACCTTGGAGGACAACAACAGTTAGTGGAAGTGGGGGGGGGGAGGTGGAGCCATGAGAGGAGACAGAGAAGGAACGATCAGAGAGGTAGGAGGACAGCCAGGAGCGGGCAGTATCACGCAGACCAAGCGAGTGAAGGATTTGCAGAAGGAGAGGGTGGTCCACAGTGTCAAAAGCAGCAGAGAGGTCAAGAATAATACACTGACACTTATAAAAATTTAAAAACAATAGCATTTTACACAATATCTATAACAAAATAAAAATAAGATATGTTACAACATATCAATTAAAGGTGTTTTTACAATAATAATTACCTGTGACCACACCAACTGCAGCAAAATGGCATCTACTATTACAGACTGAACTCATCCAGCCATGCTGCAGTCAGCCTTCACTTATTGTAGTATTTCTCTTTGAGGGCCTTATTCAGCTTCATTTGCAGTTTTGCAAAATCACAAATCATCCAATCATTCGATGAATGCGAATGCAAATCCGCAATATGTGATTCTTCTGCAAACGCATCATGCCGGGATGCGATCGCAGGCTGATTGACAGGCAGCGGGTGCACACCCGCTGCCTGTCAATCAGCCTGCGATCGTATCCAGGCATGATGCATTTGCAGAAGAATCAAATGGGCCTACAGATGGCTATTGTGGGTTGTGGTTGAGAAAAAGCAGTGCTGCATGACCAATTTTCGGGGCGTGCATCTGACGTTAGCTGGAATCCTGTGACTTGCGCCTGGTGCAATTGCATTCTCATTATTCTGAGTAGCCCTGGGTCATCTGCAACTGTCGATGGTGCTCAATTTTTGCAATGCATTCATAATCCTGTAACTGCATTCACAGAATTGCGAACGCACCGGTGGGCAGCTTGCTCTGTGCTGGGCGGACTTTCAACATGCTGGGCAGTTCTTGCCTGTGTTAATCCATTTGTATACTTTTAGTCAGTGTTACACACTAAAAGCATATACTACTATGTATAGTAGGGATGTAGTTGTGTGACCGGTGGTCAGCAGACCGCCAGTCACAATACCGACGCCGGGATCCTACCCCCTCACAATTCCTACAGATATTCATGGCTTTAATAATTAAACACCTATAACTGGGTAACACAATGCTTTTATTTTTTGTTTTTATACAGAAAAGGAATTGTTACTTTGGATTTACTGTACCACAATTTAAGTCTAATTAAATCTTATTCATTTTGTCATAAATAGCACATTTAATTTACCCTTACTTTACATGTTGTAGTTATCTTTTGCTATTGGGCCTGGGTCTTTGGTTTGTTTTACCTTTTTGCCTGCTAAATCCCAATTCCAAAATTGCTGAAAATTTGCGATATTGGGCAAATTGCTGTTCATTCCCTGTCCCCCGTAATTGTAAATGAGACAGAAATGTAATGTAACTACAAATTTGACTTGCCACACGCTACTGTTGTATGTGAAATCAAATGCTTGTGGTGATTTATGTACTTCTCTGAAAGCTGATCCTCATTCCACTTCCTGTCATCCTACCAAGCCACTTCCTGTGCAGGCACTCATTTCTAACATGAATAAGATGTGAACATACAGTATGCTTCATAAAATAACCATTTCTTCTTACTTAATGTAAATAAGATACCAGCTTTGTTACTGAACCCTACAAGTGGTTTCTGAAAATGAAATTCAGCCATTGTTAGTTGCAACAAGATAAGCAAATCCGTCTCATGTTTGACATGTTATTATTATTATACTTTTTTTATATGGTTCCACATGGGATCCGCAGCGCCCAATTACAGAGCACATAAACAAATTAGCAATACAAGAAAACAGTGACTTATTGGGGGTCATTCTGACCCGATCGCACGCTGCAGTTTTTCGCAGCATGCGCCAGCGACACAGTGCGCTGGCGCATGGCTGCCCGTCGCTGCGCTATGATCGCCTCTGCCTGACTGACAGGCAGAGACGGTCGATGGGTGGGAGAGGCGAAACGGCAGCATTTGGCCGCCGTTTCCTGGGAGTGGCGTGGCCGGACCGTGCAGGGAGTGGCCTGCAGCGGCTGCGTGATGTCACAAGCAGCCACTGCGGGCCGGGGAGTGAAGAGTAGCTCCCGGCCAGCACGCTAAAGCAGCGCTGGCCGGGAGCTACTCTTGAAGTGCAAAGACATCGCTGCTGTGCGATGCCTTTGCCCTTCTGCGGGGGAGGGAAAGGCTGGCACTGACATGCGGGGCGGAATAGCCCTGTGCTGGGCGTCCCCCCGCATGTCTGAGTTCATGATCGTAGCTGTGCTAAATTAAGCACAGCTACGATCAACTCGGAATGACCCCTATAGTTCAAGACAATAAAGGACAAGTACAGGGTATATAAATATTGCTGCATTAGCAGCTGACACTGAAATAAGTATGAGGTGGCAGAAAACCGAAGGATTTGGTGCTGTCAAATGGAGTATTAAAAGATAGGTTAAGTAAGAGACGGTAAAGCACATGAGGGAACAGGGCCCTGCTTGTGAAAGCTATACAAGAACCCAAAAATTCACATGTAATTTAGCAAATAAAGTGCCTTTAATAGACTAATAGCGAGATAGGTGCCAAAGGGAGAAGTGGACAGATCACACTGCACTAAGACCACCAGTCCATGATATTACAGAGGAGGTACATTAAAACACAGGGTGATAGTGTCACACTATCTGTACGACGCTTATTATATACTGTATGTGTATATAGTGACCAGATCTTTGATGAAACAGGAAAAAAAGAACATATTTAGGAAATGGTTGTCTGGTACTGTTTGTAATATTGTATGATATGCTCATGTAAGTTCATGGGTGACGTAAATCCTGCAACGTAAATAATACAATGTGAAATTCCTACAAAATGAACAGTATACTGCAGATTACTGTATGTGTATAAGATATATAAATATCATTTAACAAACACCTGCAAAGCAACAGACATAAAGGCAATGGCCCTCATTCCGAGTTGTTCGCTCGCAAGGCGAATGTAGCAGAGTTACACACGCTAAGCCGCCGCCTACTGGGAGTGAATCTTAGCTTCTTAAAATTGCGACCGACGTACGCGCAATATTGCGATTACAAACGAGTTAGCAGTTTCAGAGTAGCTCCAGACTTACTCTGCCTGTGCGATCATTTCAGTGCTTGTCGTTCCTGGTTGACGTCACAAACACACCCAGCGTTCGCCCAGGCACTCCCACCGTTTCCCCGGCCACTCCTGCGTTTTTTCCGGAAACGGTAGCGTTTTCAGCCACACGCCCCTGAAACGCCATGTATCCGCCCAGTAACACCCATTTCCTGTCAATCACATTACGATCGCCGGAGCGAAGAAAAAGCCGTGAGTAAAAATACTTTCTTCATAGTAAAGTTACTTGGCGCAGTCGCAGTGCGAACATTGCGCATGCGTACTAAGCGGATTTTCACTGCGATGCGATGAAAAATACCGAGCGAACAACTCGGAATGAGGGCCAATATTTTAATTGCAGCATATTCCTGGGGATGTGTTTCTCTGGTTCCATGTGGAAATAAGGGTGCAAGTAAACTATGATGCTGATGTAATACAGAAAAAAATCCACAAGTGAAGGCGCTCAGTGTTGTCTCACTTACACCAAATTGACAAAATATAAATATATACTTAATGTCCAAATAAGGATAAAATCAGTCCCACAGTTGAGAAAGTCCTTTCTTAAAATCCTCTGTTTACGCTCCCACCGTGAAGACCTCTGTTCCCAGTAGTCACTCAAGAAGATATGAAATAGAAACAACACAAAATCATAGTGTAGTACGTCTCAAGCTGTTTTCACACAGTGGCAAATAGAAATGCTAGAGAACCAATGCGTACCCTACTCACAATATGTAAGGTAACTATCCTCATATAAAGGTATCTTTAGTGATGGTGCAGATGTAACAATTGTCAAATTATGCGTACCATACTCACTTCTCCAAAAGCAGTACTCCTCACATCACGGTTTCTTTAGATGTTCCATGCCGGATCCCTCCTCATTCAAATAAAGGAGTATATACTGATAAAAAGGGTTTTATTTAAAACATATAGGCAATAACCATATGTAAGTCACAACTAATAACGATGCTGTTGACAGGTATAGCCGTCGGCCGAAAACAGCAAATACCCTGTCTGGTGTTTATAACATCAATTACAGAGGGAAAAAAATGGATATGCCTATAGAACACTCTTCCTACGTGTTTCTACCCTCTGGGGGTCTTTATCAAGGAACAAGAGTGCTGAACGAACAAACATATTTAAGTCCAAGAACAGGAAATTGAAACAATCAGATTTGCAATTTGGAAAACGGGTTGCCATGGCAACACGTTTCCACGTGTACCCAGCATTCCCTATGTTGATAATTGCTACTTCCTTCATAGAACACAGACAGCTGGAAAACATGCCAGCAGTCTGTTTGCCCTTAGTTGCGGTCACTTCCGCCCCGCGTTGCCATGGAAACCGCTCCCCGAGCCGGACACCCGTCCGTCTCTGGCGCGCGTCATTTCCACTATCCATCCCCATGGCAACCCGTCAACACAACAATGCGTGCGGCCAATCACACCGAACGCGCTGTGTATCACTGACAGCCAAAAAGGAAGCTGGTGCCCTGATATCACTAGAGTACCACTCGTGTGATATCATACATGCGGCTATAGAATGTTTGACTGCTGGAAATCATACCAGCCCGTCTGACTGCCCTTAGATGCGGAGACATCCGCCCCGCGTTGTCATGGGAACCACTCCCAACCCGTAATCTCAAAAGCGCGTGCGGCCAATTATACCGGACGCGCTGTGTGTCAACGACAGGCAGCCCACAATGAGCTACTGCCCTGATGTCACTGAAGTTTCACTCATATAGTAATATATATGCGGCTTTAGCGTTTTTGCCATATGTAAATGCTGGGCACCTCGTCTCCATAGCAACCCGTCCTCATACATAAAAAATATATATATAGCATAAAAGAAATATAAAAAGGCGTTAGCTAAAAGGACAATACCTACAAGAACCACCTTAGTTCAAACTCATGGTTCAAACCATCTGGTGCCATAGTTTGAAGATTGAAAATCCACTGCATCTAATTTTTAGCTAACCTATTGTCCCTATTATTATTGCGCCACTGATCCCTTGTTAACTCAATGCCCCAAAAGGCCAAAATATGATCAGTGGAGCATCCATGAGTGGACATAAGTGTAAGGGGCATTAAGTGTTGCACTACTACTGTGGGCAATCTGTGTGGCACTTCTAATGTGGGTATTATGTGTGGCATGACTACCGTAGGCATTATGTGTAAGGGGAGCAATTACTGTGAGCGTTCTGTGTGGCACGACTGCTGTGAGCATTCTGTGTGGCACAACTGCTGTGGGCATTCTGTGTGGCACTACTACTGTGGGCATTCTGTCTGTGTGGCACATCTACTGTGGGCGTTCTGTGTGGCACAACTACTGTGGACGTTATGTGTGACAACTTCTGTGGGCATTATGTGTGGCATGACTACTGTGGGCATTATGTGTGGCATGACTACTGTGAGCATTATGTGTAAGTGGCGCTATTATGGCAGCTGTTCTGTGTGGCAGTTCTACTGTGGGCGTTCTGTGTGGCACGACTACTGTGGGCATTTTGTGTAAAAGGGACACTACTGTGGGTATTGTGTATAAGGAGAACTACTGTGTGTTGTAATGTGACTTAGGTACACTACTATTTGGTGCGGTATGAATCAAGGGCACTACATGTAGTATAATGCGAATTAGATTGCCTTACTATGTGGCGTAATTTGAATTGTGGGTACTACTGTGTGTCCATTCCCCCTCCATGTGAGATCACGCCCCTTTGGCATGCACTGTCCCTTTATTACGTATTTATTGTTTGCAGGGGGGCACCGAACACCCTATCACCGGCCCTATCTATCTATCTATCTATCTATCGTTCCCAAACTTTTTTGAATCATGGCACCCTAGAGCAGCGGTGGCCAACCTGAGGCTCTTGAGCCACATGTGGCTCTTTCTTTCTTCAAATGTGGCTCCGAACACACAAAGTCACATGACCACAACAGATCCGGTAACCACTGCTCTCCAGAAAAACACGCAGCAGCACTATGGGGACTTAGAACTGAGGGAGCCAGATACTAGAGATGAGACACCCACCAGCAAACAGAGGACACATAAGGGGCTGCTGCAATGGCATGAATTGGGGGAAGCTGAAGTGATACATGAGGGTGCTGGCTGAAGGGACAGGAGGGTGCTGGCTGAAGGGACAGGAGGGTGCTGGCTGAAGTGACAGGAGGGTGCTGGCTGAAGTAACAGGAGGGTGCTGGCTGAAGTTGGAGTGGAGTGACAAGAGGGTGCTGGTTGGAGTGACAAGAGGGTGCTGGTTGGAGTGACACATGGGGGAGCTGAAGTGTATTATGTGAATCTGGATTTTTCAATATATTTTACAGCAGGGGTTGCCAACCAGACAGAGAGAAAGAGCCCAAAAAAATGTGTTAGGTACGCCAAAGAGCCGACATCGAGCCGAAGGCGCACATACAAAAATGGGGTGTGGCCTTGTGCCTTCTAGGCCATGCCCCTGGTATAAAATACACTGAAAAAGCCAGATCCAGCATAAAATACATTGAAAAAGCCACTTCCACGTAAAATAATTGTAAAAACCAGATCCACATAAAATATATTGAAAAATCCAGATTCACATAATACACTTCAGCTCCCCCATGTGTCATTCCAACCAGCACCCTCCTGTTACTTCAGCCAGCACCCTCATGTGTCACTTCAGCTTCCCCCAATTCATGTCACTGCTAGAGATGAGCGCCTGAAATTTTTCGGGTTTTGTGTTTTGGTTTTGGGTTCGGTTCCGCGGCCGTGTTTTGGGTTCGACCGCGTTTTGGCAAAACCTCACCGAATTTTTTTTGTCGGATTCGGGTGTGTTTTGGATTCGGGTGTTTTTTTCAAAAAACCCTAAAAAACAGCTTAAATCATAGAATTTGGGGGTCATTTTGATCCCATATTATTATTAACCTCAAAAACCATAATTTCCACTCATTTTCAGTCTATTCTGAATACCTCACACCTCACAATATTATTTTTAGTCCTAAAATTTGCACCGAGGTCGCTGGATGACTAAGCTAAGCGACCCTAGTGGCCGACACAAACACCTGGCCCATCTAGGAGTGGCACTGCAGTGTCACGCAGGATGGCCCTTCCAAAAAACACTCCCCAAACAGCACATGACGCAAAGAAAAAAAGAGGTGCAATGAGGTAGCTGTGTGACTAAGCTCAGCGACCCAAGTGCCCGACACAAACACCGGGCCCATCTAGGAGTGGCACTGCAGTGTCACGCAGGATGTCCCTTCCAAAAAACCCTCCCCAAACAGCACATGACGCAAAGAAAAAAAGAGGCGCAATGAGGTAGCTGTGTGAGTAAGATTAGCGACCCTAGTGGCCGACACAAACAACGGGCCCATCTAGGAGTGGCACTGCAGTGTCACGCAGGATGTCCCTTCCAAAAAACCCTCCCCAAACAGCACATGACGCAAAGAAAAATAAAAGAAAAAAGAGGTTCAAGATGGAATTGTCCTTGGGCCCTCCCACCCACCCTTATGTTGTATAAACAGTACATGCACACTTTAACCAACCCATCATTTCAGTGACAGGGTCTGCCACACGACTGTGACTGATATGACGGGTTGGTTTGGACCCCCACCAAAAAAGAAGCAATTAATCTCTCCTTGCACAAACTGGCTCTACAGAGGCAAGATGTCCACCTCATCATCATCCTCCGATATATCACCGTGTACATCCCCCTCCTCACAGATTATCAATTCGTCCCCACTGGAATCCACCATCTCAGCTCCCTGTGTACTTTGTGGAGGCAATTGCTGCTGGTCAATGTCTCCGCGGAGGAATTGATTATAATTCATTTTAATGAACATCATCTTCTCCACATTTTCTGGATGTAACCTCGTACGCCGATTGCTGACAAGGTGAGCGGCGGCACTAAACACTCTTTCGGAGTACACACTTGTGGGAGGGCAACTTAGGTAGAATAAAGCCAGTTTGTGCAAGGGCCTCCAAATTGCCTCTTTTTCCTGCCAGTATAAGTACGGACTGTGTGACGTGCCTACTTGGATGCGGTCACTCATATAATCCTCCACCATTCTTTCAATGTTGAGAGAATCATATGCAGTGACAGTAGACGACATGTCCGTAATCGTTGTCAGGTCCTTCAGTCCGGACCAGATGTCAGCATCAGCAGTCGCTCCAGACTGCCCTGCATCACCGCCAGCGGGTGGGCTCGGAATTCTGAGCCTTTTCCTCGCACCCCCAGTTGCGGGAGAATGTGAAGGAGGAGATGTTGACAGGTCGCGTTCCGCTTGACTTGACAATTTTGTCACCAGCAGGTCTTTGCACCCCAGCAGACTTGTGTCTGCCGGAAAGAGAGATCCAAGGTAGGTTTTAAATCTAGGATCGAGCACGGTGGCCAAAATGTAGTGCTCTGATTTCAACAGATTGACCACCCGTGAATCCTTGTTAAGCGAATTAAGGGCTGCATCCACAAGTCCCACATGCCTAGCGGAATCGCTCCCTTTTAGCTCCTTCTTCAATGCCTCCAGCTTCTTCTGCAAAAGCCTGATGAGGGGAATGACCTGACTCAGGCTGGCAGTGTCTGAACTGACTTCACGTGTGGCAAGTTCAAAGGGCATCAGAACCTTGCACAACGTTGAAATCATTCTCCACTGCACTTGAGACAGGTGCATTCCACCTCCTATATCGTGCTCAATTGTATAGGCTTGAATGGCCTTTTGCTGCTCCTCCAACCTCTGAAGCATATAGAGGGTTGAATTCCACCTCGTTACCACTTCTTGCTTCAGATGATGGCAGGGCAGGTTCAGTAGTTTTTGGTGGTGCTCCAGTCTTCTGTACGTGGTGCCTGTACGCCGAAAGTGTCCCGCAATTCTTCTGGCCACCGACAGCATCTCTTGCACGCCCCTGTCGTTTTTAAAAAAATTCTGCACCACCAAATTCAAGGTATGTGCAAAACATGGGACGTGCTGGAATTTGCCCATATTTAATGCACACACAATATTGCTGGCGTTGTCCGATGCCACAAATCCACAGGAGAGTCCAATTGGGGTAAGCCATTCTGCGATGATCTTCCTCAGTTGCCGTAAGAGGTTTTCAGCTGTGTGCGTATTCTGGAAAGCGGTGATACAAAGCGTAGCCTGCCTAGGAAAGAGTTGGCGTTTGCGAGATGCTGCTACTGGTGCCGCCGCTGCTGTTCTTGCGGCGGGAGTCCATACATCTACCCAGTGGGCTGTCACAGTCATATAGTCCTGACCCTGCCCTGCTCCACTTGTCCACATGTCCGTGGTTAAGTGGACATTGGGTACAACTGCATTTTTTAGGACACTGGTGAGTCTTTTTCTGACGTCCGTGTACATTCTCGGTATCGCCTGCCTACAGAAGTGGAACCTAGATGGTATTTGGTAACGGGGGCACACTGCCTCAATAAATTGTCTAGTTCCCTGTGAACTAACGGCGGATACCGGACGCACGTCTAACACCAACATAGTTGTCAAGGACTCAGTTATCCGCTTTGCAACAGGATGACTGCTGTGATATTTCATCTTCCTCGCAAAGGACTGTTGGACAGTCAATTGCTTACTGGAAGTAGTACAAGTGGGCTTACGACTTCCCCTCTGGGATGACCATCGACTCCCAGCAGCAACAACAGCAGCGCCAGCAGCAGTAGGCGTTACACGCAAGGATGCATCGGAGGAATCCCAGGCAGGAGAGGACTCGTCAGAATTGCCAGTGACATGGCCTGCAGGACTATTGGCATTCCTGGGGAAGGAGGAAATTGACACTGAGGGAGTTGGTGGGGTGATTTGCGTGAGCTTGGTTACAAGAGGAAGGGATTTACTGGTCAGTGGACTGCTTCCGCTGTCGGCCCAAGTTTTTGAACTTGTCACTGACTTATTATGAATGCGCTGCAGGTGACGTATAAGGGAGGATGTTCCGAGGTGGTTAACGTCCTTACCCCTACTTATTACAGCTTGACAAAGGGAACACACGGCTTGACACCTGTTGTCCGCATTTCTGGTGAAATACTTCCACACCGAAGAGCTGATTTTTTTGGTATTTTCACCAGGCATGTCAACGGCCCTATTCCTCCCACGGACAACAGGTGTCTCCCCGGGTGCCTGACTTAAACAAACCACCTCACCATCAGAATCCTCCTGGTCAATTTCCTCCCCAGCGCCAGCAACACCCATATCCTCCTCATCCTGGTGTACTTCAACACTGACATCTTCAATCTGACTATCAGGAACTGGACTGCGGGTGCTCCTTCCAGCACTTGCAGGGGGCGTGCAAATGGTGGAAGGCGCATGCTCTTCACGTCCAGTGTTGGGAAGGTCAGGCATCGCAACCGACACAATTGGACTCTCCTTGTGGATTTGGGATTTCGAAGAACGCACAGTTCTTTGCGGTGCTACTGCTTTTGCCAGCTTGAGTCTTTTCATTTTTCTAGCGAGAGGCTGAGTGCCTCCATCCTCATGTGAAGCTGAACCACTAGCCATGAACATAGGCCAGGGCCTCAGCCGTTCCTTGCCACTCCGTGTGGTAAATGGCATATTGGCAAGTTTACGCTTCTCCTCCGACAATTTTATTTTAGGTTTTGGAGTCCTTTTTTTACTGATATTTGGTGTTTTGGATTTGACATGCTCTGTACTATGACATTGGGCATCGGCCTTGGCAGACGACGTTGCTGGCATTTCATCGTCTCGGCCATGACTAGTGGCAGCAGCTTCAGCACGAGGTGGAAGTGGATCTTGATCTTTCCCTAATTTTGGAACCTCAACATTTTTGTTCTCCATATTTTAATAGGCACAACTAAAAGGCACCTCAGGTAAACAATGGAGATGGATGGATACTAGTATACAATTATGGATGGACTGCCGAGTGCCGACACAGAGGTAGCTACAGCCGTGGACTACCGTACTGTACTGTGTCTGCTGCTAATATAGACTGATTGATAAAGAGATGTAGTAGTAGTATGTATGTATAAAGAAGAAAGAAAAAAAAACCACGGGTAGGTGGTATACAATTATGGACGGACTGCCCAGTGCCGACACAGAGGTAGCTACAGCCGTGGACTACCGTACTGTACTGTGTCTGCTGCTAATATAGACTGGTTGATAAAGAGATGTAGTAGTAGTAGTATGTATGTATAAAGAAGAAAGAAAAAAAAAACACGGGTAGGTGGTATACAATTATGGACGGACTGCCCAGTGCCGACACAGAGGTAGCTACAGCCGTGGACTACCGTACTGTACTGTGTCTGCTGCTAATATAGACTGGTTGATAAAGAGATGTAGTAGTAGTATGTATGTATAAAGAAGAAAGAAAAAAAAAACACGGGTAGGTGGTATACAATTATGGACGGACTGCCCAGTGCCGACACAGAGGTAGCTACAGCCGTGGACTACCGTACTGTACTGTGTCTGCTGCTAATATAGACTGGTTGATAAAGAGATGTAGTAGTAGTATGTATGTATAGAGAAGAAAGAAAAAAAAAACCACGGGTAGGTGGTATACAATTGTGGACGGACTGCCCAGTGCCGACACAGAGGTAGCTACAGCCGTGGACTACCGTACTGTACTGTGTCTGCTGCTAATATAGACTGGTTGATAAAGAGATGTAGTAGTAGTATGTATGTATAAAGAAGAAAGAAAAAAAAACCACGGGTAGGTGGTATACAATTATGGACGGACTGCCCAGTGCCGACACAGAGGTAGCTACAGCCGTGGACTACCGTACTGTACTGTGTCTGCTGCTAATATAGACTGGTTGATAAAGAGATGTAGTAGTAGTAGTATGTATGTATAAAGAAGAAAGAAAAAAAAACCACGGGTAGGTGGTATACAATTATGGACGGACTGCCCAGTGCCGACACAGAGGTAGCTACAGCCGTGGACTACCGTACTGTACTGTGTCTGCTGCTAATATAGACTGGTTGATAAAGAGATGTAGTAGTAGTATGTATGTATAAAGAAGAAAGAAAAAAAACCACGGGTAGGTGGTATACAATTATGGACGGACTGCCCAGTGCCGACACAGAGGTAGCTACAGCCGTGGACTACCGTACTGTACTGTGTCTGCTGCTAATATAGACTGGTTGATAAAGAGATGTAGTAGTAGTATGTATGTATAAAGAAGAAAGAAAAAAAAACACGGGTAGGTGGTATACAATTATGGACGGACTGCCCAGTGCCGACACAGAGGTAGCTACAGCCGTGGACTACCGTACTGTACTGTGTCTGCTGCTAATATAGACTGGTTGATAAAGAGATGTAGTAGTAGTAGTATGTATGTATAAAGAAGAAAGAAAAAAAAACCACGGGTAGGTGGTATACAATTATGGATGGACTGCCCAGTGCCGACACAGAGGTAGCTACAGCCGTGGACTACCGTACTGTACTGTGTCTGCTGCTAATATAGACTGGTTGATAAAGAGATGTAGTAGTAGTATGTATGTATAAAGAAGAAAGAAAAAAAAACCACGGGTAGGTGGTATACAATTATGGACGGACTGCCCAGTGCCGACACAGAGGTAGCTACAGCCGTGGACTACCGTACTGTACTGTGTCTGCTGCTAATATAGACTGGTTGATAAAGAGATGTAGTAGTAGTAGTATGTATGTATAAAGAAGAAAGAAAAAAAAACCACGGGTAGGTGGTATACAATTATGGACGGACTGCCCAGTGCCGACACAGAGGTAGCTACAGCCGTGGACTACCGTACTGTACTGTGTCTGCTGCTAATATAGACTGGTTGATAAAGAGATGTAGTAGTAGTATGTATGTATAAAGAAGAAAGAAAAAAAAACCACGGGTAGGTGGTATACAATTATGGACGGACTGCCCAGTGCCGACACAGAGGTAGCTACAGCCGTGGACTACCGTACTGTACTGTGTCTGCTGCTAATATAGACTGGTTGATAAAGAGATGTAGTAGTAGTAGTATGTATGTATAAAGAAGAAAGAAAAAAAAACCACGGGTAGGTGGTATACAATTATGGACGGACTGCCGAGTGCCGACACAGAGGTAGCTACAGCCGTGGACTACCGTACTGTACTGTGTCTGCTGCTAATATAGACTGGTTGATAAAGAGATGTAGTAGTAGTATGTATGTATAAAGAAGAAAGAAAAAAAAACCACGGGTAGGTGGTATACAATTATGGACGGACTGCCGAGTGCCGACACAGAGGTAGCTACAGCCGTGAACTACCGTACTGTGTCTGCTGCGACTGGATGATAAATAATGATATAAAAAATATATATATATCACTACTGCAGCCGGACAGGTATATATTATATAATGACGGACCTGCTGGACACTGTCTGTCAGCAGAATGAGTTTTTTATAGAATAAAAAAAAAAAACACCACACAAGTGAAGTCACACGACGAGTGTTTAACTTTTTCAGGCAATCACAATATAGTATACTATACTACTAACTATACTGGTGGTCAGTGTGGTCAGGTGGTCACTGGTCAGTCACACTGGCAGTGGCACTCCTGCAGCAAAAGTGTGCACTGTTTAATTTTAATAATAATATGTACTCCTGGCTCCTGCTATAACCTATAACTGGCACTGCAGTGCTCCCCAGTCTCCCCCACAATTATAAGATGTGTGAGCTGAGCACAGTCAGATACGAGTGTTTAACTTTTTCAGGCAATCACAATATAGTATACTATACTACTAACTATACTGGTGGTCAGTGTGGTCAGGTCACTGGTCAGTCACACTGGCAGTGGCACTCCTGCAGCAAAAGTGTGCACTGTTTAATTTTAATAATAATATGTACTCCTGGCTCCTGCTATAACCTATAACTGGCACTGCAGTGCTCCCCAGTCTCCCCCACAATTATAAGATGTGTGAGCTGAGCACAGTCAGATATATACATAGATGATGCAGCACACTGGGCTGAGCAGTGCACACAGATATGGTATGTGACTGAGTCACTGTGTATCGTTTTTTTCAGGCAGAGAACGGATATATTAAATAAAACTGCACTGTCTGGTGGTCACTGTGGTCAGTCACTAGTAAACTCTGCACTCTCTACAGTTCTACAGTACTCCTAAGCTCCAGTAAATCAGGTCAATCTCTCTCTCTCTCTCTTCTAATCTAAATGGAGAGGACGCCAGCCACGTCCTCTCCCTATCAATCTCAATGCACGTGTGAAAATGGCGGCGACGCGCGGCTCCTTATATAGAATCCGAGTCTCGCGAGAATCCGACAGCGTCATGATGACGTTCGGGCGCGCTCGGGTTAACCGAGCAAGGCGGGAAGATCCGAGTCGCTCGGACCCGTGAAAAAAAACATGAAGTTCGTGCGGGTACGGATTCAGAGAAACCGAACCCGCTCATCTCTAGTCACTGCAGCATCCCCTTATGTGTCCTCTGTTTGCTGGTGGGTGTCTCATCTCTAGTATCTGGCTCCCTCAGTTCTAAGTCCTCATAGTGCTGCTGCGTGTTTTTCTGGAGAGCAGTGGTTACCGGATCTGTTGTGGTCATGTGACTTTGTGTGTTAGGAGCCGCATTTGAAGAAAGAAAGAGCCGCATGTAGCTCAAGAGCCACAGGTTGGCCACCACTGCCCTAGAGTATCAGATATTTTTTCATGGCACCCCTACTCCAAAAGTTTCTTATTGAGAAATGTAGAAAGAAATATTAAATTAAGTAAACTGTGTTTATATGTCATCCTTAGGTTCATTTGTGTGGAGAGGAACAATATTTGCTTCTGTTGGTCCATATATTTTATGATTGACAGCAGGCCCGGCGCTACCCGCTCAGCGAAGGGATGCAGTGCAAGGAGGCGCTGGGATGGAGAGGCGCTCCCCCGGCTCTGCATCCCTTCCCTGCTGCGCCGTCCTGTCCACCCTGCTGCTGCTGCCAGCCAGAGGCGTAACTAGCTCAGGCTGCCGTGGCAGGCCCTGCAGAGGGGGGCTCCACCGGCCCCTGCACGGCCGCTTGCCCCATGCGCCCACCACCACCAGAGCACTGAGCATGACCGTGATGTGTCATGCTCCCCTGTCTAAACAGCCTGCTGCGCTGCCTGCCGCCTCAGCCCGCTGGCTCCCGGCTCCCACTACTAGGTAAGGGGAGGGGGGTGAGTGGAGGTGAATGTATGGCGGATGCTGGTTGGCTGAGAATTGCTGTCTCTCAGCCAACCAGCGGCCTGTTACCATGGTAAGGCCACTGACGAGGCAGAGAGCTGTTCCCGGCTCTTCCTGTCCTCCGCGCTCGGCGTTCAATCTCCTTCCTCTGCTACATGTGAAGTGGTTCCCAGCTCTCCCTGGTGATAGCGCTGCTGAGGATGCTGGGTCCCTTTTGTGATCCTTCTGGCTCTGGAGCACCAGGGACCTGTCTGCAGGGATGTTGATGCTGCTCCCCACGGTGCACTGCCAGTGTTCATGGTGAGTGCCTGAGCTTGGCACCACTCTGCTCCCTGTGCCCCTTTCTCTCCCCTATGTGGCCCAACTCTCCCCTCTGTGGCCCCACTCTCCCCCCATGGCCCCACTCTCCCCACTGTGGCTCCTACTCTAGCCCCTGCAGCCTCACTCTACCCTCTGTAACCCCACTCTGCTCCCTGTGCCCCCAACTCTCCCGCTGTTGCCCCATTCTCCCCATTGTGGCCCCAGTGGCCCCTCTCCACCCCCTTTGGCTCCACTTCCACCACTGTGGCCCCATTCTCCCCACTGTGGACCCCACTCTCCCCTCTGTGGCCTCATTCTCCCAACTGTGTCCGCATCCCCCCCTCTGTGTCCCCCACTCTGCTCCCTGTGCCCCAACTCTCCCCACTGATGGTGTGCTGAGTGATGACAGGGGGCAAGTGAGGGTGTGCTGAGTGACGACGACAGGGGTTTGGTGAGGGTGTGCTGAGTGACGATGACGGGGTAGGTGAGGGTGTGCTGAGTGACGGGACGGGGTAGGTGATGGTGTGCTGAGTGATGACTCAGGGTAGGTGATGGTGTGCTGAGTGACAACACAGGGGGTAGGTGATGGTGTGCTGAGAGACGACACAAGTGGTAGGTGATGGTTGCTGAGAGATGACACGGGGTTAGGTGATGGTGTGCTGAGAGATGTAGGGGGCAGAATGTGAGTCTGGTTGAATCGCTGTTATATGTTGCCAACCTTGTTAATATTCCTACACAACCAGGCATCTTCTGGACGATATGATCTCCTACATAACTAGTGAATACCGACTGAAGATGCTGTCTGCCTCAGAGGATACATTTCTCCAGAGGTTCCACATTGTGAGAAACCATCATACAGGTAAGGTGCGTGTGCAATTGAAAAGAATGTTTCATTTGTGACGTATCATGTCGGCAAGCCCTAATTTCAGTGGCCATGCCCCCTCTGGTGCGTGACCATGCCCCATCTGGTGTGTGACCATGCCCACTTTTTTGCGCGCACATAGCTTAAATTATGAATCTTTGGGGAAGGCGCCATTAATAATCTTGCCCTGGGCTCCAAAAACCCTTGTTACGCCTCTGCTGCCAGCTGCTATGCCTGTCACTGCATGACAGGCAGCAGCGTCGACAGCATGAAACGCCTAATGCTCTCCCCTCACCTGTGTGACAGCGGCTGTGTACATATCAGAGGAGGGGGCGGGGCTATAAGGACCAGAATGAGGCGGAGCTAAATGGGTTAGAAGGGGGCGGAGCTACATAGACCAGGCTGCTGTACAGAGGGAGACTGGAGAGTAATTACAGTGGCTTAGGTAAGTGGAGGGTGAAAGAGAAATGTATGTGTGTGTGTATGGTGTGTGTGTGTGTGTGTGTGTGTGTGTGTGTGTGTGTGTGTGTGTGTGTGTGTGTGTGTGTGTGTGTGTGTGTGTGTGTGTGTGTGTGTGTGTGTGTATGGTGGGTGTGTATGTGTGTGTATATTAGTGATGTGCATCGGAAATTTTTCGGGTTTTGGTTTTGGATTCGGTTCCGCGGCCGTGTTTTGGATTGGGACGCGATTTGTCAAAACCTCCCTGAAAATTTTTTGTCGGATTCGGGTGTGTTTTGGATTTGGGTGTTTTTTTACAAAAAACCCTCAAAAACAGCTTAAATCATAGAATATGGGGGTCATTTTGATCCCATAGTATTATTAACCTCAATAACCATAATTTCCACTTATTTTCAGTCTATTCTGAACACCTCACACCTCACAATATTATTTTTAGTCCTAAAATTTGCACTGAGGTCGCTGGATGGCTAAGCTAAGCAACACAAGTGTTCAACACAAACACCAGGCCCATCTAGGAGTGGCACTGCAGTGTCAGGCAGGATGGCACTTCAAAAAAATAGTCCCCAAACAACACATGATGCAAAGAAAAAAAGAGGCGCACCAAGGTCGCTGTGTGACTAAGCTAAGCGACACAAGTGGGCGACACAAACACCTGGCCCATCTAGGAGTGGCACTGCAGTGTCAAACAGGATGGCACTTCAAAAAATAGTCCCCAAACAGCACATGATGCAAAGAAAAAAAGAGGCGCAATGAGGTAGCTGTGTGACTAAGCTAAGCGACCCAAGTGGCCGACACAAACACCTGGCCCATCTAGGAGTGGCACTGCAGTGTCAGACAGGATGGCACTTCAAAAAAATAGTCCCCAAACAGCACATGATGCAAAGAAAAAAAAGAGGCGCACCAAGGTCGCTGTGTGACTAAGCTAAGCGACACAAGTGGCCGACACAAACACCTGGCCCATCTAGGAGTGGCACTGCAGTGTCAGGCAGGATGGCACTTCAAAAAAATTGTCCCCAAACAGCACATGATGCAAAGAAAAATGAAAGAAAAAAGAGGTGCAAGATGGAATTCTCCTTGGGCCCTCCCACCCACCCTTATGTTGTATAAACAGGACATGCACACTTTAACGAACCCATCATTTCAGCGACAGGGTCTGCCACACGACTGTGACTGAAATGACTGGTTGGTTTGGGCCCCCACCAAAAAAGAAGCAATCAATCTCTCCTTGCACAAACTGGCTCTACAGAGGCAAGATGTCCACCTCATCATCATCCTCCGATTCCTCACCCCTTTCACTGTGTACATCCCCCTCCTCACAGATTATTAATTCGTCCCCACTGGAATCCACCATCTCAGATCCCTGTGTACTTTCTGGAGGCAATTGCTGGTGAATGTCTCCACGGAGGAATTGATTATAATTCATTTTGATGAACATCATCTTCTCCACATTTTCTGGAAGTAACCTCGTACGCCGATTGCTGACAAGGTGAGCGGCTGCACTAAACACTCTTTCGGAGTGCACACTGGAGGGAGGGCAACTTTGGTAGAATAAAGCCAGTTTGTGCAAGGGCCTCCAAATTGCCTCTTTTTCCTGCCAGTATACGTACGGACTGTCTGACGTGCCTACTTGGATGCGGTCACTCATATAATCCTCCACCATTCTTTCAATGGTGAGAGAATCATATGCAGTGACAGTAGACGACATGTCAGTCATCGTTGGCAGGTCCTTCAGTCCGGACCAGATGTCAGCACTCGCTCCAGACTGCCCTGCATCACCGCCAGCAGGTGGGCTCGGAATTCTTAGCCTTTTCCTCGCACCCCCAGTTGCGGGAGAATGTGAAGGAGGAGATGTTGACGGGTCAAGTTCCGCTTGACTTGACAATTTTCTCACCAGCAGGTCTTTGAACCTCTGCAGACTTGTGTCTGCCGGAAAGAGAGATACAACGTAGGTTTTAAATCTAGGATCGAGCACGGTGGCCAAAATGTAGTGCTCTGATTTCAACAGATTGACCACCCGTGAATCCTGGTTAAGCGAATTAAGGGCTCCATCCACAAGTCCCACATGCCTAGCGGAATCGCTCTGTTTTAGCTCCTCCTTCAATGTCTCCAGCTTCTTCTGCAAAAGCCTGATGAGGGGAATGACCTGACTCAGGCTGGCAGTGTCTGAACTGACTTCACGTGTGGCAAGTTCAAAGGGTTGCAGAACCTTGCACAATGTTGAAATTATTCTCCACTGTGCTTGAGTCAGGTGCATTCCCCCTCCTTTGCCTATATCGTGGGCAGATGTATAGGCTTGAATGGCCTTTTGCTGCTCCTCCATCCTCTGAAGCATATAGAGGGTTGAATTCCACCTCGTTACCACCTCTTGCTTCAGATGATGGCAGGGCAGGTTCAGGACTGTTTGCTGGTGCTCCAGTCTTCGGCACGCGGTGGCTGAATGCCGAAAGTGGCCCGCAATTCTTCGGGCCACCGACAGCATCTCTTGCACGCCCCTGTCGTTTTTTAAATAATTCTGCACCACCAAATTCAATGTATGTGCAAAACATGGGACGTGCTGGAATTTGCCCAGATGTAATGCACGCACAATATTGGTGGCGTTGTCCGATGTCACAAATTCCCAGGAGAGTCCAATTGGGGTAAGCCATTCTGCGATGATGTTCCTCAGTTTCCGTAAGAGGTTGTCAGCTGTGTGCCTCTTATGGAAAGCGGTGATACAAAGCGTAGCCTGCCTAGGAACGAGTTGGCGTTTGCGAGATGCTGCTACTGGTGCCGCCGCTGCTGTTCTTGCTGCGGGAGGCTATACATCTACCCAGTGGGCTGTCACAGTCATATAGTCCTGAGTCTGCCCTGCTCCACTTGTCCACATGTCCGTGGTTAAGTGGACATTGGGTACAACTGCATTTTTTAGGACACTGGTGACTCTTTTTCTGAGGTCTGTGTACATTTTCGGTATCGCCTGCCTAGAGAAATGGAACCTAGATTGTATTTGGTACCGGGGACACAGTACCTCAAACAAGTCTCTAGTTGCCTCTGAATTAACGGTGGATACCGGAACCACGTTTCTCCCCACCCAGGCTGACAAGACCTGAGTTATCCGCTTTGCAGCAGGATGACTGCTGTGATATTTCATCTTCCTCGCAAAGGACTGTTGGACAGTCAATTGCTTACTGGAAGTAGTACAAGTGGTCTTCCGACTTCCCCTCTGGAATGACGATCGACTCCCAGCAGCAACAACAGCAGCGCCAGCAGCAGTAGGCGTTACACTCAAGGATGCATCGGAGGAATCCCAGGCAGCAGAGGACTCGTCAGACTTGCCAGTGACATGGCCTGCAGGACTATTGGCTTTCCTGTGTAAGGTGGAAATTGACACTGAGGGAGTTGGTGGTGTGGTTTGCAGGAGCTTGGTTACAAGAGGAAGGGATTTAGTGGTCAGTGGACTGCTTCTGCTGTCATCCAAAGTTTTTGAACTTGTCACTGACTTCTTTTTTTTTTAAATTCTTTATTTATACGTGGTTGGGCACATAGAGAAAACATTACATGAATACATGGGACAGGTGGCCAACGTAGCCAGTGTCCATTATAGACCACAAATTTTCAAGTAAGTAACAGGGTTAGTCAATGTAGAGAGAACAATAAACTTCAAACGTGGAATTCGGGGGGGGGGGGGGGGGAGGGGACGTGGGGGGGGGAACCACAGTAAAGTCCGTACATGATATATATCCTGGAGATGACAAGATCGGAAGAAAAGGGAAGAGGAGGGTCAAAGAGGAAACAGGAGCAGACAGGATAAAGGGAAGAGAGAGAGTGGAGAGAGAGGGAAGAAAAGAGAAGGAGGTATGTCGGAAGGAGAGATAATAGGAAGTGCCCATGGGTCTACGGAGAGGGCCAGAAGCATGGGGGGAGGATCGGCTATCTGCGTTTGGCAACGAGCCAGGGGGCCCAAACTTGCTCAAAAATGTGGCCCCGGTCGTGGAGGTAGTATGTAATCTTTTCCATTGAGGCAATGTGCCAAATTTTAGTTTTAAGGGATAGTAGGGAGGGTGGGGAGGGGCTCTTCCAATTGAGAGCTATCAATGATTTTGCTGCCGTTAGAATGTGTGTGGCAAGCTTTTGGGAGAATTTATTGAGGAGCGGGGGAGGGTAACATAGTAAGGAGATCCAAGGATCCTTCCGCACAGGAGACTCCAAGAGCGAGTTGAGGAGGGAGTGGACTAAGTCCCAGAAGGGCACAATGACCGGGCAGGTCCACCATATGTGAAACATAGTGCCTCTAGACCCGCAATTCCTCCAGCATACGGGGAGGAAGATGGGAAAAATTTGTTAAGTCGGTCGGGGGTGTAGTACCAATGGTAGTAAATTTTATAGGACGTTTCCTTAAAAGCGGTGGCGATGGAGCATTTAGCAATCCCTAGTCTCACGTCTTCCCAGTCTTCAGTTTCTGGTGGGGGCCCGAGGTCTCGCTCCCATGCGAGCTCATGGGGCCGAGAGGAGGGAAGGGAGGAGTCTAGTAGAAGAGAGTAGAGTTGGGAGATTACGCCTTTGGAGGAATGGGAGTTGATGCATAGGCTTTCAAAGGGGGTGAGAGCACGGAGTATGGCGGTGGGGGGGAGGGAGCCTAGAAAATGGCGTATTTGTAGGAATTGGAAGGGATTAAGTGGCTGTGAAGGGGTTTTTTTGTTGAAGGTCGGGTAGAGACAACCATTGGCCCCGATTGGCAAAATTAATTGGGAATTTGAGGCCCAGCATTACCCAAGGCCGGGACTTCGTAATTGAGAGTCCGGGAGGGAACATGGGATTCTGCCAGATGGGGGTCAAGGGTGAGGGTGTAGTAGTGAGGCCTTTCTTCAGGGAAAGGGAGTCCCAGGTTTTAAGATTGAATTTAATAGTGGGGAGAAGTTTGGAGGTTGGGGGTCGGGAGGTGGAGGAGAGGCCCCATAAGGGGGTCAGATCTGGAAGACCAATGAAGGCTGCCTCGATATCCAGCCAGGACACCGTTCCTGGAGGAGCATATGAAGTGACAATGTGGGATAGATGAGAGGCTAGGTAGTAAAGTTTGGCATCGGGAAGGCCTCTGCCTCCCTCGGAGGTTGGTCTTTTCAGGGTGTTGGCAGCAATGCGGGGAGGTCTGTGGTTCCAAATAAAACGCACAAGGGCTCGTTAGATAGTACGGAGAAAGGAGGCCGGGACTGCCACTGGGAGGGTCTGGAAGAGATAGAGCCATTTGGGAATTATGGTCATTTTAACCGCTATGATCCTGCCCAGCCACGAAATGAAAAGACTGTTCCAGGAGGTTAGGTCGGCAAGTGTGCTGGTGAGGAGGGATGGGAAATTTTCCCGAAAGAGGGAGTCATAACGAGAGGTTAGGTATATTCCTAAGTATTTAATCTTCGTGGGCTGCCATTTAAAATTAAAGTTAGCGCGGAGGGACTCAGCCTCACGATGGGGGATATGAAGCATCATGGCCTCAGATTTGGAGTAGTTGATCTTATACCCTGATATGAGGCTGTAAGAGTGTAGGACTGAGAATAAGTTTGGGAGTGAGATGAGAGGCTGGGTCAGAGAAAGTAGGATGTCGTCTGCAAAAAGGGAAATTTTAGGATCTATGGGGCCTACCTGTATTCCGTGTATGTCCGGATGTGCTCTAATTTGAGAGGCAAGGGGCTCTATAATGAGGGCAAATATCAGGGGCGAAAGGGGGCAACCCTGGCGTGTACCGTTGGAGATACTAAATGGGGCGGATGGGATACCATTGATTAAAACCGTGGCAGTGGGGGTGGAGTATAGTGCTAAGACGCTAGTAAGGAAGCCACCGGACAGGCCGTAGGCTTCCAGGGCGGCTCTCAGAAAACTCCAGGAGATCCGGTCAAATGCTTTTTCAGCATCTAAGGAGAGCATGATAGTGGGGGACCCCCTGGAGTTCGAGATATGTATAAGGTCAATGGCTCGCCTGGTGTTATCTCTCGCCTGACGGCCCGGGATGAACCCCACTTGGTCGTAATGAACAAGGGAAGGGAGGTATGGCTTGAGACGGTTGGCCAGGATCTTAGCAAAGACTTTCAGGTCTAAGTTCAGGAGAGATATGGGGCGGTAGCTAGCGCAATTAAGGGTGTCCTTGCCTTCTTTGGGGATCACCACAATTCTTGCCTCCAGCATCTCCGGGGGGAAAGGGTCGCCATGGACAATCCTATTGAACAGGGATTGAAGGTGGGGGGAGAGAAGAGCAGAGAATTTTTTGTAGTAGAGAGCCGTGGACCCATCCGGGCCCGGAGATTTGCCAATTTATTGCATGAGTATAGTCTGAGTAATTTCTTCCACCGAGATCTCACTGTTAAGAAGGTCCATGGCGTCCTGGGGTAATCTGGGTAAATTAGAAGCAGAAAGAAAGTGGGAGATGAGGTCGGATTGGGGTAGGGGGGAGGAGCCCGATGAGAGGGGTGGGAGATTGTATAGGTCAGCATAGTAGGATTGGAAGGCTGCTCTAATGGCAGGGGGGTCATGGACTAGTTGATTGAGAGAGTTTCTGATAGTGACAATGTTGGTTTTGGCTCTCGTGGAGCGGAGTCGTGCCGCCAGAATCTTGTCCGCCTTGTCACCCTTCTCATAAAAGGACTGGCGAAGACACTTAAGACGCTTGGCCACCCGTGCAGTGAGAAGGAGATCAAGTTCCGCCTTAACAGTACGAAGTTCGGACAAGACAGCCTGGTCAGAGGACGCCTTATGCTGGGTCTCAAGTGAGTGGAGTTTAATGGAGAGCTTGTTGTATTGAGAGAGGGATTGCTTTTTAGCTTTTGAGGCTAGGCTGATAAGGTGTCCACGGAGGACTGCTTTGTGTGCCAGCCAGAGGGTAGACCTGGAGATATCAGGGGAATCATTCAGGGTGAAATAGTCTGAGATCTTGTCCTGGAGATGTGACCTTATCTCAGGATTGTGGAGGAGAGAGTCGTTGAGGCGCCATGTCATAGGGCGAGGACGTGAAACCAAACCTGTGAGGTCGCAGGTGATGGGGGCATGGTCGGACCAGACTAGCGGGTGGATATGGGCATCGCGGAGATTCAGAGCAAGATCGTGGCTGAGCAGGACCATATCAATGCGGGAGTAGGAGTTATGAGGGGCAGAGTAAAAGGTGTAATCGCGGGCAGATGAGTCTTTAATCCTCCAAGAGTCGTAGAGAAGTTGGGATCGCATGAGACGGAGGAGGGATCTAGAGTGAAGGGAGTCTGATGGGGAGGCCTTAGGGGAAGAGGTAGAGCAGTCTATCTGTGGGTTCAAGACAGAGTTAAAGTCCCCAGCAAGTATGAGGTCGCCCCTCCGAACTCGAGTAAGGAGGTTATCTAGCCTTGTAAAGAACCATTCCTGTCGTTGGTTAGGGGCGTAAACGTTAGCTAGGGTACAGAGGTTATTATTAAGTTTCCCCACCAGAACGAGAAACCGGCCATCTTTGTCGGGATATGAGTCTAGGAGTTCAAAAGTGAGGTGGCGGGCAAATAAAATCGCAACCCCCCGTTTTTTGGCCGAGTGGTCGCAGGCATGGAAGGAGTCAGGATATGGTTTACATTGCAGGGTAGGGTGGGAGTCATGCAGGAAGTGAGTCTCCTGTAGGAAGATCAGATCGCCGTTATGGTGTTTAAGAGAGGCAAAGAGTTTACCTCTCTTTTGGGGGCTATTCAAGCCCTTCACATTAAAGGATAGTACCCGGAGACCCATGGGTAAGTAACAATGAGGAAGGCAGATTGGAAGGAGCGAAGAGAGCTGGAAGTAGAAGGGGGAGAGAGGGAGACAGAAAGGAGGGATATAAGGCAAGAGAGAATGTGGTCAGAGGGGGAGGGGGAGGGAAAGGGGACCGGGAGGGGGGGGGGGTGGTTGGTCATCTGGCAGTAAAGGCCAGGACCGGTGGTGCTGACAAGGGGAAGGGGTGCTAGGTGTCGGGAGGGCACCTAGGTAAGCGAGAGGGCTCAGAGCCCTGTGGGGGCGCGGCATGGGGCCCGGATCACGGATCGCAAGCCGCTCGGCAAAGGGGAGAAGGCAAACCTCCCCTGGAGGTGCCTGAGGGAGAAAGGCTGGAGAGAAGACAGGAAGAGAAGGTAGCTGGAGCGCCAGCCCCAAGGGGCAAAGGAGAGGAGGGGGGGGGGGTAGTTGGAAGACAGTAATTCAGGTTTCAGCATGTTAAACACATCAGCAGCGTAAGATTTAAACAGTTAAGGAATTGAACATTCAAACAGGGGGCAACAACTGAACATTTGTGGGGTAACTAAGGGGTCGGGAGATCAGAATACGGGGAACTTAGAGTGGACAGCTCCCCTGACAGGGGAATACGACCAGGAAGGGTCGACCCAGTTAAGTAGAGGGAAACAGTAAATTAGAGAGCTGAGAGTTCATCAGGGAGCCGGAGGTGGAGCCTGGGAGGCCGCAGAGGTTGGTACCGTATACCACTCAGAGCGGGGGGACTGGAGGGAGTCTCGTTGTGTCCGAGGTGGTTGTTGTTGAGAGTGGGCATCTTGGTCGGTGACGTGGATGCCCAGCTTGGAGAGCAGCGTTTGGGCCTCAGATTGGTCTCTGGCCGTGAGGAGCTTCCCTTGGTGCCATACCAAGATACGAAAGGGGAAACCCCAGCGGTACTTTACAATATGACGGGAGAGTAGGGAAGCAATGGGTTTGAAGTCCCTGCGTTTGGCTAGAGTGAGCGGAGATAAGTCCTGAAAGATCTGAAGAGGGGTATTTTGGAAAGTCACAGAGCCCAGCTGTCGGGCCTCCCTCATTACGCCTCCTTTGCAGTGAAATAGTGTAGTCGGAGAATAACATCTCTGGGCTGAGAGGAGTCCTGTGAGCGAGGCCGCAGAGCTCGATGCGCTCGGTCCAGGAGGAGGTGTTCCTCAGGCGTGTCAGGTGATAGGTGTGCGAAGAGGCGTTTGAGGTAGAGGTCAAGATGAGTCGCCTCGACTTCCTCGGGGATACCCCGGATCCTCAGGTTATTTCTCCTCGCCCTATTGTCCTGGTCCTCATGCTCCTCCTGGAGGTGGGCAACATCTTGGCGGAGTTGATGAAAGTCGGTCTCGACCGTTTGTTGGAACGACACGACCTCCTCCACTCTTCGTTCGAGTTGGTCGGTCCTGGAGCCGATGTCGGCAATGTCGGATTTCAGGGAGTGGAGAGCCTGGACTGAGGACTTGATGTCCCGCATTTCCTTAAGGAGGGAAAGAAAGTCCTTGCGGGTGAGGGGTGTGAGGTCGTCATCTTCAGTCTCCGATTCGGAGGGACCCTGGGGGGTCCAGGGTTATCTGGCCTGGTCTTGGCCGGGGTGCTTTTTTTGGTAAGGAACGGTGTGAGGTCGGACCCCTGGGACTTTTTGTTGCCCCTGGTCATCGTGAGAGTATGGGGGAGGGGGTGGGTAGCAGGGTGGGAGATGGGGGTGGCGCTCCAGCAGTGAGGCTCAGGACCAGGGAAGGGAAGGCGAGAGCTTTAAGGAGGCATTATAATGTAGTCAGCCGAGCCCGGCAGACGAGGCAGGTCCGGGGAGCTCCAGGAAAGCAGGGGGGGGGGGCACCCGGCCCCTGAGAGGAGGCAGGTAATCAGAGATCGCGGGAAGGGGGGGCCTTGTGTAGAATCTCCTCTGTGCCGGGACCGTGGAGGCGAACCCCGGGCACGGACCAGCCAGCGACCGGGGTAGCGCTGCAGCCGGATCCCAGTGGGAGGAGAGATCTGTAGTCAGCAATGGGGACGGCCCTCGGGCGGGTCCCAGTGTGTGCTCTGGTGAGCTTTATATGGTAACAGGCAGGGAATGTAATGGACCTGGGAGCCCGCAGAATGGCCGCCGCTGTTGTAGGAGACAGGGAGCTGGAGGACGACAGAGGACAACCCCAAAGCCCCCCAGGAGGGTCTCCAGCGTCCGGGAGCGTCAGGGGACACGAGACAGCAGGCAGGTATGCAAGGAGAAGGAGGGAGGGATCTCCCAGGTGCCCGTGGGAGCTCCCGGGGCGAGTGCGTCGGGCCCGGAGGTCCCGGGCGGGCCGCCGCCAAACTCGAGGCCCCGGCTCCGGATCGGGAAGCAGGCCTCACCCCTCCGCAGCGTTCGGGATCAGGTCGCAGGACGGGGGGTGCAGAGGGTGTTACATACCCCGAGGGCCTCGTCGTCCGAGCTCAATCCCGGCCTCTCCCGGTCACCAGGTCAGCAGTCCAGGCCCCGGCGGCCTCCGCTGAGAAGACGAGCGCCGTCCGCAGTGTGGGCTCCGAGAGATGTCCTCCGGTCAGGCAGTCCTCCACCTTCAGGTATGGATGAGAGGGGGGACACAGGGAGGACGGGAGAGAAGTAGTGGAGCCCTGAGGTACGCCGGTCCCGGTTCGTCACTCCGGCCCGGACCCAAACTCGAGCCCCAGGCTTCAGGCCGGGGGGAGGCCGCAATCCGCAGGAGTGCTTAAAAGCACTCCCCGACTCCGCGGGTCCCCAACAGCAGCTGCAGGCAGGCACAAGGGGTCCCAGTAAGGAATCTGGAGCGGCCTGGTGGTGGTCGGGGGAGGATGAGGGCTGTTAGGAGGATTGGGAATGCAGGAGCTGTGGAAAACACGACCACTCTCCAGGATAGGCAGGCCACGCCCCCTTGTCACTGACTTCTGATGAATGCGGACCAGGTGACGTATAAGGGAGGATGTTCCTAGGTGGTTAACGTCCTTACCCCTACTTATTACAGCTTGACAAAGGCAACACACGGCTTGACACCTGTTGTCCGCATTTGTGTTGAAATAATTCCACACCGAAGAGGTGATTTTTTTTGTATTTTGACCAGGCATGTCAATGGCCATATTTGGCCCACGGACAACAGGTGTCTCCCCGGGTGCCTGACTTAAACAAACCACCTCACCATCAGAATCCTCCTTGTCAATTTCCTCCCCAGCACCAGCAACACCCATATCCTCATCCTGGTGTACTTCAACAGTGACATCTTCAATTTGACTATCAGGAACTGGACTGTGGGTGCTCCTTCCAGCACTTGCAGGGGGCGTGCAAATGGTGGAAGGCGCAAGCTCTTCCCGTCCAGTGTTGGGAAGGTCAGGCATCGCAACCGACACAATTGGACTCTCCTTGGGGATTTGTGATTTAGAAGAACGCACAGTTCTTTGCTGTGCTTTTGCCAGCTTACATCTTTTCATTTTTCTAGCGAGAGGATTAGTGCTTCCATCCTCATGTGAATCTGAACCACTAGCCATGAACATAGGCCAGGGCCTCAGCCGTTCCTTGCTACTCCGTGTCGTAAATGGCATAATGGCAAGTTTACGCTTCTCATCAGACGCTTAAAATTTTGATTTTTGGGTCATTTTATTGAACTTTTGTTTTTTGGATTTTACATGCTCTCTACTATGACATTGGGCATCGGCCTTGGCAGACGAGGTTGATGGCATTTCATCGTCTCGGCCATGACTAGTGGCAGCAGCTTCAGCACGAGGTGGAAGTGGATCTTGATCTTTCCCTATTTTAACCTCCACATTTTTGTTCTCCATTTTTTAATGTGTGGAATTATATGCCAGTATCAATAGCAATGGCCTACTACTATATATACTGCGCACAACTGAAATGCACCACAGGTATGGATAGATAGTATACTTGACAACACAGAGGTAGGTAGAGCAGTGGCCTTCCGTAACGTACTGCTATATATACTGGTGGTCACTGTCAGCAAACTGCAAAACTAAAATGCACCACAGGTATAGAATCTAGATGGATAGTATACTTGACGACACAGAGGTAGGTAGAGCAGTGGCCTTCCGTACCGTACTGCTATATATACTGGTGGTCACTGTGTCAGCAAACTGCAAAACTAAAATGCACCACAGGTATAGAATCTAGATGGATAGTATACTTGACGACACAGAGGTAGGTAGAGCAGTGGCCTTCCGTACCGTACTGCTATATATACTGGTGGTCACTGTTAGCAAACTGCAAAACTAAAATGCACCACAGGTGTAGAATCTAGATGGATAGTATACTTGATGACACAGAGGTAGGTAGAGCAGTGGCCTTCCGTACCGTACTGCTATATATACTGGTGGTCACTGTCAGCAAACTGCAAAACTAAAATGCACCACAGGTATAGAATCTAGATGGATAGTATACTTGACGACACAGAGGTAGGTAGAGCAGTGGCCTTCCGTACCGTACTGCTATATATACTGGTGGTCACTGTCAGCAAAACTCTGCACTGTACTCCTCCTATATAATACTGCTGGTCTCCAGTCCCCACAATAAAGCAGTGTGAGCAAAGATATATGCAGCACACTGAGCACAGATATGGAGTGTTTTTCAGGCAGACAACGTATACTGGTGTTTACTGGTCAGCAAAACTCTGCACTGCACTCCTCCTATATAATATACTGGTGGTCCCCTGTCCCCACAAAAAAGCAGTGTGAGCACAGATATATGCAGCACACTGAGCACAGATATGGAGTGTTTTTCAGGCAGACAACGTATACTGGTGGTCACTGTCAGCAAAACTCTGCACTGTACTCCTCCTATATAATACAGCTGCTGGTCCCCAGTCCCCACAATAAAGCAGTGTGAGCACAGATATATGCAGCACACTGAGCACAGATATGGAGTGTTTTTCAGGCAGACAACGTATACTGGTGGTCACTGTCAGCAAAACTCTGCACTATACTCCTCCTATATAATACAGCTGCTCCCCAGTCCCCACAATAAAGCAGTGTGAGCACAGATATATGCAGCACACTGAGCACAGATATGGAGTGTTTTTCAGGCAGACAACGTATACTGGTGGTCACTGGTCAGCAAAACTCTGCACTGTACTCCTCCTATATAATACAGCTGCTCCCCAGTCCCCACAATAAAGCAGTGTGAGCACAGATATATGCAGCACACTGAGCACAGATATGGAGTGTTTTTAAGGCAGACAACGTATACTGGTGGTCACTGTCAGCAAAACTCTGCACTGTACTACTCCTATATAATACTGCTGGTCCCCAGTCCCCACAATAAAGCAGTGTGAGCAAAGATATATGCAGCACACTGAGCACAGATATGGAGTGTTTTTCAGGCAGACAACGTATACTGGTGGTCACTGTCAGCAAAACTCTGCACTGTACTACTCCTATATAATACTGCTGGTCCCCAGTCCTCACAATAAAGCAGTGTGAGCACAGATATATGCAGCACACTGAGCACAGATATGGAGTGTTTTTCAGGCAGACAACATATACTGGTGGTCACTGTCAGCAAAACTCTGCACTGTACTCCTATATAATACAGCTGCTCCCCAGTCCCCACAATAAAGCAGTGTGAGCACAGATATATGCAGCACACTGAGCACAGATATGGAGTGTTTTTAAGGCAGACAACGTATACTGGTGGTCACTGGACAGCAAAACTCTGCACTGTACACCTCCTATATAATACTGCTGGTCCCCAGTCCCCACAATAAAGCAGTGTGAGCACAGATATATGCAGCACACTGAGCACAGCTATGGAGTGTTTTTCAGGCAGACAACGTATACTGGTGGTCACTGTCAGCAAAACTCTGCACTGTACTCCTCCTATATAATGCTGCTGGTCCCCAGTCCCCACAATAAAGCAGTGTGAGCACAGATATATGCAGCACACTGAGCACAGATATGGAGTGTTTTTCAGGCAGACAACGTATACTGGTGGTCACTGTCAGCAAAACTCTGCACTGTACTCCTCCTATATAATACAGCTGCTCCCCAGTCCCCACAATAAAGCAGTGTGAGCACAGATATATGCAGCACACTGAGCACAGATATGGATTGTTTTTCAGGCAGACAACGTATACTGGTGGTCACTGTCAGCAAAACTCTGCACTGTACTCCTCCTATATAATACTGCTGGTCCCCAGTCCCCACAATAAAGCAGTGTGAGCACAGATATATGCAGCACACTGAGCACAGATATGGAGTGTTTTTCAGGCAGACAACGTATACTGGTGGTCACTGGTCAGCAAAACTCTGCACTGTACTCCTCCTATATAATACAGCTGCTCCCCAGTCCCCACAATAAAGCAGTGTGAGCACAGATATATGCAGCACACTGAGCACAGATATGGAGTGTTTTTAAGGCAGACAACGTATAATGGTGGTCACTGTCAGCAAAACTCTGCACTGTACTACTCCTATATAATACTGCTGGTCCCCAGTCCCCACAATAAAGCAGTGTGAGCACAGATGTATGCAGCACACTGAGCACAGATATGGAGTGTTTTTCAGGCAGACAACGTATACTGGTGGTCACTGTCAGCAAAACTCTGCACTGTACTACTCCTATATAATACTGCTGGTCCCCAGTCCCCACAATAAAGCAGTGTGAGCACAGATATATGCAGCACACTGAGCACAGATATGGAGTGTTTTTCAGGCAGACAACATATACTGGTGGTCACTGTCAGCAAAACTCTGCACTGTACTCCTATATAATACAGCTGCTCCCCAGTCCCCACAATAAAGCAGTGTGAGCACAGATATATGCAGCACACTGAGCACAGATATGGAGTGTTTTTCAGGCAGACAACGTATACTGGTGGTCACTGGTCAGCAAAACTCTGCACTGTACACCTCCTATATAATACTGCTGGTCCCCAGTCCCCACAATAAAGCAGTGTGAGCACAGATATATGCAGCACACTGAGCACAGCTATGGAGTGTTTTTCAGGCAGACAACGTATACTGGTGGTCACTGGTCAGCAAAACTCTGCACTGTACTCCTCCTATATAATACAGCTGCTCCCCAGTCCCCACAATAAAGCAATGTGAGCACAGATATATGCAGCACACTGAGCACAGATATGGAGTGTTTTTCAGGCAGACAACGTATACTGGTGGTCACTGTCAGCAAAACTCTGCACTGTACTACTCCTATATAATACTGCTGGTCTCCAGTCCCCACAATAAAGCAGTGTGAGCACAGATATATGCAGCACACTGAGCACAGATATGGAGTGTTTTTCAGGCAGACAACGTATACTGGTGGTCACTGTCAGCAAAACTCTGCACTGTACTCCTCCTATATAATACAGCTGCTCCCCAGTCCCCACAATAAAGCAGTGTGAGCACAGATATATGCAGCACACTGAGCACAGATATGGAGTGTTTTTCAGGCAGACAACGTATACTGGTGGTCACTGTCAGCAAAACTCTTCACTGTACTCCTCTTATATAATACAGTTGCTCCCGAGTCCCCACAATTAAGCAATAAGCACAAATATTTGCATCAACATTAATAAACGGAGAGGACGCCAGCCACGTCCTCTCCCTAACATTTCCAATGCACGAGTGAAAATGGCAGCAACGCGCGGCTGCTTATATAGAATCCGAATCTCGCGAGAATCCGACAGCGGGATGATGACGTTCGGGCAGTGCCAGATTAAGGTCCTCATGGGCCTGGAGCTGAAATTTATGAAGGGCCTATTGTGTGTCTCCGCAATGGGTGTGGCCAGCATGGTGGGGGTGTGGCTACTGGTATGGGGGGGTGCGTGTGTGTGCGTGCGTGCGTGCGTGTGTGTGAAATAGAAAAATCTCAGTGCTTAAATAATTATATTACAATAATTACTTTATTAAGAGGGGAGGAAAAAAGGGGGAAGAACAGTGGAAGATGGGAGAAAGACAGGAGGAAGGACAGGGTCTAGATGGAAGGAAGACAAGAGAAAGTCAGGGAGAAGAATAGGGGCTAGATGGGAGGAAGACAGGAGGGATTTAGGGGGAAGAATAGTAGGAGATGAGGGAGACAGGAAGATGGCAGGAAGAAGGGAGGGAGCAGCGGCGGAACTTGTGCCGGTGCATTGCACCGAGGCCCGCCGCTGTGAAGGGGCCCACAGTCGGTAGCAGTATAATGAGTCAGACTGACTCATTACATGCTGCCCGCCATTACGCTGCGGGCCCTAACAATGAAGGAAGCCCAAATGCGGTCCCCGGCACCAGCAAAGGAGAAGGGTGATGAGATCAATCATCACCCTTCTTTGTACTCTGCTCAATGCGCACTGCTGGCTGTCACACTCTTCTCTGACCAGCTCCATACGTCCCAACATTTTTAATCCCAAAATAGGTACCTCTCACGAGTCGAAGGTGCGCGCTCCCGAAAAGGGGGTGTGGTCTATGTAAAAGGAGCGTGGCTTTGCGGCAATGCCACAATCGTGAGCCACGCCCCCCATTTTCTGTAACTCTGGGTGAATGCCCAGCACTCTATGAGCTGCTGGCATGCCCCCAGTCCCTCTGTCACCTGTGAATAGACGCTGTGCGCATGAGACTGTCCCACGAAAATCGGGACAGTTGGGAGGTATGCAGCTCTGTCTCTGCTGGCCGAGGGCCCACCACTGCATGCTGGGAGAAGGGGGAGAGAGAGTCTCGGGAGCATGCTGTGTCCAGGAGACGTTGCTGAAGCCAGAGAGCTAGCCAGGAGGGGTGCACAGTACAGTATGTTGTGGGAATAAACCCCATAAAAAAATGTAAATACCAAAGTGTGTACAGTATATGTGTGTTTGTGTGTGTGTTTTACTTTGTGTATGTGTGTATTTTTTTACTATGTGTGTATATATTTAACTACCTGTCTATAAAAATAGTGCACTCACATACTGTGTGTCATAACGTGTATAAGGAGTACTACAGTGAGTCGTAGCGTGTATAAGGCGCTCTACTGTGTGGCGTTGTGTATAATGAGCACTACTGTGTGTGGTGTTACATGTATAAGGAGCACTACTGTGTGACATTATGTGTATAAGGAGCGCTGCTGTGTGGTGTTACGTGTATAAGAAGCACGCCTGTGTGGCGGGACATGTGTAAGGAGCGCTGCTGTGTGACGTTACGTGTATAAGTAATGCTGATGTGTGGGATTACATGTATAAGGAGTGCTGCTGTGTGGTGTAAGGTGTGTAATGAGCGCTGCTGTGTGGTGTAAGGTGTTTAAGGAGCACTGCTGTGTTGAGTAAGGTGTATAAGGAGCGCTGCTGTGTGGCGTAACGTGTATAATGAGCGCTGCTGTGTGGCGTAAGGTGTATAAGGAGCACTGCTGTGTGGCGTAAGGTGTATAAGGTGCACTGCTGTGTGGTGTAAGGTGTATTAGGAGCGCTGCTGTGTGGCGTAACGTGTATAATGAGCGCTGCTGTGTGGCGTAAGCTGTATAATGAGCGCTGCTGTGTGGCGTAAGATGTATAAGGTGCACTGCTGTGTGGCGTAAGGTGTAGAATGAGTGCTGCTGTGTGGCGTAAGATGTATAAGGTGCACTGCTGGGTGGCGTAACGTGTATAATGAGCGCTGCTGTGTGGCGTAAGGTGTGTAAGGAGCACTGCTGTGTGGCATAAGGTGTATAAGGTGCACTGCTGGGTGGCGTAAGGTGTATAATGAGTGCTGCTGTGTGGCGTAAGGTGTATAATGAGCGGCTGTGTGGCGTAAGGTGTATAAGGAGCACTGCTGTGTGTTGTAAGGTGTATAAGGTGCACTGCTTGGTGGCGTAAGGTGTATAAGGAGCGCTGCTGTGTGGCGTAACGTGTATAATGAGCGCTGCTGTGTGGCATAAGGTGTATGAGGAGCACTGCTGTGTGGCGTAAGG
The DNA here is from genome assembly GCF_028390025.1 of Pseudophryne corroboree. NCBI lineage: Eukaryota > Metazoa > Chordata > Amphibia > Anura > Myobatrachidae > Pseudophryne > Pseudophryne corroboree. The sequence goes on along the minus strand of NC_086444.1, from coordinate 948,497,889 downwards.
TGTATAAGGAGCACTGCTGTGTGGCGTAAGGTGTACAAGGTGCACTGCTGGGTGGCGTAAGGTGTATAAGGAGCTCTGCTGTGTGGCGTAACGTGTATAATGAGCACTGCTGTGTGGCGTAAGGTGTATAAGGAGTACTGCTGTGTGGCGTAAGGTGTATAAGGAGCACTGCTGTGTGGCGTAAGGTGTATAAGGTGCACTGCTGGGTGGCGTAAGGTGTATAAGGTGCACTGCTGGGTGGTGTAAGGTGTATAATGAGCGCTGCTGTGTGGTGTAAGGTGTATAATGAGCGCTGCTGTGTGGTGTAAGGTGTATAGGGAGCACTGCTGTGTGGCGTAAGGTGTATAAGGTGCACTGCTGGGTGGCGTAAGCTGTATAATGAGCGCTGCTGTGTGGTGTAAGGTGTATAAGGAGCGCTGCTGTGTGGTGTAAGGTGTATAAGGATCGCTGCTGTGTGGTGTAAGGTGTATAAGGAGCGCTGCTGTGTGGTGTAAGGTGAATGAGCACTGTTGGGTGGCGTAAGGTGTATAAGGAGCGCTGCTGTGTGGTGTAAGGTGTATAAGGAGCGCTGCTGTGTGGTGTAAGGTGTATAAGGAGCGCTGCTGTGTGGTGTAAGGTGAATGAGCACTGTTGGGTGGCGTAAGGTGTATAAGGAGCGCTGCTGTGTGGTGTAAGGTGTATAAGGAGCGCTGCTGTGTAGTGTAAGGTGTATAAGGAGCACTGCTGTGTGGCATAAGGTGTATAATGAGCGCTGCTGTGTAGTGTAAGGTGTATAAGGAGCACTGCTGTGTGGCGTAAGCTGTATAATGAGCGCTGCTATGTGGCGTAAGATGTATAAGGTGCACTGCTGGGTGGCGTAAGGTGTATAATGAGCGCTGCTGTGTAGTGTAAGGTGTATAAGGAGCGCTGCTGTGTGGTGTAAGGTGTATAAGGAGCGCTGCTGTGTGGCGTAAGGTGTATAAGGAGCACTGCTGTGTGGCGTAAGGTGTATAAGGTGCACTGCTGGGTGGCGTAAGGTGTATAAGGAGCGCTGCTGAGTGGCGTAACGTGTATAATGAGCGCTGCTGTGTGGCATAAGGTGTATGAGGAGCACTGCTGTGTGGCGTAAGGTGTATAAGGAGCACGGCTGTGTGGCGTAAGGTGTATAAGGTGCACTGCTGGGTGGCGTAAGGTGTATAAGGAGCGCTGCTGTGTGGCGTAACGTGTATAATGAGCGCTGCTGTGTGGCGTAAGGTGTATAAGGAGTACTGCTGTGTGGCGTAAGGTGTATAAGGAGCACTGCTGTGTGGCGTAAGGTGTATAAGGTGCACTGCTGGGTGGCGTAAGGTGTATAAGGTGCACTGCTGGGTGGTGTAAGGTGTACAATGAGCACTGCTGTGTGGTGTAAGGTGTATAATGAGCGCTGCTGTGTGGTATAAGGTGTATAGGGAGCACTGCTGTGTGGCGTAAGGTGTATAAGGTGCACTGCTGGGTGGCGTAAGCTGTATAATGAGCGCTGCTGTGTGGTGTAAGGTGTATAAGGAGCGCTGCTGTGTGGTGTAAGGTGTATAAGGAGCGCTGCTGTGTGGTGTAAGGTGTATAAGGAGCGCTGCTGTGTGGTGTAAGGTGAATGAGCACTGTTGGGTGGCGTAAGGTGTATAAGGAGCGCTGCTGTGTGGTGTAAGGTGTATAAGGAGCGCTGCTGTGTGGTGTAAGGTGTATAAGGAGCGCTGCTGTGTGGTGTAAGGTGAATGAGCACTGTTGGGTGGCGTAAGGTGTATAAGGAGCGCTGCTGTGTGGTGTAAGGTGTATAAGGAGCGCTGCTGTGTGGTGTAAGGTGTATAAGGAGCGCTGCTGTGTGGTGTAAGGTGAATGAGCACTGTTGGGTGGCGTAAGGTGTATAAGGAGCGCTGCTGTGTGGTGTAAGGTGTATAAGGAGCGCTGCTGTGTAGTGTAAGGTGTATAAGGAGCACTGCTGTGTGGCGTAAGGTGTATAATGAGCGCTGCTGTGTAGTGTAAGGTGTATAAGGAGCACTGCTGTGTGGCGTAAGCTGTATAATGAGTGCTGCTATGTGGCGTAAGATGTATAAGGTGCACTGCTGGGTGGCGTAAGGTGTATAATGATCGCTGCTGTGTGGCATAAGGTGTATAATGAGCGCTGCTGTGTGGTGTAAGCTGTATAATGAGCGCTGCTGTGTGGCGTAAGGTGTATAATGAGCGCTGCTGTCTGGCGCAAGGTGTATAATGAGCGCTGCTGTCTGGCGTAAGGTGTATAAGGTGCACTGCTGGGTGGCGTAAGGTGTATAATGAGCGCTGCTGTGTGGCGTAAGGTGTATAATGAGCGCTGCTGTGTGGCGTAAGGTGTATAATGAGCGCTGCTGTGTGGCGTAAGGTGTATAATGAGCGCTGCTGTGTGGTGTAAGGTGTATAATGAGCACTGCTGTGTGGCGTAAGGTGTATAATGAGCGCTGCTGTGTGGTGTAAGGTGTATAATGAGTGCTGCTGTGTGGCGTAAGGTGTATAATGAGCGCTGCTGTGTGGCGTAAGGTGTATAATGAGCGCTGCTGTGTGGCGTAAGGTGTATAATGAGCGCTGCTGTGTGGTGTAAGGTGTATTAGGAACGCTGCTGTGTGGTGCAATTTGAGGGTACTATTGTGTGGTGATGCCCCTTCTTAATGAGACCAAACCCCACTTTTTGGGTGGTCCCTATTTTGTATATGGGAGGCGGGGCCCAATGCATATTGATGCGCCTGGGCCCACCACTCTCTTGTTCCGCCACTGGGAGGGAAACAGGTGGAAGAACAGGGGGAAGATGGGAGGCACACAGGGGATGGGAGGAAGAATAGGGTCTATATGGGAGGAAGACAGGAGGGAGATATGGGAAGAACAGTGAAAGATAGGAGGAAGACAGGGGAAGAACAGTCAGGTGTTCTGGTGGGCGGGGGAATCAGCCTGGTGATGAGGGAGGATGGGGGATTAGCCTGGTGACAAGGGGTGGAAAGGGGATTAGCCTGGTGAGGAGGAGGGGGGGGGGGAGTTAGCCTGGGGGAGGGGGGATTAGTCTTGTGAGGGGGGTGGGTTAGCCTGCTGACAGGGGGAGGAGGGGGATTGGCGTGGGGGGGTGTTAGCCTGGTGATGGGGGAGGAGGGGGGATTAGTCTGGTGGGGGGGGGGTAAACCTGGTGACGGGGGAGGAGGGGGATTAGTCTGGTGTGGGGGGAGGGGGGGTTAGCCTGGTGACAGGGGGAGGAGGGAGATTAGTTTCGTGAGAGGGAGGGTTAGTCTGGTTATAGGGGGAGTAGGGGGATTTGCCTGGTGACAGGAGGAGAATGGGAGGATTAGCCTGGTGAGTGGGGGCGGATTAGCCTGGTGACAAGGGTAGGAGGGGGCATTAGGCTGGTGTAGGGGTTAGCCTAGTGACAGGGGGAGGAGGGGGATTATTTTTGTGAGGGGGGTTAGCCTGGTTATAGGCGGAGGAGAGGGATTTGCCTGGTGACAGGAGGAGGATGGGAGGATTAGCCTGGTGAGGGGTGTCGTTTAGCCTGGTCACAGGGTGAGGAGGGTGGGTTAGGCTGTTGAGGACGGGGGGTAGCCTGGTGACAGGGGGAGGAGGGGGGGTTAGGCTGGTGAGGAGGGGGGTAGCCTGGTGACAGGGGGAGGAGGGGGGGTAGGCTGGTGAGGAGGGGGGATGGCCTGGTGACAGGGGGAGGAGGGGGGGTTAGGCTGGTGAGGAGGGGGGGAAGCGTAGTGACAGGGGAAGGAGGGGGGGTAGTGTGGTGACAAGGGAAGGAGGGGGGGTAGTGTGGTGGTGACAGGGGAAGGAGGGGGGGGGTTAGGCTGGTAAGGAGGGGGGGAGTGTGGTGACAGGGGAAGAGGGGGGGTAGGCTGGTGAGGAGGGGGAGTAGTGTGGTGACAGGGGGAAAAGGGGGGGTTAGGCTGGTGAGGAGGGGGGTAGTGTGGTGACAGGGGAAGGAGGGGGATTGGTCTGGTCTTTTGTGGGGGGACATTAGCCTGGTCTGGGGAGGGGGGGGGATAAGCCTGGTGACAGGGGGAGGAGAAGGGATTAGTCTGGTTAGGGGGGGGGGAGGGGGCTGCTGGTGCTACATATTGCAGAGCTTTGGGTTATATAATAGATTCTGTATATTACAGTACCTCTCACTTGCAGATGGCGGCTCCAGTAATGCTATAATAGGGGGCTCCGCTCCGGTGTTTCTGACCTACTTGCACCGGACACAGCGAGAGCAACAGGGGACACCCGGCCTTTCCGCGGCTGCCAATCATTGCACAGTCACGGACGGCCCGCCTGACATCTAGAGGGAGCCGCGGCTGAGAAAAGAACAGCGCGTGAGCCGCCAGAGCCGGGAATGCAGCATGGGGTTCCAGGTACGGGCTTGGTGTCGTGGTCCAGGCTGCCCGGCGCGTACGCGGTGTAATGGTAGGGCCTGCCCTGATCCCTCCCACTCATCCCCTCATCTACACTGCGGAGATGCCGCCAGCAGCAGCAGCAGGAGCAGAGCAGTGCTGGGTCCTAGTGCCACTGGCTAGATCCTCCGTCCTGCCCTGCAGCCGTTAGTAAATAGAGGTGCTGGCGGGCTATATTTGCACTGCAGCTGTGCTCACCACACTGCAGCGTCACTGGCAAGCTGCTGTAGCAGGAATTTTTTTTCCTGTTTACAGCAGCACAGCAGTGTGCAGATGCAGTGGGCCTATTTTGGAGTGTGGGCCTGGAGCTGCAGCTCCATCAGCCCCATTGTTAATCCGGCCCTGCGTTCGGGCGCGCTCGGGTTAACCGAGCCATACGGGAGAATCCGAGTATGCCTCGGACCCGTGTAAAATGGGTGAAGTTCGGGGGGTTCGGTTTCCGAGGAACCGAACCCGCTCATCACTAGTGTATATATGTATTAATTGTGTGTTTGTGTGAGGTATGTCTGTGTGCGGGCACTTTATGGATGCTACTACCTGGGGGGCATTACGTATAAGGACGATACTACTACAGGGCGGGCATTACTGGTGTGGTATGGAAGGTCGACAGTAACTAGGTCGACAATGTCTAGGTCGACCACTATTGGTCGACAATAACTAGGTCGATAGGGTGTCTAGGTCGACAGGGTCTTTAGGTCGACATGTTCTAGGTCAAAAGGTCAAAAGGTCGACATGAGTTTTTGATGTTATTTTGGTGTCGTTTTCTTCGTAGAGTGACCGGGAACCCCAATTAGTGCACTGCGTCCGCTCGCCATGCTTCGGGCAAGGTGCCTTCGCTTCGCTCGGCACAGATTACCATTCCAATCATAGTCCACGTGGATCGTTAAGTATGAAAAGGTTCAAAAAAAGAAAAAAAATTGAAAAACTCATGTCGAACTTTGGACCTGTCGATCTAGAACATGTCGGCCTAAAAACCCTGTCGATCTAGACACCCTGTCGACCTAGTTACTGTCGACCAATAGTGGTCGACCTAGACATTGTTGACCTAGTTACTGTCGACTTAGTTACCGGATCCCGGCATTACATGTAACAACGCTACTACTGGGGTGGCCATTAAGTGTAAGGACTCTACTACTACTGGGGGTGGGGGGTGGGGCATTACGTATAAGGACGATACTACTACAGGGGGGGCATTACGTGTAACGACGCTACTACTGGGGGGCCATTACGTGTAAGGATGCTACTACTACTGGGGGGGGCATTATGTATAAGGACGGTACTACTACTGGGGGCACATTACGTATAAGGAAGCTACTACTACTTGGGGGCATTATGTATAAGGATGCTACTATTACTGGGGGGGCATTACGTATAACAATGCTACTACTACTGGGGGGGGGGGGCATTACGTATAAGGATGCAACTACTGGGGGCGCATTACGATAAGGACGTTACTACTACTAGGGGGGAATTACGGATAAGGATGCTTCTACTACGGGGGGTGCACTACGTATAAGGACGCTACTACTACTAGGGGGGAATTACATCTAAGGACGCTTCTACTACTGAGGTGCACTACATATAAGGACGCTACTACTACTGTTGGTGCATTATGTATAAGGATGCGTCTACTACTGGGGTTGCACTACATATAATTAGTGGCGCACCCAGGGGGGGTTTCCGAGCACCCAGAAACCCCCTCCACTAAAAAAAAAAAAAATTTTTTTTCGCTCCATGAGTATTATTAATGGCTGTCTAGCGTCCTCTGCAGCCTGCTGTCTTCCTGGTGGCACTTGTAAGTGCAATAAAAGTATACTTTATTTTAATTATAGTACATATATATCCATGTGCATACATATATACACATGTATACATACATACATATAAACACACACACACACACACATGATAGATAGATATATATATATATATATATATACATGTATATATATATATATATATATATATGTGTGTACTGTACATATATATATATGTATGCATGTTTAATATGCTATGCATATGTGTGTGTAAGTATATATATATATATATATATGTAGATATATGTACAGTATATATATATATATATATATATATACACACACACACCCACACACACTAGTTTTACGGACCCAGCATATACTGGGTCACCTCAGTCCCCACCCCCGTGATTGGCTCCGCCCAGTTCTGGAAACCCCCCCATGCAAATCCTGCGTTTGCCACTGATAAGGACGCTATTACTACGGGTGGGGCATTACGTATATGATGAATAAGATTGTGCTACATTGTGGCGTAATTTTAAATGGGGGAATTATTGTGTGGCCATGCCCCTTACTTGTGAGACTACACCCCTTTTCCTGGCGCACGCAAAAGGAATATGGGAGGGCGCAAATTTATAGGGGGGCGCCAAACACCCTAGCACTGGCCCTGATTGACTGCTACCAGCACTGGTTTTGCCTATTACATACATTCACCATAAATAATTTGAATTGGTCCTAGACCACCAATCCAAGGCACCCCTGCAAGTGCCCTGAGGCACTCAGAGTGCCCCAGCACACAGTTTGAGTACCACTGGGTTAGGGGGTGATCTGATAAAGCATACATTTTATCCCAGATTATCCAAAGAAGTTAGGAGAAAATGTTAAACACATATATACATTTTTTTCCTACCTTAATTACATTTTGAGAACTTATGAATATGAAATAAATCTTATGCCCTATAGTACTTCCCCCATTAGTATCTATGACTGTGCCAATGTTATGTTCTGTTTAGAAGACTGATCTATCTGAATAACATTTGTGCTTGTGGAGTAGTGTAGATGAACTTTCTATAATGCTGAGTCCCGGGTGCCGCACGGTGCCTGTGATACACACAGTGCTGCCAATTCCCGGGATAATCAGCCACCAAATATATTATATACTCCATAACATGTATGCATACCTCCAAACTTTTGATTATTGGGGGTCGGGTCAAGCAGCGCCAGAGGCGTCTGAAAATGGCACGGGACCTCAAATGGGGGCAGGGCCTCATGCCGTAACCACCATTTTCATCATTTTGGGGGCATGCCCAGAGCTCACTGAGCAGTTGGGCAGCCCCCAGCTCCATTCCCTGACACTGCGGCCCGTGGGTGGGATAGCGGGACAGTGTCCAATTAGCAGGACTGCCCGCTGTATTCGGGACAGATGGAAGGTATGTGCATGATTATATGTGCTAAGCGCCCCTACCCACCCCTACTGTAAACTAGGGACTATGGCATATTGTGTACTGAGAGCATTGATACATATTGTGTACTGAGGCACTGTGATAAAATGTGAACTGGGGGCACTGACCATATTGTGTACTGGAGCAATGTAGCATATTATAAACTGGGGTCACTGTGGTACATTTTGAATTGGCGGTGTAGTAGGGTATGCCGGCGGCCAGCATACCGGAGCCGGAATCCCGACCACTGGCATACCGACAGCTGGGCAAGCGCAAATGAGATACGCGTGCCACGCTATCTATTCTCCCTCCAGGGGGGTCGTGGACCCCCAATAGGGAGAAAAAGTGTTGGTATGCCAGCTGTTGGGATTCCGGCGCCGGTATACTGTGCTCCGGAATCCCGACAGCCGGCAAACTGAAGACCACCCATGATTTGGAGGTACTGTGGCTATTGTGAACTGCAGGTATTGTGGCTATTGTGAACTGGGGGCACTGTGGAATATTGTGAACTGGGAGTACTATGATGTGGCATGATTTGAACTGGGGTGACTTTATTACTGTAGCATTTTTTATTTATTTTTTTAGAAATATACTTCTGCGGACTGTCTAAAAAATTTGTTAGTAATTTTTGACTATCTGTCTGTCTGTTCCGGCATCACACAAAAACTACTGCATGAATTTGGAACTCTTTCTTACCACTGTATAGCTTAGTGACCTAGAGAGAAACCAAGTTATGTATGTTCTCAATGTGACACCAAGGAGAGGAGCAATACAAAAAAAAAAACAGATGATTGACACACACCACATGCAGTGTGCACTGCAAATATTGTTTACAAAGACATTTTGTAATCAATGTGTACGATATAAAATATACATCACAATATTAGATGGCACTACTGTCTTTATAAAGTTATTTCTGCTGAGGCCAGTACTCACCGGCAGATGTGGGGAGAGATGTGTGCTGAGCGAACAAACCAGCACACATCTCTCCCCCCGCTCAGCACAGCACGATGTGTGCTGAGCATGCGGGGGGAGACGGGGGTCCGCTCATTTCACCCAGCGGGTGAAGTGAGCGACCTGCTAGATTGGCCTGCATGCATCGCTATCGCTGTGAGGGGTACAATCTAGTCAGATTGCTTAGATTTTAAGCAGCGATCGCTCCGTGAGTACCCCCCTTAAGCCAGAACTTAAAGTTATAGTACCAATTGTTTTCATTAAATCTGTCAACAGGAAAACAGGAAAGCAAAATGTAAGTATATGAGCACAAATAAAGAATGTCAAGTTAAACTGGCAATTTCAATAATCTTCCATAAACATGACTACATGCAAAAGCTCTCTTTTTTCATTCTCTTATCTATTCTGAAAACACAAAATGTTAGTGCAACCCAATGAATCATCAGTATTAAAAAAAAAAAAAAAAGTAAGAAGTAAATATGATATAAATGTGTCATATGAAACCAACAATGAATCACTGCAACAGACTGCAACCTGCAGGAGTATTGTTTTTAATCACTTGCTTTTGCTGGTACTCACCTAGATAGTATGGTATAACATTTTATCTACTTTTAATCACGCACATGAACCGCTAAGCTAATGTTTGGTTTTAGTAACTTTGCAAGCACAGAATCTACTTCGTACAAAGGAAAGTCCAACCCACAACATTGCCTTCATTACAATACTTAAATAAACAATGCAGGCTTTGTATACCTCTCTTATTCCATGATATTATTTTTAGAGACGTGCGCCGACACAAATTTCGGGTTTTGGGTTTTGGTTTTTGATCTGTATCTCCTTCGTGTTTTGGATTTGTATTGTTTTTGCCAAAAACGGCCCTTGCAAGTTTTGGTTTTGGATCTGCATTTTTCAAAAAAATTTCATAAAAACAGCTAAAATCACAGAATTTTGGGCCTGTTTTTGTTCCCTCAGTATTATTAACTTCAATAACATTAATTTCCACTCTTTTCCAGTCAATTTTAACCACTTCACAACTCACAATATTGGTTTCATCCTGTGTAGGCCATAAGGTTGCACAGAGCTAGATGGATGACTAAGCTAAGCGACAGCAGTGGGCATCAAACACGTGGCAGTTAACAATATATTTTTAAATGCTGTAATCATCTGTTAAAATTATTTTCAAAGTAGGACCAAGTTCTTCTGTTCCTGAAAGATATTTTTGACCTGGAGAAGGTTCGCTAATCATCCGTTAAAATTATTTTTAAGTAGTATCAAATTCTTCTGTTCCTTAAAGATATCTTCCACCTGGAGAAGGTTCGTTAATCATCTGTTAAAATTATAGTAGGATCAAGTTCAACCAGTCATATAAAACATGATCATCTGAGTGACATCTACAGAGCATCTGTTGCTAACACACAGTGTGTGCAGCCATTTTGTGCCACTTCCTCATGAATATTGATAACCATAGGGAGCAGACCATAAATGGCTGCTCCCAGTGTGAATGAATGTGGTTGTTGGGGATAACGGGACCAAGATTTGCTGTTCTACATCAGAGAAAAACAGCCTGTGGCTCTGCAGCTGAATTATAACTCCTAGGATCAATGCTATTTGCCGGCCCTGTTGGAAGGTGTTTGTCAACAACGGGTGGAGCGCCTCAGGTTGCCTCAGCCAGCTTTACACACAGTATGTACCATGTTGTAAATATGTATGTTTTTGACCAATATACACAACACATTTTTGTATTAATTAATTAATTAATTAACTAGGTCAGGGGCTCAAGGGAGATATAGTATGTATGTAGTGGAAGGAAGGATTGATTAGTAATTTAATTTAATTTGTTTAATTTAAAACATTTAATTTAATCAATGGGGGCACTGGTGACGATTTTTATTGCATAGACAACAATTTTTATTAGTTATTGCACTAATCTGACTTTTACTAATCCGACTTTTCTTTGATTTTTATGCCCTGTCTTAAGGCATCGGCCTTAGTAGATGACGCTGACGGGCTTGTATCATCATGACTGGTGACAGCACCTGCATCTCCTCTCAATTGTTTGTCCTCTGTATCTATCAACAAACACAAACCAAGTGGGGTACAGCACACACCATAATTTGTACAAAAAGTATAAAACCTAGTGTCACAACATGTGCATGAGTCAGAGATAATAATCTAATGCTATGGTTTACTTTTACCCACAGTGTCACACAATACGTGTATGAGTCAGAAATACTAATCGAACACTGCGGTTTAATTTCACCAGGGGCGGATCCAGAAGTAAATGAAAGGGGGGGCACCATGATAGGGGAATGGTAATAGTTATATTTACATGCACCTAAGGCACGCGTGCTCCCAGATAAGGGGTGTGGTATCACAGGGGGCATGGCCTCACAGAATACACCATCAGGTAATGATTGGCTGTAGGAGCGCATCCTGGTTTATTGCCAATGTTTCACCCTGATGAAAAGGCTGATTGGGCCTTGAAATGTTGGTCACCTGTTCCATTAGTTATGGGAGCCTGGAAGGTACCCAAGCACAATATAATTATTAAAGTTTTTAGTTGGTGGTGACAAGTGCAGCATACCTTGTTTTGGGCACTGCAATGAGACTCAGACTGCAGGACACAAACTGCCCATCTTTGATTAGCAGAAGCAGCCAGCTGGATCTCCAACAAGCAGCATAAGACATCTACAGGACAGCCCTGTCACAATCACACGGACCGCCTTCTCAAAGCTGAGGCTGAGTTTGACTGCACCTAGCATGGTGGTAAAGCAAGGAGGAAGCGCTGGGAAACTCTGCGGTGCAGTGAGGGCTAATGAAGCCTTCTGCGCCATCATAAGTAAGTCTTACTCAATGCTGGCATTTGAACATTTCGTACTAGAGATGAGCGGGTTCGGTTCCTCGAGATCCGAACCCCCCCGAACTTCACCTATTTTACACGGTCCGAGGCAGCCTCGGATCTTTCCGCCTTGCTTGGTTAACCCGAGCGCGCCCGAACGTCATCATCCCGCTGTCGGATTCTCGCGAGATTCGAATTCTATATAAGGAGCCGCCCGTCGCCGCCATTTTCACTCGTGCTTTGGAGATGATAGCGAGAGGACGTGGCTGCGTTCTCTCAGTTTCTGTGTTCACTGTTCAGTGTGCTGCAAATATCTGTGCTCAGTGTGCTGCAAATATCTGTGCTCAGTGTGCTGCAAATATCTACGTTCTCTGCCTGAAAATGCTCCATATCTGTGCTGCATTGTAGGAGGACAGTGCAGAATTTTGCTGACCACCAGTATATATATATAGCAGTACGGTACAGTAGGCCATTGCTCTACCTCTGTGTCGTCAAGTATATTATCCATACCTGTGCTACATTGTAGTTGTGCGCAGTATATAGTAGGAGGACAGTGCAGAATTTTGCTGACCACCAGTATATATATATAGCAGTACGGTACAATAGTCCATTGCTCTACCTCTATGTCGTCAAGTATACTATCCATATCTGTGCTGCATTGTAGTTGTGCGCAGTATATAGTAGGAGGACAGTGCAGAATTTTGCTGACCACCAGTATATATAAATAGCAGTACGGTACAGTAGTCCATTGCTCTACCTCTGTGTCGTCAAGTATACTATCCATACCTGTGCTGCATTGTAGTTGTGCACAGTATATAGTAGGAGGACAGTGCAGAATTTTGCTGACCACCAGTATATATATATATATATATATATAGCAGTACGGTACAGTAGGCCATTGCTCTACCTCTGTGTCGTCAAGTATATTATCCATACCTGTGCTACATTGTAGTTGTGCGCAGTATATAGTAGGAGGACAGTGCAGAATTTTGCTGACCACCAGTATATATATATATATATATATATATATATATATATCAGTACAGTACAGTAGTCCATTGCTCTACCTCTGTTTCATCAAGTATACTATCCATATCTGTGCTGCATTGTAGTTGTGCGCAGTATATAGTAGGAGGACAGTGCAGAATTTTGCTGACCACCAGTATATATATATAGCAGTACGGTACAGTAGGCCATTGCTCTACCTCTGTGTCATCAAGTATACTATCCATACCTGTGCTGCATTGTAGTTGTGCGCAGTATATAGTAGGAGGACAGTGCAGAATTTTGCTGACCACCAGTATATATATAGCAGTACGGTACAGTAGTCCATTGCTCTACCTCTGTGTCGTCAAGTATACTATCCATACCTGTGCTGCATTGTAGTTGTGCGCAGTATATAGTAGGAGGACAGTGCAGAATTTTGCTGACCACCAGTATATATATATAGCAGTACGGTACAGTAGGCCATTGCTCTACCTCTGTGTCGTCAAGTATACTATCCATACCTGTGCTGCATTGTAGTTGTGCACAGTATATAGTAGGAGGACAGTGCAGAATTTTGCTGACCACCAGTATATATATATATATATATATATATATAGCAGTACGGTACAGTAGGCCATTGCTATTGATATATTACTGGCATATAATTCCACACATTAAAAGATTGAGAACAAAAATGTGGAGGGAGGCCGGCCGCTTGGGTCGCTTAGCTTAGCCATCCAGCGACCTTGGTGCACCTCTTTTTTTCTTTGCATCATGTGCTGTTTGGGGACAATTTTTTTAAGTGCCATCCTGTCTGACACTGCAGTGCCACTCCTAGATGGGCCAGGTGTTTGTGTCGGCCACTTGGGTCGCTTAGCTTAGCCATCCAGCGACCTTGGAGCACCTCTTTTTTTCTTTGCATCATGTGATGTTTGGGGATAATTTTTTTTAAGTGCCATCCCTTCTGACACTGCAGTGCCACTCCTAGATGGGCCAGGTGTTTGTGTCGGCCACTTGGGTCGCGTAGCTTAGCCATCCAGCGACCTTGGTGCACCTCTTTTTTTCTTTGCATCATGTGCTGTTTGGGGACAATTTTTTTAAATGCCATCCTGTCTGACACTGCAGTGCCACTCCTAGATAGGCCAGGTGTTTGTGCTTCCCTCTTGGGTCGCTTTGCTTAGTCATCCAGCGACCTTGGTGCAAATTTTAGGACTAAAAATAATATTGTGAGGTGTTCAGAATAGACTGGAAATGAGTGGAAATTATGGTTATTGAGGTTAATAATGCTATGGGATCAAAATGACCCCCAAATTCTATGATTTAAGCTGTTTTTGAGAGGTTTTTGAAAAAAAACACCCGAATCCAAAATACACCCGAATCCGACAAAAAAATTTCAGGGAGGTTTCGCCAAAACGCGTCCGAATCCAAGACACGGCCGCGGAACCGAATCCAAAACCAAAACACAAAACCCGAAAAATTTCCGATGCACATCTCTATTTCGTACTCATACATATATTGTGCGACACTGTTGGTTAAATTCATAGGTGGATCAAGGGGGGGGGGGGGAGCACTTGTGCCCATGCCCCCCCTATTGTTCCTGACTTCTTTTTTTCAAAAGGAGAACAGCAGCAGCACTACTGCTATTTCTGTCAGTCAGATTTGATAAAAGAGTCGGCAGGCACTAGGACCCGCCGCTGCTCTAACAGCAAGTCCATGTGGTAACCAATGGGGAGGCTGGAGCTGCAGCTCCAGCCTCCACCTGCTCACACCGCAACCTACCTCCCCCACTGTAGAGATGTGCCCCGTGTCCCAGGGCACATCAGACCGGCAGGGTGCAGGGTATCTGCATCCCCTGCAGTTCCTGGCTGTGGACAGCGCTGGGGCAGCTTGTCTGTCCTCAGCGCATGTCAGTGTGCAGGAGCGGCGGGTGTCCGGTGCAGGGATTAGACTTTTCCCTGCACCGGACCGGAGGCTGCGGAGGTATTTGAATATTGGCGCCCTCCAGGAGCCAATCACGGCTCCTGGAGCGGCGGCCAATCGGAGAGGGGCGCGGCGAGCCAATCGGCACTCGCCGCATCATAGGCCCCGCCCCCGGCATCTGACGTCAGACGCCGGGTGGGAGCTGAAGACCCGGAGCGTGTGGAAGAGTGCTGAAGACACCGGACGGGAGCCGCAGAAGGAGGCCACGTGGAAGAGCGGCGAAGAGCGGGTCAAGAGGGGAAGACGGCGGCCGTTGAAGGAAGAAATCCGGTGGCCGCTGAAGAGGCCAGAAGACGTTGGGCTGCAGAAGGAAGATGTCCAGCGGCGGCTGGACGCTGAAGAGCGGAGGCGGCACCGCTGGCCAGGACGGGTCAGCGGCAGAAGAGGGCACCGGAGACCCCAGGAGCAGGTGAGGCATCAGTGAGGCTACTCTCACCCCCTCCCCTTTCCTCCCTAGACCATCAGGGATGGGCATTGGGCCCGGGGCACAGTTCAGGCGCTAGGCCTGTGGCGCAGATAGGAGTTTTAGTCACCATTTGATTTGGTGGTTTGGGCGTTAGACCCAAGCCACCTTAATAGCAAAGTAGGCGGGCATTAGGCCTGAGGGGCAGTTCAGGCAATAGGCCTGTGGGGCATTAGAGGGCATTAGGCCCCGCCCCCGGTGTCTGACGCCGGGCGGGAGCTGAAGACCCGGAGCGCGCGGAAGAGCACTGAAGACGCCGGGCGGGAGCCGAAGAAGGAGGCCGCGTGGAAGAGCGGCGAAGAGCGTGTCGGGAGGAGAAGATGGCGGCCAGAGACGGCCATAGGCATAGGCAAACTAGGCAATTGCCTAGGGCATTTGATATGCCTAGGGGCATCCTCAGCTTCTGCTGATTAAAATGATATGCGGCATGCCTATATTCTGTATGTAGCATTTCATATACAGATACAGCCACAGTCTTACACAGTATATAGGCATGCTGCATATCAGTTTAATCAGCAGAAGCTGCTTGTGCATCATAGCCACATACCAATGCAAATAAGATGCATTTTCATAAAAAAAAGGTGCCCGACATTAGCATTGATGCAAGATTTGTGAGGACATATCTGTATCCAAGCAGAGGCAGAGGTCACAGTGTTAGTGGAAGTGTGAGTGCTGTGTGCATGTGAGTGGGTTGGTTGTGCAGTAGTGTTCAGAATATGTGTAAGGGGCATTATGTGTGTCATGTAAAAATGCATTAATAATGTGCAACATATGTGTAAAGGGCCACTATATGTGTCATTATGTGTATAAGGGCATTAATAATGTGCGGCATATGTGTAAGGGACATTATGTGTAAAAGGGCATTAATAAAGGTTGTCATAATGTGTAAGGTGCATTATGTTTATAAGGACATTAATGTGTCTCATATGTGTAAGGGGCATTACTGTGTGGAATTGTGTATAAATGCATTACTAATGTGTGGCATTATGTGTATAAGGTGCTCTACTATGTGGCGTTGCATATAGAAAGGGCACTACTGTGTCGTCTAATGTGAATAAAGAGCAATAAGGTGTGGTGTAATGTGAATAAGGAGCAATTCAGTGTGATGTAATGTGAATAAGGGGCTCTACTGTGAGGAGTAATGTTGATAAGGTAAAGTGATACTACTGTGGGATTAATATGAATTATGGACACTATCGCAAGATAAAATGTGAATAAAGTTGCAGTACTGTGTGGCGTAACTGGAATTGGGGTTACTATTGTGTGGCCATGCCCCTTCCCAGCAAGAATATTCCCCTTTTTGGGCTGTGCGTCAAATGTGCGAACTGTTCCTATTTAAAATATAGGGGGTACAAGGACTGCTATGGTTGAGGGGTGATGGTGCTGGGAAAGAGGTGCAAGGTCAGAGGCAGTACCAGCGGTGGTGCTAGGGGGAACCAGCCAAAATCTTGCCTAGAGCATCATATTGGTTAGGGCCGGCTCTGACGGCGGCCGTTGGAGGAAGAGATCCGGTGGCCGCTGAAGAGGCCAGAAGACATCGGGCTGCAGAAGGAAGATGTCCAGTGGCGGCTGGACGCTGATGAGCGGAGGCGGCACCGCTGGCCAGGATGGGTCAGCGGCAGAAGAGGGCGCCGGAGACCCCAGGAGCAGGTGAGGCCTCAGTGTGGCTACTCTCACCTCCTCCGTCCCCTTTCCTCCCTAGACCATCAGGGACGGGCATTAGGCCCAGGGCACAATTCGGGCGCTAGGCCTGTGGCGCAGATAGGAGTTTTAGTCACCATTTGATTTGGTGGTTTGGGCGTTAGGCCCAAGCCACCTTAATAGCACAGTAGGCGGGCATTAGGCCCGAGGGGCAGTTCAGGCCTGTGTGGCATTAGAGGGCATTAGGCCCTAGTGCATTTTGGCGGTTTAGGGTTATAAGGTGGCCCTGGGTATTAGGCCCAGGTCACCCATCGGGCGACAAGTTAGGCGGGCACTAGGCCCGTGAGTGATGTCAGGTCTATGGCCTGGGCGCAAATAAGGGGCACTAGGCCCAGTCATTAAGCGGTTCCCCCGAAGGTGAATACAGGTGGCACTGGGCACTAGGTCCAGTCCACCCGAGGTGTTTAGGTAGGCAGGCCCACTCGGCCTGAGCACCCACAGTGTCGCACAATACGTGTATGAGTATGAAAATATATTACTGTGGTACCACCTTCACTCACAGTGTCACACAATACGTGTACGAGTAAGAAAATAAAATAAAAATTGTATAGTACACTTGGGTACAGCAGCACAAACAAACACTTTTTTTATAATTATAATTATAGGCTTTTTAGGTTTTATTATTCTAATTTGACACTGGGGTGGAGCCCCTGGATGGATGGACAGATCACCCCTGGCTGGACAGAGCACCTCTTGTCAGATACACCAGACAACAGGTATCATCCAGTATCATCCCTGGACTGATACTGATAGGAGTCGAACACGCCAGCCCCTGGATGTACACACACAGTATACTGATGGGGGGTTTGTTAATACTGGGACAGAGCCCTTGGATGTATATGGAAGATCATCCCTTGTCAGATACACCACTTAATGACAGACAGAGCACCCCTGGACTGATATACCAGCCGGTAGCCCCACGCCACACAACCCAGCACTGAGACGTACATACCACAGTGAAAATGACGCCGATCACCAGGAACTTTATAGAATCCAAAACCCTGCCAGAATCTGACAGCAGGATGATGACGTTTTGCCTCGTGGTGGGAAACCCAGAGCCCGACTCAGATCCGGACTTGGATCGGGAAGTTCTGGTGGGTCCGGTTCTCCAAGAACCGGACCCACTAATTTCTAACTATTTTATCATGTTTATTCCATACATTCACAGAGAACTACAATACATTAGTAAGAATTAAACAGTATCTGACAGCAGAGGCGTAACCAGACATTTTGGTGCCGTGTGCCAGAAAGAGCATAGGTGCCCCCCAGCCATATTTTAAATAGGAACAGCAAGCACTGGAAGCACTCCCCTGAAAAAGGGGGAAGGACATGGCTGCACAATAGTACCCTCAATTCAAAATACTCCATGCAGTAGTACTCCTTACTCACAATGCACTGCACATTAGTGTCCCTTATTCATGTTACGCCGCACACTAGAGTCCCTTCACATTATGCTACACAGTAGTACCCCTTAAGCACATTATGCCACACACTAGAGCACCTTATTACATTATGCAACTAGTAGTGCCCCTTACACATGTTATGCTCACACAGCAGTAATGCCCCTTACACACATTATGCCAACACAGTAGTCTTGTCCCTTACACACGTTATGCCCACACAGTAGTAGTGCACATGCCACACATTTTGTCCAAACAGTAGTAGTGCACCTTACACACATTGTGCCCCCAAAGTAGTAGTTCACATTTAACATATTATGCCCACACAGTAGTAATGCCCCTTACACAAATATACACACCCAGTAGTAGTGCCTATGCAGAAAGTTCAAGGGAGTAGTGAAGAAGGGGTGAAGCACTTGTAGCCTAAACCAAATGGTGTACAAATGGGAAAAAAGGGAAATCACTCATATAGCACTAAGGGGGTAATTCCGAGTTGATCGCTAGCTGCCGTTGTTCGCAGGGCAGCGATCAGGCTAAAAATCAGCATTTCTGCGCATGCGTACAGGCCGCAGTGCGCACGCGCGACGTACTTTCACAAAAAACTATGCAGTTTCACACAAGGTCGACCGACGCTTTTCAGTCGCTCTGCTGATCGGTGAGTGATTGACAGGAAGTGGGTGTTTCTCGGAGGTAACTGACCGTTTTCCGGGAGTGTGCTAAAAAAACGCAGGCGTGTCAGGTAAAAACGCAGGCGTGCCTGAGGAAACGGGGGAGTGGCTGGCCAAACGCAGGGCGTGTTTGTGACGTCAAAGCAGGAACTAAACAGACTGAAGTGATCGCAAGGTAGGAGTAGGTCTGCAGCTACTCTGAAACTGCTTGAAAAAATGTCAGCACTGTTCTGCTAACCTTTCATTCGCACTTCTGCTAAGATACACTCCCAGAGGGCGGCGGCTTAGCGTTTGCACTGCTGCTAAAAGCAGCTAGCGAGCGATCAACTCGGAATGAGGGCCTAAATGTTAAAATATTATTCATGTATACAAATCACTGTATCCTTCTGAAGTTTAATGAATCACTTATTGTCAAATCCTTATGAGTGTATAACAGCTCCCAAAAGAAAATATGAGCAAAACACAAATATAGTGAAGCAATGTTTAATATACATTAAAATACCAACAATTAAAAAGGTGAAAAGAGCAGTAGCAAAAGGTGGCTAAAGATCAATAGCATGTGGCCGAAAGCTAACAATTACCGGCTGTAAGCCAGAGCTGTCGAATGGCAGTCCTTGAATGCATAGATGAGATCTCAAATCTCAGTGTTGAGAAGACAGGTGGTAATTCAGACCTGATCGCTAGGGTGCGTTTTTTGCATCCCTGCGATCAGGTAGTCGCCACCTACAGGGAAGGGGGAAATCACTCTGTATGTGTGCATTTGGATGTGTTGGAGAGACTGCACAAACTAATTTTGTGTTCTGCGCAGCACAGAACTTACTCTTCCAGTGCGATGGTCGGGGCCGGAGCTGAGGTCAGAAACCCTCCCTCCAAACGCCTGGTCCCTCCTGCGTTTTTCCGGACACTCCTCAAAAACGGTCAGTTGCTACCCACAAATGCCCTCTTCCTGTCAATCTCCTTGCATTCGCCAGTGCGCCGCTGCCCGACGCTCCCTGTTGCTGCGGACGTCGCGCCTGCACATTGCGGTGCATACGCAAGTGCAGTTCAGACCTGATCGCCTGCTGTGCGAAAACGCACAGCAGCGATCTGGTCTGAATCGGCCCCACAATCTCCCATTCTGTGACTTTGAAAAAGACCCAATCTAACATATCAAAATGCATTGGTCAGTGGTGGGGACCCTTGGTGACTAGGGGCCTGATTCAGAACTGATTGCTGTTGTGTGATTTTGCAAGGTGGACGATTATTTATCGACTGCGCATGAGTATGGATCGTAATGCGCACATGCAAGGCCAAACTGCAAAAGAATCCAGCATATTTTTTGATCGCTAGGCGTATGCAAGTTGATTGACAGGAAGCGGACGTTTGGGGGTGGTAACTGCCCGTTTTCTGGGAGTGTCAGGAAAAACGTAGGCGTTCCCAATCATTTTCAGAGAGGGTGTGTGACGTCAGCTCCAGCCTCGAACAACCTGTTGCTATTGCACTGTAGAAGTAGATCCTGGGCTACGCACAGACTGTTAAAATCATTTGATAGTGAGTGAGTTGTGAACGGATTTGCTGCCGACCAGCGTATGCAAAGCTTTTCGCAAGGTGTATGCAGACTTGCACAGGGCAGGTATTTACTCTGTTTGGGCGGCGACTATGTGATCGCAAACCTCTGCAAATTCGCAGAGGAGCGATCAGGTCTGAATCCGGCCCCATGTTTTAACAGTGGGCTGCTAGGAAGTGGAGCTAAATCCTGTGAAGGACCTGGGGCCAACACTAAGATTGAGATTTTCTCTAGCATCCATAAGGGACATTGGGGACAGATTAGTATGATACATTTCTTCAACTGGGTGTGCTGGCTCCTCCCCTCTATGCCTCCTCCTACAATTCAGTTTAGAAAAAAGTGCCCTCAGGGGAGGATGCACACTCTGCAAGCTCCAGAGTTTTTTTTTTTTTTGTAACCCTTTAGTGAACTAACCCACCGGTGGGGAAAGGAACGTATGAATGACACTGTATATATTATTGTTAATATTGTCCTGTATATTTTTTATTTACATGCATTTTAGACATAGTTTAGGTGACCCTGAAAGAAGCAATATAGGGAGAGGTGCCTAGAAAGCAGGTTCCATGCCTGCAGGGACAGGGACCGAAGGGAAGCCGCGAGGCAAAGAAAAAAAGCAGTTGGTGTGGGGGAGTTTACCGGTGAGGGTGAGTGCGAGACTGGTGATGGAGGAGAAGAGATCCGGGAGTCCTAGAGCTGGTTCAACCGGAGGAGTATGCTATCCAACCCTGGAGACCGGAGAGCTGGGGGAGCGGCGCCGTCTGTAGCCACGACCCCAACAGGCTGCGGAGAGTAGCTCAGCATCGGAGAGTCACACTATTTCCTTCACAAGACGCAAGCCTGATTGACACCGCTGCTGGCTAACTCCCGTACCGGAGATTAGAGGTACTAGGCATAGTTCTGAGCACCAGGAGCCTCCCTTACGGCCACCAGCTCAGCATCGATAGAAGCACCCCAGGATCAGAGCTGCCCAGCGGGAGGAGCTGAGGAGAGTTCCACCTACTGAGACCCCCTCCACAGTTCAGTCTGGCAGGAGGAAATTACAGCCGTAAAAGTGAGTGATAGCCTGGTCCTGGTCCCCATCTGTGGTCCATACCCGTATAGACAGTATATAGTACCCGAGTGGTAGCCACATAGGAGCTCCACAGACTTAGGGACTACATCGAATGTACACCATATATACAAACCATAGATAAGGGGACTCCGGCTAAGTACACATTTACCTGATCCTGGGACATTCAGGGCAGGGAGGAAGAGGGAAAGCAGTTACCCTGGAGTCGAGGAGATAAAGAGAGGTGTTTTAGTAGATATAGTTACCCTCATGAGCTTACCCCTGCCTTTGAAAAGCTACTTGAGTGGAGAGAAATGCTAAGTCTGTGAGTGGGATCACCAGTACCTATGGACAGTACCCCCGGGGGTAAACGCTTATCCTACGGTAACGGGGTTCACTGATCCAGGCCCGCGTGGGTACGAGCATACAGAACTATAGTGGAGGTAGGAAAATAGAACGGCCCATCAAGACCAACATTGGAGACTATTATTGTCCGTGACCCAATTCCTTCTGATCCTTACTTGTGAATCACAGAGGTCTAGGTCTATGTTGGATATACACCAGCCCTTTGCAAGAATTCCGATAAAGTGGAGAGAAGGGGTATTGTATATGGTCCTTTCATCCGCAGAAGACTATCCGCAGTGGAACCCATGGCACATTATCAGTGAGAACTTGCTAACTATCCTATGAGGAATTTACAGCTAGTTATCACCGGAATAGGGGGTTCTCAATGCTCTGATTCATGCACCACAAATGCTAACCTTCATAATGGGCCCCAACTGTGCACCAACGACATACTCCGGTATACGCCATAATATTAATCTACTGACATAACTATTGATATATTACTATTGATTTATAGAGGTAACTCAGTGACTAGTAATTGTTACTTATTTTCCCATTTTTCTCTTTAACTGGTTCTAAAAATGTTTGTAATGCATGCAATGGAAGTTGTATAGGATAAGGGTAGCCTTATACCCCTTTCACACCGCAGCTTATACCCGGTATTTTGCCGTTTTAACTGGCTTCTTAAACGGGTCAAGCTGCGATGTGAAAGGGTCCCCTTCAATTTACCGTTTTCAAAATACCGGTATTTTGAAACGGTAAAAAAGAAGGGTCCTACCCGTTTCAGTCCCATTTCACTGTGCAGTGTGAAAGGGTCTGAAACGGTATTTGCAAGCCCCAGCAGGTCATAGGCTGTCTCCATGTGTGATGTCAGCAGCCACAACCAGGAAACAGCTTGGAAAACACAGGAGACACATGTGAGAGTGGCTTTATAAATGTTTAAACGGGAAAAACACGGAAAAAAATGGCGTGGGGTCCCCCCTCCAAAGCATAACCAGCCTCGGGCTCTTCGAGCTGGTCCTGGTTCTAAAAATGCGGGGAAAAAATTGACAGGGGATCCCCCGTATTTTTAAAACCAGCACCGGGCTCTGCGCCTGGTGCTTGTGCAAAAAATACGGGGGACAAAAAGCGTAGGGGTCCCCCGTATTTTTAACACCAGCATCGGGCTCCACTAGCTGGACAGATAATGCCACAGCCGGGGGTCACTTTTATACAGTGCCCTGCGGCCGTGGCATTAAATATCCAACTAGTCACCCCTGGCCGGGGTACCCTGGAGGAGTGGGGACCCCTTCAATCAAGGGGTCCCCCCCCCAGCCACCCAAGGGCCAGGGGTGAAGCCCGAGGCTGTCCCCCCCATCCATTGGCTGCGTATGGGAGGCTGATAGCCTTGAGTAAAATGACAGAATATTGTTTTTTCCAATAGTACTACAAGTCCCAGCAAGCCTCCCCCGCAAGCTGGTACTTGGAGAACCACAAGTACCAGCATGCGGGAGAAAACCGGGCCTGCTGGTACCTGTAGTACTACTGGAAAAAAAATACCCAAATAAAAACAGGAGACACACACCGTGACAAGTACAACTTTATTACACACTGCCGACACACATACATACTTACCTATGTTGACACGCCGACTGCCACAGTCTCCGACGATCCGAGGGTACCTGTGAAAAAAATTATACTCACCTGCCAGTGTCCAGAGATAAATCCACGTCCAGAGATAATCCTCGTACTTGGCAAAAAAAAAACACGAACACCCGACCAACGGACTGAAAGGGGTCCCATGTTGACATATGAGACCCCTTTCCCCGAATGCCGGGACATCACGTGACTCCTGTCACTGAGGTCCCTTCAGCCAATCAGGAAGCGCTACTCCGTGGCGCTCACCTGATTGGCTGTGCGCGTCTAAGCTCAGACAGCGCATCGCACAGCTGCCTCCATTACTTTCAATGGTGGGAACTTTGCCGTCAGTGGTGGGGTTACCCGCGGTCAGCCGCTGACCGGCGGGTGACCCCACCGCTAACCGCAAGGTTCCCACCATTGAATATAATGGAGGGAGCTGTGCGATGCGCTGACAGCTCAGATGCGCACAGAGCCAATCAGCAGAGTGCAAGGACGTTGCGCTCGCTGATTGGCTTACGAGACCTTTCAGTGACAGCAGTCACGGGGGGGGGGGATCTCTCTGCATTCGGGGAAAGGGGTCCCATGTGTCAACATGGGACCCCTTTCAGTTCGCTGGTCGGGTGTTCGTTTTCTTTTTTTGACAAGTACGTGGATTTATCTCTGGACCATGGATCAGGTGAGTATAATTATCTTTTATTTTCAGGTACCCATGGATTCTACTTGGAGAAGAGGACCGACTGCTTCGTGTCAACATAGGTAAGTATGTGTGTGTCGGCAGTGTGTAATAAAGTTGTACTTGTCACGGTGTGTGTCTCCTGTTTTTATTTGGGTATTTTTTTCCCAGTAGTACTACAGGTACCAGCGGGCCCGGTTTTCCTCCGCATGCTGGTACTTGTGGTTCTCCAAGTACCATCTTGCGGGGGAGGCTTGCTGGGACTTGTAGTACTATTGGAAAAAACAATATTCTGTCATTTTACTCAAGGCTATCAGCCTCCCATCCGCAGCCAATGGATGGGGGGGACAGCCTCGGGCTTCACCCCTGGCCTTTGGGTGGCTGGGGGGGGGCCCCTTGATTGAAGGGGTCCCCACTCCCCCAGGGTACCCCGGCCAGGGGTGACTAGTTGGATATTTAATGCCACGGCCGCAGGGCACTGTATAAAAGTGACCCCCGGCTGTGGCATTATCTGTCCAGCTAGTGGAGCCCGATGCTGGTGTAAAAAATACGGGGGACCCCTACTCTTTTTGTCCCCCGTATTTCTTGCACCAGCACCAGGCGCAGAGCCCGGTGCTGGTTTTAAAAATACGGGGGATCCCCTGTCAATTTTTTCCCCGCATTTTTAGAACCAGGACCAGCTCGAAGAGCCTGAGGCTGGTTATGCTTTGGAGGGGGGACCCCACGCCATTTTTTTTCTGAATTTTACCATTCCATCTAAAAAAAAATATATATATTTTAAAAAATATATAAATAATACTTGTGCCTTCAAAAAAGACAAACCAAGTACCTAATCCCTTCTAATATAAATAGATATGCTTCAAGCTGCTGGGTTCCATCGTACGACTATCCAAATTATTAATAATGAATTAATTAATAATTATTAATAATGTGTGGGCCAGAAAAGTCCATTTATAATGCCAACCACTGTTTTCTATGGGTGAAACGGGTTCAGTGTGAAAGGTACCAAAACGGTAATGAAATGGTAATTTACTGGTTACAACATGAGATGTGAAAGGGGTTTAACTGCTCAGACCCGTTTTAAGAACCGTTTCAAATACCATTTCAAAAGCAGGTTTTGCGATGTGAAAGCAGCATTAGTATAGACAAATGCCAATTCCGTATATGTGAATGTTTGTAATATAATTGTGCAATTAACATTTCCTGATGGGGTTGTGTCTTATTTGTATTATTGGTCAATAATACTTACCAGTTCATGGGAATCCAGCTGAAGGCATCAGGAGGGGATCTGAAAGACGAAGATGAAATAAAGGTAGTAAATGTACGAGTCTGAGTAGTACCTAGTAAAGTGTACGTATAAATACCTTTACTGGCTTTCCCTAGGAAGCCCATAATATACATAGTGCTTGGGTGGAGGCACACCCTAGTTAGAGATGAGCGCCTGAAATTTTTCGGGTTTTGTGTTTTGGTTTTGGGTTCGGTTCCGCGGCCGTGTTTTGGGTTCGAACGCGTTTTGGCAAAACCTCACCGAATTATTTTTGTCGGATTCGGGTGTGTTTTGGATTCGGGTGTTTTTTTCCAAAAACACTAAAAAACAGCTTAAATCATAGAATTTGGGGGTCATTTTGATCCCAAAGTATTATTAACCTCAAAAACCATAATTTACACTCATTTTCAGTCTATTCTGAATACCTCACACCTCACAATATTATTTTTAGTCCTAAAATTTGCACCGAGGTCGCTGTGTGAGTAAGATAAGCGACCCTAGTGGCCGACACAAACACCGGGCCCATCTAGGAGTGGCACTGCAGTGTCACGCAGGATGTCCCTTCCAAAAAACCCTCCCCAAACAGCACATGACGCAAAGAAAAAAAGAGGCGCAATGAGGTAGCTGTGTGAGTAAGATTAGCGACCCTAGTGGCCGACACAAACACCGGGCCCATCTAGGAGTGGCACTGCAGTGTCACGCAGGATGGCCCTTCCAAAAAACCCTCCCCAAACAGCACATGACGCAAAGAAAAAAAGAGGCGCAATGAGGTAGCTGACTGTGTGAGTAAGATTAGCGACCCTAGTGGCCGACACAAACACCGGGCACATCTAGGAGTGGCACTGCAGTGTCACGCAGGATGTCCCTTCCAAAAAACCCTCCCCAAACAGCACATGACGCAAAGAAAAAAAGAGGCGCAATGAGGTAGCTGTGTGAGTAAGATTAGCGACCCTAGTGGCCGACACAAACACCGGGCCCATCTAGGAGTGGCACTGCAGTGTCACGCAGGATGTCCCTTCCAAAAAACCCTCCCCAATCAGCACATGATGCAAAGAAAAAGAAAAGAAAAAAGAGGTGCAAGATGGAATTATCCTTGGGCCCTCCCACCCACCCTTATGTTGTATAAACAAAACAGGACATGCACACTTTAACCAACCCATCATTTCAGTGACAGGGTCTGCCACACGACTGTGACTGATATGACGGGTTGGTTTGGACCCCCCCCAAAAAAGAAGCAATTAATCTCTCCTTGCACAAACTGGCTCTACAGAGGCAAGATGTCCACCTCATCTTCACCCTCCGATATATCACCGTGTACATCCCCCTCCTCACAGATTATCAATTCGTCCCCACTGGAATCCACCATCTCAGCTCCCTGTGTACTTTGTGGAGGCAATTGCTGCTGGTCAATGTCTCCGCGGAGGAATTGATTATAATTCATTTTAATGAACATCATCTTCTCCACATTTTCTGGATGTAACCTCGTACGCCGATTGCTGACAAGGTGAGCGGCGGCACTAAACACTCTTTCGGAGTACACACTTGTGGGAGGGCAACTTAGGTAGAATAAAGCCAGTTTGTGCAAGGGCCTCCAAATTGCCTCTTTTTCCTGCCAGTATAAGTACGGACTGTGTGACGTGCCTACTTGGATGCGGTCACTCATATAATCCTCCACCATTCTATCAATGTTGAGAGAATCATATGCAGTGACAGTAGACGACATGTCCGTAATCGTTGTCAGGTCCTTCAGTCCGGACCAGATGTCAGCATCAGCAGTCGCTCCAGACTGCCCTGCATCACCGCCAGCGGGTGGGCTCGGAATTCTGAGCCTTTTCCTCGCACCCCCAGTTGCGGGAGAATGTGAAGGAGGAGATGTTGACAGGTCGCGTTCCGCTTGACTTGACAATTTTGTCACCAGCAGGTCTTTCAACCCCAGCAGACCTGTGTCTGCCGGAAAGAGAGATCCAAGGTAGGCTTTAAATCTAGGATCGAGCACGGTGGCCAAAATGTAGTGCTCTGATTTCAACAGATTGACCACCCGTGAATCCTTGTTAAGCGAATTAAGGGCTGCATCCACAAGTCCCACATGCCTAGCGGAATCGCTCCGTGTTAGCTCCTTCTTCAATGCCTCCAGCTTCTTCTGCAAAAGCCTGATGAGGGGAATGACCTGACTCAGGCTGGCAGTGTCTGAACTGACTTCACGTGTGGCAAGTTCAAAGGGCATCAGAACCTTGCACAACGTTGAAATCATTCTCCACTGCACTTGAGACAGGTGCATTCCATCTCCTATATCGTGCTCAATTGTATAGGCTTGAATGGCCTTTTGCTGCTCCTCCAACCTCTGAAGCATATAGAGGGTTGAATTCCACCTCGTTACCACTTCTTGCTTCAGATGATGGCAGGGCAGGTTCAGTAGTTTTTGGTGGTGCTCCAGTCTTCTGTACGTGGTGCCTGTACGCCGAAAGTGTCCCGCAATTTTTCTGGCCACCGACAGCATCTCTTGCACGCCCCTGTCGTTTTTTAAAAAATTCTGCACCACCAAATTCAAGGTATGTGCAAAACATGGGACGTGCTGGAATTTGCCCATATTTAATGCACACACAATATTGCTGGCGTTGTCCGATGCCACAAATCCACAGGAGAGTCCAATTGGGGTAAGCCATTCCGCGATGATCTTCCTCAGTTGCCGTAAGAGGTTTTCAGCTGTGTGCGTATTCTGGAAAGCGGTGATACAAAGCGTAGCCTGCCTAGGAAAGAGTTGGCGTTTGCGAGATGCTGCTACTGGTGCCGCCGCTGCTGTTCTTGCGGCGGGAGTCCATACATCTACCCAGTGGGCTGTCACAGTCATATAGTCCTGACCCTGCCCTGCTCCACTTGTCCACATGTCCGTGGTTAAGTGGACATTGGGTACAACTGCATTTTTTAGGACACTGGTGAGTCTTTTTCTGACGTCCGTGTACATTCTCGGTATCGCCTGCCTAGAGAAGTGGAACCTAGATGGTATTTGGTAACGGGGGCACACTGCCTCAATAAATTGTCTAGTTCCCTGTGAACTAACGGCGGATACCGGACGCACGTCTAACACCAACATAGTTGTCAAGGACTCAGTTATCCGCTTTGCAGTAGGATGACTGCTGTGATATTTCATCTTCCTCGCAAAGGACTGTTGAACAGTCAATTGCTTACTGGAAGTAGTACAAGTGGGCTTACGACTTCCCCTCTGGGATGACCATCGACTCCCAGCGGCAACAACAGCAGCGCCAGCAGCAGTAGGCGTTACACGCAAGGATGCATCGGAGGAATCCCAGGCAGGAGAGGACTCGTCAGACTTGCCAGTGACATGGCCTGCAGGACTATTGGCATTCCTGGGGAAGGAGGAAATTGACACTGAGGGAGTTGGTGGGGTGGTTTGCGTGAGCTTGGTTACAAGAGGAAGGGATTTACTGGTCAGTGGACTGCTTCCGCTGTCACCCAAAGTTTTTGAACTTGTCACTGACTTATTATGAATGCGCTGCAGGTGACGTATAAGGGAGGATGTTCCGAGGTGGTTAACGTCCTTACCCCTACTTATTACAGCTTGACAAAGGGAACACACGGCTTGACACCTGTTGTCCGCATTTCTGGTGAAATACCTCCACACCGAAGAGCTGATTTTTTTGGTATTTTCACCTGGCATGTCAACGGCCATATTCCTCCCACGGACAACAGGTGTCTCCCCGGGTGCCTGACTTAAACAAACCACCTCACCATCAGAATCCTCCTGGTCAATTTCCTCCCCAGCGCCAGCAACACCCATATCCTCCTCATCCTGGTGTACTTCAACACTGACATCTTCAATCTGACTATCAGGAACTGGACTGCGGGTGCTCCTTCCAGCACTTGCAGGGGGCATGCAAATAGTGGAAGGCGCATGCTCTTCACGTCCAGTGTTGGGAAGGTCAGGCATCGCAAACGACACAATTGGACTCTCCTTGTGGATTTGGGATTTCAAAGAACGCACAGTTCTTTGCGGTGCTTTTGCCAGCTTGAGTCTTTTCAGTTTTCTAGCGAGAGGCTGAGTGCTTCCATCCTCATGTGAAGCTGAACCACTAGCCATGAACATAGGCCAGGGCCTCAGCCGTTCCTTGCCACTCCGTGTGGTAAATGGCATATTGGCAAGTTTACGCTTCTCCTCCGACAATTTTATTTTAGGTTTTGGAGTCCTTTTTTTTCTGATATTTGGTGTTTTGGATTTGACATGCTCTGTACTATGACATTGGGCATCGGCCTTGGCAGACGACGTTGCTGGCATTTCATCGTCTCGGCCATGACTAGTGGCAGCAGCTTCAGCACGAGGTGGAAGTGGATCTTGATCTTTCCCTAATTTTGGAACCTCAACTTTTTTGTTCTCCATATTTTATAGGCAGAACTAAAAGGCACCTCAGGTAAACAATGGAGATGGATGGATTGGATACTAGTATACAATTATGGACGGACTGCCACGGTTAGGTGGTATAAAAAAACCACGGTTAGGTGGTATATAATACAATTATGGATGGACGGACTGCCTGCCGAGTGCCGACACAGAGGTAGCCACAGCCGTGAACTACCGCACTGTACACTGGTTGATAAAGAGATAGTAGTATACTCGTAACAACTAGTATGACGACGGTATAAAGAATGGAAAAAAAACCACGGTTAGGTGGTATATATTATAATACAATTATGGATGGACGGACTGCCTGCCGACTGCCGACACAGAGGTAGCCACAGCCGTGAACTACCGCACTGTACACTGGTTGATAAAGAGATAGTAGTATACTCGTAACAACTAGTATGACACTATGACGGTATAAAGAATGAAAAAAAAACCACGGTTAGGTGGTATATATTATAATACAATTATGGATGGACGGACTGCCTGCCGAGTGCCGACACAGAGGTAGCCACAGCCGTGAACTACCGCACTGTACACTGGTTGATAAAGAGATAGTAGTATACTCGTAACAACTAGTATGACTGACTATGACGGTATAAAGAATGAAAAAAAAACCACGGTTAGGTGGTATATATTATAATACAATTATGGATGGACGGACTGCCTGCCGACTGCCGACACAGAGGTAGCCACAGCCGTGAACTACCGCACTGTACACTGGTTGATAAAGAGATAGTAGTATACTCGTAACAACTAGTATGACACTATGACGGTATAAAGAATGAAAAAAAAACCACGGTTAGGTGGTATATATTATAATAATACAATTATGGATGGACGGACTGCCTGCCGACTGCCGACACAGAGGTAGCCACAGCCGTGAACTACCGCACTGTACACTGGTTGATAAAGAGATAGTAGTATACTCGTAACAACTAGTATGACACTATGACGGTATAAAGAATGAAAAAAAAACCACGGTTAGGTGGTATATATTATAATAATACAATTATGGATGGACGGACTGCCTGCCGAGTTCCGACACAGAGGTAGCCACAGCCGTGAACTACCGCACTGTACACTGGTTGATAAAGAGATAGTAGTATACTCGTAACAACTAGTATGACACTATGATGGTATAAAGAATGAAAAAAAAACCACGGTTAGGTGGTATATATTATAATACAATTATGGATGGACGGACTGCCTGCCGACTGCCGACACAGAGGTAGCCACAGCCGTGAACTACCGCACTGTACACTGGTTGATAAAGAGATAGTAGTATACTCGTAACAACTAGTATGACACTATGACGGTATAAAGAATGAAAAAAAAACCACGGTTAGGTGGTATATATTATAATACAATTATGGATGGACGGACTGCCTGCCGAGTGCCGACACAGAGGTAGCCACAGCCGTGAACTACCGCACTGTACACTGGTTGATAAAGAGATAGTAGTATACTCGTAACAACTAGTATGACTGACTATGACGGTATAAAGAATGAAAAAAAAACCACGGTTAGGTGGTATATATTATAATACAATTATGGATGGACGGACTGCCTGCCGACTGCCGACACAGAGGTAGCCACAGCCGTGAACTACCGCACTGTACACTGGTTGATAAAGAGATAGTAGTATACTCGTAACAACTAGTATGACACTATGACGGTATAAAGAATGAAAAAAAAACCACGGTTAGGTGGTATATATTATAATACAATTATGGATGGACGGACTGCCTGCCGACTGCCGACACAGAGGTAGCCACAGCCGTGAACTACCGCACTGTACACTGGTTGATAAAGAGATAGTAGTATACTCGTAACAACTAGTATGACTATGACGACGGTATAAAGAAAGAAAAAAAAATACCACGGTTAGGTGGTATATAATTATACAATTATGGATGGACGGACTGCCTGCCGAGTGCCGACTGCCGACACAGAGGTAGCCACAGCCGTGAACTACCGCACTGTACTGTGTCTGCTGCTAATATAGACTGGTTGATAAAGAGATAGTATACAACAATATACTACTATACTGGTGGTCAGGCACTGGTCACCACTAGTCACACTGGCAGTGGCACTCCTGCAGCAAAAGTGTGCACTGTTTAATTTTAAATTAATATAATATTATGTACTCCTGGCTCCTGCTATAACAACCTGCAGTGCTCCCCAGTCTCCCCCACAATTATTATAAGCTTTTATACATTGATGTGCAGCACACTGGGCTGAGCTGAGTGCACACAGACTGAGTCACACTGTGTGACTGCTGTGTATCGTTTTTTTCAGGCAGAGAACGGATATAGCAGAGAACGGATATATTAAATAAAAGTTAACTTAACAACAACTGCACTGGTCACTGTGGTAAACTCTGTCTGCACAATCTCTCTCTCTCTCTCTCTCTTCTAATCTATTCTAATGGAGAGGACGCCAGCCACGTCCTCTCCCTATCAATCTCAATGCACGTGTGAAAATGGCGGCGCGCGGCTCCTTATATAGAATCCGAGTCTCGCGAGAATCCGACAGCGTCATGATGACGTTCGGGCGCGCTCGGGTTAACCGAGCAAGGCGGGAAGATCCGAGTCGCTCGGACCCGTGAAAAAAAAAGTGAAGTTCGTGCGGGTTCGGATTCAAAGAAACCGAACCCGCTCATCTCTAACCCTAGTAAGACTATTGTAACCCAATTACACACGGTCCCAGCGAGTTACATTTTTCAAGTTTTATTTCTTTCGGTATGCTGTTTGGGCAACGGCATACCTGCACCATGAGAGTTAGAGGGGGACGGTCACCGGCCTCTTGAGGTTTAGAGCCACTTCCCCGCTCAGGATCACCGTCCTGAGGGGCTGTTTGTTCAGCGGGGCATGGCGCCTTGGCTGTCGCAGCAGCAGCATGCCGCACACCCCTAACGCTGCCTGAAGGTGATCATTGGTGGTGAGTACCAACCGGGGTCCCCGCTAGGGGTGTCCCTCGGTTTTACTGTGCGGCTGAAAGCGCGGGTGTGGCGTATGGGTCCCTCCTGGGGGGGACCCGCTGTAGCCCCTGCGTGAGACTGGCAAAATATAGTAAACCAAGCATTTATGTGAGGTTATACATATTGGGAGACATGGCCAGTATAAATATACAGAAGAAGCTCCGGCACCATGGCAGCTACACAAGAGCGGGCTCAGCGTCATTTTGGCGCCTTCCTCTGCATAGCACCAGCAGCAGCCTCCACAGCTCCTCCAAACAGTCCCTGGTACCGGGTGTGGAGGGAGAGAGCCGCTATAATAGTGCACAATAAAATCCTCTGAGGGTTTTTATCATATTACAGTCTCACTGTGTTTACTCATAAAAATGCTGACAGCCTCACTGGGGCTGTGCAGCGCTGGGTGAGTTGGGGTCCTATCTCCTGTGTCTCCTCTCACATGCAATAGGGCAGGCTTGCAATATATCAATAACAGGCTGTGTTGTATGTGCATTATACCTGTTTTTCTGATTCACAATGGTAAAACAGAAGTCATGCAGTGTATGTAATGCTAGATTCTCTCCTAGTTCATCTGGCTCAATATCATGTGAGCAGTGTAGATAGTCATCTCAGAATGCTGATATCTATGTGGTGTAGAGTCCAGAGCCCTCTTGGTTGGGGGCTATCAAAAATATGATGTCTGATATCCATCTCAGCTCACTGCAAATGCAAATAAGACTCAGGAACTGTGACAAGCAGTGGCAAGTCTAGCTGCACACAGCGTCTATTCACCGCTGCTCTGTTAAGCGGAGCAGCAAGTGCAGGAGCCTCCCAACTGCCCCCACCGCAGGACACTGCGGCCCACGGGTGGGACAGCAGGACAGTCCCCAAAAACGGGACTATCCCGCTAAAATCAGGACAGATGGGAGGTATGCTACTACTCAGCAGTCATTTTTCCTCCCACAAGACAAACTGACAGTCACATTTCCTGATTCCAAAGAATTGGATGACATTTAAAATATCCTGAAAGACTCCAGATAAGAAATATCAGGTGTCAAAACGATTTTTGCATACATTCCCCTTTGCCCCTGAAGGCAGGGAATTCTGGGAGGGGTCCCCAGCAGTAGACGTCTCAGTCTCTCGCCTTTCTAAAAAGGCGGTACTCCCTGCTCCTGGCTCCTTTACGGTAAAGGACCCGGCAGATAGGAAACTTGAGACCACTCTGAAATCTATTTACATTGCTGCAGGTGTTGCTCAAAGGCCGGCCATTGCAGGTTGCTGGATGACACATGCAATTCACTCCTGGACTAATCAAATTAAGAAAGGTCTTTCGGGTGATATGACCTTAGTTAATACTGTTACTTTCCTGAATAACATTCAGGACACGGCAAGAGTCCTCTGTGATTCCTTAAAGAGATTGGCAATTTTAATGCGCTATGGCCATGTGGTTGCGTCAGTGGATTGCTGATGCTGACTCCAAACGTAATGCGGAATCTCTTCCTTTCACAGGTGAATGGCTCTTTGGAGGTGAATTGGACGCATGGATTTCCAAAGCTACTGCTAGAAAATCCACATTTCTCCATTCGGGAGCTCCGCCTACTAGACGTACCTACCCGGGACCGTCTAATCAGGTCCTCCAGATTTCGATCTAGGGCCAGAGGGGCCTCCAACGCAGCTAGAGGCTCCAGAGGTAAACCTAAGAAACCAGCCATTGCCGGATCTCAGGACCAGAACACCAGCTCTGCTTCTGCAAAGAGTTCAGCATGATGGTGCCCACCCACCCTGAGTGTGGGAGCTCGGTTACGTCACTACAGCCACATCTTGGACGGTTCCTGCCAAGATGCTTGGGTATAGGACCTTGTCTCTCAGGGTTACAAGCTGAAGTTTGATGGTACACCTCCCCTACGATTTTTCAAATCAAGCTTACCAGCTTTAGAAAATATGCGTGGTACGCTACTGCTGGCCATCAACAAGTTGGTTCAGTCCCAGGTCATTGTTTCCGTACCCCCACTACAACAAGGACAGGGTTTCTCTAGTCTGTACGTAGTACCAAAACCAGACGGGTCTGTGAGACCCATTCTGAATCTGAAGTCCTTGAATCCTCACCTGAAATTCTTAGGTAACTACTGCTCCCAGCAGAAACTGCTACATTGGGCTTAGTTAATATTACTGCATTCTTAGGTAACTACTGCTCCCAGCAGACACTGCTACATTGGGCTTAGTTAATATTACTGCATTCTTAGGTAATTTGAAATAATTTTAAGAACAGTCTGATCTGTTAGTGTTTTGTGCTTCTGTGATGGTATCCCCCCCACCCCCCACCCCAGCATCTGTTTGTTTTAAATGTATTGCTCTCCTCACTACCCCTCTGTGGGTGATGGGTAGTGAGGTGTGGCCTTAATCAGGGAAAATTCAAACATTTGGTATTTGGTCTACATATTAAGGGATACAAGGCTGACATAGCCTGGCTGACATAGGCAGGGTGTAGAAATCAAAGTGTAGAAATATGTGTTTTTCAGCCTCTACTTGTACTGTACGAAAACTGGAAGGAAACATCAAGCAGCTACAACAACCACAAATTCACTTTTTTGCAACTTCTAATGTGTGTATATATTACTCTGCAACCCTCACTTTGTGATCACTATGCAAACAATCTATGCTTAGAGTAAAAGTTGCTATCATGATTTGCATGCAATTATAATACTTGCACTTCAAATTTTACTTATTAATCCATACTCCATGAAGGTTTATATGGCTGGTTGCCTAGTCCAATAAAGTATAATCTATCGCCTTTCATCAACATCACATTTTTCTCATTGGTAGCCTGTATTAATTAGCCATAGTTTTCATTACATGCAATCTAGGTTCAGCTGTGCTGGTCAATGTCTATCCACATTAATAAGGTATTTGAAAATGAACAGCTGAACAACACCAGTAATCAAGTATTTGAATGTTCAACTCAAAAACTTGCACATACATTCTTGCACTAGCCCCAATACCTTCTTTCACAAACACCATGCACCTCAAATTGTTGTAGTTTATTGCACTCCATGGTATTCTCTCCAAAGTAAATACATTGTCTACTTTCCCTGCAACCCACCCCTCTGTACACATTGCCGCCTCAATTATCCACACAACTCTTATTAATACTCATGAGCTTTTTACTCATCTTTGCACTTTGACAATAACATCCACAACTGGACACCATAAAAATAATTCACAAACCTCATACAACTATATCTACTTTTCTCTCTTACTGCTATTAGCTGGTGACATTTCACCTAATCCAGGCCCCAAACACCTGCCCCACTCACATTCACCTTATTCACAGCAATATAGAAATACAGCTAACCTCATAAACCTCACATGTCTCCCATCACCCTCCAAATCACTAAAATGTGGCTTATGGAATGCACGCTCTGTTTGTAACAAACTAACATCTGTTCATGACCTCTTCATATCTAACAACTTCAACCTGCTGGCTATTACAGAAACATGGCTCACACAACCAGACACGGCCTCCCCTGCGGCACTGTCACATGGTGTTCTCCACTTCACACACACCCCCAGGCCTAGTAACTGTAAAGGAGGTGGAGTTGGATTATTACTATCCCAATCTTTCGCATACACAGTTCTACAACAGGTTCCATCACTCACATTTACATCATTTGAAGTACATTCTGTCAGAATTTACACTCCTTTTTCACTGTGTGTTGCAGCTATCTATCGCCCACCTGGGCATCCCAAACAATTTCTAGATGATTTTCCTGCCTAGCTCTCTTACTTCTTATCCTCTGATATCTCCACCACTTTCATGGGAGATTTAAATATTGCTATTGATAGTCCAAAATCTGCTGCTTATGCCTCCAATCTACTCTCTTTAACCTCCTCTCTCGACCTCTCCCAATGGACTGACTGCTCTACTCATCAGGAGGGCCACTGCCTTGATCTAGTATTCTCCAGACTATGCTCCGTTTCTGAACTCACTAACACTCATTTCCCTCTCTCGGATCACAACCTTATCACCTGCATGCTCTCCTCTAAAACTTCAAACTCAGTGCCGCTGACATCCTCCAATTCTCCTCAAACCCGCAGAAATATTAATGCAATTAATCTTCAAGAACTTTCCACCTCACTGCAGCAACTGCTTTTACCTATTTCTGCATTCACTCTTCCTGAGATGGCTGTATCACACCTGAACCAGACTCTAGAGATAGCCCTTGACGAAGTGGCTCCAGCTACCCATCACACTCCACGTAGGCCTAGATGTCAACCGTGGCACTCTAAAGTAACAAGACACCTACAAAATCTGTCACGTAAAGTTGAACGCCAGTGGCGTAAATCTCGTATTCCAAGTGAATTCCTCACATATAAGACTGTCTACCACTCTTATTGTAATGCTCTGGACACTGCCAAACAAACATATTTCCAAACGCTCATCTCTGCTCAAGCCTCTAACCCCAAATTACTTTTTAATATATTTAAATCACTTCTCAACCCTCCTTCACCCAACCCGCCAGCCACTATCAAGGCGCAAGATCTTGCTTCCTACTTCAAGGACAAGATTGAGAAGATTCAAGCTGAAATGGTATGCTCTTACTCAACCAGTGACCTACTCAATTCCTTGCCTGAACCCTCTGGTACTTTCTCTTTATTTGATCCCACAAATGAAGATGAAGTATCAACACTCTTCTCATCCTGCTACTCTACTACCTCTCCTCTTAATCCTATACCCTCACAAATAAGTAAATCTATGTCTCCTGTGCTCATTCCAACCTTAACTAACATTTGTAATCTCACTCTCTCTACTAGTATCTTTCCTTCACTTTTCAAGCATGCAGTGATTACTCCCATCCTGAAAAAACAAAATTCTGACCGTAACTCTCTCTCAAACTACCGTCCCATCTCTCAGCTCCCATGTCTCTCCAAGCTACTTGAGAAACTTGCCTACACCCACCTCACACACTTTCTTAACTCATATAAGTTATTGGACCCACATCAATCAGGCTTTCACTCCCAACACTCCACAGAGACAGCACTGACTAAAGTAGTGAATGATCTGGTCACTGCGAAGTCTAAAGACCATTACTCACTACTTATTCTTCTAGATCTCTCTGCTGCTTTTGACACTGTTGACCACTCTCTTCTCATAAAAAAACTGCAATCCCTAGGTCTTCAGGACACAGCCCTGTCTTGGTTCCTATCCTACCTATCTAATCGCTCTTTCAGTGTCCGTTTCTCTGAATCCACTTCCTCTTCGCTACCTCTTTCAGTTGGAGTACCGCAGGGCTCAGTCTTAGTTCCTCTGCTTTTCTCAATCTATACCTCCTCTCTTGGGAAACTAATGAGCTCTTTTGGATTTCAGTACCATCTGTACGCAGATGATATTCAAATCTACCTATCCTCCCCTGATTTGTCTCTATCTGTATTGGGCCGGGTCACTGAATGCCTCTCGGCCATTTCATCTTGGATGTCATCTCGCTACCTCAAACTTAATATTTCCAAAACAGAGTTAATTATATTTCCACCGACCAATATCAGTTACCAACCTGATATTTCTATCACTGTTGAGAACTCTACAATCAGCCCTACATGATAAGTTCGCTGCCTAGGTGTCATACTTGACTCAGAAATGTCCTTTGCTCCCCACATTCAATCTGTCTCAAAATCATGTTACATGCATCTAAGAAACATATCCAAAAAATGATCATATCTTACACAAGACACTGCTAAAACCCTAATCCATGCTCTCATTATCTCCCGCATTGATTATTGCAATAGTCTCCTAACTGGTCTTACTAAGAAGAGACTCTCACTATTACAATCCATTCTGAATGCAGCTGTGAGGCTAATATTCCTGGCTAGACGTTCACCGTCTGCAGACCCACTTTGTCAGTCCCTCCATTGGCTACCTGTATTCTACTGTATTCAATATAAAATACTGTTACTTACACACAAGGCTATTAACCATACTACACCAACATACATCTCTTCACTTATCTCAAAATATCTCCCCACCCGGCCCCTTCGCTCTTCACAAGATCTACGTCTCTCATCAACACTCATTACTTGCTCCCATGCACGATTACAGGACTTTCTTCGGGCTGCACCCACTCTGTGGAATGCCCTACCATGTACAATAAGACTCTCCTCTAGTCTTCAAACCTTCAAGCGTTCCCTGAAAACTCACCTATTCAGACAAGCTTATCAAATTCCAGAACCGCTCCCATTACCTTCATAGCTATCCTATCCAATTACATTCTCACAGTACAGTCCACACATCCCCCACATATTTTCTTTCTTCACTCACCTTTCCCCTGAACCTGGGGGGGTCATTCTAAGTTGATCGTAGCTGTGCTAAATCTAGCACAGCTACGATCAGGCACTCAGACATGCGGTCGGACGCCCAGCACAGGGTTAGTCCGCCCCGCATGTCAGTGCCGCCCCCCCCCCCCCGCAGAAATGCAAAAGCATCGCACAACGGCGATGCTTTTGCATCTCAGGAGTTACTCCCGGCCAGCGCAGCTCCTGCGGCTGGCCGGGAGAACCTCTTCGCTGCCCCGGGTCGCAGTGGCTGCGTGTGGCGTCATGCAGCTGCCACAGCGCGCCCCCTAAATGGCGGCTTAATGCTGCCATCCAGCCCCCAGAGGCGATCACTAGGCAACGACGCCCTTCGGCCATCTGGGATGCGCCGGCGCACTGCGGCGCCAGCGCATGCGCAGTTCTGACCCGATCGCTGCATTGCGAAAAACTGCAGTGAGCGATCGGGTCGGAATGACCCCTCTAGTTCATCACTGCCGTGATGTGATATCATGCAGCCCACAAAGAACCTTTACAATCTGGTGAACAACTGTGCAATAGATAGCAGCTGTCCTTTTGTATCAATGCCTATTTCCCCATAGATTGTAAGCTTGCGAGCAGGGCCCTCTTCCCTCTATGACTGTTTGTTTTTACCCAGTTTTGTCTTCTAATTGTGTCCAGTTGTAAAGCGCAACGGAATTTGCTGCGCTATATAAGAAACTGTTAATAAATAAATAATAAAATAAGATGGAATCTTTGAGAGCAGTGATTGCAGGCCTGGAACAACAGGAATTTATTGTGTCCCTGGATATCAAAGATGCTTACCTACATGTCTCAATTTGGCCTCCTCATCAGGCCTATCTGAGGTTTGCCCTGCTGAACGATCACTACCAGTTTCAGGCGTTACCCTTCGGCCTGTTTACAGCTCCAAGGGTGTTCACGAAGGTGAAGGCGGAAATTATGTTTCAACTCAGGGTCCAGGGGGTCAATGTTATTCCATACCTGGATGATCTCCTGATAAAAACTAGCTCCAGGGAGCTTCTATTGCTCCATATAGATCGTCCTATCCAACTTTTGTCACACCACGGGTGGATCCTCAATCTGCAGAAGTCCCACCTGGAACCGTCTCAATGGCTCCTGTTTCTGGGGATGCTACTGGATACTGTAGCACAGAAAGTGTTCCTGCCAGAGGACAAAGTAAGAACACATCAAGAAATGGTTTGCATGGTGCTCCGACCTGCTCGAGTCTCCATTGATCAAGGTTTCATGCCAGACCAGTCCAATTGGACATCCTGAACAAGTGATCCGATTCCCATCTTCAGATGCACCGGATGATTCGGCTGTCACCTCAGGCCAGAATCTCTCTCCTGTGGTGGCTACAGTCTTCCAACCTGCTGGAAGGTCGACGCTTTGAGATTCAGGATTGGATCCTACTTATGACTGATGCGAGTCTGAGAGATGGGGAGCTGTCACCCTAGGGGCGCAGTTCCAGGGCAGGTGGTCTGCCCAAGAGGCCCTTAATCCGATCAACATCCTGGAACTTCGGGCTATCTACTATGCTCTGATTCAGGCATCCCCTCTACTCCGGGATCAGGCGATCCAGGTGCAGTCGGACAACGCCACGGCAGTGGCGTACATCACTCGACAAGGAGGAACAAAAAGCAAGGCCTGCATGCAAGAAGTGTCAAGAATACTCCTCTGGGCAGAAAGAAATGCAAGAGCACAGTCCGCGATCTTCAGTCCGGGGGTGGACAACTGGGAAGCGGACTTCCTAAGTCGCCACGACCTCCATCCGGGGGAGTGGAGACTGCACCCTCAGGTGTTTCAGCAAATCATCGACATTTGGGGATGCCCACAGATCTACTTGATGGCCTCTCGTCTCAGCAAGAAGCTTCGCTGCTATTGCTCATGAACCAGGAAACTGCAGGCAAGCGCAGTAGATGCGTTGACATTGCCTTGGCCTTACCAGCTGGTCTACCTGTTTCCTGATTCCACTGATACCAAGGGTGCTCAAGCAGATCAGACATCAAAGATTGGAAGCAATCTTGATTGCCCCGGATTGGCCCTGAAGAACGTGGTACGCTGTTCTTCTGGACATATCCGGAGAGGACCCTTGGCCTCTACCACCAAGAACGGATCTTCTTCAACAACCAGACTTATGGCGGTTTTATTTGATGGCGTAGAAGTTGAGCGGAACATCCTAGCTCACAAAGGGCTTTCCAAAAAGGTCATTGCCACTATGGTTCAAGCCAGAAAACCTGTGACGTCGAAACACTATCATCATATCTGGTGGAGATATGTCTCTTGGTGCGAGGAACGCACATATCCCTCTGCAGAATTCAACTTGGGAAGGTTCCTACGATTCCTCCAGGCTGGAGTGGATAAAGGCTTACGTCTGGGATCCATTAAGGTCCAGATTTCAGCTCTTTCCATCTTCTTCCAGAAGAAGTTGGCTCTCTTGCCAGAAGTTCAGATCTTCTTGCAAGGAGTGCTTCACATACAACCTCCATTCGTGCCACCTATGGCACCTTGGGATCTGGATGTAGTGTTACGTTTTCTGCAGACCCCTGGTTTGAACCTCTGACAACAGTGGAAGATAAGTACCTCACATGAAAAATGGTGATGTAACTGGCCCTGGCTTCTGCTAGGCATGTTTCAGAATTGGGGCCTTGTCGTGCAAAAGTCCATACTTGGTCTTTTATGAGAACAAAGCGGAGCTCAGGACTAGACAGCAGTTCCTGCCGAAGGTGGTCTCCGCATTTCACTTGAATCAACCTATTGTGATTCCATCCAGTTCTGACACTTCTGCTCCTCCGGAGGCACTGGATGCTGTGCGAGCCTTGAAAATGTATATCAAAAGGACGGCTCGGATCAGAAAGATGGATTCCTTGTTCGTGCTCTATGATGCGCAGAAAAAGGGTTGCGCTGCTTCTAAACAGTCTATTGCTCATTGGATTAGGCTTACTATCCAACAGGCCTATGCGTCGGCAGCCTTACCGGTTCCACAGTCTCTGAAGGGCCACTCTACAAGATCGGTGGGCTCTTCCTGGGCGGCTGCCCGTGGAGTCTCGGCCCTGCAACTATGCCGAGCTGCTACCTGGTCGGGGGAACAACACCTTTGTGAAGTTCTACAGGTTTGATACCCTGACCAATGAGGATACCCAGTTTGGGCAGGCGGTGCTGCAGATGTCTCCGCACATTCCTGCCCATTCTGGAAGCTTTAGGACATCCCCATTGTACTAATCTGTCCCCAATATCCCTTATGGATGCCAGAGAAAATAGGATTTTAAATATCTACAGGTAAATCCTCTTCTCGTAGTCCATAAGGGATATTGGGCGCCTGCCTCTGTGCGGTGACTTTCTGTAGGTTCTTTGTTATGTGTTCCTGTTCAGCTGTTGCTGTTAATGTTGCCAGATGTTGCTGGATAAGATATATATTGGTGTGCTGGTGTGAAAATCTCATCACACATTTTGTTGCTATGTTCCTTCTCTCAAGTATGTCATTCTCCTTCGGGCACTGTTTACCTATAACTGAGCTGTAGGAGGAGGCATAGAGGGGAGGAGTCAGCACACCCAGTTGAAGAAATGTAAAGTGCACTGGCTCCTTTGGACCCATCTATACCCCATCGTACTAATCTGTCCCCAATATCCCTTATGGACTACGAGAAAAGGATTTACCGGTAGGTACAGTATTTAAAATCCTATTTTTTTCATTAGCTCAGTGTATTATCCCTAAATGTTTCAAAACTACCATGATTGTTCCTGTTTTAAAACCTCATTGGCATTTGGTTTGCACGATTATCATCCAGTTGCTCTCCGTTAATTGTGACAAGCTTTAAGAGAAAGATTTTGGCTTACCTTCTGAATGGCGTTCCGGTTGGTTTTGATAACCATCAATTTTCCTTTAGAGCAAATAGATCCATTGAGGATACTGTTCTTGCGGTTCTCCAAAAAATTCTCTGTCATCTAAAGAACAGGGACTTATATTCAAGGATATTATTTGTAGATAATAGTTCCGCCTTCAATGCTATTGTACCTTCTGTGCTAATTGGCAGGAAATTGGTTATAGTGTACACCACAGTAAGTGATTTTTAAATTTTCTTGATTGATCATCAGCAGTCAGTCAAGATGAGTACTATGGGGGTCATTCCGAGTTAATCGCTAGCTGCCGTTGTTCACAGCGCAGCGATCAGGCTAAAAATCGGCATTTCTGCGCATGCATATGAGGCGCAGTGCGCATGCGCGACGTACTTTCACAAAAAACTATGCAGTTTCACACAAGGCCGAGCGACTCTTTTCAGTCGCTCTGTTGATCGGTGAGTGATTGACAGGAATGGGGCGTTACTGGGAGGTAACTGACCGTTTTCCGGGAGTGTGCTAAAAGGCGTGTCAAATAAAAACGCAGGCGTGCCTGGGGAAACGGGGGAGTGGCTGGCTGAACGCAGGGCGTGTTTGTGACGTCAAAACAGGAACTACATAGACTGACGTGATCGCAAGGAAGGAGTAGGTCGGCAGCTACTCAGAAACTGCATTAAAAAATTTCTGCACTGTTCTGCTAATCTTTCGGTCGCACTTCTGCTAAGCTAAGATACACTCCCAGAGGGCGGCGGCTTAGCGTTTGCACTGCTGCTAAAAGCAGTA
This sequence comes from Pseudophryne corroboree, assembly GCF_028390025.1. Lineage (NCBI taxonomy): Eukaryota > Metazoa > Chordata > Amphibia > Anura > Myobatrachidae > Pseudophryne > Pseudophryne corroboree. Next base: position 948,454,488 of record NC_086444.1, on the reverse strand, counting down.
GCGAGCGATCAACTCGGAATGAGGGCCTATGTTCTCATAAGACCTTATATTAAAAACAGTAGACCACCAGGGGTTTGGTTTTTTTAACATGGAAAAATAAACACAAAATTAACACAAATCTGAACAAAAAAACATAACACACAATTATTTTTTGGGTCTGAACTACCTCTACCCCTACATGCGCCTTTATCAGTACCGCCAAGTGTGTGCACACTGCACCTTGGGGGAGTGGATGGTGACCGGATTTGGGGAGTGGTTGTTTGGTTACTCACCAACGACACACTCAGTGCTTGTGCAGTAGCCCTTTTGTCTGCAAGTTCCCTTATCAGGCTAAAAAGTGCCTCTGTTAGGGCCCGAATAACATGACTAATGTCAGGGAGGCACATGTCAATCTGATGGGCAGTTTGGGTTGGCATACCCTGAGCCACACTGGCCACATTGGTAAGTTTACGCTGCTGGCTGCTAATGTTGTTTATTTGCTGCATTTGCATGTCCATAAACTTAATTTGATGTTCCTGGAAGCTCTCCAGTGACTGGGCCATCTACTCCACAAATGGCATTGGTTTAGGTATGGGCTCTGGCGGTTGCCCTGCTGCTGTGTCACCATGGTTACGGTTGGTGTGGTATCCTCAGGAAGTAACAGGGGATCCAACTAGGGCCTGGACAATTTCCTGTTCTTCTGGAAACTGCTTAATCACCTCCGGCCTTGAGGGAGCCACATGAGAAGAACCTGTAAAATAGAAAATAATGTTAAGTTTGCTTAATATGTAACTAATAATCAGTGTCACTAGCAAAGTGTCCATGAAAACAATTAATGTCTTCCAGATCTCCTGTTTGGCCACAGGTGGTTTAATTAATCACTTTATTTATGGTAAGTTTGCAACTTGACAGACACCTCTCCACTGCAGTTAGTAATTTGCTATACCATAATTATGCCCTACTTATTTTTTTAAATGGAACCTATTAAAGTACTCCAGATATTATTATGCCCCCACTCCTCCCAAGCCTCTGAGCCCTATAGCAATGATTTCTCTTGCACCCACTATAATTAAGATCATGGTTTTTGTACTCCCCAGCTTCATTGACGTTCATTTTTATAAGGTGCCTTTTTGCTGCCTGAGAAGAATGTATCTTCTGTGGCTCAGCTAAAGAAAGGAACAAAGGGTTAACACCATATGTATATTTGCAAATGGCATTTCCTCTAAGGATACTCACAGTCATCTGATTTTTGCCATTACTTTGCGTACTCACCACATTGGCCTTAGGATGGAGGACAACTACTCCTCTTCGGCAGTGTAGTGAACAGCTGTTGCACGCCCACCCCCTGTCCTCCAGGCCTCATGGAGCTCCTCCGCCATCTTAGCTTTCAGGACGCACCTGATACCATTAAAATTTTATTTTACATTCTCCACAATCTGATGGCAAGAGTTGACAGTGTTAATGGCACCAGTGACCGATTTCCACATTGCCTTTTTGCATACCTGAGTGGTTCTGTATGACTGCGCTTCAAGAAGACAATTAAACACTGGCACCATTGTGTGCAGCAGTGCACAATTTTCATCAAACGTGAAGTGCACATTGCTGCCAGTGAGCATCTTCCCAGGGTGAGACACAGCAGGCTCTTTATCCTCCTCTTCCTGAATCTCCTCTTCCTGTGTCTCTTGCTCCTCACTACCTTTTTCCTCCTCACTCTCAGGCTGGGTGACATACACCTCCTCCTCCTCCTACAACTCTTGCATCTCCTCACCCCCACCACTCAGCCTGAAAGACATACCTACTGTAGTAGCAAACCAACAACAACTCCTCCACTCTATCGCTGTATTCCTTCCAAATGGACAAAATGGCCTAGGTGGGACTTATTTAGGCTGTGAGCAGGGCTGTAACTAGGGTGGTGCAGACGGTGCTTAGCACACAGCGCATTTGCCCTGTAGGTGCAGCATCTGCAGCCACCTTGATTGTCCTCCATCCCCTCCTGCAGTGTCTGAGGAGAAGGGACTTCCGGGGACTGGAGTGCAGGAGCTTGTTGTCTGCCAGTGTCAAGCTCTCAGCACACTGTGTCACATGTGATGAAAAAAATGAAAGAAAAAGAAGAACGGAGGTCAAGGACGGCAAAGTGAAGAACAGAAGGTGAAACGTACGGTCACATCATGCATGGCTCAAGTGGCGATATCTGGTACGCAGAGCAGAGGCTGGGTGGGGGGGGGGGGGGGGGGGGGGGAGTGGTGCCCCTAAGGGAGAACTAAAGCACAAACTACTATATACATGTTCCCAGGGACAGACGAACAATGGGGCTGATGGAGCTGCAGACCCAGCATCAAAATAGCCCCACAGAATATGCAGAGTGCTGTGCTGCTGTAGACATGAAAAAAAATAAGATTTTAAACCTACCGGTAAATCTTTTTCTCCTAGTCCGTAGAGGATGCTGGGGACTCCGTAAGGACCATGGGGATAGACGGGCTCCGCAGGAGACATGGGCACTAAGAAAGAACTTTAGGTATGGCTGTGCACTGGCTCCTCCCTCTATGCCCCTCCTTAGAGAAACTGTGCCCAGAGGAGACGGACAGTACGAGGAAAGGATTTTTGTTAATCTAAGGGGAAGATTCATACCATAAAATAAAAAACTTATGATAAAATACCGTACGCCAATAATGGCTGCCTCTGATTTCAGGAAATGGACAAGGAAGTGTCACCCCACACTCCAGAAATCGTTGTGGTCAAAAGAATGCCATTAGAATCCAGAGGCGCTAAAAAAAAACACATAAACAAAACATTCAAAGTGCATTAAGTATGTGTATGGGAGATTCAATATATTCAAATTCTTTTGGTTGGTTTTGTACCTAAAGATAAGTCTACTTTCTTAGGAGTAGACAAACACACTTTTGGGGGGAGTGGGAATTCCACCAGTCAGGATTCTATGTGCCTCTGATCTTCCTCTCCACAATCAGTACCCAAAAGGAAAGATAAAAGAAAACCTCCAATGGTGCAATATCTTTTATTTTCTGTACTAAAACATATAGAACAGGGATATGGGTGGTCTCTCACCATATGAAGTGGTCTACAAAGTAGACTATAATAGCAGGTTTTAAAGATGGTTAATTTTGGGCGTCCCCAGAACCAGCCGTTCAACTCCACAGGTGATGTCCAAACCGTCTCCCTCACAATAAACAAATCCTCCTGCTGACGCGTTTCGACACAGCCAGTGTCTTCATCAAGGCATAAGGAGGAACTAACCTTTCATTCTATATATACCCATCTTAATCTATATCAGGGCAAACCTATTTCCAGACATGGAGTTACTATCCTCTAAAATTCCTATTCAAACACTAGCGTTCCACTTTAATTGTTATACAGTCCATGTTTTGCGGTAAGCCTTATCTTCCCGCCAAAGAGGAGAGCCCGTCCTCTCCATAAGATTGATCCCGCCGGCCGGAAGTCGTCACTGATGCCGCGACCGGAAGTGCGTCATCGCTCCCGCATCCGGAAATGCGTCACCCGCGTCCTCCATGATCCACTGCACCCGGAAATCACGGGTGCACGGCTTCATGTGTCCTGCCGGATATGCATTGTCCATATAGTCTCCACTCTTTGTTCCGAAATTCACATTTCTTAACCATAATAATTAAAGTCCGCAATGAAGTCCCTATAGAGAATGGGATCACCTCAGAAGAATGGAAAAAACATCAAACATGAATTAAATGCCATCCTCACAATAGAAACAGCCCTTAATCTTTATAAAAGTCTGTTGTAAATTATCATGTACACATTTATAATACAAGAATAAAATATAATCCATAAAAGAAAAGAAAACATTTTATATGGATTCTTTAAAGATAAAAATAAAAATAAAAATGGAACATACTAAAATCTCATAAAATCTTTACAAAAACCATTTCAACTCAAACTCCTTATTAAGTCCTTTAGGGATAAGATATATATAGAATATATATATATAGAATGAAAGGTTAGTTCCTCCTTATGCCTTGATGAAGACACTGGCTGTGTCGAAACGCGTCGGCAGGAGGATCTGTTTATTGTGAGGGAGACGGTTGGGACATCACCTGTGGAGTTGAACGGCTGGTTCTGGGTACGCCCAAAATTTACCATCTTTAAAACCTGCTATTATAGTCTACTTTGTAGACCACTTCATATGGTGAGAGACCACCCATATCCCTGTTCTATATGTTTTAGTACAGAAAATAAAAGATATTGCACCATTGGAGGTTTTCTTTTATCTTTTCTTTTGGGTACTGATTGTGGAGAGGAAGATCAGAGGCACATAGAATCCTGACTGGTGGAATTCCCACTCCCCCCAAAAGCGTGTTTGTCTACTCCTAAGAAAGTAGACTCATCTTTAGGTACAAAACCAACCAAAAGAATTTGAATATATTGAATCTCCCACACAATATTCATACCAGCCCAAACCATCCACGCCGTATAACTTGGGATATACGAACCAGTTAACAGTATGAAACAACACAGCATCAGTGCGAGACTGAGGAAAACTGTAACATAACCCTTATGTAAGCAAAAACTATCTAAAAGTCTTGCAGAAGTAGTCCGCACTTGGGACGGGCGCCCAGCATCCTCTACGGACTAGGAGAAAAAGATTTACCGGTAGGTTTAAAATCTTATTTTCTCTTACGTCCTAGAGGATGCTGGGGACTTTATAAGGACCATGGGGATTATACCAAAGCTCCCAAATGGGCAGGAGAGTGCGGATGACTCTGCAGCACCGATTGAGCAAACATGAGGTCCTCCTCAGCCAGGGGGATATAACTTTGCAAAGGTGTTTGAACCTAACCAAGTAGCAGCTCGGCACAGCTGTAATGCCGAGACCCCTCGGGAAGCCGCCCAAGAAGAGCCCACCTTCCTGGTGGAATGGGCCTTTATCGATTTTGGTAACGGCAATCCAGCCGTAGAATGAGCCTGCTGAATCGTGTTACAGATCCAGCGAGCAATAGTCTGCTTGGAAGCAGGAGCGCCAATCTTGTTAAATGCATACAGGACAAGCAGTGCTTCTGTTTTCCTGACCCTAGCAGTTCTGGCCACGTAAATTTTCAAAGCCCTGACCACATCAAGAAACTCGGAATCCTCCAAGTCTCGCGTAGCCACAGGCACCACAATAGGTTGGTTCATATGAAAAGATGAAACCACCTTAGGCAAGAATTCAGGACAGGTCCGCAATACCGCTCTATCCATATGGAAAACTAGATAGGGGCTTTTATGAGACAAAGCCGCCAATTCCGACACTCGCCTAGCCGAAGCCAAGGCTAACAACATGACCACTTTCCAAGTGGGGTATTTTAATTCCACCGTTTGAAGTGGTTTAAACCAATGCGATTTAAGGAAACTCAACACCACGTTAAGGTCCCAAGGCACCACCGGAGGTACAAAAGGAGGCTGGATATGCAGCACTCCCTTCACAAAAGTCTGTACTTCTGGGAGAGAAGCCAATTCCTTCTGAAAGAAAATGGATAGGGCCGAAATCTGAACCTTAATGGAGCCTAATTTTAGGCCCAAATTCACTCCAGTTTGTACGAAGTGAAGGAAACGGCCCAGATGGAATTCTTCCGTAGGAGCATTCCTGGCCTCATACCAAGAAACATACTTCCGCCATATATGGTGATAATATTTAGCTGTCACGTCCTTCCTAGCCTTTATCAGAGTAGGAATGACCTCATCCGGAATGCCCTTTTCCGCTAGGATTCGGCGTTCAACCGCCATGCCGTCAAACGCAGCCGCGGTAAGTCTTGGAACAGACAGGGCCCCTGATGTAACAGGTCCTGTCTTAGAGGAAGAGGCCACGGATCTTCTGTGAGCATTTCCTGCAGATCTGGATACCAGGCCCTTTGCGGCCAATCTGGAACAATGAGAATTGTCTGTACTCCTCTTTTTCTTATGATTCTCAACACCTTGGGGGTGAGAGGAAGAGGAGGAAACACATAGACCGACTGGAACACCCACGGTGTCACGAGGGTGTCCACTGCCACCGCCTGAGGGTCTCTTGACCTGGCGCAATACCTCTGTAGTTTTTTGTTGAGGCGGGACGCCATCATGTCTATCTGGGGCAGTCCCCACTGACTTGCTATCTGTGTGAAGACTTCTTGATGAAGTCCCCACTCTCCTGGATGTAGCTTGTGTCGGCTGAGGAAGTCTGCTTCCCAGTTGTCCACTCCCGGAATGAACACTGCTGACAGTGCGCTTACATGATTTTCCGCCCAGCGAAGAATCCTGGTGGCTTCCGCCATTGCCACTCTGCTCCTTGTGCCGACTTGGCGGTTTACATGAGCCACTGCAGTAATGTTGTCTGACTGGATCAGAACCGGTAGGTTGCGAAGCAAAGTCTCCGCTTGACGAAGGGCGTTGTATATGGCCCTCAGCTCCAGGATGTTGATGTGACGACAAGTCTCTTGACTTGACCAAAGACCTTGGAAATTTTTTCCCTGTGTGACCGCTCCCCAACCTCAGAGGCTTGTGTCCGTGGTTACCAGAATCCAGTCCTCAATGGCGAATTTGCGACCCTCTAGAAGGTGAGCACTCTGCAGCCACCACAGGAGAGACACACTGGCCCTGGGGGACTGGGTGATCAACTGATGAATCTGTAGATGTAACCCGGACCACTTATCCAGTAGGTCCCATTGGAAGGTCCTCACATGGAACCTGCTGAAGGGAATGGCCTCGTAAGATGCCACCATCTTTCCCAGGACTCGAGTGTAGTGATGCACTGACACCTGTTTTGGCTTCAATAGGTCCCTGACCAGAGTTATGAGTTCCTGGGCCTTTTATATCAGAAGATAAACCCTTTTCTGGTCCGTATCCAGAATCATGCCTAAGAAGGTCAAACGAGTCATAGAAACCAACTGTTACTTCGGGATATTGAGAATCCAGCCGTGTTGCTGTAACACCTTCAGTGAAAGTGACACGCTGTTCAACAACTGCTCTTGTGACCTCGCTTTTATGAGGAGATCGTCCAAGTACGGGATAATTGTGACATCCTGCTTGCGCAGGAGCACCATCATTTCCGCCATTACCTTGGTGAACATCCTTGGGGCCGTGGAAAGCCCAAATGGCAACGTCTGAAATTGGTAATGACAATCCTGTACCACAAATCTCCGGTACGCCTGATGAGGTGGATATATGAGAACATGAAGGTATGCATCCATTATGTCCAGGGATACCATAAAATCCCCCCCTTCTAGGCTGGCGATGACCGCTCTGAGCGATTCCATCTTGAACTTGAACCTTTTCAAGTATAGGTTTAAGGATTTTAAATTTAAAATGGGTCTGGCCGAACCGTCCGTTTTTGGGACTACAAACAGGGTTGAGTAATACCCCCTCCCTTGTTGAAGCAGGGGAACTTTGACCACCACCTGTTGCAGACACAATTTGTGAATTGCATTTAAAACTATCTCCCTTTCTGGGGGAGAAGCTGGTAGGGCTGATTTGAAAAACCGGCGAGGAGGCTCCTCTTCGAATTCCAGCTTGTAACCCTGAGAAACAATTTCTATTGAGCAGGGATCCACCTGTGAGTGAACCCAGATGTGGCTTAAAAGTCGAAGACATGCCCCCACTGGGGCGGACTCCCTCAGCGGAGCCCCAGTGTCATGCGGTGGATTGTGTAGAGGCCGGGGAGGACTTCTGCTCCTGGGAACTAGCTATGGTTGGCAGTTTTTTCCTCTGCCCTTACCTCTGTCAAGAAAGGACGATCCTCGTACTCTCTTGTTTTTAATTGACCGAAAGGACTGCATTTGATAATGTGGCACTTTCTTAGGCTGTGAGGGAATATAAGGCAAAAAATTTGATTTACCTGCCGTAGCTGTGGAGACCAGGTCCGAGAGACCTTCCCCAAACAATTCCTCACCCCTGTAAGGTAAAATCTCCATATGCCTCTTTGAGTCGGCATGACCTGTCCATTGCCGGGTCCATAGGACTCGTCTAGCAGAAATCGACATAGCATTGACTCTAGAACCCAGTAGGCCAATGTCTCTTTGAGCATCCCTCATATATAAGACAGCATCTTTAATATGACCCAGGGTCAATAAAATGGTATCCTTATCCAAGGTATCAATTTCCACCGATAAGGTATCTGTCCATGCTGCTACAGCGCTACAAACCCAAGCCGACGCTATCGCCGGTCTGAGTAAGGTACCAGAATGTGTGTAAATGGACTTTAAGGTTGCCTCCTGCTTGCGATCAGCAGGATCCCTGAGGGTAGCCGTATCTTGGGATGGCAGCGCTACCTTTTTGGATAAGCGTGTCAACGCTTTGTCTACCCTTGGGGAGGATTCCCACCATATCCTGTCCTTATTCGGGAAAGGATGCGCCATAAGAATCCTTTTGGGAATCTGCAGTTTCTTGTCTGGAGATTCCCAAGCCTATTCAAATAACTCGTTCAGCTCATGAGAAGGGTTTCTTTTCCTTATACATGTGTACCCTCGTGTCAGGGACAGGGGGTTCCTCTGTGATATGCAAAACATCTTTTATTGCAATAATCATATATTGAATACTTTTAGCCAATTTTAGCTGTAACTTTGCATCATCGTAGTCGAAACTGGAGTCAGAATCCATGTCAGTATTAGTGTCTACTATTTGGGATAGTGGACGCTTTTGAGACCCCGAAGGTCCCTGCGACATAGGGGCAGGCAGGGCTTGACTCTCTGCATGTTCCCTAGACTCAGCTTTGTCCAACCTTTTGTGCAATAAATTCACATTAGCACTTAAAACATTCCACATATCCAACCAGTCAGGTGTCGGTGTTGCCGACGGAGACACCACACTCATTTGCTCCACCTCCTCCCCAGAAAAGCCTTCTACCTCAGACATGCTGACACATGCGTACCGACACACCACACACTCAGGGAAACCTCTTATCTGAAGACAGTTCCCCCACAAGGACCTTTGGAGAGACAGAGAGAGAGTATGCCAGCACACACTCAGCGCTAATGACCCAGGAAAAAACACAATATGTTTACCCAGATAGCGCTGTTATCATCTATTTTGCGCCAAATTATGTGCCCCCCCTTCTTAAAAACCCCCTTTCACTGTGGTAAGCAGGGGAGAGTCCGGGGAGCTTCCTCTCAGCGGTGTGCTGTGGGGAAAATTGCGCTGGTGACTGCTGAGGAACAAGCTCCGCCCCCTCAGCGGCGGGCTTCGGTCCTGCTGAAAATTAAAAAAAAACTGGTGGGGGTCTCATATAGGCAGTGCCTAGCCTGTATATCACTATTTTAGCAAGATTTGGAGGTCCTTATTGCTGCCCAGGGTGCCCCCCCTGCGCCCTGCAACCTCACAGTGACTGCAGTGTGTGTGCTGTGTGGGAGCAATGGCGCACAGCGTTACCGCTGTGCGCTACCTCTATGAAGATCTGAAGTCTTCTGCCGCATCTGAAGTCTTCTTTCTTCACATACTCACCCGGCTTCTATCTTCCGGCGAGGAGGACGGCGGCGCGGCTCTGGGACGAACGGCGAGGGCGAGACCTGCGTTCCGTTCCCTCTGGAGCTAATGGTGTCCAGTAGCCTAAGAAACAGAGCCTAACATTAAAGTAGGTCTGTTTCTCTCCCCTCAGTCCCTCGTTGCAGGGAGTCTGTTGCCAGCTAGCTCCCTGAAAATAAAAAAACCTAACAAAATATTTTCTTTTTAGGAAACTCAGGAGAGCTCCCTGTAATGCACCCAGTCTCCTCTGGGCATAGTAATAAACTGAGGTCTGGAGGAGGGGCATAGAGGGAGGAGCCAGTGCACACCCATACCTAAAGTTCTTTCTTAGTGCCCATGTCTCCTGCGGAGCCCGTCTATCCCCATGGTCTTTACGGAGTCCCCAGCATCCTCTTGGACGTAAGAGAAAATTCCTGCTACAGCAGTCTGCCAGTGAAACCCCGTCTGCACCATCCCACGGCCGCGGCATTGGTAGATCAAATGTCGCCGCCCATCATAGATAATTTTTTCCCATGACGGTGGTGCAGTGGAAGGCTTCCCTAGCTCTCCCTGTGCCTCGTGGGCACAGTCACTTGGCGCCTCCTCTGTGCCACGCAATGTCATGACATTTGACATCACCAGGGTGCCACCCCTGCCAGGACTGCGTTTAGTAGCAAATCGACCGTGTCCTTAGGTATATGTAATGTGTTATGTCCATAGGGCTTCATTGGCACTCTGTGCCTGCACATTTTATGAATACACAGCTTTAAGGGTCAGTGGAGCGGGTGGTCTTCAGTATGCCGGCTGTCGGGATCCCGGCGCACAGTATACCGGCGCCGGAATCCCGACAGCCGGCATGCCAACACTTATTCTCCCTCGTGGGGGTCCACGACCCCCCTGGAGGGAGAATAAAATAGCGTGACGTGCGTAGTGCGCCACCGTGCCCGCAGCGTGGCGAGCCCAACGAGCCCGCAAAGGGCTCATTTGCGCTCACCACACTGTCGGTAAGCCGGTATGCTGGTCGCCGGGAGCCTGACCGCCGGCCTACCATACTACACCCAGTGGAGCATGTCCTGGGAAATATGAATATTATCAGTCTGCAGTATACTAGCTAGAACAATGGAGTGGACAATGTTTAGAAATTCAAATAGCTTCTTGTTTATTTTGGTACCTGTGTTATTGAGATAAAGTGACTTTCTGTGGTCACTTTGACCAATTATTTTCTTTTAATGATCAGGACTAATAAAAAAATAACCATGCTGCATTGCCGGTGAGGCAGATGTAACATATGCAGAGAGAGTTAGAATTGGATGGGGTGTGTTTAAACTAAAATCTAAATTGCAGTGTAAAACTAAAGCAGCTAGTATTTACCCTGCACAGAAACAATGGCCCTCATTCCGAGTTGTTCGTTCGCAAGGCGATTTTAGCAGAGTTGCTCACGCTAAGCCGCCGCCTACTGGGAGTGTATCTTAGCTTCTTAAAATTGCGACCGATGTATTCGCAATATTGCGATTACAAACTACTTAGCAGTTTCAGAGTAGCTTCAGACTTACTCTGCATCTGCGATCAGTTCAGTGCTTGTCGTTCCTGGTTTGACGTCATAAACACACCCAGCGTTCGCTCAGACACTCCCCCGTTTCTCCAGCCACTCCTGCGTTTTTTCCGGAAACGGTAGCGTTTTTATCCACACGCCCATAAAACGCCGTGTTTCCGCCCAGTAACACCCATTTCCTGTCAATCACACTACGATCGCCGGAGCGAAGAAAAAGCCGTGAGTAAAAATACTATCTTCATAGCAAAATTACTTGGCGCAGTTGCAGTGCGAACATTGCGCATGCGTACTAAGCAGAAAACCGCTGCGATGCGATTAAATTTACCGAGCGAACAACTCGGAATGAGGGCCAATATAAACCACCCAAATCTAAATCTCTCTGCACATGTTACGGGAGGCATTCATTTTGCCGGCTGTAGGGATCCCGGCTGTCAGGATACCGATGCCGGAATCCCTACACCCGATGAAATACCGGCGCTCAGAATCCCGACCGCCTTCTGGTATCCCCACTCGGGTGGTGGTCCACGCCACCACCTGGGGGCATATAACCCTGTGCCGACCTAAGGACGCCACCGGGCCCGAAGCGTTTGGAGGGCAGCGAGCCCGCATGGAGACATGCTGCGCTGGCCGCCGGTATTCCCGACAGCCAGGATATCATACTGAATTCCATGTTACATCTGCCTCACCTGCAGTGCAACATGGTTTTGCCCAGTTGCTACATTTTTGGTTTACTAACCAACCTGAATAACCCCCGTAGTACGGAAATGTAGTATAGTAGTGATATAGGGTGGTATGTACTAAAGGCTTAAATGTGATAAAAAACCCTGAGAATCCCATTTTTAGAGTTTTTACTGCAGTTCTATTTGTACCAAGCTCTAGGTCGACACGCTCTAGGTCGACATCAAAAAGTCGACATGAGTTTTTCAGATTTTTTCTTTTTTTTACTTTTTCATACTTTACGATCCACATGGACTACAATTGGGAATGGTAACCTGTGCCGAGCGCAGTGGTAGCGGAGCGAGGCACCTTGCCTGAAGTGTGCGAGCCATGCGAGGGGAAACGGTGCTCTAATTGGGGTTCCTGGTCACTGTACGGCAAAAACGACACCAAAAAAAGATGAAAACTAATGTCGACCTTTTGACCTGTCGACTTAGACCATGTTGACCTAGAGACCCTGTCGACCTAGAATCCCTGTCAACCTAGTTACTGTCGACCAATAGTGGTCGACCTAGACACTGTCAACCTAAGTGTGGTGGACCTTCAATACCACACCTGTAAGTACAAATGCCATTAGTATGTATCTCATAAGTGTTGTAATGTACTACATCAGGGATATGGTGCTTAGTATATCCCGCCCGCTGGGGGTAATTCTGAGTTGATCGCAGCAGCAAGTTTGTTAGCAATTGGGCAAAACCATGTGCACTGCAGGGGAGCAGATATAACATGTGCAGAGAGAGTTACATTTGGGTGGGATGTGTTCAATCTGCAATCTAAATTGCAGTGTAAAAATAAAGCAGCCAGTATTTACCCTGCACAGAAACCAAATGACCCAGCCAAATCTAACTCTCTCTGCACATGTTATATCTGCCTCCCCTGCAGTGCACATGGGCCCTCATTCCGAGTTGATCGGTCGCAAGGCGAATTTAGCAGAGTTACACACGCTAAGCCTACGCCTACTGGGAGTGTATCTTAGCATCCTAAAATTGCGACCGATGTATTCGCATTATTGCGATCACAAACTACTTAGCAGTTTTAGAGTAGCTCCACACTTACTCTGCCTGTGCGATCAGTTCAGTGCTTGTCGTTCCTGGATTGACGTCAGAAACACACCCAGCGTTCGCTCAGACACTCCCCCGTTTCTCCGGCCACTCCTGCGTTTTTTCCGGAAACAGTAGCGTTTTCATCCACACGCCCCTAAAACGCCGTGTTTCCGCCCAGTAACACCCATTTCCTGTCAATCACACTACGATCGCCGGAGCGAAGAAAAAGCTGTGAGTAAAAATCCTATCTTCATAGCAAAGTTACTTGGCGCAGTCGCAGTGCGACTATTGCGCATGCGCACTAAGCGAAATTTCACTGCGATGCGATGAAAAATAACGAGCGATCAACTCGGAATGAGGGCCTTGGTTTTGCCCAACTGCTAAAAAAATTCCTGCTACGATCAACTTGGAATTACCCCCACTGTGCGGAGCTATAGGGTGGGGAGGTAGTGTAGTGATACTTCTCTATGGCACTGATAACACTCCCTGCTGCGGCATACAATAGGCCCTTCCTAAACTTCAGCACCAGGCCCGAGTGGACCTTTATCTGGCACTGCATGTTCCAAATGCGCTTCACCCTGTTATAGGGAAAGTGTATTATGAGTACCAGTTTTGTTTGCTCTCAGTATACCATAGTTATGATATGCCCAGCCTTTTTCACACTGAGCCAAAGAGGGACATTAGCATATAATGGGTTCCCTGACTGTGCCACCCCCTGTGTTTTTCTATTATGCTGTTAATCTGCGCTATTACATATGTGCTGTAGAGTGATAATGGACATTTCCATTGATTGACTGGAGATTTCTAATCAGGATTCTGGGCCCTGCAAACCAGTTGGTATGAACAATAAAAACTAATGTTTAAATGGATCAATACTGAATCCTCCCCCCCCCCCCCTTCTCCCCCACTTATGTGCTCCGCCCCCTCTCCTCCTCTCCTGCAGTGGCTGAGGAGGACGGACTTCCAGACATTACAGCACAGGAGTTGGCAGCTGCTGCCTGACATTCTCATGCTCTCAGCATCTTATGTAAGCTACAGCAAAAGCAGCTTAGGGGGGGATGGTAGGGGGATGCTCTCTCTCTCTGCTCACCAATACACACACACACACACACACACACACACACACACACACACACACTATTCACTGACACTACACACTGTGCTTGCTGACACTACACCCTGCTCACAAACACACAGTTCACTGACACTACACCCTGCTACACGCATTGCTCACTGACAATACACCATGCTCACACACACACACACACACTGCTCACTGACAATACACCCTGTGGGGAAGGGTGGGGGATGAAAAGATGGAGGAATGAGTGTATGGGCTCTGCCTGGCATAATGTATATAAGGGACTTTATTGCGGTGTAACACATGTATAAGGGGTAATACTATGTGGCAAAACATGTATAAGGGGTAATACAGGGTAGTGTAATGTAACTAAGGGGAATTACTGTGTGGCGTAACATGTAAAAGGGGTATTACTGTGTGGTGCAATGTGAATAGTGGACACTACTGTGTGGTGTAGTGTGAATAACAGACAGTAATGTGTTGTGTAATGTGACTAATGGACACTACTCTGCGATGTAATGGGAATTGGTACTATTCTGAGACCACGCCCCTTCCCCATGAAGTCACACGCCTATATTTTGACAGACAAATTCAGCACGCCCTACCCCTATTTTAAGAATGGCACAGGGCACCAAAATGTCTAGTTACAGCTCTGGCTGTGAGGTGCAACTTTTGAGGGGTGTGGTATGCGTGACCGCTGGTTTGCATACCTCTGCCGGGATCCCGGCAGCGGAATGCCTTGTGGGCTCGCTGCGCTCGCCACGCTGCTTGGTTCCTGTTGGCTGGATTGTGAGGGTGCGGGATGTAGGGGGAGGTATTGTGAAACCGCCGGTCACATAACTACATCCCATTTTGAGGACCAATGGAGCACTTTCTTCCAAAGCAAGCAACTTGCAAAATGTAACTTGCATTCCAGTTTGCAAGTTTTCCACGGGCTTCCCAGTCAGAAATCTGGCATGTTGCCACATGTGAGTTACATAGACCTCCGAAATCTCGCACCCTATTACATAAGGTGAGTTGCGAGACAAACTCGCACCGAACTTGTAGCAAGTAGGTGATAGTTTGTACTCGCACATTAACTCGCACCCTATTACATTTCACGTTTTTTGTAAGATCAAAATTTAATTTCACTTACAGTGACAATCAATTGAATTGAGTTGGCTCTCTAACCCTGTACAAGACAATGCTGTGCCCATATTCTCATGAGTCTGGGAGTCTCATCTATTTTTTTATTGTGGGCCAACATTCCTGTGTGATTGGATCATTCAGCCCATCAAGACCCTCGGCAATCTGACTGGACCAATATGCATATTGGGAACAGGGACCTCTTACCGCTATGTCTGTCTGTTATTACCCAGTCTTGTTTTATTACTAATTTGTTCACTAATAGTAAAACGCAATGAAATATACTGTACTGGCATTATATAAGTAACTAATAATAATAATAATAATAATAATAATAATACAAGTAATTGAGTTGACTCTGAATCTTTACCAGACAATGCCCTGACCATATTCTCACAGTCTGGGAGTCTCATTTAATTAATTAAGTAATTAATTTAATTAATTAATTGTTTTATACTGTAAAAAGAATGTGCTCATTCTGGCCCATATCAAAATTATTAAAATGAATTAGAAAAATGTTCAAATCTCATCTCATATTGGATACATCCATTTCTCTGTGTGAGCAGATCTTTTTTTGACAATAAGGGAAAATGAAGCTCGTTGATAAGAAATTTACACATTTAGGCCCTCATTCCGAGTTGTTCGCTCGCAAGCTGCTTTTAGCAGCATTGCACACGCTAAGCCACCACCTACTGGGAGTGAATCTTAGCTTTTTAAAATTGCGACCGACGGATTCGCAATATTGCGATTAGACCTCTCTTAGCAGTTTCTGAGTAGCTCCAGACTTACTCGGCATCTGCGATCAGTTCAGTGCTTGTCGTTCCTGGTTTGACATCACAAACACACCCAGCGTTCGCCCAGACACTCCCTCGTTTCTCCAGCCACTCCTGTGTTTTTCCCAGACACGGTAGCGTTTTTTCGCACACACCCATAAAACGGCCAGTTTCCGCCCAGAAACATCCACTTCCTGTCAATCACATTACGATCACCAGAACGATGAAAAAGCCGTGAGTAAAATACCTAACTGCATAGCAAATTTACTTGGCGCAGTCGCAGTGCGAACATTGCGCATGCGCAGTTAGCGGAAAAGCGCTGCGATGCGAAGAAAAATACCGAGCGAACAACTCGGAATGACCACCTTAGTTTTTTCAGTTGCATTGACACAACAAAAGTAGATCACTAGATGGCAGTGTGGCGCTAACAATAAAAATACTAAATCACAGCAAAATTGTTTATTTTTTTAAATTAGGTTTCATTTGCGCCAAATCACTCAATACCAGTACCAATTCACCTTGCCCATTTACTACCAGTCATCTACAATCTCTGTGGGAGGAGCATTATGTACAACACATGTAGTGACAGCTACAGTAGGATGTGCTTTAAAGTCACAAATTAGTGTGGGTGTGTATGTTTATGCTGTCCATTTTGTGTAGTTCAGTTTCTTTGTATTTAATATGCTTTCATCTTTTATGAATTTTTATTTATTAGTGTAACGTTAATTTAAATGCTATTATTTGTTTTTTTTAATGTGTTTTTTTTTTAATTTCTTTCTTTTATTAAGAATGAGATGGTTGAATAGAGTCTGCCTAAGTCTTTGTGGCATTTGGCGATATCATCCCCTAGCTCTTGTTAGCGGTAACAACAGAGAAGCATCTCAGTCTTCATCTGCTAACACCACCAGCAGCAATACTAGGGCTATTCTGCATGTGAGTTTTAAGCCACGGTGTCATTTGTGCAGGTTTAGTATGTTAGGTCGGCATTCATAATTCAGCATATCGACACTGGCGAAATGTGGACATGGTAAAACTGTTGCCAATCTGGTTTCAGTGTTAGTCTATCAATAACGCTAACGGGATACGGTCATTAGGTCGACAACACTTAGGTCAACAGTCATTGGGTCGACCACTATTGGTCGACATGCATTTGGTCAACAGGGTCACTAGGTCAACATGTACTAGGTCGACAGGTCAAAAGGTCGACAGAGTTTTTAACTTTTTTTATTTTTTTAACTTTTTCATACTTTATGATCCACATGGACTACGACTGGGAATAGTAACCTACCCGAAGCATGGTGAGTGAAGCGAGTAATGCGAGGGGACACAGTGCACTAATTGGGGTTCCCCATCACTTTACGAAGAAACCGACACCAAAAAAAAGTTTTTTTAAAACGCATGTCGACCTTTTGACCTGTCGACTTAGTACATGTCGACCTAATGACCATGTAAACCTAGTGACCCTGTCAACGTAATGCATGTCGTCAAATAGTGGATGACCTAATGACTGTCAACCTAAGTTGTGTCGACCCAACAACCCAGCGCTAACCCTAACCCATAAACCAAAGTCTAACCCTAATGTTGACATTGTGACAATACAGACATTTCATATGTTTCATATGTTCATGTCAACATTTTCCATATGCTAACATTATGGTTGGTATTCAATTGTTTGAAAAGTCAGTTGGGAGTGTTTTTCCTATCTAATAGACAGGAAAAAACAGACTCCCAACTGACTTTTCAAACAATTGAATATCCCCCTATTAATGTTGACATTGTCACTATTGACTCTCTGGATGCTAACCCCTTTTGGTAGCGAGAGCTGAACATGGGGCCTAATTCAGATCTGATCGTAAATTTCTCAGACATGCGGGGGGGGGACCAGCACAGGGATAGTCCACCCCTCATGTCTGCCCTGACACACTCCCTTCCCCACCCCACCTGCTTTTGCACCTGGCGAGTAGCTCCCTGTATGGGCGCTCTAAGAGAGGAGGAGAACCGTGTGCTGCCTCCTCCATATGGGCAGGAGTGCTGTAGAGTCTGAGTACTAGAGGGCTGTGCCATTTTCACAGAGTTTTAACAGCGCCGGTGATGTCGGCGCGGGATTCCGGAGGGGTGAGTATTAAAAAAATGGGTTCAGTGTCTGCGGTGTGGGCCCCCTCTGGACTCAGGGGCCCGTGTGCACCGTACACACTGCACCCATTATAGAAACACCAGTGGCTCCCTGCCAGCACAGCTCCTGTGCGCTGGCAGGCCGCTACTCGCCATGTCCCGAGTCTCAGCGGCTGCGTGTGATGTCATGCAGCCACTGCGGCCCATCCCCCCAACGGTCCGGACGTGTGTGCGTTGCCCAGACCACGCCCCCCCCAATGGCGTTCTAACACAATTGGCAAGTCCCCTCCCGCCCCGCAACCATCTCTGCCTGTCAATCAGGCAGAGGCAATCGCAACAGTGAGATGCCGTTAGCATCTCACTGGGCTCCCAGGGTGCACGAGCGCACTGCACAAATTGATTCAGACTGTGATTGCTGCCGCTGTAGCGATGCAGTCTGAATTACTCCCATGGTCAGGTAGAACAATGCTGACCATGTATGATTTTACACAATAAGCAAGAAACTGAGCAATTTCACGTTCTATATAGATCTGCTCAGGAAATACTCTACCAATACAGTATATACTATTTATTCTACAGCAACAATGTTCCATAGCAATTCTTCTGACATACATTTAGAACAAGCCTGGTGTCTGAAGATATTGTCCAATTAAGATAGAAATTGAAGCCTCATTCTCTACTCCACGAATGTGGTAAATACTGATGTGACCCAGAATCACATGTTGGATCTGTCTGTCAGTGAGAAAATGCTTCCCAATGTACCCATTGTTGTGAAAATGGGCTATTTACAACTTGATTATACCCAGCTGGAACTGGTTCTTATGGAACTATTCTGTGCTTAAATTCATTAAGAGCGGATATGGAAACATCACATTAAATGTTTTGTTTGTCACAGCAAAAAATATCAAGTGATTACTTTTCTGCTACATACTATCTGGTAACATTTTAACACAACTTAGGGGCCGATTCAGACCTGATCGCTGCTGTGCATTTTCTCACAGGCTGCGATCAGGTCTGTACTGCGCATGCGTATGCACCGCAATGCGCAGGCTCGACAGACCGCCGGTCAGCGATGGTATGGTGCGAAAAATCCGAACGCACCGGCGATCGCAAGGAGATTGATAGGAAGAGGGCGTTTGTGGGTGTCAACTGACCACTTTTAAGGAGTGTCTGGAAAAACGCAGCAGGGACCAGGTGTTCGGAGGGTTTCTGACGTCAGCTCCAGCCGCGATCATCGCAGCAGCAGAGAAAGTCCTGGGCTGAGCAGAAACTGAACAAATATATGTTATGTGCAGTTCTGCTACAAATGTGATCGCGCACCTGCAACCATCTAATACAATCCATCTGTAGGCGGCGACTACCTGATCGCCGGGATGCAAAAAACGTACCATAGTGATCAGGTGTGAATTACCCCCTGTGTTTGTATATTTTTGCACTTCTCTGTTGCAATCATGATCTAAACTAATTCATATCTGCATCATATTTTGTAGTGAGTTTAAATCTGTCATGATTTGTTTATTACTGCTGGACTAGAGAGGGAATTGCATGTGGCTACTTTATTATCAAGTTAGGGCAGTGGTTCCCAAACTGTGCGCCGCGGCTCCCTGGGGTGCCGCGGCGCTGTGACAGGGGTGCCGCAGCCTAGCAGCCGCTTGTCCGCTTTTTTTTTTCCGCCTGTCGTGGGCGGCGCCGGGACGTGCGCGGCGCCGGGACGTGGTGTGCGGAATGTGTCCACATGTGGCTACGGGAGGGGAGTACGGGCAGCAGGAGGAGGCAGTGCAGCCCGTGCTGTTAGCCGGCGCCGGGGCTAGTGGGTGCTGGCAGTAGAGTGCGCACAGTTAGGGGAGGGGGGAGGAGTGTCGGAAGGCGAGCCGGAGGGTGAGAGTGCAGGCTGATTACCGCAGCGTACACAGAGCCGGCGCCCGGCGGGGAGGGCGCAGGGGCAGGGAGAGAGTGCAGGCGGCAGCTGCAGCTGGGCAGTGTGGAGTTAGCCGGCGGGGGAGGGAGGAAGAGGAGAGCTGCGGCTGGCAAGTGTGGAGTTAGCCAGCGCAGAGGGGAGGGGGGGGTGTTTGTGTGGGATGTGCTGTGGCTGTGCCCAAAGTTAGCCAGCTCAGGTGCTGGGGGAGTCACCCTGTGGGGAGGGTAGGTGTTATTGTGCAGGTTGTGACAGGGTGCTTTGGGGAACCTGTGACTGGAATCAGCCGGCAGGGGGTGCAGGTGTAAGCAGGTTGCAGTGGCCGAGGAGTGCCCTGGAGTGGCCGAGGAGTGCCCTGGAGTGGCCGAGGAGTGCGCTGGGCAAGGGTCCTGAAGGCTGATGAAGTCCTGGCCGCTGTGACAGAGGAGCTTGCTGAGAAAGTGAGTAAAATATTAATATTAATATGTGATACTGTATGTGAGATGCTGCATAGGGAAATCTATAGGAGGGGGTGACTTATACCTCCCTCTGAGCACTAGAGACTCTACAGTGCATGCGCAGGACGCCGAAAAAATAGGCGCAGCACCATTTTTTCGGAGTCCTGTGCATGCGCTGTAGACTCTGGCACTGTGCCAGAATCTCTAGTGCTCAGTGCGCTAGCAGCGGTGGTGGCGGCTACGGGAGAGGAGGGGCCCACACGAACACCAATGGACGCCGGAAAGGTAAGTATCGAAAAAATGGGTGCAGTGTGTGCGGTGCGGCCCCCCTCTGGACCCAGAGGCCCGCACACTCTGCACCAGTGGCGGAACTAGTGAGCGGTGGGCCCGGGTGCGACAAAATGCTTTACCCCCCCATCCCATCCATTCCACCCCCTCACCCCTGGAGAGGATCTGATGAGGGGAATTTGCTCAGGGCCAGGGAAATGGATACCTAGCAACAGTGCCGTAACTAGACATTTTAGCGCTGTGTGCAAGAAACAGCATCGGAGCCCCATACAATGTAAAACAGGGGCAATGCAATTACACCAGGTTGAGCCCCTTTTACACATTACGGCGGACAGATTCCCCTTTTTACACATTACGGCAGAGAGCGTCCCCTTTTTATACATTATGGCAGACAGCTTCCCCCTTTTTTACACATTACGGCAGACAGCGTCCCCTTTTTTGCACATTACGGCAGACAGACAGAATATATATAGACAGACAGATAGAGAGATAGATAGAACAGATTATACTTGCAGTCTTCGCTGGCAGTCAGGCTCCTCGATGCAGGCAGTCACTGTCAGGCAGCCGCAGATCCCGGGCAGGGGAGAAGAAGGAGGAGGGAGGGGACTCAGGAGTGGAGCAGGGCACTGTAATTGGCGGAGGCGCTGCTGCAGCTGTCCCTCTCCTTCCCACAGCGGTGGAGGGCAGCCTATGGTGAAGGAAAGGGACAGCAGCAGCAGCGCCTCCACCAATTACAGTGCGCTGCTCCGGCTCCCTCCTCCACCTTCCCCCCTCGTGGCGCAGCGCTTCTCTCCTCGGCGGACAGCGGCATGTAAAAAAAGGGACAGTTCGGTAATTATTTTGGCTTAAGGGTGCCTTGAAAAAGTCAGGAAGACCCAAAGGGTGCATTGGACTAAAAAAGTTTGGGAACCACTGAGTTAGGGTTTTGTGCACTTTATAACATGCTGCTTATATACTGAATTCTTTTATATGTATTTGTACATAATAGCTCTTTCAAACTTTTTAATTGTTAAAACTGCCGAGTATCATTGATTATCGGTATTGGATTACTCTACTATGATTTGGATTTGGCTGTCATTTAAAGTCATGCTTTCGATACCTACTAGATTTCGAACGCCTATACTGCAGAAAATCAATGTTATTAAATTATAAAAAAAAATTTCAAAAATGTGTTGGGTCCCTCCTTAATCCATAACCAGCCCCGGACTCTTGAGTCAAGGCTGGTATTGGAAAATATGAGGTGGGGGTGGGTGGGGGAATGCGTAAGGTTTCCACTATTTTGCAAAAATGGGGCAGCACGGATGGTGTAATGGTTAGCTTTACTGCCTCACGGCACTGAGGTCATGGATTCAATTCCCGCCATGGCCCTTACTGTGTGACTGTAAATGATATAATGTTTGCACTATCTCCCTGTGTGGTTGTTATACAATATTTAATGAATTGTGATTAGCATACAGTATAGTAATTATTTGAAAAGAAAAATATTAGAAAAAAGTATTATAATTGAAAAATATATTCATATACTGTGGGGGGGGGGGGTTTATTACTGTATATACTCTTTCTTATTGTAAAAGTTTATATTATATATTGGCATATAAGAAGGCTAAGGTTCACTAATAAATTAGTGGAGGAGAGGCTGGTATGGAGCCAGTGGCGTCACAAGGCGGGTGCGGGGGGTGCGGCCCGCACCCGGGTGTGACGCCTGGAGGAGGGTGACACCAAATGTCAGCTCCTCCGCACTGACAGGAACCAGGTCCTGCAGTGAGAAAGTCTCCTACAGCACCCGGCTCCTGTCACAGAAGAGGAGCCGACAGGGGACGGAGACTGGCTCTGGGGGAAGCCCAGCATCTCCGGAGATGCTGGGCATGCCCCCAGAGTGACGATTCCGGGATCCCAGCGAAGTCACGCCCCTAAGTACAAGGCCACGCCCCCTTTCTGCCACCATCGCGGCAGGAGATCAGGGGCGCGCACCGGGTGTCACCACACCCAGTGACGCCTCTGTATGGAGCACAGGAGATCAGTGAAGGGAACTTGGGGGGGATCAGATGCTTCTGTGCTGCCTCAACATGCCATTGGATAGCTGGCTGCCAGCAGAGCGGAGAAGGCACCTCTTAAGCCTGGCACCCTCCTGCAGTGGCGCACGCAGGGGGGGTTTCTGAGTACCCAGAAACCCCCCCTGTTAGGGCAAATTCTTGTTTTCAGAGACAGCTTTGTCTCTGTCTCAATACAAACCGCGATCGTGACCGCTACCGCGATCGCGATCACAGCTTCAGCGCGCCGCTAGTGTTGCCCAGTGGTGCAAGTAGAAATATTTTCTTAGTGGTACTGAGTGTCAAAAAATGGGCGTGGTCATGTGTTGTGAGGGGGCGTAACCACATGCTACTAGTGGGAGTGGCTACATGACACTAGCGTCATGGCAACACAACACAGACCTTTTTTTTTTTGATCTAGAGGCAAGGCTAAAAATATATAGTAATGCCTCCAGAATCTCCTATATAATAGCCCAGATCTGTGACTTTGTGACTCATTTGCTAACGCTGGGCGGAGTCACAGGCACAGATCTGGGTGGCTGGAGGCAGGCCAGGAACAGTCCCCTCACTCGGTCTGCCCAACCCCTCCCCATCTCCGCCCCTTCCCCTCTCTCCCCCCTCCCCGTACACTCCCTGCACCCTGGTCTGGTGACACTGGAGCCGGTGAGTCTTGCTGCTGCCAGACAGTGCGGGTGAGAATGCTGTGTGCAACCTCTGCCTGCCGCCCCCGCCCCCCTCCCACCCGCGGCACCCACAGCCTCCACAATATACGCCCCCCCACCCGCGGCACATGCCCTGCGCCACCCCGCACCCTCCCACCCGCAACACTCACACATGCAGCACCCCCGCCCCTCCCCCTCCCGCGGCACTCCGTGCCCCACCCGCGGCAGACACCCCTCCCCCACCCGCGGCACTACCGCCCCTCCCCCCCTCATTGCACCCACACCTGCAGCATCCCCCGCCCCTCCCACACCCTCGGCACTATCGCCCCTCCCCCACACATTGCACCCACACCTGCAGCATCCCCCGCCCCTCCCCCACCCGCAGCACTCCCGCCCCTCCCCCACCCACGGCACTCTCACCCCCTCCCCCACCCGTTGCACCCACACCTGAAGCACCCCCCACCAGCGGCATTCCCGCCCCTCCAGCACCAGCGGTACATGCCCCACCCCCCACCCACGGCACTCCCGCCCCCTCCCCCACCCGTAGCACCGACACCTGCAGCAACCCCCTCTCCCACCCGTGGCACTCCCGCCCTCTCCCCCACCCGCGGCACTCCGCGGGAGTATCAACGGCTCTGCTACCTGTGGGCACTGTGTGTATAAGCGGCTCTGCTACCTGTGGGCACTGTGTGTATAAGCGGCTCTGCTACTTGTGGGCACTGTGTGTATAAGCGGCTCTGCTACCTGTGGGCACTGTGTGTATAAGCGGCTCTGCTGCCTGTGGGCGCTGTGTGTATAAGCGGCTCTGCTACCGTTGGGTATTGTGTGTATAAGCTGCCCTGCTACCTCTGGCCACTGTGTGGATACGTGGCTCTGATACCTGTGGCCACTGTGTGTATAAGCTGCGCCGCTACCTGTGGCCACTGTGTGTATAAGCTTCGCTGCTACCTGTGGGCGCTGTGTGTATAAGCGGCTCTGCTACCTGTGGGTATTGTGTGTCTAAGCAGCTCTGCTACCTGTGGGTATTGTGTGTATAAGCTGCCCTGCTACCTCTGGCCACTGTGTGGATACGCGGCTCCGTTACCTGTGGCCATTGTGTGTATAAGCGGCTCAGCTACCTGTGTCCATTGTGTGTATACACGGCTCTGATACCTTTGGCCACTGTGTGTATAAGCTGCGCTACATACACTAGCAGTATATACTACGCTATGTTATTCATTGTGCCCTGCAGCCACTCTTCACGCCCTCACAAAGGGCTACGCCCCCTTGACAATTGCATGCCCTTCCCCCTTGCAATATTTACCCAATAGCATAAACTTTTGTGAAAGTAATACTCCATATGTGAGAGGTGCGGCTGCTGTGCGTGTGGTGGTGCCTGCTGCCGTGCAGGTGTAGACTCTGTACTCACCAGGCGCCGCTCTCTCTCACCTTCAGGTACCGGAACCTTCAACGGACCTGGCAACTCTTCCGTCGGACCCGGACACGACGACCTAGGAGGAAAGAGATTGCTGAGTGCCGTCCTCCTACCTGTGGACCGAAACGCCCTCCGACCTCTAGAAAAATAGTGCTTTCGGGCTAGGTGGGGGTCATCATTGGCGTCCGCCTCAGAGCCCGAATTTCACCTATCGGCACTTTCGCACCAGGTGGAAATTCCGCCTTGCACAGCCGTGCAAGGCTCACCGTTGCCCTGAAGGAAGGGAGATAGAAAGGAACACAACCAAACACTCAGACCGTGGTTACTCACCGTCTTACACTCCGGTACTCCGATCTTCTCCAGTACAGGTCCCTGTAAGGAGGCAAAAGAAAGAAACAGCCGTGCAGGGCCTAACTAGACCTAGTGTCACACCCTAAACTATAACGGCAGAGCCCTCAAACTAGCTCTGTGGGTGTGGTGCGACATAACTATGCACAAACATTATAACAGCAATTCACCCTGCACGGTAACAACACACATCGGAAATACAATATAAAACAGTGCTGTCCCTTTTTAATCCCTACCTGCCGCTGGACGGGGGTGGGCACCGCACGGCCTACCCACCTCCTGTGCCTTCCCTCATGTGGGCCTCAGCTCTGCCTTCCTAAATACCTCGGGGTGGCCTGGGCCTAGTGCCCAGGGCCACCTGTACTCACCTCGGGGCTCTTATTCACTGGGCCTAGCGCCCCCTAACTGCACACAGGCCGCAGGCCTGACTTCGCCCACAGGCCTAGCGCCCGCCTAACTTGCTGCCCGTTGGGTGACCTGGGCCTTGTGCCCAAGGTCACCTTAATGTATCCCTAATTGGCCACAATTACACTAGGGCCTACTGCCCTCTAACGTCCCCACAGGCCTAATGCCTGAACTGCCCCCGGGCCTAGTGCCCGCCTACTGCGGCGCTTTGAGGTGGCTTGGACCTAATGCCCAAACCCCCTATCAATGTGGTCGGGTCTGGGTACTTGGGCCACGGGCCGGGTGGAACCCCGGCTGCACGTGGCCTTGGACCCAGAGAGCCGACCACGCTTGTGCCCACGGGCCGGGAGGGCCCGACTGAATGCCCACAGGCCGAGAGGGCCTGACTCTGCCCACGGGCCTAATGCCCGAACACCCGGTGGTCTAGGGAGGAGAGAAGGGGGCACCTTAGAAGGGCCTACCTGCGGTGGAGAAGGCTGCAGTGGGGAACTGCACAGCTCAATTGCTTCCCACCACTGCAGCCTTCTCGGCCTGGATGCATTCTTCTGCCGCTGGCCCGTCCTGGCCAGCGGCGCCGCCGTCTCTTCGCCGCGTCCAGCCGCCGCTGGACATCTTCCCGGAGCCCGACGTCTTCCGGCCTCTTCAGCGGCCACCGGAGCTCTTCTTCCCACGGCCGTCGTCTTCTCCTCCGCGCCGGACTATCTTCTGCGCTCCTGCGCGCCGACGATCTCCGCTGCTCCCGCCCGTCTTCTTTCTTCGCGCTCTTCCGCGCGCGCGGTCCCTTCGGCTCCCGCCCGGCGTCTGACATCAGACGCCGGGGGCGGGGCCTATGACGCGGCGAGCGCCGATTGGCTCGCCGCGTCCCTCTCCGATTGGCTGCCGCTCCGGGAGCCGCGATTGGCTCCCGGAGGGCGCCAAGATTCAAA
Organism: Pseudophryne corroboree; assembly: GCF_028390025.1. NCBI lineage: Eukaryota > Metazoa > Chordata > Amphibia > Anura > Myobatrachidae > Pseudophryne > Pseudophryne corroboree. The sequence continues at coordinate 948,428,252 of NC_086444.1, read as the reverse complement.
AGCCTCTGGTCCGGTGCAGGGAAAAGGGTAATCCCTGCACCGGACACCCGCCGCCACGCACCAAGCGCTGGGGACAGACAAGCTGCCCCAGCGCTGTCCCCAGCTAGGGACACCACCACAGATGTGCCCACAGGGCACATCTCTACATTTCCCCCCCCTTTTTCCTTTGTAGTCCCTACAAAGTTCCTCACGACGTCCATTGTCCGCGGGTCAGGGAATTCCGAGGTCCCTTCGGCGAGGTTGTGTTCGAGGGTCCAGCCCGGACAGGCTGTGACCCCACATCCTTCCACCTCCAGCTCCGGGTTCCTCTTACGTCCTGACCTCCATCGGCGGATCCTCTGGGGGAGTGGCATCTCCTCACGGTCGCTCGACGTTGGCCACCAAGGGGAATCTTCCACGGGGACAACAGTCACCCACTCTTGACCTCCGTTATCGTCTGTGGCTTTGTCCCTGTCTTCCGGGTGTGGTATCGACCACCATCCAACAGCGGAATCCTCCGGGGCATCCGTTTCCTCCCGGGCAACAGCCACCATATGTTGCATTTCCTCGTGGGGCATCTCCAAAGGTCCTGTGTCTTCCTCTGGAACGGGTCCTCCCACGGCATCACGATCCTGTCCCCGTACATCCGTCCATTTCGGCACTCCCGGCAGGTACTCTTGCTCCAGGACTATCTCCTCCTTTTCGCGGAGGGCATTCAACTGGGAGCATGACTCCACCCGATCCTGCCAGTCACTCTCGTCGGCGCTTCCGATGCCAGAGTCGTCCTCCATCTGTTCTGGGAGGGATTCGTCGGCGGACAGCTCACCGTAGTCCGAGTCTTCCTCCGATATCTGGACTGGGGTATTATTTTCCTCCTCAGCGTACTTCTTCCTTTCCGCTGGCACCTCTGTTTCCTCAGCGTACTCCTTCGCTTCCGCTGGCATCTCTTCTTCCTCAGCGTACTCCTTCGCTTCCGCTGGCATCGTGACTTCCTCAGCGTACACCTTCGCTTCCGCTGGCATCTTTTGGTACCCAGGACACTCCTGTTCCGCACGTCCTGGACGTGGACGGTTCCAACGCGGGTAGATTCCGGACGTCTCCGTCACTGGGTCTTCACGCTTTTCTTCGCAGCGTGGTCTCTTCACCTCCCAGTCGTCCACCTCCGCCTCATGCGGGAAAGGATTCTGCCTTACTGGGGTCACTTTCTTGGGACAGAGTAGGTCCGCAGCATCTTCCCAGGGGCACTCACTGGCCGCATGTCCTGGTCGCCGACACTTCCAACAAGGGAGGGCCACTGCCACCTTCTCCAAGACGGGTTCCTGGTCCACCTCCTTCACTGGGGAATCTTCACCCGTTGGTTCTGGCTCAGAGGAAATGGGTACCTGCGAACTACCTTCAAGCAGGGTCTTCCGCTCCATTTCCCTGGTTTCCTCCTCCCATCTCTGGGCGTGACCATCCGCAATCATCCGGTCTTCATTCCACGGACAATCGGGAAGCGCATGTCCTCTCGCCTCGCAGAGCGCACACACAGGCTCTGCAGCCACCCGGTCCCAAAGCTGATGACGAGACTCCGTCATCTGCTTCACCGTGGCCTCGTAGTCCGTCCTGTCTTCAGTCCATGGACATTCCAGGAGCCGATGTCGGGGATCTCCACAGCTTTCACACCGGGAATCAACCTCGTCTTCGCTCAACTCTTCGTCCCAAGGACAACTGTTGTGCTCATGCCCGTAGTTTCCGCAGAGCAAACATCGGGACTCCTTCACTTGGCCCTGCTGACGTCTTCGGTCCGCTTCCTGGACCACCTTCTTTGGGGACGTCTCTCGCCAAGTGCACTCGCTGGCAAAGTGCCCTGTCTGCCGACATCTCTTGCAGGGCGTCACAGCGGCTTTCTTGCGCCCCTTCTCCCGGCGCTCTTCTTTTCCACGCTGGACCGACCGCTGCACCATCTTCAGGATGTCTGCCCCAGACACCGTCACCCAGTCGCTCTGGTCCACACACATCCGGGGGTGAGTCTTCTCCGGAGCCGTCTGCAGGGAGGTCTTCTTGGTGGCGTTCCACATCGTGTCCGTGATCCGGTCTCTTTTATCCTGCCGACTACGCCAAGTGTGAGAGGTGCGGCTGCTGTGCGTGTGGTGGTGCCTGCTGCCGTGCAGGTGTAGACTCTGTACTCACCAGGCGCCGCTCTCTCTCACCTTCAGGTACCGGAACCTTCAACGGACCTGGCAACTCTTCCGTCGGACCCGGACACGACGACCTAGGAGGAAAGAGATTGCTGAGTGCCGTCCTCCTACCTGTGGACCGAAACGCCCTCCGACCTCTAGAAAAATAGTGCTTTCGGGCTAGGTGGGGGTCATCATTGGCGTCCGCCTCAGAGCCCGAATTTCACCTATCGGCACTTTCGCACCAGGTGGAAATTCCGCCTTGCACAGCCGTGCAAGGCTCACCGTTGCCCTGAAGGAAGGGAGATAGAAAGGAACACAACCAAACACTCAGACCGTGGTTACTCACCGTCTTACACTCCGGTACTCCGATCTTCTCCAGTACAGGTCCCTGTAAGGAGGCAAAAGAAAGAAACAGCCGTGCAGGGCCTAACTAGACCTAGTGTCACACCCTAAACTATAACGGCAGAGCCCTCAAACTAGCTCTGTGGGTGTGGTGCGACATAACTATGCACAAACATTATAACAGCAATTCACCCTGCACGGTAACAACACACATCGGAAATACAATATAAAACAGTGCTGTCCCTTTTTAATCCCTACCTGCCGCTGGACGGGGGTGGGCACCGCACGGCCTACCCACCTCCTGTGCCTTCCCTCATGTGGGCCTCAGCTCTGCCTTCCTAAATACCTCGGGGTGGCCTGGGCCTAGTGCCCAGGGCCACCTGTACTCACCTCGGGGCTCTTATTCACTGGGCCTAGCGCCCCCTAACTGCACACAGGCCGCAGGCCTGACTTCGCCCACAGGCCTAGCGCCCGCCTAACTTGCTGCCCGTTGGGTGACCTGGGCCTTGTGCCCAAGGTCACCTTAATGTATCCCTAATTGGCCACAATTACACTAGGGCCTACTGCCCTCTAACGTCCCCACAGGCCTAATGCCTGAACTGCCCCCGGGCCTAGTGCCCGCCTACTGCGGCGCTTTGAGGTGGCTTGGACCTAATGCCCAAACCCCCTATCAATGTGGTCGGGTCTGGGTACTTGGGCCACGGGCCGGGTGGAACCCCGGCTGCACGTGGCCTTGGACCCAGAGAGCCGACCACGCTTGTGCCCACGGGCCGGGAGGGCCCGACTGAATGCCCACAGGCCGAGAGGGCCTGACTCTGCCCACGGGCCTAATGCCCGAACACCCGGTGGTCTAGGGAGGAGAGAAGGGGGCACCTTAGAAGGGCCTACCTGCGGTGGAGAAGGCTGCAGTGGGGAACTGCACAGCTCAATTGCTTCCCACCACTGCAGCCTTCTCGGCCTGGATGCATTCTTCTGCCGCTGGCCCGTCCTGGCCAGCGGCGCCGCCGTCTCTTCGCCGCGTCCAGCCGCCGCTGGACATCTTCCCGGAGCCCGACGTCTTCCGGCCTCTTCAGCGGCCACCGGAGCTCTTCTTCCCACGGCCGTCGTCTTCTCCTCCGCGCCGGACTATCTTCTGCGCTCCTGCGCGCCGACGATCTCCGCTGCTCCCGCCCGTCTTCTTTCTTCGCGCTCTTCCGCGCGCGCGGTCCCTTCGGCTCCCGCCCGGCGTCTGACATCAGACGCCGGGGGCGGGGCCTATGACGCGGCGAGCGCCGATTGGCTCGCCGCGTCCCTCTCCGATTGGCTGCCGCTCCGGGAGCCGCGATTGGCTCCCGGAGGGCGCCAAGATTCAAAAGCCTCTGGTCCGGTGCAGGGAAAAGGGTAATCCCTGCACCGGACACCCGCCGCCACGCACCAAGCGCTGGGGACAGACAAGCTGCCCCAGCGCTGTCCCCAGCTAGGGACACCACCACAGATGTGCCCACAGGGCACATCTCTACACATATAATAACAATTATAGCACAGCTGAAGCCCGTGCAGGGGTTAACGGGTCGTAGCCTCTTGCAACGCTATTTTCTGTCTAACACCTTCCCTCTCTTTATCCTCTCCCTACCACCCACCCTCTCCCTATCCTTTACCCATCGCACAGCGTTTCTGTACATTCCCTTTCTCCCCCCCTACACCTGTCTATCTTTTCTCAACTGGAACCCATTTCTGTATGCCCTCTTTACTGCTCTGCATTTCTGGTTCTGTTATCTACCGGTCTGCGTATGTTCAAAGGCGTTCAGGGGTTAACGGGGCGTAGCCCCTAACGATGGTGTGAACAGCGCGATGGCGCGATGAATCACCTAGTATTAGAAATATATAGTGATACCTCCAGTATAATAGAAATATATAGTAATGCTCCCAATTTAATAACAATATATAGTAATGCCTCCATTATAACAGGAAAATACAGCCACTGTCCCACTCCCTGTAACCCTGACAAAGTGGGAGGAGCCATCATGCTGCCAAGCACCATTGTCTTGTTGCTTTGTGACACATTATAATTGTGGTAATGGCAAAATGTGTGGTAGTGGGTACTGCGTACCCGCTGCCAAATTCTTAAGGGTACTCCGTACCCGAGCGTACCCGCATACTTGCACCACTGGTGTTGCCTGAACTTCCGGAAGCAGCCGCACGTGCAATGCACAGGACTAGGCATCGTCATGTACGGTGCGGCTGCTTCCGGAAGATGGAAGGAGGCCCGCATCGGAGACTCCACCAGCGGAGAGAACGGACCGGCAGCCACACAGAGAGCCCTCTCCAGCTGGCACACTCACTCCTCGGCGGCTGGCATAGAGGGTGGACTGCAGTCAGTGACAGTTAGTCACTGTCACCCCTGCTGCAAAAATCCACGCTGTGGATATTACAGGCTCCTCTGATGGGAGCCTTCACGGACACTGCCTGTCAGACTCCGGCAGCTCTGAACACACACAGCAGCCCTCCCCCATGCTGGGAACAGGGGGAGGGACACAAGGCACAGTGCAGTAGCGTCTGAAGGAGGGTGAGCTGGCCTGTGATGATTGAGAAGGTATGCTCCCCCTGTACAACATGTGTGTGTGTCAGTGTGCATCAGGTCCCTATACCGTGTGTGTGTGGGTGTCAGTGTGCATCTGGTCACTATACAGTATGTGTGTGTCAGTGTGCATCTGGTCCCTATGCAATGTGTGGGGTCAGTCAGTGTGCATCTGGTTCCTATACAGTGTGTGTGTGCGCATCTGATACCACAGTGTATGCATCTGGTACCTATACAGTGTATGTGTGTGTGTCATACTGTTTATTGATTTTTTTTTATATACACACACACTGTGTGTGTGTGTGTGTGTGTGTGTGTGTGTGTATCCAATCCATTTACTGGGCACACTTTATTTTAAAGACGCCATGTGCATGCTATACGTGTGTGTGTGTGTGTGTGTGTGTGTGTGTGTGTGTGTGTGTGTGTGTATGTGTATATATATATATATATATTTATTTGTGTGTGTTAGATATATATGGTAAACAAATGGAGAGCGCACTTGTAAGTGGTTAAAGAGCACAATCCTTACATAAAACATGTGCTCACGTGCATTCAAATTTAAAATGAGAAGCATGAATGGATCGCTGCAACTTAGCTGCTCCGGTTGTAAGGCAGACTTGTGTCTGCTCTAGTCTCGGCAGATGACGTCAAAGCGCCCACGCATTTCATCCAATTGGGGACTTCGTCAGGGGGAATGTACGTGAGCATATGTTTTAAGTAAAGATTGTGCTTTTTTAACCACTTACAAGTGCGCTCCCCATTTGTTTACCAGTTGCGATACTCGGAGGGCTTGGAGGGATCAGAGCGACCAGGGCCGGTTCAGGGGCGCTCTGCGCCCCGGGCAGGAAATGGGGCGTGGCCTAATACAGGGGGCGTGGTCAATAACGCCCCCTGTACATTAAAAGCGCCGCTTGAATGCTGAGCGGTGCGCGATGACGTCATCGCGCACCGCACAGCAAAAGGTCCTCTCCACGAAGGGAAACTAGATGCTATGCGTCTAGTTCCCTTCGTAGAGAGGACCTTTGCTGTGCGGTGCGCGATGACGTCATCGCGCACCGCTCAGCAAAGTTACTCTCCAGGAAGGGAAACTAAACGCATAGCGTCTAGTTCCCTTCAGGAGGCGGACGGGGACGGCAGCGGGCAGCGGAGGCGGACGGGGACACAGCGGGCAGCAGTGGCGGATCTTGCCACGGTGTGGCGCCCTCCGGATGGCGCCAGCGCCCTCCGGAAGGCGGCGCCCCGGGCAAAAGTCCTGCTTGCCCGTGGCAAGATCCGCCACTGAGAGCGACATTCTAAACTCTGGAACCTGAAGGACTTTGTGCGCAAGGACTTATTTGTGTATGTATGTATGTATGTATATATATATATATATATATATATATATAGTCCATGAGGCAACACTCCTATATGTAAATAAAAGCCCCGATGCCTTCCGATGGTGCCCGCCGGCCAGGAGCCCAAATATAGCAAGTGGTGTCGGCGGCACTCAGGTAATGAAAAGTATTTTCACTACCTGAGTTCCAACACTGCTTCCTATATATTTATATTTTACATATATATTTAAAATACGGAACCCCCCCCCCCAAGTAAATCCTGCGTTTGCCAGTGCTTCTGCAATGCTTACACTGCTTAATGCATTGTGCCACCCCTACCTTGTAAGGAATCAACTGACAGGCGTGGTGCATGGTTTCTTGGTACTATAGCATACTTGTTACACAAAGGGGGCGACCCGGCACCGGTCTGAAAATAGTTTTTGATTACAGAAAAACCAAATTTGGACAATTTTCAAGTAAAATCTTTAATATAATGTCCAGTTTGGGGGTGCGCCCAGAGCCAGTGACATATGCATAAACAAAAGGGAGAAAGAAGTAGGCTCTTGTGTGGGCGCACTCATTAATGGTAGTTAAATAACTAGAATGAATAACACTAGGTTGATTAGTCAGCAGATAAAACAAAATTTATTTGGAAATATTAAGAATATAATTGCCCCTGGTTGAGGAGATGTGAATGATCCCAGATAAAAATGTTCTGGTCCTGCCTCAGGAAATGAGATGGAGAGGGGTAGAGACACTGCAAGTCATAAACCCTTTCTCACCCGGCCAGTACAGATGATCTGTATTAATGAGATCAATTAAGTCAATTGATTTTAGATTCTGTCATAATCCTAATGAAGGAATAACAGCTGTTATGGCAATAAGTAATAATAGAAACAAATCAAAGGATATACCAGGGTAAAGAAAGAAAAGGATAGGAACAAATGGTGATGCTGCTGTTGGAGTCACATACCACACATCATATGCAATGATTGATGTTCTACAACACTGAGTATTCCCTGTGAGTCTCCACCTCAGGTACTAACTCAGCCCACACTGTTTCGCTTCCAAGATCGGACGAGATCGGGCATTAGCAGTGTGGTTTGATAGTAGAAGGATTTGGTCAGACGTCCAATGAGAGTGCACCTATATAGGGGGGGATAATTAGCTGGGTCTTATAGATATAGTGTGGATCTGCTTTTTGTGTTAGGCAGGAGACATCAAGTCCCACACCGGTGGTATTGTGTCCCTGGATCACAAATGAGAGTCCACGAAAAAGGAAGATATATAGATTTATGAAAAAAACGAAGATATATAGATTTATGAAAAAAAACCCTAAAAAGGATAATGGAGATCAATTAGGCTGTAGTTATTAGGAACGGGTGATAAAAATTACCCGTCCGTATAGATACAAATGGATAAAGAAACACGGATCAAAATTTTTTTTTATATATATGTGTACATTGGTACTGGTGTAAGGAACAGAAAATATGTCAAAGATAATTGTAGATACAAATAAATAGTACTGGTATATGCAATGAAATAATCACTAGTGACATGGGTGTCATTAGAAACACTTTGTGTGAATTGGAGCTGTTATAATCATTAGGATATAGGGAAATAGACATGAAATTCTCATATAACCCATGCAGCAATATGACAACAGGATCTGCAGGAGGAAAGTCAAAGAAGAATGCAGTATTTCTTTCCTATAAAATGCAGTTTTTAATCCTGATGCACTTCCTGAGCAAGCCCCACAGGGGTGAAACATGTTTTCCATTCCAATGGGTCCTGTTTTGTCCAACTGCAAGTGATTCACTCCTAGCCTCAGGTCAGATCATTCCATCCTGCCATTTTGGGCTAATTTTTGCCCAGCTGTCATAGAAATTGTATCTATATCCGTGCAGCTTCATTTATGCCTTTTTCCAGGCTTATGCATCTTAGTTTATTTCATCAGGATTAAAAACTGCATTTTATAGGAAAGAAATACTGCATTCTTCTTTGACTTTCCTCCTGCAGATCCTGTTGTCATATTGCTGCATGGGTTATATGAGAATTTCATGTCTATTTCCCTATATCCTAATGATTATAACAGCTCCAATTCACACAAAGTGTTTCTAATGACACCCATGTCACTAGTGATTATTTCATTGCATATACCAGTACTATTTATTTGTATCTACAATTATCTTTGACATATTTTCTGTTCCTTACACCAGTACCAATGTACACATATATATAAAAAAAAATTTTGATCCGTGTTTCTTTATCCATTTGTATCTATACGGACGGGTAATTTTTATCACCCGTTCCTAATAACTACAGCCTAATTGATCTCCATTATCCTTTTTAGGGTTTTTTTTCATAAATCTATATATCTTCGTTTTTTTCATAAATCTATATATCTTCCTTTTTCGTGGACTCTCATTTGTGATCCAGGGACACAATACCACCGGTGTGGGACTTGATGTCTCCTGCCTAACACAAAAAGCAGATCCACACTATATCTATAAGACCCAGCTAATTATCCCCCCCTATATAGGTGCACTCTCATTGGACGTCTGACCAAATCCTTCTACTATCAAACCACACTGCTAATGCCCGATCTCGTCCGATCTTGGAAGCGAAACAGTGTGGGCTGAGTTAGTACCTGAGGTGGAGACTCACAGGGAATACTCAGTGTTGTAGAACATCAATCATTGCATATGATGTGTGGTATGTGACTCCAACAGCAGCATCACCATTTGTTCCTATCCTTTTCTTTCTTTACCCTGGTATATCCTTTGATTTGTTTCTATTATTACTTATTGCCATAACAGCTGTTATTCCTTCATTAGGATTATGACAGAATCTAAAATCAATTGACTTAATTGATCTCATTAATACAGATCATCTGTACTGGCCGGGTGAGAAAGGGTTTATGACTTGCAGTGTCTCTACCCCTCTCCATCTCATTTCCTGAGGCAGGACCAGAACATTTTTATCTGGGATCATTCACATCTCCTCAACCAGGGGCAATTATATTCTTAATATTTCCAAATAAATTTTGTTTTATCTGCTGACTAATCAACCTAGTGTTATTCATTCTAGTTATTTAACTACCATTAATGAGTGCGCCCACACAAGAGCCTTCTTCTTTCTCCCTTTTGTTTATACTATAGCATACTTCCCAACTGTCCTGCATTCAGCAGGATAGTCCCTTTTTCCTAGGACTCTCTCGCTATCACATCCACAGGCTGCAGTGTCCCACAGTAGGGGAGGGGGGGGGGAGTTGGGGAGCACACACTGCTGCTCTACATAGCAGAGCAGTGGGTAAGCAGGTGGTAAATAAATGCCATGTGAATATGAGCTCGCCAAATCTTTACAGTGCACAGGGAGCCTCGGAAAGTGGCTAGGCATGCTCACACACTGATGGGAATAGAAGTGCCACAAAGCCCCACCCCTTTTCCCTAGGCATCACTCCCTTCCCAGTCACAGGGTCCCGCTATGCTGTCTACCAATGTTGGGATACCATAGATAAAACTTCAGCCTATTGCCCCCCTTCCCCCCAAGACCAATACTTTTGTAAAATAATAACTGTTATTTATAGTATTGTGTTATTGCATTGTCACTGTCTATCGCAGGCAGGGCCATCTTTTCGTATGGGCTCAATGGGCTCTTGCCCAAGGGCCCCAGGAGTAAAAGGGCCCTAGGCTGATAGCTGAGGGTCCCCTCTTTCCAGGGGTACCAGATTTTTGAAAATCGGCCCAGGGGAACTGGAGATATCCGACTTCAAAGCAGTGGTCCCCGTCCAAGCCTGTTAATTGTTCTTCCCAGCCAGGTATCTTGGGTTCTGGCTGACTTAGAGTTTTTCTGAGGGTATAATCCAAAAGCTGGGACTCTCCACTTTCAGTGGACACTGGCAGCTTGTCTCTACTATGCCCAGAACCAGAGATATCAGCCTTCAAGCCGCTGGTCCCTGCTCCAGCTCCAAACGCCTAATATGCAGTTTTATATATTTGTTGGTGGTTTGCTCTTGCTCCTGAAGTCTGATCCCCAGGTCCCCAGAACCTCCTGAAAGGTGGGACTCTAGTTATTTTTTATCTCATTAAAGCTAAGAAAACTATTTTCAGGAACTGGAGAAAAGCAAGCTGCCCTAACCCCCGGAAAATGATGAATATTAAGCCCACTCCACTATCCACCCCTCCCCTGTGTATTAAACACCCCCTACCACGCTGAAAGTCATGTACCAGGGCCCCTTCATTCAGCACAATGTCCCCTTCTACAGTTTAGTGTTCTCCTTCCCGCACCATTTGTGCAGTAAAGGAGTAATTAGCAGAAATTATTTCTCCAGGTCCTACATGCTGAGCGAAAAATAGAACCCCCATACCCCCCCGCGGAACATCAAAGATGCCGCTGATAGCACCCCCCACCCCTACTGCTGGTGGGTGGGTAGGGGCCCCAGTGCATTGCTGTGCCCAGGGGCCTACACTGCTGTTAAGACGGCTCTGATCGCAGGAGGAATACTTATTTAGCTCTGAAAGTGTAGTGCATTACCCTCAGTCTAATTGTTTGTGTTTTGTACATAGTATCAGTTAGTTTGTAATAGAGATGAGCGGGTTCGGTTGGCCTGGGACTGAACGCTACCGAACTCCACGTGTCAAACACGGTTCCGAGCCTGGCTCGGTTATTCCCGCCTGACTCGGAAAACCCGAACAGGGCAAAACGTCATCATCCCGCTGTCGGATTCTCGCGGGATTCGGATTCCATATAAAGAGCCACGCGTCGCCGCCATTTTCACTGCATTGTGGAGAGTACAGAGAGGATGTGGCTACGTTCTCTCAGTGTCAGTTCTCAGTATCAGTGCTCAGTATCAGTGCTCAGTAATACTAATACTAGTACAGTGTCTTGTGCTATATCTTGCTGCTGTAGGGTGCTGTGGTAGTAGTGTCCTGTGAATGCATCGGTTATCATCATTCCAGTCACAGTGATATCTGGGGGCAGCGACAATTCCACAGTGCTTTTGTGCTGATCACTAATACTAGTATAGTGTCTTGTGCTGCATCGTGCTGCTCAGTGTCAGTTCTCAGTTGTATCATCAGTGCTCAGTATCACTGCTCAGTAGTATCATCAATGCTCAGTATCACTGGTCAGTGCTCAGTGTCTTGTGCTGCATTGTGCTGCTCAGTGTCAGTTCTCAGTATCGCTGCTCAGTAATATAAGCAGTGCTCAGTATCACTGCTCAGTAGTATCATCAGTGCTCAGAATCACTAGTCAGTGCTCAGTGTCAGTTCTCAGTATCAATGCTCAGTAGTATCATCAGTGCTCAGTATCACTGGTCAGTGCTCAGTGTCTTGTGCTGCATCGTGCTGCTCAGTGTCAGTTCTCAGTAGTGTCAGTTCTCAGTATCACTGCTCAGTAGTATCATCAGTGCTCAGTATCACTGGTCAGTGTCATGTCAGAACAAAATGTTTTGGAGGTTGTGGAGGTGTCTTCCTCAGAGGAGTCTGTACCATGTACTCAGGATTGCCTTCTGTGGATTCATCCCATTAGGATGGAGACAGAATGGCTGGATAGCCTAAGAAATAAGATTCCTCAGAGTTCATTAGGGCATACTCTATAAAGTTGCTGGAAAAAAGCTATGAAGAATGCTCTAGATATGGATCAGTCCATTTCATCTAGGACCCCCTCAGCTCCTGATACACAGGTCTTGCAGGCCAAGGCGGACACCGATGCCAACACAGGGATCGACAAAGAAGTTAGAGGGGGGCACTATGATAGATTGGAATATAAAATTCAGCAATTTATCAGTGCCATTAAGGATGTGTTAGAAATCCCTATACAAATAGAGGAAAATTCTTGTATGCTAACTGCAAAATCATTAGTGATATTCCCGGTTTCGGAAGAGCTGAATACCCTATTTGAATGATCCTGGTTAAACCCAGAAGAGGTTTTTCATATCTCCAATAAAGTACTTAAGATATATCCCTTTCCTGAGGAGGATAGAAGGAGATGGGAGATTCCTCCCATATTGGACATTTCGGTGTCCAGGCCATCAGGGGTAATTACATTACCTGTACCAGACTCGGCCTCGTTAAAGGAGCCAACTGACCGCAAGATAGAGACAACTCTAAAATCCATTTACACGGCTACTGGAGCCGCCCTTATGCCCACTATTGCATGCACTTGGGTAGCTAGGGCTATGTTAAAATGGTCAGACAATTTACTAGAAGGCCTTGATACAATCCATAGGGATGATGTTGTCTTGATTCTAGGTCACATAAAGGATTCTGCTAAATTCATAGTGAAAGCCATGAGGGACATTGGGCTGATGAATTCTAGAGCATCCTCCATGGCAGTAGCGGCTCGCAGAGGTCTCTGGATCCGCCAATGGAACGCAGACGCCGAATCCAAGAGGTACCTCCCCTTCGCAGGTAAGACACCGCTTGGGGACACTCTGAATACAAAGGCTACTTCGGGTAAGTCAGCTTTGCTTCCTTCCGCAGCACCACCTGTGAGAAGACGTAACTCTGCTTCTCTGATGCAGTCCCCTTGGGCTGCCAGATCAAGAAAATTCAGGGACGGCCTACTTCTGCACAAGGCTAGGCCATAGAAAGAGCAGAAAGTCTGCACCCTCTACAGGTACACGGGTTCAGAAGTTGGATTCTACTCCCTTAGCGTCCTCAGCGTGACGCGGAAGGACTTCCATGTGGGGGTCCACTGGGGGGGGTGGATCTCATCTACATCACTACAGGGGAGCCTTAGTGATTATTATTATATCCCGGGTAATAAAAATTATTACCCAGGGTTACAAACTGGATTCAGGAGTTTCCCCCTAGCTGTTTGTTTAATCAGCTCTGCAAATTGTTAGGACAGTGGGTTTGTCCCTGTCATATATAAAAAAAAAAAATGTTTCCAGTTGTGGGAATACTGAAGCTGGATGGCTTGGTGGGACCAAATTTAAGCAAAAGATCTTATAATCTTTTTGTAAAGAAATTCAAGTCCAGATGGAGTCTATGTGATAGCAGTCCCCAAGGGAGAGGCTAGGGAACTCAGGATGTCTGTGGACATCAAAACTGCATACTGGCAGGCTCTGGTCTGGCCTCCATTTCTGGCATACAGACAGTTTTGTTGTATGGAACTGTTTCCACCAGTCCCAAATATGACTTGCTTCTTTTTTAGTTGGTTGATTAATTTCTTCTTTTTTTGTGGGGGCCCAAACAAACCAATCATTTCAGCCACAGTCGTGTGGCAGACCCTGTCGCTGAAATGATTGGTTTGTTAAAGTGTGCATGTCCTGTTTATACAACATCTTGCACCTCTTTTTATTTATTATTTGCATCATGTGCTGTATGGGGCATAGTTTTTTTAAAAGTGCCATCCTATCAGACACTGCAGTGCCACTCCTAGATGGGCCAGGTGTCGCTTAGCTTAGTCGTAGAGCTACCTCATTGCCCGTTTACTTCTTGGTACATATGGGACAGCTACTTCTTGGCATGATGCGCTGTTTGGGCATATGTCCAGTGGTACTGCCATTTGATATAATTCCTGTGATACTGGCTTGTAATTCTAGTGATTTTGTCATTTTCTTCCATTGATTTGGACCAATAAATAATACCATTAATTAGAACGAATAATTCCTGTGATATTGAGGTGTTTGTGTCACTTAGCTTAGCCATCCAGCAACCACAGTGCACTTCTTTTTCTCTTTTCTTTGCATCATGTGCTGTTTGGGGACTATTTTTTTAAAAGTGCCATCCTGTCTGACACTTCCGTATATGTCCAGTGGTACTGACATTTGATATAATTCCTGATATTACTGCCATTTAATTCCAGTGATTTTGTAATTTTCTTCCAATGATTTGGACCAATAATACCATTGATTAGAACAAATAATTCCTGTGATACTGGCTTTTAATTCTAGTGATTTTGTCATTTTTTTCAAGTGATTTGGACCAATAATTCCATTGATTATAACGAATAATTCCAGTGATATTGCCTTATAATTCACATGATATTGGAGTCTAATTCTAGATGGGCCAGGTGTTTGTGTCACTTAGCTTAGCCATCCAGCGACCGCCACCAGCGACCTTGGTGCACCTCTTTTTTTCTTTGCATCATGTGCTGTTTGGGCCAATTTTTTTAAGTGCCATCCTGTCTGACACTGCAGTGCCACTCCTAGATGTGCCAGGTGTTTCTGCCGGCCACTTGGGTCGCTTAACTTAGTCATCCAGCGACCTCGGTGCAAATTTTAGGAATAAAAATAATGTTGTGAGGTGTTCAGAATAGACTGAAAATGAGTGGAAATTATTGTTATTTAGGTTAATAATACTATAGGATCAAAATTACCCCCAAATTCTATGATTTTAGCTGATTTTGTGTTTTATTTCCAAAAATCACCTGAATCCAAAACACATCCGAATCCAAAACCCGGAAGGGTGGTTTTGCCAAAACACATCCGAATCCAAAACACGACCGCGGACCCGAATTCAAAACCAAAACACAAAACACGAAAAATGCCAACTGCACAACTCTAGTTTGTAATAAAGACCTGAACTGTTTTGTTTTTTTAGCTGGATCAACAGGTGGATCACTCAAAAATTAGATTACCATAAAATCTAGGCATATAATGTCATTACAGGGGCATGGGCAGCAGTTCAAAGAGCACTGGGCATGCCCTCATAAAGACAAAAATGGGAGGAGTGGCTTGCGTTAGCAGCATTCCTGCAAAGCTACACCCCCTTTTTCGGACAGGAATCCCGACCTGGCAACATGAGATGTTGGTGGTTGATGTGACTGAAAGCCACAGGATCACTGCATATGCTCACCTCTGAATAGCTTGTAGTTTTACCAAGACACCCCGGAACACTATTCTTATTTGCAAACACCAGATTGCCACTCAGTAAATCCACTCAGTCATAAGTGGAAATAAGGATGATGAGTTTTACTTTGAATCCCTAATATACGGGCCTTGATGCACATTCATGCAGAAGCCTGGGGAAGGCATGACGAAGTGATAGAGCGGTGATAGGTGCAAGGTGATAACGCACCAGCCAATCAGCTCGTAACTGTCAATTTACATATTGGAGCTGATTGGCTGGTGTGTTATCACCTTGCACTTATCACCGTTTTATCACTTCTTTCTGCCTTCTCCAGGCTTAATACATCTGCT
Organism: Pseudophryne corroboree; assembly: GCF_028390025.1. Classification (NCBI taxonomy): domain Eukaryota; kingdom Metazoa; phylum Chordata; class Amphibia; order Anura; family Myobatrachidae; genus Pseudophryne; species Pseudophryne corroboree. The sequence continues at coordinate 948,412,748 of NC_086444.1, read as the reverse complement.
CCTCAGTTTCCAAAAAATCACAAGAGCCATACATAAACATGGATACACTCTTCGTGTCCTTGTATGTGGTGCCATTATTCTGCACCAGGGTCAGACGCGCCTCTGGTGTACAGGGGAAACCCCCGGTAGGCCCCACTACCTGGGGCCCCATCACCTTCTAGGGATCAGGCTCAAGACTGTGCTCTTGAATTACATTGTGCTTATGTTACATTATAATGCACAGGAATATGGTATATTTCTACAGTGCATTGTTGTTAATAACCTGGTACATTATCCAGTATGCACAAGCCGTATTTACTGTATATATTTATCAAGGGGCCCAGACCATGCACTAATGGTGAGCTAAGCTTCTAAGCATGGTCCCCTACCACTGCATTTCCCCAGTGGGCTCTTCATGCCCCAGTCCGATACTGGATATTTCTATTATAGCATTGTATAAGTATTCTAATAGTGTAAGTAGTATTTATTGTTTTGGGGATTAGGTGTTTATGCCGGTATCCGGACTCCAGGTCAACAGCAAAAAGGTCGACAAACCTTAGGTCGACGCCAATTGGGCGACACACCTTAGGTCGACATGGACAAAAGGTCAGCAGGAACAAGGTCGACATGGAAAAAGGTTGACATGAGTTTTTCACAATTTTTTTCTTTCTTGGAACCTTTTCATACTTAACGATCCACGTGGACTACGATTGGAATGGTAAAGTGTGCCGAGCGAAGTGGTGGCGGAGCGAAGCCACCATGCCCGAAGGATGGCGAGCGAAGCGAGCCATGCGAGGGGACGTGGTGCACTAATTGGGGTTCCCGGTCACTCTACGAAGAAAACGACACCAAAAAAACATAAAAAACGTATGTCGACCTTTTTCCATGTCGACCTTGTTCCTGTCGATCTTTTGTCCATGTCGACCTTTTGTCCATGTCGACCTAAGGTGTGTCGACCAATTGGTGTTGACCTAAGGTGTGTCGACATTTTTGCTGTCGATCTCAGTCCCAGACCCGTTTATGCCTTGTGCAATAAATGCTTTAATAGCGAAATTGAGGGAAATTTAACTATACAAAGAAATGACCCATCTTCCATGCAAAAGGTGTATGAGCTGTATATATGGCAGTGCAGGAAAGGTGGGAAATATTAAAAAGTGTAATATAAAAGGCAACAGACCTTTGTATCAAGAGTGTTAGGAAAAATACAAGGAAAAGGAAGCGAAAGAAGTAGCAAATATTGTGAAAGCAAAAAAGATGGCTTTTAGGAACTATGGGGGTGATTCCGAGTTGTTCGCTCGCAAGTTGCTTTTAGCTGCTTTGCACATGCTAAGCCGCAGCCTACAGGAGTGAATCTTAGCTTATCAAAATTGCGAACGAAAGATTAGCAAAATTGCGAATAGACACTTCTTAGCAGTTTCTGAGTAGCTCCAGACTTACTCGGCATCTGCGATCAGTTCAGTCAGTTTAGTTCCTGGTTTGACGTCACAAACACACCCAGCGTTCGCTCCAGACACTCCTCCGTTTCTCCAGCCACTCCCAGAAATGGTAGCGTTTTTTCACACACCCATAAAACGGCCAGTTTCCGCCCAGAAACACCCACTTCCTGTCAATCACATTACGATCATCAGAACGAAGAAAAAACCTTGTAATGCCGTGAGTAAAATACCTAACTGCATAGCAAATTTACTTGGCCCAGTCGCAGTGTGAACATTGCGCATGCGCAAGTAGCGGAAAATCGCTGCGATGCGAAGAAAAATACAGAGCGAACAACTCGGAATGACCACCTATAAGCAGACACAAAATAATGAAGACAAAGATATATATCTTGTTAGACAGAAGGAGACTAAGAAGGTAATCAGATGTGCAAAGGCACAAGCAGAGTACAAAATGGCCCAGTCAGTCGGTAAAGGAGGTAAAACATTTTTTAAGTAAATAAGTGAAAGGAGAAAAACAAAAGGTGGAATAATAAAACTAAAGACAGAGACTGGGGGGTATATTTACTAAGGTCCCGATTTTGACCGAGATGCCGTTTTTTCTTCAAAGTGTCATCTCGGTCATTTACTAAACTCAAATCTCGGCAGTGATGAGGGCATTCGTATTTTTTTTGAAGTCCAACAAAAAAAATACGAATGAATACACCATCGGTCAAAACGCGGCTGTTTAAGTATGAATCTCGGTCATTTACTAAGAAGTGCAAAGCAACAAAAAAAAAACACTGCCGTGAAAAATTACAACTCGTAAAAAAGTGCTAAAAAAAAACAGACCAGCTTTTTTGAGCCGTGATTGGATAGGCATGCATGGATCCATGAGATCCGTGCATGTATATCAGTGGGAAGGGGTGGGAAAGTGTTAATTTTCGGGGGGAAAATTGCGTGGGGTCCCCCCTCCTAAGCATAACCAGCCTCGGGCTCTTTGAGCTGATCCTGGTTGCAGAAATATGGGGGGGAAAATGACAGGGGTTCCCCCATATTTAAGCAACCAGCATCGGGCTCTGCGCCTGGTCCTGGTTCCAAAAATACGGGGGGCAAAAAGAGTAGGGGTCCCCCGTATTTTTAAAACCAGCACCGGCTCCACTAGCTGGACAGATAATGCCACAGCCGGGGGTCACTTTTATACAGTGCCCTGCGGCCGTGGCATCAAATATCCAACTAGTCACCCCTGGCCGGGGTACCCTGGGGGAGTGGGGACCCCTTCAATCAAGGGGTCCCCCCCCCCCAGCCACCCAAGGGCCAGGGGTGAAGCCCGAGGCTGTCCCCCCCATCCAATGGGCTGCGGATGGGGGGCTGATAGCCTTTTTGTAAAAGTGACTGATATTGTTTTTAGTAGCAGTACTACAAGGCCAAGCAAGCCTCCCCCACATGCTGGTACTTGGAGAACCACAAGTACCAGCATGCGGCGGAAAAACGGGCCCGCTGGTACCTGTAGTACTACTACTAAAAAAATACCCAAAAAAAGACAAGACACACACACCTTGAAAGTAAAGTTTTATTACATCCATCCACACAAACATACATACATACTTACCTATGTCCCCACGCAGGTCGGTCCTCTTGTCCAGTAGAATCCATGGGGTACCTGTTGAATAAATTATACTCACCAGATCCAGGGTACCAGGCTCCTCGGAAAATCCATTTGTAATCCACGTACTTGATTAAAATTAAAAAACGGAGACCCGAGCCACGCACTGAAAGGGGACCCATGTTTTCACATGGGTCCCCTTTCCCCGAATGCCAGAAACCCACTCTGACTTCTGTCTAAGTGGGTTTCTTCAGCCAATCAGGGAGCGCCACGTTGTAGCACCCTCCTGATCGGCTGTGTGCTCCTGTACTGACTGACAGGCAGCACGCGGCAGTGTTACAATGTAGCGCCTATGCGCTCCATTGTAACCAATGGTGGGAACTTTCTGCTCAGCGGTGAGGTCACTTTCGGTCAACCGCTTAGCAGAAAGTTCCCTACGCTTTTTGTCCCCCGTATTTTTGGAACCAGGACCAGGCGCAGAGCCCGATGCTGGTTGCTTAAATATGGGGGAACCCCTGTCATTTTTTTCCCCATATTTCTGCAACCAGGATCGGCTCAAAGAGCCCGAGGCTGGTTATGCTTAGGAGGGGGGACCCCACGCAATTTTTTTTACAGTTTTACAGTGTTTATTTAAAAAAAAAAATGAACCCCAGCACGGATCACACAGATCCGGCCGAGATTCATTTTGTAAAAGTCGGCAGTGTTTTGCTAATCACTGCCGTAAAAAACGAAAAAAAAAACATGAATGACATCGACATCGGAACAAAAGAAAATGCAGAATACGACAGCTTAGTAAATTAGTCGTAATAAATTCAAAAAGTTGCAATTTTACACTTTCGATGTCATTCGTGATTGAACTTTGACCTTTTTCCGAAAATTACGATTGTTAGTAAATATACCCCTGGGAGTCTTCTTGAGGGAGACAATGTAATAGCAGATCATATTAATAATTATTTTTGCTCAGTATTCACTACTGAAAGAGAAGGGAAGGGGCCACAGTTATGTTGCAGGAATTTACAGGAAAATGAAACAAGTACATTTACAGAGGAGAAAGTCCTAACAGAACTCTCAAAGCTGAAAGTGGACAAATCTAAGGGGCCAGATGGGATACATCCAAGGATACTAAAAGAACTTAAAGAGGCGCTGGTAGCACCATTGACAGAATTATTCAACCAGTCATTATCTACAGGAGTAATTCCAGAGGACTGGAAAAGAGCGAACATAGTCCCACTGCACAAAAGTGGAAGCAAGGAAGAGGGAACCAACTAAAGACCAGTGAGTCTACATCAGTAGTAGGGAAATTGATGGAAACACTCTTAAAGGAAAGAGTTGTAGATTATCTCAAATCCAGCAAGTTACAGGATTCCAAACAGCATGGATTCACTGGGGGGAGATCATGTCAAACAAATCTTATTGACTGTTTGACTAAAGTGATGGTTAAAGATGGAGCCGTGGATATAGCTTATCTTGACGTTAGTACGGCTTTTGACACTGTTCCACATCGCAGATTGCTAAATAAACTTGAAAGTTTGGGATTGGATACGATTATTGAATGGATAAGATCTTGGTTGCAGGATAGAAAACAGAGAGTTGTGGTAAATGGAGAGCATTCACAGGAGGGAATTGTTACCTGTGTAGTACCTCAGGGACCAGTTCTTATTAATATCTTTATTGGTGACACTGCAAATGGCATTAAAGGGAAAGTATGCTTTTTGCAGATGACACAAAGGTATAACAGGGTAGACACACTAGGTGGGATAAAAACAGATGATTGCGGATCTAGATAGACTAGAGGAATGGTGTGGAAATTACAGTTTAATGCCAAAAAATGCAAAATCATGCACTTGGGTCTCAAAAATCCAAAGGCTAAATATAGTATTAATGGCACTATACTGGAAACTACTGAGGAGAAAAGGGATCTAGGAGTCACTATTAAGGTGACTTAAAGGCAGGTAAGCAATGTAACAAAGCAATAAGGAAGGCTAGTCAGGTGCTTGGCTGCATTGGGAGAGGAATCAGCAGCAGAAAGAAATAAGTAATAATGCCACTTTATAGGTAATTGGTACAGCATCATCTAGAATACTGTGTTCAATTCTGGAGGCCATATCTTCAAAAGGATATTAATACATTAGAGACGGTACAAAGAAGGGTCAACTAAAATGGTGCATGGCCTACATCACAAAACATACCCAGAAAGACTAAGAAATCTCAATATGTATAGTTTGGAGCAGAAAAGGGAAAGGGGGGGACATGATAGAAACTTCCAAATATATCAAGGGTTTTAACAAAGTCCAGGAGGAGAACATTCTCCAAAAGAAGAGAAGCAATAGGATACAAGGACATGCACTGAGACTGGAGGTTCAGGGGAAATTTGAGGGAAAATTACTTCACAGAAAGGGTGGTGGACAAGTGGAATAGCCTCCCATCAGAGGTGGTAGAGGCTAAGACAGTAGAGCAATTTAAACATGCATGGGCTAGACATAAGGATATCCTTACAAAGAAATAAGGATCAAATAAGGTTTGAGATAAAAAAAATATGGTTAAAAAAAAGGGGCAGACTAGATGGGCCAAGTGGTTCTTATCTGCTGTCAAATTCTAGATAGATAGATAGATAGATAGATAGATAGATAGATAGATAGATAGATAGATAGATAGATAGATAGATAGATAGATAGATTGTCACCGATATCCTTCACCAACATAGGTTAAAGGTTGGCTGGCTAAACTAATCAACAGAGCAGCGGCACAAACACACAGCAGTTATTTCTGTTTACAAATGTTTTGCAAATTAGTAATGTATTAGCAATAACTAATAAAACCAACTCACAAGTACTTTCAATTAGAGATGAGCGGGTTCGGTTCCTCGGGATCCGAACCCCCCCGAACTTCACCTATTTTACATGGTTCCGAGGCAGCCTTGGATCCTCCCACCTTGCTCGGTTAACCAGAACGCCCGAACGTCATCATCCCGCTGTCGGATTCTCGCGAGATTTGTATTCTATATAAGGAGCCACGCGTCGCCGCAATTTTTACTCATGCTTTGGAAATTGAACGGAGAGGACGTGGCTGCGTTCTCTCCCTGAAAAGCTCCGTAATCTGTGCTCAGTGTGCTGAAAATATCTGTGCTCAGTGTGCTGCAAATAATCTGTGCTCAGTGTGCTGAAAATATCTACATTTTTTGCCTGAAAACGCTACATATCTGTGCTCAGTGTGATGTGAATATCTGATCAGTGTGCTGCATTGTGGGGACTGGGGACTAGAGATGAGCGCCTGAAATTTTTCGGGTTTTGTGTTTTGGTTTTGGGTTCGGTTCCGCGGACGTGTTTTGGGTTCGACCGCGTTTTGGCAAAACCTCACCGAATTTTTTTTGTCGGATTCGGGTGTGTTTTGGATTCGGGTGGTTTTTTCAAAAAACCCTAAAAAACAGCTTAAAACATTGAATTTGGGGGTCATTTTGATCCCATAGTATTATTAACCTCAATAACCATAATTAACACTCATTTTCAGTCTATTCTGAACACCTTACACCTCACAATATTATTTTTAGTCCTAAAATTTGCACCGAGGTCGCTGGATGACTAAGCTCAGCGACCCTAGTGGCCGACACAAACACCTGGCCCATCTAGGAGTGGCACTGCAGTGTCACGCAGGATGTCCCTTCCAAAAAACCCTCCCCAAACAGCACATGACGCAAAGAAAAAAAGAGGCGCAATGAGGTAGCTGTGTGAGTAAGATTAGCGACCCTAGTGGCCGACACAAACACCGGGCCCATCTAGGAGTGGCACTGCAGTGTCACGCAGGATGTCCCTCCCAAAAAACCCTCCCCAAACAGCACATGACGCAAAGAAAAAAAGAGGCGCAATGAGGTAGCTGACTGTGTGAGAAAGATAAGCGACCCTAGTGGCCGACACAAACACCGGGCCCATCTAGGAGTGGCACTGCAGTGTCACGCAGGATGTCCCTTCCAAAAAACCCTCCCCAAACAGCACATGACGCAAAGAAAAATAAAAGAAAAAAGAGGTGCAAGATGGAATTGTCCTTGGGCCCTTCCCACCCACCCTTATGTTGTATAAACAAAACAGGACATGCACACTTTAACCAACCCATCATTTCAGTGACAGGGTCTGCCACACGACTGTGACTGAAATGACGGGTTGGTTTGGACCCCCACCAAAAAAGAAGCAATTAATCTCTCCTTGCACAAACTGGCTCTACAGAGGCAAGATGTCCACCTCATCATCATCCTCCGATATATCACCGTGTTGTACATCCCCCTCCTCACAGATTATCAATTCGTCCCCACTGGAATCCACCATGTCAGCTCCCTGTGTACTTTGTGGAGGCAATTGCTGCTGGTCAATGTCTCCGCGGAGGAATTGATTATAATTCATTTTAATGAACATCATCTTCTCCACATTTTCTGGATGTAACCTCGTACGCCGATTGCTGACAAGGTGAGCGGCGGCACTAAACACTCTTTCGGAGTACACACTTGTGGGAGGGCAACTTAGGTAGAATAAAGCCAGTTTGTGCAAGGGCCTCCAAATTGCCTCTTTTTCCTGCCAGTATAAGTACGGACTGTGTGACGTGCCTACTTGGATGCGGTCACTCATATAATCCTCCACCATTCTATCAATGGTGATAGAATCATATGCAGTGACAGTAGACGACATGTCCGTAATGGTTGTCAGGTCCTTCAGTCCGGACCAGATGTCAGCATCAGCAGTCGCTCCAGACTGCCCTGCATCACCGCCAGCGGGTGGGCTCGGAATTCTGAGCCTTTTCCTCGCACCCCCAGTTGCGGGAGAATGTGAAGGAGGAGATGTTGACAGGTCGCGTTCCGCTTGACTTGACAATTTTCTCACCAGCAGGTCTTTGAAACCCAGCAGACTTGTGTGCGCCGGAAAGAGAGATCCAAGGTAGGTTTTAAATCTAGGATCGAGCACGGTGGCCAAAATGTAGTGCTCTGATTTCAACAGATTGACCACCCGTGAATCCTTGTTAAGCGAATTAAGGGCTCCATCCACAAGTCCCACATGCCTAGCGGAATCGCTCTGTCTTAGCTCCTCCTTCAATGTCTCCAGCTTCTTCTGCAAAAGCCTGATGAGGGGAATGACCTGACTCAGGCTGGCAGTGTCTGAACTGACTTCACGTGTGGCAAGTTCAAAAGGTTGCAGAACCTTGCACAACGTTGAAATCATTCTCCACTGCGCTTGAGACAGGTGCATTCCACCTCCTATATCGTGGTCAGTTGTATAGGCTTGAATGGCCTTTTGCTGCTCCTCCAACCTCTGAAGCATATAGAGGGTTGAATTCCACCTCGTTACCACCTCCTGCTTCAGATGATGGCAGGGCAGGTTCAGGCGTTTTTGGTGGTGCTCCAGTCTTCTGTACGTGCTGCCTGTACGCCGAAAGTGTCCCGCAATTTTTCTGGCCACCGCCAGCATCTCTTGCACGCCCCTGTCGTTTTTTAAAAAATTCTGCACCACCAAATTCAAGGTATGTGCAAAACATGGGACGTGCTGGAATTTGCCCAGATGTAATGCACGCACAATATTGCTGGCGTTGTCCGATGCCACAAATCCACAGGAGAGTCCAATTGGGGTAAGCCATTCCGCAATGATCTTCCTCAGTTGCCGTAAGAGGTTTTCAGCTGTGTGCGTATTCTGGAAACCGGTGATACAAAGCGTAGCCTGCCTAGGAACGAGTTGGCGTTTGCGAGATGCTGCTACTGGTGCCGCCGCTGCTGTTCTTGCGGCGGGAGTCCATACATCTACCCAGTGGGCTGTCACAGTCATATAGTCCTGACCCTGCCCTGCTCCACTTGTCCACATGTCCGTGGTTAAGTGGACATTGGGTACAGCTGCATTTTTTAGGACACTGGTGACTCTTTTTCTGAGGTCTGTGTACATTTTCGGTATCGCAACCCTAGAGAAATGGAACCTAGATGGTATTTGGTACCGGGGACACAGTACCTCCAACAAGTCTCTAGTTGGCTCTGCAGTAATGATGGATACCGGAACCACGTTTCTCACCACCCAGGATGTCAAGGCCTCAGTTATCCGCTTTGCAGTAGGATGACTGCTGTGATATTTAATCTTCCTCGCAAATGACTGTTGGACAGTCAATTGCTTGGTGGAAGTAGTAAAAGTGGTCTTACGACTTCCCCTCTGGGATGACCATCGACTCCCAGCAGCAACAACAGCAGCGCCAGCAGCAGTAGGCGTTACACGCAAGGATGCATCGGAGGAATCCCAGGCAGGAGAGGAATCGTCAGAATTGCCAGTGACATGGCCTGCAGGACTATTGGCATTCCTGGGGAAGGAGGAAATTGACACTGAGGGAGTTGGTGGGGTGGTTTGCGTGAGCTTGGTTACAAGAGGAAGGGATTTACTGGTCAGTGGAGTGCTTCCGCTGTCACCCAAAGTTTTTGAACTTGTCACTGACTTATTATGAATGCGCTGCAGGTGACGTATAAGGGAGGATGTTCCGAGGTGGTTAACGTCCTTACCCCTACTTATTACAGCTTGACAAAGGGAACACACGGCTTGACACCTGTTGTCCGCATTTCTGGTGAAATACCTCCACACCGAAGAGCTGATTTTTTTGGTATTTTCACCTGGCATGTCAACGGCCATATTCCTCCCACGGACAACAGGTGTCTCCCCGGGTGCCTGACTTAAACAAACCACCTCACCATCAGAATCCTCCTGGTCAATTTCCTCCCCAGCGCCAGCAACACCCATATCCTCCGCATCCTGGTGGACTTCAACACTGACATCTTCAATCTCACTATCAGGAACTGGACTGCGGGTGCTCCTTCCAGCACTTGCAGGGGGCGTGCAAATGGTGGAAGGCGCATGCTCTTCACATCCAGTGTTGGGAAGGTCAGGCATCGCAACCGACACAATTGGACTCTCCTTGTGGATTTGGGATTTCGAAGAACGCACAGTTCTTTGCTGTGCTTTTGCCAGCTTGAGTCGTTTCATTTTTCTAGCGAGAGGCTGAGTGCTTCCATCCTCATGTGAAGCTGAACCACTAGCCATGAACATAGGCCAGGGCCTCAGCCGTTCCTTGCCACTCCGTGTGGTAAATGGCATATTGGCAAGTTTACGCTTCTCCTCCGACAATTTTATTTTAGGTTTTGGAGTCCTTTTTTTTCTGATATTTGGTGTTTTGGATTTGACATGCTCTGTACTATGACATTGGGCATCGGCCTTGGCAGACGACGTTGCTGGCATTTCATCGTCTCGGCCATGACTAGTGGCAGCAGCTTCAGCACGAGGTGGAAGTGGATCTTGATCTTTCCCTAATTTTGGAACCTCAACTTTTTTGTTCTCCATATTTTATAGGCAGAACTAAAAGGCACCTCAGGTAAACAATGGAGATGGATGGATTGGATACTAGTATACAATTATGGACGGACTGCCACGGTTAGGTGGTATAAAAAAACCACGGTTAGGTGGTATATATTGTAATACAATTATGGATGGACGGACTGCCTGCCGAGTGCCGACACAGAGGTAGCCACAGCCGTGAACTACCGCACTGTACACTGGTTGATAAAGAGATAGTAGTATACTCGTAACAACTAGTATGACTGACTATGACGGTATAAAGAATGAAAAAAAAACCACGGTTAGGTGGTATATATTATAATACAATTATGGATGGACGGACTGCCTGCCGACTGCCGACACAGAGGTAGCCACAGCCGTGAACTACCGCACTGTACACTGGTTGATAAAGAGATAGTAGTATACTCGTAACAACTAGTATGACTGACTATGACGGTATAAAGAATGAAAAAAAAACCACGGTTAGGTGGTATATATTATAATACAATTATGGATGGACGGACTGCCTGCCGACTGCCGACACAGAGGTAGCCACAGCCGTGAACTACCGCACTGTACACTGGTTGATAAAGAGATAGTAGTATACTCGTAACAACTAGTATGACACTATGACGGTATAAAGAATGAAAAAAAAAACCACGGTTAGGTGGTATATATTATAATACAATTATGGATGGACGGACTGCCTGCCGACTGCCGACACAGAGGTAGCCACAGCCGTGAACTACCGCACTGTACACTGGTTGATAAAGAGATAGTAGTATACTCGTAACAACTAGTATGACTGACTATGACGGTATAAAGAATGAAAAAAAAACCACGGTTAGGTGGTATATATTATAATACAATTATGGATGGACGGACTGCCTGCCGACTGCCGACACAGAGGTAGCCACAGCCGTGAACTACCGCACTGTACACTGGTTGATAAAGAGATAGTAGTATACTCGTAACAACTAGTATGACACTATGACGGTATAAAGAATGAAAAAAAAACCACGGTTAGGTGGTATATATTATAATAATACAATTATGGATGGACGGACTGCCTGCCGAGTTCCGACACAGAGGTAGCCACAGCCGTGAACTACCGCACTGTACACTGGTTGATAAAGAGATAGTAGTATACTCGTAACAACTAGTATGACTATGACGACGGTATAAAGAAAGAAAAAAAAATACCACGGTTAGGTGGTATATAATTATACAATTATGGATGGACGGACTGCCTGCCGAGTGCCGACTGCCGACACAGAGGTAGCCACAGCCGTGAACTACCGCACTGTACTGTGTCTGCTGCTAATATAGACTGGTTGATAAAGAGATAGTATACAACAATATACTACTATACTGGTGGTCAGGCACTGGTCACCACTAGTCACACTGGCAGTGGCACTCCTGCAGCAAAAGTGTGCACTGTTTAATTTTAAATTAATATAATATTATGTACTCCTGGCTCCTGCTATAACAACCTGCAGTGCTCCCCAGTCTCCCCCACAATTATTATAAGCTTTTATACATTGATGTGCAGCACACTGGGCTGAGCTGAGTGCACACAGACTGAGTCACACTGTGTGACTGCTGTGTATCGTTTTTTTCAGGCAGAGAACGGATATAGCAGAGAACGGATATATTAAATAAAAGTTAACTTAACAACAACTGCACTGGTCACTGTGGTAAACTCTGTCTGCACAATCTCTCTCTCTCTCTCTCTCTTCTAATCTATTCTAATGGAGAGGACGCCAGCCACGTCCTCTCCCTATCAATCTCAATGCACGTGTGAAAATGGCGGCGACGCGCGGCTCCTTATATAGAATCCGAGTCTCGCGAGAATCCGACAGCGTCATGATGACGTTCGGGCGCGCTCGGGTTAACCGAGCAAGGCGGGAAGATCCGAGTCGCTCGGACCCGTGAAAAAAAAAGTGAAGTTCGTGCGGGTTCGGATTCAAAGAAACCGAACCCGCTCATCTCTACTGGGGACCACTAGTATATAATAATATATACTTATCTATAGATTCTATACTGCTTGTCAGGACACATGGGTCACAGTTACACCGCTCTGTACTGATATATACAATAATATATATACTTTTCTATAGCTTCTATACTGCTTGTCAGGACACATGGGTCACAGTTACACCACTCTGTACTGATATATACAATAATATATATACTTTTCTATAGCTTCTATACTGCTTGTCAGGACACATGTGTCACAGTTACACTGCTCTGTACTAATATATACAATAATATATATACTTTTCTATAGCCTCTATACTGCTTGTCAGGACACATGGGTCACAGTTACAATGCTCTGTACTGATATATACAATAATATATATACTTTTCTTATTTACTATAGCTTCTATACTGCTTGTCAGGACACATGTGTCACAGTTACACCACTCTGTACCGATATATACAATAATATATATACTTTTCTATAGCTTCTAGTATTACAGTGCAGCATTTTGGTGACCAACAGTATACATATATAGTACAGTACAGTAGGCCATTGCTATTGATATATTACTTGCATATAATTCCACACATTAAAAAATGGAGAACAAAAATGTGGAGGGTAAAATAGGGAAAGATCAAGATCCACTTCCACCTCGTGCTGAAGCTGCTGCCACTAGTCATGGCCGAGATGATGAAATGCCATCAACGTCATCTGCCAAGGCCGATGCCCAATGTCATAGTAGAGAGCATGTAAAATCCAATAAACAAAAGTTCAGTAAAATGACCCAAAAATCTAAATTAAAAGCATCTGAGGAGAATCGTAAACTTGCCAATATCCCATTTACGACACGGAGTGGCAAGGAACGACGGAGGCCCTGGCCTATGTTCATGGCTAGTGGTTCAGCTTCACATGAGGATGGAAGCACTCATCCTCCCGCTAGAAAAATGAAAAGCCTTAAGCTAGCAAAAGCACAGCAAAGAACTGTGCATTCTTCTAAATCACAAATCCCCAAGGAGAATCCAACTGTGTTGGTTGTGATGCCTGACCATCCCAACACTGGACAGGAAGAGGTGGTGCCTTCCACCATTTGCACGCCCCCTGCAAGTGCTGGAAGGAGCACCCGCAGTCCAGTTCCTGATAGTTAAATTGAAGATGTCACTGTTGAAGTACACCAGGATGAGGCTATGGGTGTTGCTGGCACTGAGGAGGATATTGACAATGAGGATTCTGATGGTGAGGTGGTTTGTTTAAGTCAGGCACCCGGGGAGACACCTGTTGTCTGTGGGACAAATATGGCCATTGACATGCCTGGTCAAATTACAAAAAAAATCCCCTTTTAGGTGTGGAATTATTTCAACAGAAATGCGGACAACAGGTGTCAAGCCGTGTGTTGCCTTTGTCAAGCTGTAATAAGTAGGGGTAAGGATGTTAACCACCTAGGAACATCCTCCATTATAAGTCAACTAGAACGCATTCATCAGAAGTCATTGACAAGTTCAAAAACTTTGGGTGACAGCGGAAGCAGTCCACTGACAACTAAATCCCTTCCTCTTGAAACTAAGCTCCTGCAAACCACACCACCAACTCCCTCAGTGTCAATTTCATCCTTAGACAGGAAAGCCAATAGTCCTGCAGGCCATGTCACTGGCAAGTCTGACGAGTCCTCTCCTGCCTGGGATTCCTCCGATGCATCCTTGAGTGTAATGCCTACTGCTGCTGGTGCTGCTGTTGATGCTGGGAGTCGATCGTCATCCCAGAGGGGAAGTCGGAAGATCACTTGTACTACTTCCAGTAAGCAATTGACTGTCCAACAGTCCTTTGGAAGGAAGATGAAATATCACAGCAGTCATCCTGCTGCACAGCGGATAACTCAGGTCTTGGCAGCTGCTGTGGTGTTAAACGTGTGTCCGTTATCCACCGTTAATTCACAGGGAATTAGAGAATTGTTTGATGTACTGTGTCCCCGGTAACAAATACCATGTAGGTTCCATTTCTCTAGGCAGGCGATACCGAGAATGTACACAGACGTCAGAAAAAGAGTCACCAGTGTCCTAAAAAATGCAGTTGTACCCAATGTCCACTTAACCACGGACAAGTGGAGCAGGGCAGACTCAGGACTATATGACTGTGACAGCCCACTGGGTAGATGTATTGCCTTCCGCAGCAAGAACAGCAGCGGCAGCACCAGTAGCAGCATCTCGCAAACGCCAACTCGTTCCTAGGCAGGCAATGCTTTGTATCACTACTTTCCATAAGAGGTACACAACTGACAACCTCTTACGGAAACTGAGGAACATCATCGCAGAATAGCTTACCACAATTGGACTCTCCTGGGGATTTGTGACATTGGACAATGCCACCAATATTGTGCGTGCATTACATGTGGGCAAATTCTAGCACGTCCCATGTTTTGCACATACATTGAATTTGGTGGTGCAGAATTTTTTTAAAAATGACAGGGGCGTGCAAGAGATGCTGTCGGTGGCCCAAAGAATTGTGGGCCACTTTCGGCATTCAGCCACCGTGTGTCGAAGACTGGAGCACCAGCAAACACTCCTGAACCTGCCCCGCCATCAGCTGAAGCAAGAGGTGGTAACGAGGTGGAATTCAACCCTCTATATGCTTCAGAGGATGGAGGAGCAGCAAAAGGCCATTCAAGCCTATACATCTACCTACGATATAGGTAAAGGAGGGGGAATGCACCTGACTCAAGCGCAGTGGAGAATGATTACAACGTTGTGCAAGGTTCTGCAACCCTTTGAACTTGCCACACGTGAAGACAGTTCAGACACTGCCAGCCTGAGTCAGGTCATTCCCCTCATCTGGTTTTGCAGAAGAAGCTGGAGAGACTGAAGGAGGAGCTAAAACGGAGCGATTTCGCTAAGCATGTGGGACTTGTGGATGGAGCCCTTAATTCGCTTAACCAGGATTCACGGGTGGTCAATCTGTTGAAATCAGAGCACTACATTTTGGCCACCGTGCTTGATCCTAGGTTTAAAGCCTACGTTGTATCTCTTTTTCCAGCAGACACAAGTCTGCAGAGGTTCAAAGACCTGCTGGTGAGACACTTGTCAAGTCAAGCAGAACGTGACCCGCCAACAGCTCCTCCTTCTCATTCTCCTGCAACTGGGGCTGCGAGGAAAAGGCTAAGAATTCCGAGCACACCCTCTGGCGGTGATGCAGGGCAGTCTGGAGCGAGTGCTGACATCTGGTCCGGACTGAAGGACCTGCCAACGATTACTGACATGTCGTCTACTACCACTGCATATGATTCTGTCACCATTGAAAGAATGGTGGAGGATTATATGAGTGACAGCATCCAAGTAGGCACGTCAGACAGTCCGTACGTATACTGGCAGGAAAAAGAGGCAATTTGGAAGCCCTTGCACAAACTGGCTTTATTTTACCTAAGTTGCCCCCCCCCCCCCTCCAGTGTGTACTCCGAAAGACTGTTTAGTGCAGCCGGTCACCTTGTCAGCAATCGGAGAAGATGATGTTCATCAAAATGAATTATAATTAATTCTTCCGTGGAGACATTCACCAGCAATTGCCTCCAGAAAGTACACAGGGACCTGAGATGGTGGATTCCAGTGGGGAAGAATTAATAATCTGTGAGGAGGGGGATGTACACAGTGAAAGGGTTGAGGAATCTGATGATGAGGAGGAGGTGGACATCTTGCCTCTGTAGAGCCAGTTTGTGCAAGGAGAGATTGATTGCTTCTTTTTTGGAGGGGGCCCAAACCAACCAGTCATTTCAGCCACAGTCGCGTGGCAAACCCTGTCACTGAAATGATGGGTTTGTTAAAGTGTGCATGTCCTGTTTATACAACATAAGGACAATTCCATCTTGCACCTCTTTTTTTTATTTATTTATTTATCTCTGCATCATGTGATGTTTGGGGCTAATTTTTTGAAGTGCCATCCTCTCTAACACTGCAGTGCCACTCCTAGAAGGGCCAGGTGTTTGTGCCGGCCACTTGGGTCGCTTAGCTTAGTCATCCAGCGATCTCCGTGCAAATTTTAGGACTAAAAATAATATTGTGAGGTTTTCAGAATAGACTGGTAATGAGTGGAAATTATAGTTATTGAGGTTAATAATACTATGGGATCAAAATTACCCCAAAATTCTATGATTTAAGCTGTTTTTGAGGGGGTTTTGAAAAAGAAACACCCGAATCCAAAACACACCCGAAACCGACAAAACATTTTCAGGGAGGATTTGCCAAAACGCGTCCGAATTCAAAACACGGCTGCGGAACCAAATCCAAAACACAAAACCTTAAAAATGTACGGTGCACATCTCTACTTTCGATAGAAAACAATCCAACACAGAAATTAACTAAGAATCGTGTGCTGAATATCATTGCTCTAAAGTAGTAGTAGTTAAGAAACAGCAAAGAAAAATAGCCACAGCAGACTCCCTAAACAAGTGCGAGTCAGATACAGAGTGGGTCAGATACAGTGCATGTTACAGTGCAGGTCAGATACAGTGTAGGTTGAATACTCTACAGGTTACAGACAGTGCAGGAGGGATACAGTGTGGGCCGGATACAGTGTGGGTTGGATACAGTGTGGGTTGGATGCAGTGCAAGTTACAGACAGTATGGTTAAGATACAGTGTGAATCAGATACAGTGTGAGTTGGATACAGTTTGGTTTGAATACACCAATAGTGCACTTATTGTGACAGCAGGCAAGAGGGGGGATGGTAAATGCCCCCAGTGGTGTCTGTGAGGAGGCTGTATCTGCAATGTGGGGGGTGCTGGCAGTGTCCTCTGTGTGGGGGTGCAGGTGGTGTCATCAGAGCGGGTGTGCGGCATTGTCCTCTATGCAGAGGTGCTGGCAGTGTTGGCAGTGCAGGGGTGCTAGTGGTGTCCTCTGGCTGTGTCGGCAGTGGCTGAGGTCGGCAGAGATACTGGCTGTGTCGGCAGTGCGGGGGTGCTGGCAGTGACCTCTGTGCAGGGGTACCAGCTGTGTCGCCAGTGCATGGGTGTTGGCAGTGTCCTCTGTGCAGGGGTTCAACCGGTGTCAGCAGTGTGGGGGTTCAGGCGATGTCAGCAGTTTATGGGGGTTTCGGCTAGAGATGAGCGGGTTCGGTTCCTCGGAATCCGAACCCGCCCGAACTTCAGCTTTTTTTACACGGATCCGAGCGACTCGGATCTTCCCGCCTTGCTCGGTTAACCCGAGCGCGCCCGAACGTCATCATGACGCTGTCGGATTCTCGCGAGGCTCGGATTCTATCGCGAGACTCGGATTCTATATAAGGAGCCGCGCGTCGCCGCCATTTTCACACGTGCATTGAGATTCATAGGGAGAGGACGTGGCTGGCGTCCTCTCCATTTAGATTAGAAGAGAGAGAGTGAGATTGAGACAGAGACACTTGATTTACTGGAGTTTAGGAGTACTAGAGAGTGCAGAGTTTACTAGTGACTGACCACTGACCAGTGACCACCAGTGCAGTTTTATTTAATATAATCCGTTCTCTGCCTGAAAAAACGATACACAGTGACTCAGTCACATACCATATCTGTGCTCAGCCCAGTGTGCTGCATCATCTATGTATAATATCTGACTGTGCTCACACAGCTTAATTGTGGGGGAGACTGGGGAGCAGTTATAGGTTATAGCAGGAGCCAGGAGTACATATTATTAAAATTAAACAGTGCACACTTTTGCTGCAGGAGTGCCACTGCCAGTGTGACATACCAGTGACCTGACCACACTGACCACCAGTATAGTATACTATATTGTGATTGCCTGAAAAAGTTAAACACTCGTCGTGTGACTTGTGTGGTGTTTTTTTATTCTATAAAAAACTCATTCTGCTGACAGACAGTGTCCAGCAGGTCCGTCATTATATAATATATACCTGTCCGGCTGCAGTAGTGATATATATATATTTTTTATATCATTATTTATCATCCAGTCGCAGCAGACACAGTACGGTAGTTCACGGCTGTAGCTACCTCTGTGTCGGCACTCGGCAGTCCATCCATAATTGTATACCACCTACCCGTGGTTTTTTTTTTTTTTTCTTCTTTATACATACTACATCTCATTATCATCCAGTCTATATTAGCAGCAGACACAGTACAGTACGGTAGTCCACGGCTGTAGCTACCTCTGTGTCGGCACTCGGCAGTCCGTCCATAATTGTATACCACCTACCCGTGGTTTTTTTTTTTCTTCTTTATACATACTACATCTCATTATCATCCAGTCTATATTAGCAGCAGACACAGTACAGTACGGTAGTCCACGGCTGTAGCTACCTCTGTGTCGGCACTCGGCAGTCCATCCATAATTGTATACCACCTACCCGTGGGTTTTTTTTCCTTCTTTATACATACTACATCTCATTATCATCCAGTCTATATTAGCAGCAGACACAGTACAGTACGGTAGTCCACGGCTGTAGCTACCTCTGTGTCGGCACTCGGCAGTCCATCCATAATTGTATACCACCTACCCGTGGTTTTTTTTACCTTCTTTATACATACTACATCTCATTATCATCCAGTCTATATTAGCAGCAGACACAGTACAGTACGGTAGTCCACGGCTGTAGCTACCTCTGTGTCGGCACTCGGCAGTCCATCCATAATTGTATACCACCTACCCGTGGTTTTTTTTTTTTCCTTATACATACTACATCTCATTATCATCCAGTCTATATTAGCAGCAGACACAGTACAGTACGGTAGTCCACGGCTGTAGCTACCTCTGTGTCGGCACTCGGCAGTCCATCCATAATTGTATACCACCTACCCGTGGTTTTTTTTTTCTTCTTTATACATACTACATCTCATTATCATCCAGTCTATATTAGCAGCAGACACAGTACAGTACGGTAGTCCACGGCTGTAGCTACCTCTGTGTCGGCACTCGGCAGTCCATCCATAATTGTATACCACCTACCCGTGGTTTTTTTTTTCTTCTTTATACATACTACATCTCATTATCATCCAGTCTATATTAGCAGCAGACACAGTACAGTACGGTAGTCCACGGCTGTAGCTACCTCTGTGTCGGCACTCGGCAGTCCATCCATAATTGTATACCACCTACCCGTGGTTTTTTTTTCTTTCTTCTTTATACATACTACATCTCATTATCATCCAGTCTATATTAGCAGCAGACACAGTACAGTACGGTAGTCCACGGCTGTAGCTACCTCTGTGTCGGCACTCGGCAGTCCGTCCATAATTGTATACCACCTACCCGTGGTTTTTTTTTTCTTCTTTATACATACTACATCTCATTATCATCCAGTCTATATTAGCAGCAGACACAGTACAGTACGGTAGTCCACGGCTGTAGCTACCTCTGTGTCGGCACTCGGCAGTCCATCCATAATTGTATACCACCTACCCGTGGTTTTTTTTTTCTTCTTTATACATACTACATCTCATTATCATCCAGTCTATATTAGCAGCAGACACAGTACAGTACGGTAGTCCACGGCTGTAGCTACCTCTGTGTCGGCACTCAGCAGTCCATCCATAATTGTATACCACCTACCCGTGGGTTTTTTTTCTTTCTTCTTTATACATACTACATCTCATTATCATCCAGTCTATATTAGCAGCAGACACAGTACAGTACGGTAGTCCACGGCTGTAGCTACCTCTGTGTCGGCACTCGGCAGTCCATCCATAATTGTATACTAGTATCCATCCATCTCCATTGTTTACCATGAGTTGCCTTTTAGTTGTGCCTATTAAAATATCGAGAACAAAAATGTTGAGGTTCCAAAATTAGGGAAAGATCAAGATCCACTTCCACCTCGTGCTGAAGCTGCTGCCACTAGTCATGGCCGAGACGATGAAATGCCAGCAACGTCGTCTGCCAAGGCCGATGCCCAATGTCATAGTACAGAGCATGTCAAATCCAAAACACCAAATATCAGTAAAAAAAGGACTCCAAAACCTAAAATAAAATTGTCGGAGGAGAAGCGTAAACTTGCCAATATGCCATTTACCACACGGAGTGGCAAGGAACGGCTGAGGCCCTGGCGTATGTTCATGGCTAGTGGTTCAGCTTCACATGAGGATGGAAGCACTCAGCCTCTCGCTAGAAAAATGAAAAGACTCAAGCTGGAAAAAGCACAGCAAAGAACTGTGCGTTCTTCGAAATCCCAAATCCACAAGGAGAGTCCAATTGTGTCGGTTGCGATGCCTGACCTTCCCAACACTGGACGTGAAGAGCATGCGCCTTCCACCATTTGCACGCCCCCTGCAAGTGCTGGAAGGAGCACCCGCAGTCCAGTTCCTGATAGTCAGTCTGAAGATGTCAGTGTTGAAGTACACCAGGATGAGGAGGATATGGGTGTTGCTGGCGCTGGGGAGGAAATTGACCAGGAGGATTCTGATGGTGAGGTGGTTTGTTTAAGTCAGGCACCCGGGGAGACACCTGTTGTCCGTGGGAGGAATATGGCCGTTGACATGCCTGGTGAAAATACCAAAAAAATCAGCTCTTCGGTGTGGAAGTATTTCACCAGAAATGCAGACAACATTTGTCAAGCCGTGTGTTCCCTTTGTCAAGCTGTAATAAGTAGGGGTAAGGACGTTAACCACCTCGGAACATCCTCCCTTATACGTCACCTGCAGCGCATTCATAATAAGTCAGTGACAAGTTCAAAAACTTTGGCCGACAGCGGAAGCAGTCCACTGACCAGTAAATCCCTTCCTCTTGTAACCAAGCTCACGCAAACCACCCCACCAACTCCCTCAGTGTCAATTTCCTCCTTCCCCAGGAATGCCAATAGTCCTGCAGGCCATGTCACTGGCAATTCTGATGATTCCTCTCCTGCCTGGGATTCCTCCGATGCATCCTTGCGTGTAACGCCTACTGCTGCTGGCGCTGCTGTTGTTGCTGCTGGGAGTCGATGGTCATCCCAGAGGGGAAGTCGTAAGCCCACTTGTACTACTTCCAGTAAGTAATTGACTGTTCAACAGTCCTTTGCGAGGAAGATGAAATATCACAGCAGTCATCCTGCTGCAAAGCGGATAACTGAGGCCTTGACAACTATGTTGGTGTTAGACGTGCGTCCGGTATCCGCCGTTAGTTCACAGGGAACTAGACAATTTATTGAGGCAGTGTGCCCCCGTTACCAAATACCATCTAGGTTCCACTTCTCTAGGCAGGCGATACCGAGAATGTACACGGACGTCAGAAAAAGACTCACCAGTGTCCTAAAAAATGCAGTTGTACCCAATGTCCACTTAACCACGGACATGTGGACAAGTGGAGCAAGGCAGGGTCAGGACTATATGACTGTGACAGCCCACTGGGTAGATGTATGGACTCCCGCCGCAAGAACAGCAGCGGCGGCACCAGTAGCAGCATCTCGCAAACGCCAACTCTTTCCTAGGCAGGCTACGCTTTGTATCACCGCTTTCCAGAAAACGCACACAGCTGAAAACCTCTTACGGCAACTGAGGAAGATCATCGCGGAATGGCTTACCCCAATTGGACTCTCCTGTGGATTTGTGGCATCGGACAACGCCAGCAATATTGTGTGTGCATTAAATCTGGGCAAATTCCAGCACGTCCCATGTTTTGCACATACCTTGAATTTGGTGGTGCAGAATTTTTTAAAAAACGACAGGGGCGTGCAAGAGATGCTGTCGGTGGCCAGAAGAATTGCGGGACACTTTCGGCGTACAGGCACCACGTACAGAAGACTGGAGCACCACCAAAAACTACTGAACCTGCCCTGCCATCATCTGAAGCAAGAAGTGGTAACGAGGTGGAATTCAACCCTCTATATGCTTCAGAGGTTGGAGGAGCAGCAAAAGGCCATTCAAGCCTATACAATTGAGCACGATATAGGAGGTGGAATGCACCTGTCTCAAGCGCAGTGGAGAATGATTTCAACGTTGTGCAAGGTTCTGATGCCCTTTGAACTTGCCACACGTGAAGTCAGTTCAGACACTGCCAGCCTGAGTCAGGTCATTCCCCTCATCAGGCTTTTGCAGAAGAAGCTGGAGACATTGAAGGAGGAGCTAAGACAGAGCGATTCCGCTAGGCATGTGGGACTTGTGGATGGAGCCCTTAATTCGCTTAACAAGGATTCACGGGTGGTCAATCTGTTGAAATCAGAGCACTACATTTTGGCCACCGTGCTCGATCCTAGATTTAAAGCCTACCTTGGATCTCTCTTTCCGGCAGACACAAGTCTGCTGGGGTTGAAAGACCTGCTGGTGAGAAAATTGTCAAGTCAAGCGGAACGCGACCTGTCAACATCTCCTCCTTCACATTCTCCCGCAACTGGGGGTGCGAGGAAAAGGCTCAGAATTCCGAGCCCACCCGCTGGCGGTGATGCAGGGCAGTCTGGAGCGTCTGCTGATGCTGACATCTGGTCCGGACTGAAGGACCTGACAACGATTACGGACATGTCGTCTACTGTCACTGCATATGATTCTCTCAACATTGAAAGAATGGTGGAGGATTATATGAGTGACCGCATCCAAGTAGGCACGTCACACAGTCCGTACTTATACTGGCAGGAAAAAGAGGCAATTTGGAGGCCCTTGCACAAACTGGCTTTATTCTACCTAAGTTGCCCTCCCACAAGTGTGTACTCCGAAAGAGTGTTTAGTGCCGCCGCTCACCTTGTCAGCAATCGGCGTACGAGGTTACATCCAGAAAATGTGGAGAAGATGATGTTCATTAAAATGAATTATAATCAATTCCTCCACGGAGACATTGACCAGCAGCAATTGCCTCCACAAAGTACACAGGGAGCTGAGATGGTGGATTCCAGTGGGGACGAATTGATAATCTGTGAGGAGGGGGATGTACACGGTGATATATCGGAGGATGATGATGAGGTGGACATCTTGCCTCTGTAGAGCCAGTTTGTGCAAGGAGAGATTAATTGCTTCTTTTTTGGGGGGGGTCCAAACCAACCCGTCATATCAGTCACAGTCGTGTGGCAGACCCTGTCACTGAAATGATGGGTTGGTTAAAGTGTGCATGTCCTGTTTTGTTTATACAACATAAGGGTGGGTGGGAGGGCCCAAGGACAATTCCATCTTGCACCTCTTTTTTCTTTTATTTTTCTTTGCGTCATGTGCTGTTTGGGGAGGGTTTTTTGGAAGGGCCATCCTGCGTGACACTGCAGTGCCACTCCTAGATGGGCCCGGTGTTTGTGTCGGCCACTAGGGTCG
This sequence comes from Pseudophryne corroboree, assembly GCF_028390025.1. Classification (NCBI taxonomy): domain Eukaryota; kingdom Metazoa; phylum Chordata; class Amphibia; order Anura; family Myobatrachidae; genus Pseudophryne; species Pseudophryne corroboree. Next base: position 948,389,257 of record NC_086444.1, on the reverse strand, counting down.
CTTATCTTACTCACACAGTCAGCTACCTCATTGCGCCTCTTTTTTTCTTTGCGTCATGTGCTGTTTGGGGAGGGTTTTTTGGAAGGGACATCCTGCGTGACACTGCAGTGCCACTCCTAGATGGGCCCGGTGTTTGTGTCGGCCACTAGGGTCGCTTATCTTACTCACACAGTCAGCTACCTCATTGCGCCTCTTTTTTTCTTTGCGTCATGTGCTGTTTGGGGAGGGTTTTTTGGAAGGGACATCCTGCGTGACACTGCAGTGCCACTCCTAGATGGGCCCGGTGTTTGTGTCGGCCACTAGGGTCGCTTATCTTACTCACACAGCTACCTCATTGCGCCTCTTTTTTTCTTTGCGTCATGTGCTGTTTGGGGAGGGTTTTTTGGAAGGGACATCCTGCGTGACACTGCAGTGCCACTCCTAGATGGGCCCGGTGTTTGTGTCGGCCACTAGGGTCGCTTATCTTACTCACACAGTCAGCTACCTCATTGCGCCTCTTTTTTTCTTTGCGTCATGTGCTGTTTGGGGAGGGTTTTTTGGAAGGGACATCCTGCGTGACACTGCAGTGCCACTCCTAGATGGGCCCGGTGTTTGTGTCGGCCACTAGGGTCGCTTATCTTACTCACACAGCGACCTCGGTGCAAATTTTAGGACTAAAAATAATATTGTGAGGTGTGAGGTATTCAGAATAGACTGAAAATGAGTGGAAATTATGGTTTTTGAGGTTAATAATACTTTGGGATCAAAATGACCCCCAAATTCTATGATTTAAGCTGTTTTTTAGGGTTTTTTGAAAAAAACACCCGAATCCAAAACACACCCGAATCCGACAAAAAAAATTCGGTGAGGTTTTGCCAAAACGCGGTCGAACCCAAAACACGGCCGCGGAACCGAACCCAAAACCAAAACACAAAACCCGAAAAATTTCCGGCGCTCATCTCTAGTTTCGGCACGCTCATCTGTGCAGAGATGTTGTCTGTGCAGGGGTGCCCGCTGTATCCTCTATGCGGGGTGCCAGCTGTGTCGGCAGTGCCAGTGGTGTCGGCAGTGGGGGGTGTTGGTGGTGTACTCAGTACGGGGGGATGGCAGTGGCCAGTATCTTTAATGCTATGCCCATTGAACTCTATGGGCAAGTGCTAATTGGCTGAGAGCCATGACAGACGAGTCTCAGCCAATCAGCAGTCAGCCCATTGAATTCAATGGGACTGGCGCCCGAGTCAAACCTCAAGATCCTACAGCGGGAGCTCGAGGTTTTGCCTCAATTTGGGATCTGGAACAGGCAGGAAGATTCGAGCTATGGCTTGGATCCCCTATGTTTGGGTGGGGTGGAGTGGGGTGGTTGGGGCAGGGTGGGAGGTATGAGAGGAAGTTTAGATGGAGGGACGATGGGAGAGGAGGGAGCGGCTGTGTGGGAGGGAGTGTGGGATGGGAGGGAGAGTGGGATGGAGGTAGGAAGTGTGGTTGGGATGGAGTGTGATAGTAGGGAGGGAAAGATGGAGGGAAGGAGAGATGAAGGGAGGGGAGACATGGGAAGTGTAGGAGGTAATATGGGATGGGAGGGAAAGTGGGATGGAGGTAGGAAGTGTGGTTGGGAGGGAGTGTGATAGGTAGGGTGTGAGTGATTTTCAAGTGAGATATTCTCCTTACCAATTTCAGCTGCAGTACCTTTAGTAAACTTGAGCCATACTGTAGTGTGTCCTTATAGAAGACTAAGTCCCCGGAAGAAATGAAGATGACTTCTTTAATTTCCACTGTTCAAAATGCAAACAAAAAAGTAATTGCCCATCCAAAGTCTCTCTAAGCTCAGTGGGAAGCACCTTAAGAAATCTGGACTGCTCAATAGAGCAAACAAAGTGCAAATAAGTTACTGTTTAGAATAGCACAACTATCCCCCCCCCCCCCCCCTACTCCTTTACTTCCTTTCATCTTTGTAATGAAATTGTAAATAAAAGCCTCTAAGTTCTGCCAATAATCACAAAATCAGTAGGCAACCTCAAACGCTAAGTATCAGGCAGGAGGTCGGGGTGATCAGTAAATAATCAAGGACCATGTTACAGTTATAGTTATCAACAAGAACACAGAAGGGTAACAGCAAGTCTTATTTATTTTGGATGAGTTGTTACTGAGATGTTTGCACAGGCAATGCCAAAAAGCAGTTGATGCACTAATGTGCTCACATGCCTCCCTAAGCTGGATTTTTGCTCCTAATTACTTAGATAAAGGGGGTCATTCCGAGTTAATCGCTAGTGAAAAATGTTCACAGCGCAGCGATTAAGTGAAAAAGTGTCACTTCTGCGCATGCGTATGCGGCGCAGTGCGCACGCGCAATGTACTTTCACAACGGGCAATGTATTTTACACAAGGTCTAGCGACGCTTTTCAGTCGCAATATCAGCCGCAGAGTGATTGACAGGAAAGGGGCATTTCTGGGTGTCAACTGATCGTTTTCAGGGAGTGTTCGAAAAAACGCAGGCGTGCCAGGAAAAACGCAGGCGTGGCTGGCCGAACGCAGGGAGTGTTTGTGACGTCAAATCCGGAACTGAATGGTCTGAAGTCATCGCAAGTGCTGAGTAGGTCTGGAGCTACTCTAAAACTGCACAAAATAATTTTGGAGCCGCTCTGCAATCCTTTCGTTCGCACTTCTGCTATGCTAAAATACACTCCCAGAGGGCGGCGGCTTAGCGTTTGCATGACTGCTAAAAACTGCTAGCAAGCGATCAACTCGGAATGACCCCCAAAATTCAGGATCAACAGTGCCCCATGCTGTAGACATCTTTGTAAATTGAGTCCTAGTTCAGTACAGTGAAATGGGGTCCAAAGTATAGTGGTGAGAAAAATAATTTCTGAAAGTCTTGAACATCAGATGGCCCTCATCCTGGACAGTGATATTAGACAATGCAAAATAGGCCTGCAAATCACTACCCAGAAATCTGGAGTCATTGCAGGTAGCCTGTCTATTTGGTACTTAAAGTGTATTGCAGATAGGTGAGAACATATTGGAGATGTACACTATTAAACTATAATAAAATGACTTTCTCTGGAGACATCTGGCAATGATGCTGTGTGTGCAATGGGAATAAGATGAGATGCATTGCTATGTATATCACAGTGAAAGTATATGAAACATTGCCCACTTTAGGTGGACTTTATGCATCTTGGATGCTGAAAGCTAAAATGTAAAACATTCACTTCTACTTTTGATGAGATGATAATAATAAGTTTCATGATATATCAGATTACGTTAGGTAATAAACCACTTGACATAGCTAATTCTATATTTGGAGATTACTATCTCTTTTAGGAAACACCTGTTTTAAATAGTGACAACTGTTCATTCATATGTTTCTCTCACTGTATTTTTATTACTCTGATGGAGCCTACAAGTTGTTCTGGCAAATGACTGCAGCAGTGCAGACTGACACAGACTTACTGTACAATGGATATGAATGATCAAATGCATCTGGAATGCTGTTTCCACAGGAGCTTGCTTGGTAATCATTTGTTGTTACTTGTTACCAATACAAAATTGTACTGTTCCGATATAGATATATATATATATATATATATATATATATATATATATATATTGTAACACTGTAGGGGTGCAAGGCGCCTTTTCCTGGGGAATATGGCCGCACGCAGCAGCTGAGGAACAACACAAGTCCAGTTTCTGGTACAACTGACCCCGGCCAGTTTTATTGAAACAGAAAATAAAACAAACCCCAAAATAAAAATACCTTGCCTGTCCGGCACTAACTAAACATAAGATGTTCCTAACTGTCACTAAACAAAACACAGAGTTCTTCAGTACATACTGTATAGCTTACTTGCATCAGAAAGCGTGTCTCTCACACACAGATCCTGCAGCCTTCCCAGGCAGTCTGCCCATACTAATCAGGTTAGAAGCACTATATCACTCTTACACAGCTGAAACCCTGATTAGCCCTCTGTGAGGCCAAAGACCCGAACTGGGCCCAATGTCTAGAACTCGCCTTATCTCTCTCTCAGAGCCTTTACCCAGCTTTTACAGCAAACTGAAAAGGTTCAGACAAAACAAAAAGCATTTTTCCTAGAAGTTAACATTTTCTAAAACATGTAAGACAAGAACCTGGGACAAATATACCTGCCCTCAAACACTATCCCAGTGTTCTTGTCACATATCCCCCTCCCCTGTTTCGACCTAGGGGCCGGAACACTTGTAGCCCCCAAACAGAAGATGCGAGACAATGCATCTGCGTTGGCCAATTGTGTTCCCGGTCTATGTTCGACAGTAAACTTAAAGTCCTGCAACGCTAGAAACCATCTAGTTACACGAGCATTCTTGCCTCTATTTACATACATCCATTTTAAAGGGGCATGGTCTGTCACTAGTCTGAATTGTCTACCCAAGAGGTAATATCTCAAGGTATCTAGTGCCCACTTAATGGCCAAAGCCTCCTTTTCCACAATGGCATACCTTTTTTCATGCTCATTGAGTTTCCTACTCAAATAAATGATAGGGTGTTCGTCCCCATCTCTGGTTTGGGACAGCACAGCACCTATCCCTACCTCTGAGGCATCTGTCTGTACCACAAATTCTTTTGAAAAATCTGGTGTTATCAACACCGGTTGTGAACACAAAGCCACTTTTAACGCTTGGAACGCCTTTTCTGCATCAGGGTTCCATTTCACCACATTTGACTGCTTCCCTTTGGTAAGGTCTGACAACGGCACCGCTGTGGTCGCAAAATTAGGAATAAACCGTCTATAGTACCCAGTAATTCCCAAAAAAGCTCTTACCTGTTTTTTATTCACTGGACGAGGCCAGTTTTGAATAGCATCAACTTTATTCAATTGGGGCCTAATCAGACCTCTGCCTATGGTGAAGCCCAAGTATTTGACCTCCTCCATTGCGAGGCAGCACTTCTTTGGGTTAGCAGTTAACCCTGCCTCTCTGATTGAGTCCAGTACTGCTTGTACTTTAACCAAATGTGACCCCCAGTCTGTACTGTGAATTACCACATCATCCAAATAGGCAGCTGCATATTTTCTATGGGGCCTCAAAATTTTATCCATCGCCCGTTGAAAGGTTGCTGGAGCCCCATGCAACCCAAAGGGTAACATCTTATACTGGTACAGCCCCTCCGGAACCGAAAAGGCTGTTTTTTCTTTGGCGCTATCAGATAAAGGTATTTGCCAGTAACCTTTGGTCAGGTCCAATGTGGTGAGAAACCTGGCTGTTCCCAGCCTTTCTACAAGCTCATCCACACGGGGCATGGGGTATGCGTCAAACTTGGACACCTCATTTAACTTACGAAAGTCATTACAGAAGCGTATGCTACCGTCGGGCTTCGGGATGAGCACTATGGGACTGGACCACTCACTGTTAGACTCCTCTATGACTCCAAGTTCTAACATGGTTTTAACTTCCTTAGAAATAGCTTCTCGCTGAGCTTCAGGAATCCTATATGGCTTTAAATGAACCCTGACCCCTGGTTCTGTGACAATGTCATGTTTTATTATGGTCGTTCGGCCAGGCAGCTCTGAAAATACCTCCCTATTTTGGATGAGAAATTCTTTAACCTGATTGTTCTGATCAGCTGATAATGTCTCTGACACCTTCACTGCGGGAAGCAACCGGGGTGAAGACACCGAAGGGCAAGGCTCCGCTGACAGAGACAACCTATCTTTCCAGGGTTTGATTAAGTTAACATGGTAGATCTGTTCGGGTTTTCTCTTTCCCGGCTGGTATACTTTGTAATTAACCTCATTCACTTTTTCCCTAATCTCAAATGGACCCTGCCATTTAGCTAGGAATTTGCTTTCCACAGTGGGTACCAAAACAAGAACTCTATCTCCAGGAGCAAATTCCCGTATCTTGGCACTCCGGTTATAGACCCTCTGTTGAGCACTTTGGGCCTGTTCCATGTGCTCTCTGACAACAGGTACCACGGCTGCAATCCTATCCTGCATTTGTGTTACATGCTCAATAACGCTTCTATAAGGAGTGGGCTGTCCTTCCCACGTCTCTTTGGCAACATCCAACAGCCCTCTGGGGTGTCTACCATACAACAAATCAAATGGAGAAAACCCCGTAGAGGACTGAGGAACTTCTCTGATGGCCATTAACAAGTAGGGCAACAAACAATCCCAGTTTTTCCCATCTCTCTCAACAACCTTTTTTAACATACTTTTTAATGTTTTATTAAACCTTTCCACCAACCCGTCAGTTTGGGGATGGTAGATGGACGTCCTGAGGTGAGTGACCTTAAATAACTTGCACAATTCTTTCATGATCCTTGACATAAATGGAGTACCTTGGTCAGTCAAAATTTCTTTTGGTATTCCCACTCTACTAAATACCTGCACCAGCTCCCTAGCTATCGCCTTGGTTGTGATAGTGCGTAAAGGGACAGCCTCAGGATATCGAGTGGCATAGTCCATAATTACCAGGATATACTGATGGCCCCGAGCAGACTTTAACAAGGGCCCCACGAGATCCATGGCTATTCTGTCAAACGGGACCTCTATAATAGGCATGGGAACTAGTGGGCTCCTGAAATGGGGTCTAGGGGCATGATACTGGCATTCAGGACAGGAAGAACAATATTCAGACACTTCTTTATAAACCCCTGGCCAAAAGAACCTTTGTAAAACTCTTTCAGTGGTTTTTTCTGCCCCTAAATGTCCTGCGGTAACGTGACTATGAGCTAAATCTAGTACCGTTCTCCGATAAGGCTGGGGAACTACCAGCTGTTCCACCACATCCTCACCCCTTTTGACAATGTGGTACAAGAGCTCATTACAGATGGCCATGTGGGGATACGTAACCCTGTCACCTGGTACCACAGGTTCCCCATTAACAATCTTAACATTCTCTCTAGCCTTTATTAAGGTAGGATCCTTTAACTGTTCAGACGCAAACAGATCCTTCTTTACCTCCAGGTCAGGCACGCTTTCAGTTCTAACTACTATGTCTCTGTTCCCGGCAAGAGGGTCCTCACTGGACTCCCCATCTGTCACTTCCCCAGCCAAACTAGCAAAAGGCAAAGGGCCAGAAAGTTCCAAAGACCCACGTACATCCAAAAAATCACCGGTATTATCAACTGGCTTTTTACTTCTCACATCTGTTGATAACCGTGATTCCCACAGTTTCCAAAAATGAGGAAAATCCCTCCCTATTATGGCCTCATGCACCAAGGTAGGGACCAGTCCCACTTTAACCATTGCTGACCCACAACAAGTTTCTATATTCACCTCAGCAGTGGCATAATATTGGGTATCCCCATGTATGCAAGTTAGCCCAATAGGTATTTGCTGGACCTTTAAGGGGTTCACTAACCCAGCTTTCACGAGGGTAACTAAACTTCCTGAATCTAGCAAGGCCTCTACCCGGTTACCTTCTAAGAACACATCACACATTTGTTTTTCCAGCTCAGGTGAAGGTACCACAGTACAGGCTAACCTAGCAAAGAAAGACATTCTGCGACATTCAAAGGCAGCATCACATTGCATGGGTTCTTGCGTGACTGGGCAATTGGCAATAACATGACCTGGCATACCACACCTAAAACATTTAACCACACGATTACCAACCCATTTGGGCAGCATAGACCGTTCTAGCCCCATTGGCCTGTTTCCAGGGCCAGTGTTTACAGTCTCTCCAGCCTTGCGTTCTCTTAACCGCCCAGCAACGTTTTCCCACGGAACAGTCTTACCAGTCTTTACTGAAGGGCGCTGTCGAGGATCTATGGGTTGCTGGGTGGTCATCAGTAGTTCCTCTGCTGCCAAATACCTCTCTACCATGTCCACTAATTGGTCAGCAGTACCCGGGTTTCCATGGCTCACCCACTTGCGCAGGACCATGGGCAAAGATCTCAAGTAGCGGTCCATGACGACTCTTTCCACCATCTGGGGACCAGTTAATGTCTCTGGCTGCAGCCATTTTTTTGTTAGCTGAATAAGGTCGTGCATCTGGGAGCGCGGAGGCTTCTCCATGGCGTACAGCCAACGGTGCACCCGTTGCGCTCGTACTGACAGCGTGACTCCCAGGCGGGTCAGGATCTCAGTCTTTAGTTTATCATAGTCCCGAGCCTCAGCAGGGCTTAAATCAAAGTAAGCTTTTTGGGGCTCACCTGACAGGAAAGGTGCCAGCAGACTGGCCCACTGTGCTTTCGGCCAGTTCTCACGCTCGGCAGTCCTTTCAAACGTGGTCAGATAGGCCTCCACATCATCAGCCTCTGTCATTTTCTGCAGGAAGTGACTGGCCCGTATAGAACTAGAGCTGGTTGGAGCACTGACGGCCACATCTCCAACCCGAGCTGCAAGTCTCTGCACCACTTCTGCTAAGGCCTCTCTATCCTGACGCTGTAGTCTCCAATTTTCCTCCATTGCCACCTGCTGCTGTCGGTTGGCCTCCTGCTGAGCCGCTGTAGCTTGCAGCAAGGCTTTAAGCAGATCCTCCATGTCAACAGATTTTTCAGGCGGCTTTGCAGCTGCTTTCACCCAGGACATATATCAAACCCTCAGGGGTGAGTCTCAGTAACTTCACACTGGGCTGTATCTGCATAAACCACCGTTTTCTGCAGGCCTCACAAAGCTGCTGCTTTCACTTATGCGCAGAACGGCCTGCTCGCATTCTCCACCAAGTTGTAACACTGTAGGGGTGCAAGGCGCCTTTTCCTGGGGAATATGGCCGCACGCAGCAGCTGAGGAACAACACAAGTCCAGTTTCTGGTACAACTGACCCCGGCCAGTTTTATTGAAACAGAAAATAAAACAAACCCCAAAATAAAAATACCTTGCCTGTCCGGCACTAACTAAACATAAGATGTTCCTAACTGTCACTAAACAAAACACAGAGTTCTTCAGTACATACTGTATAGCTTACTTGCATCAGAAAGCGTGTCTCTCACACACAGATCCTGCAGCCTTCCCAGGCAGTCTGCCCATACTAATCAGGTTAGAAGCACTATATCACTCTTACACAGCTGAAACCCTGATTAGCCCTCTGTGAGGCCAAAGACCCGAACTGGGCCCAATGTCTAGAACTCGCCTTATCTCTCTCTCAGAGCCTTTACCCAGCTTTTACAGCAAACTGAAAAGGTTCAGACAAAACAAAAAGCATTTTTCCTAGAAGTTAACATTTTCTAAAACATGTAAGACAAGAACCTGGGACAAATATACCTGCCCTCAAACACTATCCCAGTGTTCTTGTCACAATATATATACGGCACATTCTTGTGCCTACATTCATATTAAAGGTTTTCTCTCTGTTGCTTTATTTAACACCTCCAGGAAATGTTAAAGTCAGGACGGCAGAACATTCTGTTCTATGGTTAGGTTATCTATGGCTCTTTCCAGTGTGATAATGTGGCGCATTAGTTTCAAGGCAGCAGTCCTAGTTGTAGTCAAATCGAGAACCGACTGGCCCAGTAACACTATAATTCCCTAGGAAAATCATGGCAATAAAAAAAATGTGTATACCCCCAGGGAAATCCAGCCTGTAAATGTAATCTTGTAGAAATACATGTCCCATCAAGCCATGGTAATCGTTGACAATGTGCCTGATTCATAGTTGTATGATATTGCATAGCCGCAGGGAAGCTAATCCTGCAGGAGTCAGCTGAAGAGAAAAGATTCCTCCTGACATCTTTTCAGATCCAAGTGCTGTGTCTGAAGAAACAGTATTGAATCACCATTGCCATCATAGATTGCGATGTTTCCAGCATCGGCCATCTTAGTAAGCTGACGCTTACTCAGACTGGCTGCTTCCTGCCTGCTTGCGAGGCCAGGAAATCGCAGATCCTGGCCTTGGCACTCCCATAAAAAAAGGGCTGTGTTGGGAACTCAGGCCAATCATGCACAACAGATCCTGCACGGGTGGTCTTCAGTATGCCGAATGTCGGGATCCCGGCGCACAGTATACCGGCGCCGGTATCCCGACACCCAGCATACCGACATATATTCTCCCTCGTGGGGGTCCACGACCCCCTTGGAGGGAGAATAAAATAGCGTGCCCTCAGCGTGGCGAGCACAGCGAGCCCGCAAGGGGTTCATTTGCGCACATCACTCTGTCGGTATGCCGGCGGTCGGGCTCCCGGCGCCGGTATGCTGGTTGCCGGGAACCCGGCCGCCGGCATACCATACTACACCCATCCTGCACATGCACAGACCCACAACAATTAGAATAGTGTGCTTTACAACATATATATCAGTTACAATCCATAGCCTGCACATACAAATCTGTGGTAACATGTCCACCCGCTATGTGGTGCAGAGAGGGGGGCGGGTACTATGTACCCGGTCCCTGGCTTCTGAATCCTCCCACCCACCTCCCCTCTTTCCTGAGTGCAGCAGTCTCCTCTGCCTGCAGGGGGGCAATCGCACTAATCGCACTCCCTTCCTAGATCTGGGTATGGGTCATTGGGTCGACCCAACTTAGGTCGACAGTCATTAGGTTGACCACTGAAGGTCGACATGGGTATTATGTCGACATGCATTAAGTTGCATGGTCATAGGTCGACGTGTACTAAGTTTACATGTCAAAAGGTCGACATGTGTTTTTGGACTGTTTTTGGTGTCGTTTTCTTCATAAAGTGACGGGGAACCCCAATTAGTGCACCATGTCCCCTTCGGGCAAGGTGCCTCGCTCTGCTACTGCTTCGCTCGGCACAAGTTACCGTTCCAATTGTAGTCCACGTGGATCATTAAGTATGGAAAAATAAAAAAAATGGGATTTAAAAAAAAAATATGTCTACCTTTTGACCTATCGACCAAATACATGTCGACCTAATGACCATGTCGACATAATGACCATGTTGACCTAATAAGTGTCTACCTTCAGTGGTCGACCTAATGACTGTCGACCTAAGCTGTGTCGACCTAACGACCACCATATCCCCTAGATCTGACCCTGGCTGAGGTACAAGAAAAGTAATTCCTATACTTATTTTTTATAGGAGGCGTGTCCACACACCTGTGTTTAGTCCACTCCTCTTCATTACCAGGGACCTGGTAAGTTCTCTACCGCCCTGCTGCTATTTAATGAGGTGATGTGTTACAGGAAGCCCTAGGAGTGCATGTGACCCTTCAAGCCTTCTCTTATGTCACTTCCTGCTTTGTTGTAATATTTGTTTGTTAATGTTATAATTCTTGTTCAGAATGCCTGCTGATGTGTTATTTGCGGGATGCAATCAGTATCCCGGCGGTTGAGCTCCTGATGGTCAGAATGCTGACAGGGGAATCCTGATGACCAGAATCCCAATGGATCCCGATGGTGAGTACTGGGGTTAGTGTTAAGCACTGGGGGAGGGTTAAGGTGTGGGAGTGGTGGGTTAGGTTTAGGCTGCAGGAGTGGTGGGTTATGGTCATGGTTAAGATTAGAGTTACAATCCTTCCTGGGATCTTATCGGGATTTTGAACGTTGGAATTACGATCCGATCCCGTTATTACAGATAAGTGTTTCTTTTTTTTATTTAATATATTGTCAAAATATCACAGAGAGTAAGGGTAATTTGTGGTCCTTTTCAAGGTTAAAAGACCACCCAATGTGTCCTCTGAAGTGTATCAAGTTGCCTATAATTTATAGAATATATATCCTTCTAATTATGGGCCTGATTCTGAGTTGCGAATAAAGCACCTTTGTAAAACCATGTTTATTTAGATTTGGGAGGGAAATGACCAAGTGAAATCTAAATTGCAGTGTGAAAATAAAGCTGCCCAGCAAAAATTGTATGTATTTTCACGGAATGTAGTTGACATCTCGGTGGTCAAAATAACAATGCTCACAATACAGGCAGCAGGATCCCAACGGGTTAAAATGACAACAACTTCACACGATAAGTATCCGAGATAGGGTTAGACTGCGGTAGGGGAGGGTTTGATTTAGACTGCAGGGGGGGAGTAAGGTTAGGCCGATAAAGGGTACGGTTAGGGTTAGGCTGCCGAATGGGATGGTTAGGGTTGGGCTGTGGGGAAGACGGTTAGGGCTAGGCTGAGGGGGTTGGTGGTTAGGGTTAATCTATGGCAGGAGTGGGTTAGGGTTAGGGTTGAGGTTAGCTTTAGAATACTTACAAAAATTGGCAGCATTTTCACCATTGGGATTTAGCTGCTGGCATCCTAACTGTCTGGATAATGACCATCTGTATGCCATACCTAACCCATTTTCACCCCTTCCAATGCAACATAATTTGTCCAGGTGCAGTTACTCACTATTTCTTACCTTATTCCCAACTTTCATAATGTCATTATTTATCATTATTTGCTGCAAATATCTTTTTAAACCATCAAAACAAATCTAAAAAAACAAACAATGGCGTATAGAAAATAATGACAAGATGATCTGAGAGAATTTTGGGGTATATTCAACTGAAGTCGGATCCATTCCAACATGCATTTGTGTGAATGGAGCCGACAAGGGCTATTCAATGGCCATCTCAATCCACCTTTAAAAAAAGTAAAATTGAGATGAGGGAGCTGAGCTTGGGGAGAGCAGTGGGGAGACGGGGGAGAGTCGCGGGGAGAAGGGAGTGAGCAGCGCTATAGTAGACCTCACTTGCTGGAGACCTCACTTGCTGGAGCTGGGTGGATGCTGCCGTGAGCGGTGGTTGTGACACATCCTCCTGCTACACTGCTGTAGTCACTGCTGTAGCGCTACTCTCCCCTGTCTCCCCGCTGCTCTCCTCTGTCTCCCTGCGGCTCTCCCCGTCTCCCCGCTGGTCTCCCCCCTCTCCTCCTCTCGCATCCCTCATCTCAATCCGACTTTCAGTCGGATTGAGATGGTCGGAAACGGGGCCAAATCAGACAGGTTTTGGCCCCGTTTCCGACCATCTCAATCCGACTGAAGCACGCGTCGGCAGCTATTCCGCTGATCCACATGCTTTCCGACAAGTCGAATTCCCCGACTTGTCAGATAAAAAGCCGGGCATTGAATAGGTCGGAACCCCTTCCGACCTGAAAAATCGAAAACTGCTGTCTTTCCAACATGACGGCAGTTTCGACTTCAGTTGAATATACCCCTTAGTGAGGAATCACATTTGACAGCAAGTGATAATGAAAATTACCACTTGGAATATAAAAAGAGCAATATATGTCCGAAAATTTGTATCACTAGGAAAATGTTATTGATTATTGACAAAATGGAATAAAGCTACAAATATAAAGGATAAACAGCTGAGCCCTTTGGTGTATATATCATAGGTGCAGGGAGTGCAGCTGCTATAGGGCCCAGAGCTGAGAGGGGCCCACCTTCCCTGTCACAGTTACATGTATTATACAGGCTGAGTATCTCTTATCCAAAATGCTTGGGACCAGAAGTATTTTGTATATCGGATTTTTCCGTATTTTGGAATAATTGCATACCAAAATGAGATATCATGGTGATGGGACTGAAGTCTAAGCACAGAATGCATTTATGTTACATATACACCTTATACACACAGCCTGAAGGTCATTTTTGCCAATATTTTTAATAACTTTGTGTATTAAACAAAGTGTGTGTACATTCACACAATTCATTTATGTTTCATATAACCTTATGCACACAGCCTAAAGGTCATTTAATACAATATTTTTAATAACTTTGTGTATTAAACAAAGTTTGTGTACATTGAGTCATCAACAAACAAAGGTTTCACTATCTCACTCTCAATCAAAAAACTCCGTATTTTGGAATATTCCGTATTTCGGAATATTTGGATATGGGATACTCAACCTGTATAAGTTTTTCACCATTGGGAGGTAAATAGGAGCCCATTCAAACTTTTGCCTAAGGGCCTACAAGATATCTAGTTGCGCCCCTGGACCTGCTCATTGTAATTTGGTATAAAATTAACTGGAGGGCATTATAATGTTACATAATGTGAGCTGGGGTACTGTAATGTGGCACAATATAAAGTTGAGGAATTATAGTGTGGCATAATATGAACTAGGGGGAACTGTAATGAGGCATAATATGAAGTGGAAGCACTATAGTGTGGTATAATATGAACAGGGGGTACTGTAATGTGGCATAATATGAAGTGGAAGCACTATAGTGTGGAATAATATGAACTGGGGATACTGTAATGTGGCATAATATGAAGTGGAAGCACTATAGTGTGGTATTATATGAACTGGGGGTACTGTAATGTGGCATAATATGAAGTGGAAGCACTATAGTGTGGTATAATATGAACTGGGGCTGCTGTAATGTTGCATAATATGAAGTGGAAGGACTATATATGGTATAATATGAATTGGGGCACTGTAATGTGGCATAATATGAAGTCCAGGCACTATAGTGTGTTATTATAATATGAACTGGGGTACTGTAATGCGGCATAATATGAAGTCCAGGCACTATAGTGTGTTATTATAATATGAACTGGGGTATTGTAATGTGGCATAATATGAAGTGGAGGCACTATATTGTGGTATAATATGAACTGGGGGTACTGTAATGTGGCATAATATGAAGTGGAAGCACTGTAGTGTGGTATAATATGAACTTGGGGTACTGTAATGTGAGGAAAAAAGAGGGTGGTGGGAACCGCACAAGATTTTTTTATATTTAAGCTGATAGTGTCCTCTGAAAGACTGAATTATTCCTGAATTGCTTCTAGATATAGCAACCATATGTGAATGGGATGTAAGTTCTTTTACATATACAGGATGCTTTCAGTGGTGCTCCCTAGAGTCAAAAAAGTAATCAACCAAAAAAGCCATACAAAGAAGTATAGACAAGTAGACTCTTTTTTGGGAGCACTCTAATTCAGAGGTGAAAAATGTAACATATCACTGGTAAAATCATATTTATTAGATATTAGTATATTATGAATTTTAAGGAGTATACATTTTTGGGTGATATAGCCTTGCGAACATATATATGTGAGTTATTCAACATAAGTGATCACAATATCACAATTTGTGAATTGTCGGTAATAAGTGGTCATTGTACCTGGATTAAACAATCATTGCACATTATTTCTCATTTGGAATATGACCATCATTTTTTCTGCATGTGTCCATTATGGATCATTTTGGTCGCAGAGAATTAAATCATCGGTCATATAAAAAACAGTACCTTGTGGTATTTGTCAATTGTGACCGTCTATTTGGAGCCAATTTTTTGCAGTACCAGGGTGTTCCGAGGTGGTCTCCAATCCTATTACCAACCCGGCCCTTCACTAATTAGCTACCAAGGTCAAAAAAAGGGGACCGGGCGTCTCTAGTGAGGTATGACCGCAATTATTGTGCTCACCTTTCTTGGTCACCTACGTGTTTGTTGTGTGATCACTATATGTCTATATTGATAAATGCTATAGGCACTCATAGGTCGCATGGAACCGAGTGCCTTGTAGTATACATTCTGGTGACAATCTATTTGGGAGCCAATTTTTTGCAGTACCAGGGTGTTCAGAGGTGGTCTCCCATCCTATTACTAACCCGGCCTTTCACTGCTTAGCTTCCAAGGTCAGAAGAGATTGGGCATCTCCAGTGAGGTATGACCGCAAATATTGAGCTCACCTTTTAGGTCACCTATACATATTGTATTGATGCCAATTGCGTATGAGAGTAAGTGCAAAATACTGACTTAGTCAATATGTGACAGGTCAGGCACAAATACCTGACCTAGTCAAAAATGTGACAAGTCAGGCAAAAAAATAATCAAGAAGAGAATATCTAATATTTCTCTTTCATTGACAGCTGAAGGATTTAACCAAAACCAATCTCTTCTGACCTTGGAAGCTAAGCAGTGAAAGGCCGGGTTAGTAATAGGATGGGAGACCACCTCTGAACACCCTGGTACTGCAAAAAATTGGCTCCCAAATAGATTGTCACCAGAACGTATACTACAAGGCACTCGGTGCCTATAGCATTTATCAATATAGACATATAGTGATCACACAACAAACACGTAGGTGACCAAGAAAGGTGAGCACAATAATTGCGGTCATGCCTCACTAGAGACACCCGGTCCCCTTTTTTTGACCTTGGTAGCTAATTAGTGAAGGGCCGGGTTGGTAATAGGATTGGAGACCACCTCGGAACACCCTGGTACTGCAAAAAATTGTCTCCAAATAGACGGTCACAATTGACAAATACCACAAGGTACTGTTTTTTATATGACCGATGATTTAATTCTCTGCGACCAAAATGATCCATAATGGACACATGCAGAAAAAATGATGGTCATATTCCAAATGAGAAATAATGTGCAATGATTGTTTAATCCAGGTACAATGACCACTTATTACCGGCAATTTGCAAATTGTGATATTGTGATCACTTATGTTGAATAACTCACATATACCGTATATGTTCGCAAGGCTATATCACCCAAAAATGTATACTCCTTAAAATTCATAATATACTAATATCTAATAAATATGATTTTACCAGTGATATGTTACATTTTTCACCTCTGAATTAGAGTGCTCCCAAAAAAGAGTCTACTTGTCTATACTTCTTTGTATGGCTTTTTTGGTACTGTAATGTGGCATAATATGAAGTGGAAGCACTATAGTGTGGTATAATATGAACTGGGGTACTGTAATGTGGCATAATATGAAGTGGAAGCACTATAGTGTGGTATAATATGAACTGGGGGCACTGTAATGTGGTATAATATGAACTGGGGGTACTGTAATGTGGCATAATATGAAGTGGAAGCACTATAGTGTGGTATAATATGAACTGGGGGCACTGTAATGTAGTATAATATGAACTGGGGGTACTGTAATGTGGCATAATATGAACTAAGGACACTATGTCATAATGTGAATTGGGGTACTGTGCGAGATATAGTGTACTGGCAGCCCTACAATGTGACATAATGTGAACTAGGGCACTACTATGGTTTATAAAATGAACTAGTGCAGTATTATGGGGCATAAAATGAACAACTTCTGTGGAGAGGTGTCTCTGTAGAAGCACTGGGACAGGGGCTCCTTTAAAATGTTGCTATGGGGCCCACAAAGTACTGGCTATGCCCATAGGTAAGCTCATATACAGAACTTTACATTGAATACTGTGTACAGCTCCCTTAAGTAATTCAAACAGACTGGACGTTAGTTTGTGGCTAGGCATAGTCAGCATGATATTAAGGTCTTCTATTTGTTCCGCAGGAAATGATTACAGTAATGAAGTCAATGATGCTTGAAATAATGTTCCACCTAATAATAAATAAGCACTAAATTGCCTTTGGTAAATACAATTATACCAGTAAATTGCTAAGGGCTTTCCCAGCAGTGAACTTTGTTGTAAAGGGTCAACTGCTATCATGGAGGAATGTATGTATGTATGTATGTATCATATATATAGCATGTAAATATATATATTATACAGTATATATTATATATATGCACACATACATACATACATTTATTTAAATATAGGGGGGGGGGCAGTGCCAGGGACGTGCAGTCAGGGGAGGCAGTGCCTCCCCTGTCATTAATGATTAAAATAATGTAAAGAAGATATTTATGACACATATTCTGTGTCATAACTATCTGCTTTAGCCTTTACATTATTTTTATCTTTTTTAAGTGCAAAAAAACTGTCTGTAATGGTGTTTCGGAGGCATTGCTGTCAGTGCCTCCCGCTATCAATGTGAAATGGCCGGAAGCGGGGGGGCGGGGCTAAGCTTTGGGCAGTGAAAGCCCATTACAAAAATCAGCAGAAGCAGGGCTTACTATAAGTGCCTCTGTGACAGGGGGCGTGCTTTCAGCTTAAATGAAAGCACACCCCTGTCACTACCACTGATCTCATTGGCCAGTCGCAAATTAAGGGGCTGGAGGAAGGGGGGACGAGCCACAAAGCGTGTAGTTTTTCATACACATCATCTACGTGTGCGGCCGCCTAATATCTCCCCGCCCTCCCATCCCCCGGTAATGAAGTCCGGCCAGAGGCAGAGGGGAGATAGGAGCCGCCACGGCGCCACCGCAATACCGTTTCCACTCGGCTGCACCCCCCACCCGGACGGCGCACGGACTCCTCGTCTGCCTGGTGTGAGGTAGCAAGAGCAGAGGAGAGCCGCTTTTGAATAGGAGGGAGAGATCGCGGCCAGGACAAGGAGCTACATATGAGGTGACCATCATGCTTTTCACTCGGCTACCCCCTCCCCATCTCCCCCACCCGGACGGCGCACGGACTCCTCGTCTGCCTGGTGTGAGGCAGCAATAGCAAAGGAGAGCCGCTTTTAAATAGGAGGGAGAGATTGCGGACGGGGTCGGGAGCTACAGGTGAGGTTACATTCCTGCTGAACTGCACGCTCCTTCCCAGCACTGCTCCCATCCTGCCCAACCCCCCCAACTCAGCACCGTTACTCCCATCCTGCCCCCCCCTATCCACACCACTACTCCCATCCTACCCCCCTGCTATACACCACTACTACCATCCTACCCCTCTGCTATGCACCACTACTCCCATACTGCTCCCCCTGCTATGCACCACTACTCCAATCCTGCTCCCCCTGCTATGCACCACTACTCCCATCCTGCTCCTCCTGCTATGCACCACTACTCCCATTCTACCCCCCTGCTCCACACCACTACTCCCATCCTACCCCCGATATGCACCACTACTCCCATCCTGCCCCCCTGCTATGCACCAATACTCCTATCCTGCTCCTCCTGCTATGCACCACTACTCCCATTCTACCCCCCTGCTCCACACCACTACTCCCATCCTGCCCCCCTGCTATGCACCAATACTCCTATCCTGTTCCCCCCCCCCTGCTCAGCTCCACTGCTCCCAGCCTGCCCCCCCCCCCCGCTCTGCACCCCTACTCCCATCCTGCACCCCCTGCTCCACACCACTACTCCCATCCTGCCCCCTGCTATGCACCACTACTCCCATCCTACCCTCCCTGCACTGCACCACTGCTCTCATTCTGCCGCCCTGCTCTGCACTACTACTCCTACTATCCTGCCCCCTTGCCCCACACTTCTCCTCCTATCTTACCTCCCTGAGCCACACTACTATTCCTCCTATCCTGCCCCTTTCTCTGCACTTCTCCTCCTCCTATCCTGCCCCATTGCTCCACACTACTCCTCCTGCTCAGCACTACTACTCCTCCTATCCTGCCTCTTTGTCCCACACTAATTTTCCTCCTATCTTACACCCCCTGCTCCACACTACATCAATCCTGCACCCCCTGCTCCATACCACTACTCCCATCCTGCCCCCTGCTATGCACCCCCATCCTGCCCGCTGCTCCACACTACTCCTCCACCTCAATGTACTGTGCGATGGGTCCTGATGACGTCACACAACGCGAATGGCCGCCCACCTGCCTGTGTTCTTCTGCTGGGCCCTCCAACTCCACTGATGAGGCTGAGAGACAGTGAAGGGCGGGCGACTGAGAGGCACAGACAGAAGGGTGGGAGGCTCAGAGGCACATAGTGAAGTGGGGAGAATGAGGGACAAAGTGAGGGGTATTGCGAGAGATTCAGGTGGGAGATGATGGTGTGGCTGAGAGACGACGCAGGGCGGAGATGATGGTGTGGCTGAGAGACGATGCAGGGCGGAGATGATGTTGTGGCTGAGAGATGCAGGGAAGGGGTAATGGTGTAGCTGATAGATGCAGAGGGAAGGAGGTGACACAAGTCTGGTTGAACCTCTGTTGTATGATGATCACGTTGGTTATATTCCTACACAAACAGGCATCTTCCGGATCATGTGATCTCCTACATGAATAGTGATTACCGACTGAAGATGTTGTCTGCCCAGGAAGGATACATTTCTTCAGAGGTTCCCCGTTATGAGAAGCCACGATATAGGTAAGGTGCATATTGAATAGAAAAGAATGCCAATAAGCGGTACTAGACACACCCAGTAGGCGTGCTAGACACACCCGATAGGTGTTGCTAGACATGCCCAGTAGGTAGGTGGTACTAGACACGCCTCTACAATGGTTCACCCCCTAATAAAATGTGCTGCGCACGCCTATGTGCGGCGGGGCTGCGGCGGGGGAGAGTGGAGGGTACTTTAGTTTGTAATGGGCTGAGCTCACCCATGCTTTATCATGGACCCAAGGCTCAGGGCTGTACTCCTTATGTTGTATTCCATACTGCTGGTAGAGTGGGACAGTAATGTGCTCTCCCTGGCGTCACCCTCTCACTGTCACCGACTGCTGTCACCCACAGCTAGCACCGACTGCCGGTACCCTCTCACTGTCACCCTCTCCCTAGTGTCACCCTCTCGACATCACCCACAGCTGGCACTGACTGCTGTCACCCTCTCCCCGTCAGCCTCAACTGGCCCCGACTGCTGTCACTCTCTCCCTGCCACCCTCTCCCTGTCATCACCCTCTCTCCGTTACCCACAGCTGGCACAGACTGCTCTACCCTCTCACTGTCACCCTCTACCTGGCGTCAACCTCTCCTTGTCACCCTCTCCTTGTCACCCTCTCCCCGTTGCCCACAACTGGCACCGACTGCTGTCACCCTCTACCTTGTGTCACCCTCTCTCCGTCACCCACAGCTCGCACCAACTGCAGTCACCCTCTCCCCCACTCCCTGGCATCAACCTCTCCCTGTGACCTACAGCTGGCACTGACTGCTGTCACCCTCTCCCTGTGACCCTCTTGCTGTCACCAGCTCCCTGGCATCATCCTCTCCCTGGCGTCACCCACTGCTGTCACCCTCTCCCTGTTACAAACTGCTGT
This sequence comes from Pseudophryne corroboree, assembly GCF_028390025.1. Taxonomy (NCBI): domain Eukaryota; kingdom Metazoa; phylum Chordata; class Amphibia; order Anura; family Myobatrachidae; genus Pseudophryne; species Pseudophryne corroboree. Next base: position 948,368,629 of record NC_086444.1, on the reverse strand, counting down.
CATCCTTTCCCTGGAGTCACCCACTGCTATCACCTCCTCACTGGCAACACCCTCTCCCTAGCATCACCCACTGCTTCTCCCTGGAATCGCCAACTACCTTTCTTTGTCTCCCACTGACCCAGGGACAGCGGTGGTAGCAGGCATTGGCTTGGGTGCGGTGGCGGGCATCGGCGGGACACAGCAAACATTATGGCTGCAGTGCCTCACCAGCCACTGAGCTCACAGCACGCCACTGCTCTTCACCACTCCCCACCCCCACCTTGCTCTTTTTCCCCTTATCACTCTCCTGCTTCTATGGGGTAAATTTACTAAAACTTCTAAAACAGAGAATTGGTGATGTTGTCCATAGCAACCAATCAGATGCTGTCTATCATTTTCTAAAAGGCAATAGAGAAATGTTAAACAGCTTCTGATTGGTTGCTATGGGCAACATCACCAATTCTCTGTTTTAGAAGCTTTAGTAAATTTACCCCTACCTGTAAGTGTCTCACTCCTCCTCCTCCTCTCTCTGTCTCATAAGGTTTATCTTACTTTAGTACTTCCCTGCAAATGAAATCACTTTATGGAGGACTCCTGATCCTCTGTTGCAGAGTGGAGGGGAGAATGTGTGTCTGCATGCCCAGGGCATGCATGTTCAAATAGAGCGGCCGCACAGGGCGCCACCTTTAATGGGCGCCGCGTGCTGGCGCCGCCATATTCGAAGCTGGACCCGGCCCTGTGCAGCATTGGCCCGGCCGTGACCTCTTGTGTGCGCTATGCGTGCTGCGCGGCGCCGGTGTCTAACGTCAGACGCCGCGCTTTGGAGGCCCCGCACCCGGACCTGCACCGGCACCCGCCCGCCCGCACCTGGAAGCGGAACTGCCCACGCCCACACTCGGACAGCAGTACTCCTCCCCCTCCCAGCGCTGCAGGTATTTTTTTTTTGGGGGGGGGCACATTTATGGATGGCACTGTGGGAGCATTTATCTGGCACTGTGGAGTCACATCTGCACTGTGGGGGCATTTATGTATCTGGCACTGTGGGGGCATTTATGTAACTGGCACTGTGGGGGCATTTATGGCATTGTGGGGGCATTTCTGTATCTGGCACTGCTGGGTAGCATGCCATGTGTAGCTGGCACGGCTGGGGTGCATATCATGTAGAGTTCCCGCTAGGCGTCTGTGGCTAAGCAATGAGTCTCAGTGCTCTGCCTGGCGCAAAGTGTCTAACGTGCTCTGCCTGGAGCAAAGTGTCTAGGAGGTTCTACCTGGTGCAGTGTTTATTAACTGCACTACTGTGTGGTGTAATGCGAATTGCCACTATTATGTGGCCACGCACATTTCCCACGAAGCAACGCCCCTAAATTTTTGCTGCGTGCCTTCGGCGCGCACTGTCCATGCTTTACCATGTAGGTAGATGAGCACCAAGCATTACAGTATGTACATCATTTTGCCCTCCTAACTTAAAAATGTGCCCTCCATGTGATCAGCACCCTGCCCTAAAAAGTGAACACTATCATGTGTAGCTGGCACTGCTGGGGGGGCATATTGTGTGTAGCTGGTACTGCTGGGGGGCATGTCATGTGTAGCTGACACTGATGGGGGGCACGTCATGTCTATCTGGCACTGCACATTATGTGTATCTGACACTATACTGGAGACATTGTGTGTAAGGAACCCTACTGTGGCTGCTAATTGTGTGCGTAGAGGGGGTGTTAAAATATATTTATTTATTTATAGTCTAATATTATGAAGTTATGAGATCACGCCCACTTTTCCAGAGGCCACGCCCACTTGTCCTGGTGCGCGCATGGGGGAGGGGGCGGTTTTACATGTTCTCGCACAGGGTACTAGTAAGCCTGGAGCCGGCCCTGTGCATGCCACCGGGGTGGGAGACAGAGTGGAGGGAGAGAACCCATGCTGGGGATAGGGTTGTAGCTAGAGATGAGCGCCGGAAATTTTTCGGGTTTTGTGTTTTGGTTTTGGGTTCGGTTCCGCGGCCGTGTTTTGGGTTCGACCGCGTTTTGGCAAAACCTCACCGAATTTTTTTTGTCGGATTCGGGTGTGTTTTGGATTCGGGTGTTTTTTTCAAAAAACCCTAAAAAACAGCTTAAATCATAGAATTTGGGGGTAATTTTGATCCCAAAGTATTATTAACCTCAAAAAACATAATTTACACTCATTTTCAGCCTATTCTGAACACATCACACCTCACAATATTATTTTTAGTCCTAAAATTTGCACCGAGGTCGCTGTGTGAGTAAGATAAGCGACCCTAGTGGCCGACACAAACACCGGGCCCATCTAGGAGTGGCACTGCAGTGTCACGCAGGATGTCCCTTCCAAAAAACCCTCCCCAAACAGCACATGACGCAAAGAAAAAAAGAGGCGCAATGAGGTAGCTGACTGTGTGAGAAAGATAAGCGACCCTAGTGGCCGACACAAACACCGGGCCCATCTAGGAGTGGCACTGCAGTGTCACGCAGGATGTCCCTTCCAAAAAACCCTCCCCAAACAGCACATGACGCAAAGAAAAAAAGAGGCGCAATGAGGTAGCTGTGTGAGAAAGATAAGCGACCCTAGTGGCCGACACAAACACCGGGCCCATCTAGGAGTGGCACTGCAGTGTCACGCAGGATGTCCCTTCCAAAAAACCCTCCCCAAACAGCACATGACGCAAAGAAAAAAAGAGGCGCAATGAGGTAGCTGTGTGAGTAAGATTAGCGACCCTAGTGGCCGACACAAACACCGGGCCCATCTAGGAGTGGCACTGCAGTGTCACGCAGGATGGCCCTTCCAAAAAACCCTCCCCAAACAGCACATGACGCAAAGAAAAAAAGAGGCGCAATGAGGTAGCTGACTGTGTGAGTAAGATTAGCGACCCTAGTGGCCGACACAAACACCGGGCACATCTAGGAGTGGCACTGCAGTGTCACGCAGGATGTCCCTTCCAAAAAACCCTCCCCAAACAGCACATGACGCAAAGAAAAAAAGAGGCGCAATGAGGTAGCTGTGTGAGTAAGATTAGCGACCCTAGTGGCCGACACAAACACCGGGCCCATCTAGGAGTGGCACTGCAGTGTCACGCAGGATGTCCCTTCCAAAAAACCCTCCCCAATCAGCACATGATGCAAAGAAAAAGAAAAGAAAAAAGAGGTGCAAGATGGAATTATCCTTGGGCCCTCCCACCCACCCTTATGTTGTATAAACAAAACAGGACATGCACACTTTAACCAACCCATCATTTCAGTGACAGGGTCTGCCACACGACTGTGACTGATATGACGGGTTGGTTTGGACCCCCCCCAAAAAAGAAGCAATTAATCTCTCCTTGCACAAACTGGCTCTACAGAGGCAAGATGTCCACCTCATCTTCACCCTCCGATATATCACCGTGTACATCCCCCTCCTCACAGATTATCAATTCGTCCCCACTGGAATCCACCATCTCAGCTCCCTGTGTACTTTGTGGAGGCAATTGCTGCTGGTCAATGTCTCCGCGGAGGAATTGATTATAATTCATTTTAATGAACATCATCTTCTCCACATTTTCTGGATGTAACCTCGTACGCCGATTGCTGACAAGGTGAGCGGCGGCACTAAACACTCTTTCGGAGTACACACTTGTGGGAGGGCAACTTAGGTAGAATAAAGCCAGTTTGTGCAAGGGCCTCCAAATTGCCTCTTTTTCCTGCCAGTATAAGTACGGACTGTGTGACGTGCCTACTTGGATGCGGTCACTCATATAATCCTCCACCATTCTATCAATGTTGAGAGAATCATATGCAGTGACAGTAGACGACATGTCCGTAATCGTTGTCAGGTCCTTCAGTCCGGACCAGATGTCAGCATCAGCAGTCGCTCCAGACTGCCCTGCATCACCGCCAGCGGGTGGGCTCGGAATTCTGAGCCTTTTCCTCGCACCCCCAGTTGCGGGAGAATGTGAAGGAGGAGATGTTGACAGGTCGCGTTCCGCTTGACTTGACAATTTTGTCACCAGCAGGTCTTTCAACCCCAGCAGACCTGTGTCTGCCGGAAAGAGAGATCCAAGGTAGGCTTTAAATCTAGGATCGAGCACGGTGGCCAAAATGTAGTGCTCTGATTTCAACAGATTGACCACCCGTGAATCCTTGTTAAGCGAATTAAGGGCTGCATCCACAAGTCCCACATGCCTAGCGGAATCGCTCCGTGTTAGCTCCTTCTTCAATGCCTCCAGCTTCTTCTGCAAAAGCCTGATGAGGGGAATGACCTGACTCAGGCTGGCAGTGTCTGAACTGACTTCACGTGTGGCAAGTTCAAAGGGCATCAGAACCTTGCACAACGTTGAAATCATTCTCCACTGCACTTGAGACAGGTGCATTCCATCTCCTATATCGTGCTCAATTGTATAGGCTTGAATGGCCTTTTGCTGCTCCTCCAACCTCTGAAGCATATAGAGGGTTGAATTCCACCTCGTTACCACTTCTTGCTTCAGATGATGGCAGGGCAGGTTCAGTAGTTTTTGGTGGTGCTCCAGTCTTCTGTACGTGGTGCCTGTACGCCGAAAGTGTCCCGCAATTTTTCTGGCCACCGACAGCATCTCTTGCACGCCCCTGTCGTTTTTTAAAAAATTCTGCACCACCAAATTCAAGGTATGTGCAAAACATGGGACGTGCTGGAATTTGCCCATATTTAATGCACACACAATATTGCTGGCGTTGTCCGATGCCACAAATCCACAGGAGAGTCCAATTGGGGTAAGCCATTCCGCGATGATCTTCCTCAGTTGCCGTAAGAGGTTTTCAGCTGTGTGCGTATTCTGGAAAGCGGTGATACAAAGCGTAGCCTGCCTAGGAAAGAGTTGGCGTTTGCGAGATGCTGCTACTGGTGCCGCCGCTGCTGTTCTTGCGGCGGGAGTCCATACATCTACCCAGTGGGCTGTCACAGTCATATAGTCCTGACCCTGCCCTGCTCCACTTGTCCACATGTCCGTGGTTAAGTGGACATTGGGTACAACTGCATTTTTTAGGACACTGGTGAGTCTTTTTCTGACGTCCGTGTACATTCTCGGTATCGCCTGCCTAGAGAAGTGGAACCTAGATGGTATTTGGTAACGGGGGCACACTGCCTCAATAAATTGTCTAGTTCCCTGTGAACTAACGGCGGATACCGGACGCACGTCTAACACCAACATAGTTGTCAAGGACTCAGTTATCCGCTTTGCAGTAGGATGACTGCTGTGATATTTCATCTTCCTCGCAAAGGACTGTTGAACAGTCAATTGCTTACTGGAAGTAGTACAAGTGGGCTTACGACTTCCCCTCTGGGATGACCATCGACTCCCAGCGGCAACAACAGCAGCGCCAGCAGCAGTAGGCGTTACACGCAAGGATGCATCGGAGGAATCCCAGGCAGGAGAGGACTCGTCAGACTTGCCAGTGACATGGCCTGCAGGACTATTGGCATTCCTGGGGAAGGAGGAAATTGACACTGAGGGAGTTGGTGGGGTGGTTTGCGTGAGCTTGGTTACAAGAGGAAGGGATTTACTGGTCAGTGGACTGCTTCCGCTGTCACCCAAAGTTTTTGAACTTGTCACTGACTTATTATGAATGCGCTGCAGGTGACGTATAAGGGAGGATGTTCCGAGGTGGTTAACGTCCTTACCCCTACTTATTACAGCTTGACAAAGGGAACACACGGCTTGACACCTGTTGTCCGCATTTCTGGTGAAATACCTCCACACCGAAGAGCTGATTTTTTTGGTATTTTCACCTGGCATGTCAACGGCCATATTCCTCCCACGGACAACAGGTATCTCCCCGGGTGCCTGACTTAAACAAACCACCTCACCATCAGAATCCTCCTGGTCAATTTCCTCCCCAGCGCCAGCAACACCCATATCCTCCTCATCCTGGTGTACTTCAACACTGACATCTTCAATCTGACTATCAGGAACTGGACTGCGGGTGCTCCTTCCAGCACTTGCAGGGGGCATGCAAATAGTGGAAGGCGCATGCTCTTCACGTCCAGTGTTGGGAAGGTCAGGCATCGCAAACGACACAATTGGACTCTCCTTGTGGATTTGGGATTTCAAAGAACGCACAGTTCTTTGCGGTGCTTTTGCCAGCTTGAGTCTTTTCAGTTTTCTAGCGAGAGGCTGAGTGCTTCCATCCTCATGTGAAGCTGAACCACTAGCCATGAACATAGGCCAGGGCCTCAGCCGTTCCTTGCCACTCCGTGTGGTAAATGGCATATTGGCAAGTTTACGCTTCTCCTCCGACAATTTTATTTTAGGTTTTGGAGTCCTTTTTTTTTCTGATATTTGGTGTTTTGGATTTGACATGCTCTGTACTATGACATTGGGCATCGGCCTTGGCAGACGACGTTGCTGGCATTTCATCGTCTCGGCCATGACTAGTGGCAGCAGCTTCAGCACGAGGTGGAAGTGGATCTTGATCTTTCCCTAATTTTGGAACCTCAACTTTTTTGTTCTCCATATTTTATAGGCAGAACTAAAAGGCACCTCAGGTAAACAATGGAGATGGATGGATTGGATACTAGTATACAATTATGGACGGACTGCCACGGTTAGGTGGTATAAAAAAACCACGGTTAGGTGGTATATATTATAATAATAATACAATTATGGATGGACGGACTGCCTGCCGACTGCCGACACAGAGGTAGCCACAGCCGTGAACTACCGCACTGTACACTGGTTGATAAAGAGATAGTAGTATACTCGTAACAACTAGTATGACACTATGACGACGGTATAAAGAATGAAAAAAAAACCACGGTTAGGTGGTATATATTATAATAATAATACAATTATGGATGGACGGACTGCCTGCCGACTGCCGACACAGAGGTAGCCACAGCCGTGAACTACCGCACTGTACACTGGTTGATAAAGAGATAGTAGTATACTCGTAACAACTAGTATGACACTATGACGACGGTATAAAGAATGAAAAAAAAACCACGGTTAGGTGGTATATATTATAATAATAATACAATTATGGATGGACGGACTGCCTGCCGACTGCCGACACAGAGGTAGCCACAGCCGTGAACTACCGCACTGTACACTGGTTGATAAAGAGATAGTAGTATACTCGTAACAACTAGTATGACACTATGACGGTATAAAGAATGAAAAAAAAACCACGGTTAGGTGGTATATATTATAATAATAATACAATTATGGATGGACGGACTGCCTGCCGACTGCCGACACAGAGGTAGCCACAGCCGTGAACTACCGCACTGTACACTGGTTGATAAAGAGATAGTAGTATACTCGTAACAACTAGTATGACACTATGACGACGGTATAAAGAAAGAAAAAAAAAAATACCACGGTTAGGTGGTATATATTGTAATACAATTATGGATGGACGGACTGCCTGCCGAGTTCCGACTGCCGACACAGAGGTAGCCACAGCCGTGAACTACCGCACTGTACTGTGTCTGCTGCTAATATAGACTGGTTGATAAAGAGATAGTATACAATACATACAACAATATACTACTATACTGGTGGTCAGGCACTGGTCACCACTAGTCACACTGGCAGTGGCACTCCTGCAGCAAAAGTGTGCACTGTTTAATTTTAAATTAATATAATATTATGTACTCCTGGGGGCTCCTGCTATAACAACCTGCAGTGCTCCCCAGTCTCCCCCACAATTATTATAAGCTTTGCCTTTTATACATTGATGTGCAGCACACTGGGCTGAGCTGAGTGCACACAGACTGAGTCACACTGTGTGACTGGCTGCTGCTGTGTATCGTTTTTTTTCAGGCAGAGAACGGATATAGCAGAGAACGGATATATTATATTAAAATAAATAAAAGTTAACTAACAACAACTGCACTGGTCACTGTGGTAAACTCTGTCTGACTCTGCACAATCTCTCTCTCTCTTCTAATCTAATTTCTAATGGAGAGGACGCCAGCCACGTCCTCTCCCTATCAATCTCAATGCACGTGTGAAAATGGCGGCGACGCGCGGCTCCTTATATAGAATCCGAGTCTCGCGAGAATCCGACAGCGTCATGATGACGTTCGGGCGCGCTCGGGTTAACCGAGCAAGGCGGGAGGATCCGAGTCTGCTCGGACCCGTGAAAAAAACATGAAGTTCGTGCGGGTTCGGTTTCAGAGAAACCGAACCCGCTCATCTCTAGAACTTGTAGCCAGGTAGCTCCATGCAGGGAGCATTTGTCTACCTTGCAGTATCTTCCTCCTCTGTGCACCCGGTGAAATAGACTGGCTGTTGCATTTTCAACCACTGACCAGCTTTATTGATCCAACACATTGTGGGTATTTGGGAGATGTCCTCATGGAGATATTTCAAAGAATATGTAATTGGGGTGTACTCTTGCACTTTGTTCATGCTATGTGTGGTGTGAATACTCATGCAAACATGATGACATCATTTGTCAGCAGGTGATTTTATTATAGAGAATAAGCCCCTGCATGGTCTGTTAATTGATAGCGTAAAGCTGTAGGCCAGTTTAAATTCCTGTCCAGATATCAGAAAAACACTGGCTCAAGAACAACTATTTTATCTTGGTGGCATTGACCAGCAGAAGCATAGAAATATTTTTTTCATGCTTAGATTGTAGGAATTTTGGGAAAGTGATATCAGGGGAAACATTTTATTATTTTGGGGTTACTACTTTAAACGGGATGCGGTCAACATCCCGCCGGACGGAATCCCAACATATTCTCCCTCCCTGGGTGTCCACGACACCCACATAGGGAGAATAAATTAGTGTGCGCAGCGAGTCCTCAAGGGGCTGCGTTCCGCTCCCCACCCCTGTCGGGATTGTGCTGGTCGGGATTTCGGTGCTGGTATTTCGACCGCCGGGATCCCGTCCAGCGGGATTTCATACTGATCCCCTTTAAACAGCACAAAATGACAGCGGGGGTGATATATCAAATCATCGAGAGAGATAAAGTGGACAATCAGCATCTGTCATAATATAGACTGTGCTAGGTAACTGACAGAAGCTGATAGGTTGCTATGGCAACTTCTCCACTTTGATACATCCCCCCTACAGTGTTTTATATGCCTTTACTCTCATGAGAATAAGCATCATAGGGTTGCTCACGCTAAGCCTACGCCTACTGGGAGTGTATCTTAGCATCTTAAAATTGCGAACGATGTATTCGCAATATTGCGATTACAAACTTCTTAGCAGTTTCAGAGTAGCTCCACACTTACTCGGCATCTGCGATCAGTTCAGTGCTTGTCGTTCCTGGTTTGACGTCATAAACACACCCAGCGTTCGCCCAGACACTCCCCCGTTTCTCCGGCCACTCCTGCGTTTTTTCCGGAAACGGTAGCGTTTATTCCCATACGCCCATAAAACGGCCTGTTTCCGCCCAGTAACACCCATTTCCTGTCAATCACACTACGATCGCCGGAGCGATGAAAAAGCCGTGAGTAAAAATACTATCTTCATAGCAAATTTACTTGGCGCAGTCGCAGTGCGGACATTGCGCATGCGCACTAAGCGGAAAATCGCTGCAATGCGATGAAATTTACCGAGCGAACGACTCGGAATGAGGGCCCATGTACACTGCAGGGGGGGCAGATATAACATTTGCAGAGAGTTAGATTTGGCTGGGATGTGTTCAAACTGAAATCTAAATTGCAGTGTAAAAATAAAGCAGCCAGTATTTACCCTGCACAGAAACAAAAAAGCCCACCCAAATCTAACTCTCTCTGTAAATGTTATATCTGCCCCCCTGCAGTGCACATGGTTTTGCCCAACTGCTAACAAATTTGCTGCTACGATCAGGTCTGAATTAACCCCCTAGAGCAGTGATTTTCAACCTTTTTTTACTCGCGGCACACCGAACAATATTTTAAAATTGCCAAGGCACACCATCAGTTCCCCACAGAAAAAAAGCAAAACACACACATTGGCCCTCACAGTAAAAAAAAAAAAAAAAATTCACACATTCATTGGCCTACACAGAAAAAACAATCACATTGCTCCCCACATAAATCATGTGGCCTACATAGATCATATTGCTTCACACATGAATTATTCACATTGTTCCCCCATAAATCCTTATTCTCCCCAAATAAATTCTATTGTAATCCTATTGTTCCCCACAGGAGAAATAAAATAACAAATTTTATCAGATGTCCTCTTCTCTGTCCCTCAGTGGCAGGGGTTGTTCATAGTGGAGTGCTGCGAAATACTGAGCAGCGGGTGGTCGGGCAGGTGTGGATGTAGGTGGGCAAGGAAAGCTGTTTATGCATGCGGGAACTGGAAGATGTGTATTCAGGCGGGTGGGCTGGCTGGGTGGTGAGAAGCGGCGGCCATGACCTATGATATCACATAGTTTTTAAGGCATAGGTCATGGCCAGAGCACGACTGATCCTCTAAGAAGAGCACGGGCCAACAGTTCAATCTGAAGGTACAGGAAGCTGCTCTGGCTCCGTGGCACACCTTGCAACTGGTCGCGGCACACTAGTGTGCCACGGCACACTGGTTGAAAAAGCCTGCCCTAGAGTACTGCAAAACAGCTGTTTGGTGTATCAACTGTAGATGGTTTCCCCTGCGTACAAGAAATCACACACCTAACTTCTACTGTTGGCAGCATTGAAGGTGCATAGGTATGTGATGGGATGACAATTCTGTAGATGTAAATTTTATATTAAAGTCTATTATTCTACCATGTTAGAACATTTCTGTTTTTCTCCATAAATACTGCTCAGTTTAATCAGTTATGGCATAAAAGATACATCAGAACATTAAGGTCTATTCGTCATCTAATGAAATTGTGGTCCACAATGTATGTGCAAGTGTAAAAAGCTACAACTTTTACTTGTTTGGACTTCATAGATCTTATCATACAGTATTTATGTGCATAATATCCTCAGCTACATTATAAAGTTGATTTATCAATGACCATTTCAAACTTAGAAATATTCTACAATGGACTGTAATAGGCAAACTTTCATATCACACAGAAATCCAAACCATCTTGGGAACGTCTTAGGAAGACAGTATCTTCTACAAAAATTGTTGGCAAGTAACTTCATTCTCTTCAGCCACAGAGATGGTCGTTTAGCTATCTGGCTAGAATAAAATATCTTATTTCATTGCTGCAGAAGATATGTACTGTGACTATCATTATCATCAATAGTTCCACTAAAGACAAAAATACAGTATTAATATCATTCTTTCAATGGTATTTCAAGATATCTGCATGTATGTTAGGGGTCTATTTACTAAGCTGTGGAGAGCGATAAAGAACAAACTGACTAGCTCCTAAGTTTTCAAACACAGGCTGTAACGGCAGTCAGGAGCCGATTGGCTGGTACTTTATCTTTGTCCATGTTATCTCTCTCCAAGGCTTAGTACATAGATCCCTTTGTTTTTTATTATGTCACTTCTGTTACGTTTTCTATTGTGTAAAGCTTTTTATTATAGAGCTTAAATAGTGCCTAGAAAAATTTCTACCAAAGTGCAACATGAATTTCCAATATATGACCTGATAGAGTCAAATCTATACTTTGAACCTAAGCTATATACTTATTAAAGACAATGTACGCAATAGGCGCACGAGGTGCCGTAATGGTACGCACTTAGCGTAGCAGACGCTGTACCGTGAGAGCGGGATACGAGCGGCGCTGACGCTCACTGAATTACACACAGAAAACCTTGTTATCAACACACTGTAAGGGTATGCTTATGCTGTGCACCTTATTACTGTAATATTACCACAATGTAACGCTGATTAACCCTTATCATATGAAAGCTGTTGGAGTGCTTAAGACGCTCAGAAACCCTATATTATAACTAGTAAAACACACACTCCTTGCTAAGGTTCCAACACCTTTACTAGATGATTTTAGTAAGTAAAAGGGAAAAGAAACAGTTACAGCTTATACACTACAGTCCTAACATTAATAACTAACAGAAATATCTAAACAGAAATATACACAATAACGAACGATTGCAAATACAAATAAACAGAAAGTGAATATATGGCAAACACTTATAGGTTAGCTAAGAGAACAATTGCATACATACAGAGTAACGAAATGGCCACAGAGAAAAACTTACACACGTGGGAATGAATCGCAGGCGCAATCTGGAAACCAGCTCCAAGTTAATTAATGATGAAAACCTTTGTAGAGAGAAGTGATTGAGCTGGCCCAGGCTGGCTGCCTTATATTTACAGCCTACATTCACAATACAATGGTCCCTACAATCTCATTGTTCATTGGACACAGGAATGTCTCTTTGCACTATAACAAAAGGTCATTGGTGGGTTCGTACGGGGGGGGGGGATGTGTCTCTCTCCAACTGCTCAGGTGGGAGGCATCCTCTGGATCCCCCCTGCATGTGTAATGAACTGCAAATACTGTAAATGTCCATAAACTACTTTTACATATAACTATACGCTGGAGCGACCGTTCTCTTCCTAACCAACACCGGAATGTGTCTAATAAAATACTCTTCAGTTAGGTACCAGACACCGCTGTTCAACCTTTGTCAGACCCTTTGTATCATGAAAAGAGGAATTCCCAAGTCCCTGAAACCGTTTAAACTAAACAAACTTACTGACATTGTTAAGGGGAATATTATCTATAAAACACGCTATGTGGGTTAATTATACTATAAACGAGTCGCCCGCTACAAGCCCATAAACTCTACCGTAAATACGCATGTCACGCGCGTAATCGCCGGAGCGAGTGTACGCAATTTGCGGACATGTGCACGCACGGCAGACTGCATGCACGAGCAGTGGGCGTGCGCATTGGGGTTAGTATATGGCAATGTGAATAACGATATTTTTCGACTTTGACAGACCCTTTAAAGTAGAGGATACCTAAAGATAGCCAGCTCCGGGCTGGTGCAAAACAATTTCATTTTGTACAGGAAAAATTGCAATGCAACACTCCGCATTGCAAGGAAACCCCCTAACAATATGTTCTCACCACCCCTTTATCTTCTTTCCATAAACTTCACTCCCCCCATCTGCGTATCCCCACTTCTCTGTAAATTCTTACATCTTGCTCAGAAAATCCCATTCACTTTGGTGGGAATTGGCCATTTTGCACATTGTGAATGACCTCCGTAAACTAAAAGTCTCCGGAATAACTGGAAAGATAAGGTTCTACATTGTTTAACATTGACTGACTTTCATTGGCTGACACATATTTTCTAGGAAACAATTAACTCAGCCTAAGGCAGAACTCCTTTGCAGGTAATAGCTGATTTTACAGTGGCTGAGTCTTCCCACCGCAAGAACACAGAGGAAATTAATTGAAGGGTTCACCAGGCAGATGTGATGTCCGTGTAAAGATAAACTGCAATTCCAGGTGGATTCCAGAAGTTGTTTTCAATTAAAAAGTGCATCTTCCGCATACTGTAGATCGTTCACAGCCTTTCTTATCTCTGTGTGAAGCTATTCCTTCTAAGTTACAGAAGGTACAGTAAATACACACACATCTGCTTTACAAGCTCTGTGCCATTATTATAACAGTGTTTTCTTTTCAATCTTGAAATTGCACACATCTTTTAATCATTAAGTTAAATATGCCTCCCAGCAACTATAAGATTTCCCAGAAACCAATAAGAAATGTTATCTGCCACTAAAGAGTAGACGATTCAATATTTACTCAGTTACCTAAAAAAAAGTTTGCTGTCATCCCCCCCCCCCCTCCCCCCCTCTGTACAGTATGCTGTGTGTTAGTAAATACAGAGGAGTGTATTCACAAAGTATACTGGATATGAAATGCAAAACGCCATTGTTGTTCCCCAGTGCCCCAAGATTACAGCCTTCTGCAATAAAAGGTGCATACTTATTCTCCAGACTGCACTAAACATGTATTCATGAGAGCGAAAAACCAGTACACTCGGTAGAAGAGAGCCTCATTCAGAGTTAAATCCTAATGCATTCTCAGTTGCGCATTTGGGCGTAGCTAATGCACAATATAGGCTAATGCTGTAGTCGCCTGGAAATGTATTGAGAAGCCCACAGATGGCATTGCAAATGCGTGCAGTTGCATACAAAGACGCAGAGCCAGTTGCAGATCCTTTGCTAATCAACCATCTAAGTTACCCTGCAGTTGTATAAAGTGACTATGGGAAGTGAGATGCTGGCGCCATATTTTCTGCATACGGGATCACAGTTGCATCCTCAGGACATGACCCAAAAATGGTGGTGACATGCCTACGTTTTTGCTTCCACTCCCCGTTACTCTCCCAAACAGTCCCTGACTATGAAACAATTTGCAAATAAATCGTCACTGCAAGCAACATTGCTTATATACCTTGGCGTGTGCACAGTGCAACTAAAACGTATGCACAGTTAGCCAATAATTAACGGATGGTGCGAAAAATCAGATCGCAACGGCGACCGCAAGAAGATCGACATGAAGCGGGCGTTTGCGGGTGGCAACTGACCGTTTCTAGGGAGTGTCCAGAAAAACGCAGGAGTGACCAGGCGTTTTGTGGGAGGATTCATGACGTCAGCTCCAGCCCCGATCATCGTAGCGGCTGAGTAAGTCCTGGGCTGTGCAGAGACTGCACAAACTGCTGTTTGTGCAGCTCTCCTGCACATGCAATCGCACACCTGCACAGCAAATTCCCCCTCCCCCTGTAGGCGGCAACTACCTGATCGCAGGGATGCAAAAAACACACCCTAGCGATCAGGTCTGAATTACCCCCTGTGTTGCATAATGTGTACTGGCAGCCCTAATGTGAACTAGGGAACTACTATGGTTCATAAAATAAACTAGGGTACTATTATGGGACATAACATTAAGGTGCTACCATGTTTCAGAAAATTAACTTGGGCACTATTATGACACATAGAATTAACAACTGCTGCAGAGAGTGTCTCACGCATTGGCTCTGGGGCCCCTTCAAAATGTTGCTATGGGGCCCACAAAGTTCTGGCTAAACCCCTAGTATCATGTTTAAGGTGGAAACACAGAATGCTATGTAAGCTGCAATGATACCAGGTCTGTGATCTGTTTCGACTACTGTAGTGTTTTAGTGCTAACTCAGCTCCATATTACCTGTACACCAACATTCTAGGTTCATGTGCACCATACAATCCTGGTTAAACTACTCCCCTTCCATATAATTCATTGCTTGTGTGAAAGTCCTGAATTTTGCTGGCAAAGGGGGGATACAGCATACAAGTTTATGGTTAGGGCTACGTGTGAGTGAACGCATAGTTGGATAGGTCAAGTCACAGCTCAGATGGAATCCTTAGTGTGGACTGGGCACATAATGTATGTGGCTCTGGCTTGCTAGCCTTCAAACCCATACTCTGTTTCTAAACTAGTAATATTGCCAATAGCATAGCAGCAGGTTGACAAGTGTATCAGCCCCATTCACCGCTAACACCAAATATTCTTTACTTACTGCCTGCTAATACAAAGAAGTTACTCATTTTGTAGTCTTCGGGGCAATGCAGAGCTGAATGCAAGTCCGTTTGCTAAGCATATCTTTTCATTTTTAGGACTGTACATGCTCCAGGACCAACAGCACTCTACATGCTCCAGGACCAACAGCACTCTAGTACTAACAATGCTGAATTCTACCTACTGTAGTTCAGTCACATTTCCAGTAATGACTGAGTGACTTCTGCAGAAACTGTTAATGTGAATGATGATTGGATGACTTTTGGACTGGAGGGGGGGGGGGGGGGGGGGGGAGGTACAGTGAACACGAGGGGAAGTGATTCTACAGTTCTGGCAAGTGGGGTAATTATTTTTTAAAAAAAAGGTTAGAATGCTGATCAGAAGTGGACATACACATGTGCAGGATAAAGAAAAACTAACCACAACCCACTCTCTCAAAAGCAAAAAAAATAGACATTCCACACAAAATACAATAACACTATTCCACTTCCGTGTAGATGTAGCATTTAGTTTTCATTGCAATGTCTTAAGTTGGATGCAGTTTCCTATGTGAACAATCAGACCATGGTGGAATTTAGAGAACTGTAAAACTTAAACTACAGATATAATCATGAGACATGGTTGAGTGAACTCGACAGGATGCAATTGTGCCAGTACTTGTGTTATTTGGTGCATTAAATTTGTGTTTCTTCTATTAGCCCTCCAAAAGCAAAGTAGTTGTAGCACAACCTGCATGTACTAACAGGATGCACACAATCTTTCAATCTTTTTATTTCATTATGTGAATGAATTCCATTTTTTTATGAAACTGTGACATATATTTCTATAAGCTGTTGAAACAAATTAAAATTGTTGTGTCTTCTTACCCCACAAGTATTTCTGGCATGTAGCATCACTGATATTCATGTAAAAACCTTTAGATAAGAGAAATAATGTATTCTATGATTTCTGCTCCACCTCTCTCATAGCTTACAGAAGCAAAGTGTTGTTATCAGCAGTGGTTCCTACTTACATTTATTAGGGGGGCTGCCTCTACCCCCATTCCTGAATAGAAGACAGCTCCGGTTCCCGTCACCTGTGCAATGGATCTGGCAGGTGCCAGGACCGGCGCACGCGCAGACGCCATGGTGTGACTGTACATGCGCAAACACCCAGCTTCTATGGACTGCATCAGCTGCAGCCCATAGAAGCCAGGTTGGCTGTGCTAAAGGCAGAGAGTGGCTTCCTATAGAAAGCCAGCTATCTGCTAATCACAGCTAATTTTAACAGTCCCGGAGGGGGGAACACCTCCCAATGGGACTGCCTTTTTGTGTCCAATAAAAAGTCACTGCCAGTTACAATGAAGCCAGTGCAGTCTTGGACTGCATCTGGCTCAATGACACTAAGGGCAGTGGCGGATTTTACCTAGGGGGCTGCAGTCAAATGTTCCAACTTATGTAATATAAACTGTTCTGTAGAGTGGTGATGTCAAAACCTACAGAGAGTAATGGTACTTGTGAAAAATCTCTCTATAAATGTAGAACAATTGTGGTCCACTAATTTACAGATGGTATATATTTTGTGCACATTTTCACTAGAGATGAGCGGGTTCGGTTCCTCGGAATCCGGACCCCCCCGAACTTCAGCCTTTTTACACGGGTCCGAGGCAGACTCGGATCTTCCCGCCTTGCTCGGTTAACCCGAGCGCGCACGAACGTCATCATCCCGCTGTCGGATTCTCGCGAGGCTCGTATTCTATCGCGAGACTCGGATTCTATATAAGGAGCCGCGCGTCGCCGCCATTTTCACACGTGCATTGAGATTGATAGGGAGAGGACGTGGCTGGCGTCCTCTCCGTTAGAATAGATAGAGACACTTGAGTTGATTTACTACTAACTTAGTAATTTTGGGGAGCATTAGGAGTACTCAGAGTGCAGAGTTTTGCTGATAGTTACTAGTGACCACCACCAGTTTTATTTATTATTTAATATAATCCGTTCTCTGCCTGAAAAAAAACGATACACCGTCACATACCATATCTGTGCTCAGCCTCAGTGTGCTGCATGATAATATCATCTATGTATATCTGACTGTGCTGAGTGCTCACTGCTCACACAGCTGAATTGTGGGGGAGACTGGGGGGCAGTTATAGCAGGAGTACAGTGCACACTTTTGCTGCCAGTGTGACTGACCAGTGACCACCAGTATATTGTCTGCCTGAAAAAGTTAAACACTCCTGTGGTGTTTTTTTTATTTATTCTATAAACGCATTCTGCTGACAGTGTCCAGCAGGTCCGTCATTCATTATATTATATAAATATTTACCTGCAGTAGTGTTATATTTTTTTTGTTCATCTCTATCATCTTTATCATCTCTATATTAGCAGATGCAGTACGGTAGTCCACGGCTGTGGCTACCTCTGTGTCGTCAGTGCTCGTCCATAATTGTATACCTACCTGTGGTGGGGTTTATTTTTCTATCTTCTTCATACTAGTAGTTTAGGAGTCTGCTGACAGTGTCCAGCAGGTCCGTCATTATATTATATATACCTGCAGTAGTGATATATATATATTTTTTATATCATTATCATCTCTATATTAGCAGACGCAGTACGGTAGTCCACGGCTGTAGCTACCTCTGTGTCGTCAGTGCTCGTCCATAATTGTATACCTACCTGTGGTGGGGTTTATTTTTCTATCTTCTTCATACTAGTAGTTTAGGAGTCTGCTGACAGTGTCCAGCAGGTCCGTCATTATATTATATATACCTGCAGTAGTGATATATATATATTTTTTATATCATTATCATCTCTATATTAGCAGACGCAGTACGGTAGTCCACGGCTGTAGCTACCTCTGTGTCGTCAGTGCTCGTCCATAATTGTATACCTACCTGTGGTGGGGTTTTTTTTTCTATCTTCTTCATACTAGTAGTTTAGGAGTCTGCTGACAGTATCCAGCAGGTTCGTCATTATATTATATATACCTGCAGTAGTGATATATATATATTTTTTATATCTTTATCATCTCTATACTAGCAGACGCAGTACGGTAGTCCATGGCTGTAGCTACCTCTGTGTCGTCAGTGCTCGTCCATAATTGTATACCTACCTGTGGTGGGGTTTTTTTTCTATCTTCTTCATACTAGTAGTTTAGGAGTCTGCTGACAGTGTCCAGCAGGTCCGTCATTATATTATATATACCTGCAGTAGTGATATATATATATATTTTTTATATCATTATCATCTCTATACTAGCAGACGCAGTACGGTAGTCCACGGCTGTAGCTACCTCTGTGTCGTCAGTGCTCGTCCATAATTGTATACCTACCTGTGGTGGGGTTTATTTTTCTATCTTCTTCATACTAGTAGTTTAGGAGTCTGCTGACAGTGTCCAGCAGGTCCGTCATTATATTATATATACCTGCAGTAGTGATATATATATATATTTTTTATATCATTATCATCTCTATACTAGCAGACGCAGTATGGTAGTCCACGGCTGTAGCTACCTCTGTGTCGTCAGTGCTCGTCCATAATTGTATACCTACCTGTGGTGGGGTTTATTTTTCTATCTTCTTCATACTAGTAGTTTAGGAGTCTGCTGACAGTGTCCAGCAGGTCCGTCATTATATTATATATACCTGCAGTAGTGATATATATATATTTTTTATATCATTATCATCTCTATACTAGCAGACGCAGTACGGTAGTCCACGGCTGTAGCTACCTCTGTGTCGTCAGTCACTCGTCATCCATAAGTATACTAGTATCCATCCATCTCCATTGTTTACCTGAGGTGCCTTTTAGTTGTGCCTATTAAAATATGGAGAACAAAAATGTTGAGGTTCCAAAAATAGGGAAAGATCAAGATCCACTTCCACCTCGTGCTGAAGCTGCTGCCACTAGTCATGGCCGAGACGATGAAATTCCATCAACGTCCTCTGCCAAGGCCGATGCCCAATGTCATAGTACAGAGCATGTAAAATCCAAAACACAAAATATCAGTAAAAAAAGGACTCAAAAATCTAAAATAAAATCTTCGTCGGAGAAGCGTAAACTTGCCAATATGCCATTTACCACACGGAGTGGCAAGGAACGGCTGAGGCCCTGGCCTATGTTCATGGCTAGTGGTTCAGCTTCACATGAGGATGGAAGCACTCAGCCTCTTGCTAGAAAAATGAAAAGACTTAAGCTGGCAAAAGCACAGCAAAGAACTGTGCGTTCTTCGAAATCACAAATCCACAAGGAGAGTCCAATTGTGTCGGTTGCGATGCCTGACCTTCCCAACACTGGACGTGAAGAGCATGCGCCTTCCACCATTTGCACGCCCCCTGCAAGTGCTGGAAGGAGCACCCGCAGTCCAGTTCCTGATAGTCAGATTGAAGATGTCAGTGTTGAAGTACACCAGGATGAGGAGGATATGGGTGTTGCTGGCGCTGGGGAGGAAATTGACAAGGAGGATTCTGATGGTGAGGTGGTTTGTTTAAGTCAGGCACCCGGGGAGACACCTGTTGTCTGTGGGAGGAATATGGCCATTGACATGCCTGGTGAAAATACCAAAAAAATCAGCTCTTCGGTGTGGAAGTATTTCAACAGAAATGCGGACAACAGGTGTCAAGCCGTGTGTTGCCTTTGTCAAGCTGTAATAAGTAGGGGTAAGGACGTTAACCACCTCGGAACATCCTCCCTTATACGTCACCTGCAGCGCATTCATCATAAGTCAGTGACAAGTTCAAAAACTTTGGGCGACAGCGGAAGCAGTCCACTGACCAGTAAATCCCTTCCTCTTGTAACCAAGCTCACGCAAACCACCCCACCAACTCCCTCAGTGTCAATTTCCTCCTTCCCCAGGAATGCCAATAGTCCTGCAGGCCATGTCACTGGCAATTCTGACGAGTCCTCTCCTGCCTGGGATTCCTCCGATGCATCCTTGCGTGTAACGCCTACTGCTGCTGGCGCTGCTGTTGTTGCTGCTGGGAGTCGATGGTCATCCCAGAGGGGAAGTCGTAAGACGACTTTTACTACTTCCACCAAGCAATTGACTGTCCAACAGTCCTTTGCGAGGAAGATGAAATATCACAGCAGTCATCCTGCTGCAAAGCGGATAACTGAGGCCTTGGCATCCTGGGCGGTGAGAAACGTGGTTCCGGTATCCATCATTACTGCAGAGCCAACTATAGACTTGTTTGAGGTACTGTGTCCCCGGTACCAAATACCATCTAGGTTCCATTTCTCTAGGCAGGCGATACCGAAAATGTACACAGACCTCAGAAAAAGACTCACCAGTGTCCTAAAAAATGCAGTTGTACCCAATGTCCACTTAACCACGGACATGTGGACAAGTGGAGCAGGGCAGACTCAGGACTATATGACTGTGACAGCCCACTGGGTAGATGTATTGACTCCCGCCGCAAGAACAGCAGCGGCGGCACCAGTAGCAGCATCTCGCAAACGCCAACTCTTTCCTAGGCAGGCTACACTTTGTATCACCGCTTCCAGAATACGCACACAGCTGAAAACCCCTTACGGCAACTGAGGAAGATCATCGCAGAATGGCTTACCCCAATTGGACTCTCCTGTGGATTTGTGGCATCGGACAACGCCAGCAATATTGTGTGTGCATTAAATCTGGGCAAATTCCAGCACGTCCCATGTTTTGCACATACCTTGAATTTGGTGGTGCAGAATTATTTAAAAAACGACAGGGGCGTGCAAGAGATGCTGTCGGTGGCCAGAAGAATTGCGGGACACTTTCGGCGTACAGGCACCACGTAGAGAAGACTGGAGCAACACCAAAAACGCCTGAACCTGCCCTGCCATCATCTGAAGCAAGAAGTGGTAACGAGGTGGAATTCAACCCTCTATATGCTTCAGAGGTTGGAGGAGCAGCAAAAGGCCATTCAAGTCTATACAACTGACCACGATATAGGAGGTGCAATGCACCTGTCTCATCTCAAGCGCAGTGGAGAATGATTTCAACGTTGTGCAAGGTTCTGCAACCTTTTGAACTTGCCACACGTGAAGTCAGTTCAGACACTGCCAGCCTGAGTCAGGTCATTCCCCTCATCAGGCTTTTGCAGAAGAAGCTGGAGACATTGAAGGAGGAGCTAACACTGAGCGATTCTGCTAGGCATGTGGGACTTGTGGATGGAGCCCTTAATTCGCTTAACAAGGATTCACGGGTGGTCAATCTGTTGAAATCAGAGCACTACATTTTGGCCACCGTGCTCGATCCTAGATTTAAAACCTACCTTGGATCTCTCTTTCCGGCAGACACAAGTCTGCAGGGGTTCAAAGAACTGCTGGTGAGAAAATTGTCAAATCAAGCGGAATGCGACCTGTCAACATCTCCTCCTTAACATTCTCCCGCAACTGGGGGTGCGAGGAAAAGGCTCAGAATTCCGAGCCCACCCGCTGGCGGTGATGCAGGACAGTCTGGAGCGACTGCTGATGCTGACATCTGGTCCGGACTGAAGGACCTGCCAACGATTACGGACATGTCGTCTACTGGCACTGCATATGATTCTCTCTCCATTGAAAGAATGGTGGAGGATTATATGAGTGACCGCATCCAAGTAGGCACGTCAGACAGTCCGTACGTATACTGGCAGGAAAAAGAGGCAATTTGGAGGCCCTTGCACAAACTGGCTTTATTCTACCTAAGTTGCCCTCCCACAAGTGTGTACTCCGAAAGAGTGTTTAGTGCCGCCGCTCACCTTGTCAGCAATCGGCGTACGAGGTTACTTCCAGAAAATGTGGAGAAGATGATGTTCATTAAAATGAATTATAATCAATTCCTCCATGGAGACATTCACCAGCAGCAATTGCCTCCACAAAGTACACAGGGAGCTGTGATGGTGGATTCCAGTGGGGACGAATTGATAATCTGTGAGGAGGGGGATGTACACAATGATGAATCGGAGGATGATGATGAGGTGGACATCTTGCCTCTGTAGAGCCAGTTTGTGCAAGGAGAGATTAATTGCTTCTTTTTTGGTGGGGGTCCAAACCAACCCGTCATTTCAGTCACAGTCGTGTGGCAGACCCTGTCACTGAAATGATGGGTTGGTTAAAGTGTGCATGTCCTGTTTATACAACATAAGGGTGGGTGGGAGGGCCCAAGGACAATTCCATCTTGCACCTCTTTTTTCTTTCATTTTTCTTTGCGTCATGTACTGTTTGGGGAGTGTTTTTTGGAAGGGCCATCCTGCGTGACACTGCAGTGCCACTCCTAGATGGGCCAGGTGTTTGTGTCGGCCACTTGGGTCGCTGAGCTTAGTCATCCAGCGACCTCGGTGCAAATTTTAGGACTAAAAATAATATTGTGAGGTGTTCAGAATAGACTGAAAATGAGTGGAAATTATGGTTATTGAGGTTAATAATACTTTGGGATCAAAATGACCCCCAAATTCTATGATTTAAGCTGTTTTTTAGGGTTTTTAAAAAAAAAAACACCCGAATTCAAAACACACCCGAATCCGACAAAAAAAATTCGGTGAGGTTTTGCCAAAACGCGTTCGAACCCAAAACACGGCCACGGAACCGAACCCAAAACCAAAACACAAAACCCGAAAAATTTCCGGTGCACATCTCTAATTTTCACACTACCACTGTAAAGGTTTAGTATGATAGAATGTGCAACCACCAGTGACAGTAAAAACTCCCAGATATGAGGTTAAACTCATAATGACAACTTGGTTTCAAACTAACATATGTGTATTTCAGGAATGAATATATTAGATGCCATCTCAGCATTTAATAACCTCTAAGAGAGCAGTTACCGTGTAGATAATGTATGTGTGGTCCAAAATCTCCCCACACAAACAGGATGCTACAAGTCACTTTGACTTCTGACATCTTCCTCATTAAACCCAGTAGCTTAAATGAGGGAAAATGTAGAAACACTTTCACAATTTCAAATACTGTATTTGTACAAAAAGTTGACCAGTTTTTTGTTCCAAGTGCACAGATTGAAAAAACTGTGAGACATGTAACACTAGTGTAACTTACCCAAACATAATTAAAATGTAAATAGATGTGTTGACATTGGTATTAATGAGTTCCATTGTAAGACACATTAAGGTACCTTTTACCTAGCAAACGCAACTCATTTAATGCCAGTGTTTATGAGGCCTGAAGGATGAGGGATAACATATGAAAGAGTGAATTAGTGTGTGTGCGTGTGTTTGTGTGTGTGAAAATGGGTCCAGTGGAGGAAGCTGTTTCCCCCCAGAAGGACTGGCACTCTCCAGCCAGATACACAGCTGAGGCTGGGTTGTTGTCCCAACTCCCAACCCATCAGGATGCAGTGGCCATATTAGATAGTTCTGAGGATGATGGCTTCTGCCCCTCACATACTGACCCATGACTTCAGGATCTGGAGGTTGTCATAGGGCACCACTGGGCACTCTGATCCGTTATATAGCAGTGAGTGCCCATAGTACATTTCTGACAGAGGTTCTGCAATGCAGGGGTCAACACTGTGTTGGGGTCCCGTTGGCATGCGGTTGCACAATTCATTCTGACTACTTCTCCAGTCTTGTCTCACTTTCATTATTTCCTTGCTTCCACACCAAATTTTTTGTATTTTGTATCTTGTCACTGCCTCCCTTGTTTTTAACCATGCTCTCCTTCCACATGCTATAGCTTTTTGCTCTACTACCTATTTATCCTCGTTATGATCACATGGGTGCTGGTCCATTCAGTTATTATGGTGCTTAGCATGTAGCTTTCCGGTTGCAGTGAGTTACTTAGGAAGTGAGTTGCACTGAGTTACTTATTACTTAGGAAGATTAGCCTTGATTTAATTTCAAAAGTTTATTGTTTGAATCTACTCTTCTTATCCCAAGGCTGATTTTTTCCATTCTGAATTCTGTTTCCTTGCGTGATTTGAGGAAATGCCTCATTATGCTGGTCGGCAGTTTCAGTTTCTTTTGGCCACATTTTGTGCTTCTTATGTTGCCAATATGTTCAAGTATTATTTGCATCAGTTCAAATTTATCTACTCTCCATGAACCTCCTGGAGACTCCCAGGCTCCCAAAAGGGTGGGTGGTCCTACTTCATCTTGCCCACTTCCAAGTGAAGTGGACAGGATTGAGAAAATAATGCCAGTATTTATCATCTGTTGGGATGGTGCTGGCCAATATTATGTGATTCTATCAGAATTGTATCATTTGGCCTCTCTCCATCTCTCTTCTTACATGTGCGAATCACTACATTTTGTTATGAGGGATACGGCCTAATTATGTTAATAGTCTGACCACACCCCCATCAAATTGTACCATCCATATGTATCAATCAAAATATGCCAAAAGTATGCCTCAGAATGAGTAACCCATTTTAGAATCTATGGTTTATGAACCAATAAGAGAGAAGATCAGAAGTAAAAATGGCTGAATTCGGTATTTATATTCACACTTAAACCATAGTCAACATAATTTCCATTTAGAAATGAACCAAGGATGGCACAATTGACTTATTTTATTGAGTTTTGCAAAGATTCTCAAAAGTAAACTTTTAAACTAGAGGAGCCATAAAAAAAGTGCTAATACTCTAGAGCGCCATGATTCAAGAAAGTTTGGGAACCATTGGTTCAAAGGCAAAATAAATCTCTTTTTCCCTTCAAACTATTTTCTGCTTAGAACTAATGACTATCTCACCAGAATCGCACACATGGGCATTTACGTTTGTCCATATCACTGCTGACGCCAGCTTTGTATGATTAAATACCCTGAAATGACAAGGGGCCTGATTCAGGTCCCAACACTAGTGTGGTGCATGTCACATAGTACCGATTATTGATATTTTGTACATGCAATGGTCCCATATACTGCACATGTGCAGTACAGGTTTGTGACATGTATTTGCATTACGGTACCAGACTGTGACTCGTTGACAGTCTGATGCTATTTCGGGGGGCGGTGGGTGCGGTGACTGCCTCCATTTCCTGAAACAGAGGTATGTCGTTGTGGGGGAGAGAGGAGGCCAGGATTTCCGTCAGAGGACAGTGATTTCCTGGCATCTACGGCAGCTGGCTTGTGGGCCCCATGGGTCACGCAGCTGAGAGATGGTCAGGGACGTCGACAGCTCTGCTGGGCCCCGTTAATGGGAGGGGGCGTGGACCCTCCTTACAAAATGTGAAAAAAATGAAGGGATGTGCATGCTTGAGTTGGTGGGCAGTGAGGAGCAGGTGTATTCGTCTAGCCACCGCACATAAGAGAGAGGCTGACTGCTGCCTCTCTCTAGCCCAGCACACAGCAGTGTCTGCTGTGCTAGGGGAGAGAGGCTGCTGAAGCAGATGCAGTCAGTCCTCTCTCCCTGCCTGCCCACTGTCTGCAACTGCACCGGGCTGGATAAAGAGTATCCCCCACTCTTGGCACCACTTCCAATTGTGTTGCAGATGATCCAATGGTGCATCCTAGGAAGTGTGATGCTTCCTGCTGCATTAACATATAAGTGCTATCGCTGCTGCTTCTATGTAAGCAGCAGTGATAGCAACTCCAACCACATCTGAATCAGGCCCAAAAACAGATTGTTTTAATTTTAAAATATAATCTGCGAATGCATTCATTCATTCTGACTCAATTTTTTTCTTAAATATTCCTTCCTAATAATACACAGTTTTACTGTAGCCTAGAATAATATATAGATGGAGGATATTGTTCACATTTCAGGTCAGGGGAACAAATGAGGGAAGCTTGTTTTAAAAATTGTTAATTTAAATAAAATAATTAAATATTTCACCATGAACTGCTCATTTTTGTAACTGTACATTACATAGGCTGCCATTTATCTATATCTATGTCAGCTCAGTGTCCAACACAGATACACAATGGTCAATCCAGAAAGGGTTAATCAGCAATGGCTGCTTCCAACTACGTCTGTATCATGATGGTATGATGCAGGAATGACATCCAACACTACAGACAGGTTAAAGCCTGCAGAAAGAATAATGATAACTGTCATTACTATAGCATTGGCCACTTATATCCTTTCTAGACATATTCCAGATGATTATTTTATCTGATTAGATAATAGATGCAAAAGGCTGATATATCAAGAACACAGTGATTTGGGAATTACTGTCTGCTCTTAATGCAAGGAGCAAATTGCAGTACAGTTTTAATGCCATGGTCTTCATAATCATGCAAGCAATCCAAAAATCTAAGTGTTTCTAAATTTCACAAGAGGAACTATATATTAAATTTAAGACGAGTTAAACATAATAAAACTGATATCAAAAAAACAATGCACCACAACAGAGAGAAATTATCATTGTCATTGTGCTATGCGGGTCATTCCGAGTTGATAGTAGCTGTGCTAAATTTAGCACAGCTACAATCATTCACACTGACATGCGGGGGGACGCCCAGCACAGGGCTATGCCTTTGCACTTCAAGAGTAGCTCCCGACCAGCGCAGCTTTAGCGTGCTGGCCGTGAGCTACTCGTCACTTCCCGGCCCACAGCGGCTGCATGTGACATCACACAGCTGCCGCGGTCTGCCCCCCCCAACTGTCCTGCCATGCCTGCGTTGGCCGGACCATGCCCCCTAAACGGCGGCTTGACGCCGCCGTCCAGCCCCCTCCTGCCCAGCGACCGCCTCTGCCTCAGAGGCGATCGCTAGGCAACAATGGCTGGCATGCACCGGCGCACTGCGGCGCCGGCGCATGCGCAGTTCTGACCTGATAGCTGCGAGAAACTGCAGCGAGTGATCAGGTCAGAATGACCCCCTATGTCATTAATTCTGTACACAAATAATACTTCATTTACAGACATCCATTTAAATGTCAAGATTCATTATTATATTATGTACAGTATAAGTATGTTAAGGGAAAAAGAAAAAACTTACCTCGAAGGCTCTACACTACATAGTCAAGCCCACACCTATCAAACAAGAACTACCTACTGTAATTCTCAGAGATACTAATATACAGTGCATCCGGAAAGTATTCACAGCACTTCACTTTTTCCACATTTTGTTATGTTACAGCCTTATTTAGATTTTTGCAAATTCATTAAAAATAAAAAAACTAAGAAATCACATGTACATAAGTATTCACAGCCTTTGCTCAATACTTTGTTGATGCACCTTTGGCAACAATTACAGCCTCAAGTCTTTTTGAATATGATGCCACAAGCTTGGCACACCTATCTTTGGCCTGTTTTACCCATTCCTCTTTGCAGCACCTCTCAAGCTCCATCAGGTTAGATGGGAAGCATCAGTGCACTGCCATTTTCAGATCTCTCCAGAGATGTTCAATCAGATTCAAGTTTGGGCTCTGGCTGGGCCACTCAAGGACATTTACAGAGTTGTCCTGAAGCCACTTCTTTGATATCTTGGCTGTGTGCTTAGGGTCATTGTCCTGCTGAAAGATGAACTGTCGCCCTAGTCTGAGGTCAAGAGCACTCTGGAGCAGGTTTTCATCCAGGATGTCTCTGTACCTTGCTGCATTCATCTTTTCCTCTATCCTGACTAGTCTCCCAGTTCCTGCTGCTGAAAAACATCCCTACAGCATGATGCTGCCACCACCATATTTCACTGTAGGGATGGTATTGGTCTGGTGATGAGCGGTGCCTGGTTTCCTCAAACATGACGCCTGCCATTTATGCCAAAAAGTTCAATCTTTGTCTCATCAGACTAGAGAATTTTGTTTCTAATGGACTGAGAGTCCTTTAGGTGCATTTTTGCAAACTCTAGGCGGGCTGCCATGTGCTTTTTACTAAGGAGTGTCTTCCGTCTGTCCACTCTACCATACAGGCCTGATTGGTGGATTGCTGCAGAAATGATGGTTGTCCTTCAGGAAGGTTCTCCTCTCTGCACAGAGGAATTCTGTAGTTCTGACAGAGTGACCATTGGGTTCTTGGTCACCTCCCTGACTAGGGCTCTTCTTCCCCGATCACTCAGTTTAGACGGCCGGCCAGCTCTAGGAATAGTCCTGGTGGTTCCGAACTTCTTCCATTTATGGATGAAGGAGGCCACTGTGCTCATTGAGACCTTCAAAGCAGCAAATATTTTCTGTACCCTTCCCCAGATCTACAGACAATTCCTTTGACTTCATGCTTGGTTTGTGCTCAGACATCTGGAGATTCCCAAGCCTTTTTGCACAAGTCGCTTAGTTCAAATGAGGACGGAAAAGTGACCTCGTGTCAGGGACAGGGAGTTCCTCAGTGATATGCAAAGCCTCTTTAATGGCCATAATCATGTAACGAATACCTTTTGGCACCTTTGGCTGTAATTTTGCATCCTCATAGTCGACACTAGAGTCAGTCTCTGTGTCGGTATCTGTGTCAGTGATCTGGGATATGGTGCGTTTTTGAGACCCCGAAGGTCCTGGTGCCACAGGGACAGGCATGGTCTGACTACCTGACTGATCCCTAGCTTCAGCCTTGTCTATTTGTTTATGCAGTAAATTTACATTTGCATTCAAGACATTCCACATATCCACCCAGTCCGGTGTCGGCGTTGCCGACGGCGACCTGACCATCATGCACTCCCCCTCCTCCTTAGGTGAGCCTTCCTCGTCAAACATGTCGACACACACGTACCGACACACTTCACACACACAGGGAATCTCTTTTCTGAAGACAGGTTCCCCCTGAGGCCCTTTGGAGAGACAGAGAGAGAGTATGCCAGCACACACCCCCAGCGCTATATGTCCCTGGAGAAAAACACAGAATGTTTACCCAGTAGCGCTGCTGTAGTGTATAAACGCCAATAATGTGCCCCCCCTCTACTTTAAAACCCCCTTTCACTGTGTGTCAAGCAGGGGAGAGTCCGGGGAGCTTCCTCTCAGCGGTGCTGTGTAGAGAAAATGGCGCTGGTGAGTGCTGAGGGTGAAGCCCCGCCCCCTCGGTGGTGGGCTTCTATCCCGCTCAAACTTGTTAAAAAATGGCGGCGGCTCTTTTATATACATGTACAGTGCCCACCTGTACATGTGTATACACTTTTGCCATAGGAGAGGTGTTTTATTGCTGCCCAGGGCGCCCCCCCTGCGCCCTGCACCCTTACAGTGACCGGAGTGTGTGAGGTGTAGCAGAGCAATGACGCACAGCTGCAGTGCTGTGCGTTACCTCTGTGAAGCACCGAAGGCTTCTGCCGCCTTAGACGTTTTCTGTCTTCGTTTCTTCTGGCTCTGTGAGGAGACCGGTGGCGCGGCTCTGGGGTGAACACCCAGGACGAACCTGTGTTCATTCCCTCTGGAGCTAATGGTGTCCAGTAGCCGAGGAATCAGAACCTAACATTTAAGTAGGTCTGCTCCTCTCTCCCCAGTCCCTCGATGCAGGGAGCCTGTTGCCAGCAGTGTTCCCTGAAAAAAAATCCTAACAAAAAAGCTTTCTAAGCAGGAAACTCAGGAGAGCTCCCGGCAGTGCACCCATTCTCCTCTGGGCACAGTCTAAAACTAAAACTGAGGTCTGGAGGAGGGGCATAGAGGGAGGAGCCAGTGCACACCCAGAATCCTAAAGTCTTTCTTAAAGTGCCATATCTCCTGCGGAGCCCGTCTATTCCCCATGGTCCTTACGGAGTCCCCAGCATCCTCTAGGACGTTAGAGAAACATGAAAGTAATTCATATACAGAAGGTATACAAAATAGGAGTGTATAAATCGGCACAATACACAATTGCCTTTTCACTACATATACCATCATTTTATTTATAGTTATTATTTTTGTATTACTAGTTTGTTACTAACTCTATAACGTTGGCACAGTACCAGTGTCTTCTCTGATTCCAGAGCTGGCACCATTGTTCCCAAGACTTCACAGGAAAAATGGCAGCAAGTAGATTGGTGGGTACAAGAACATTGAAGAACCTGTCCTTTGTGTGGGTTGTGCAAAGTAGGGGCCACCTTAATCCATGGAGCCATGTGCACCTCATACCACCCATTATATATATCTATGCAACTGAATACACTCTAATGGATTGCCTGTTCTTCCTTTCATTCTACACTTCCTGTCAGCAGAACATTTTAGTGTTGCAAATTAGAGATGAGCGCCTGAAATTTTTCGGGTTTTGGTTTTGGGTTCGGTTCCGCGGCCGTGTTTTGGGTTCGAACGCGTTTTGGCAAAACCTCACCGAATTATTTTTGTCGGATTCGGGTGTGTTTTGAATTCGGGTGTTTTTTTCCAAAAACACTAAAAAACAGCTTAAATCATAGAATTTGGGGGTCATTTTGATCCCAAAGTATTATTAACCTCAAAAACCATAATTTACACTCATTTTCAGTCTATTCTGAATACCTCACACCTCACAATATTATTTTTAGTCCTAAAATTTGCACCGAGGTCGCTGTGTGAGTAAGATAAGCGACCCTAGTGGCCGACACAAACACCGGGCCCATCTAGGAGTGGCACTGCAGTGTCACGCAGGATGTCCCTTCCAAAAAACCCTCCCCAAACAGCACATGACGCAAAGAAAAAAAGAGGCGCAATGAGGTAGCTGTGTGAGTAAGATTAGCGACCCTAGTGGCCGACACAAACACCGGGCCCATCTAGGATGGCACTGCAGTGTCACGCAGGATGGCCCTTCCAAAAAACCCTCCCCAAACAGCACATGACGCAAAGAAAAAAAGAGGCGCAATGAGGTAGCTGACTGTGTGAGTAAGATTAGCGACCCTAGTGGCCGACACAAACACCGGGCACATCTAGGAGTGGCACTGCAGTGTCACGCAGGATGTCCCTTCCAAAAAACCCTCCCCAAACAGCACATGACGCAAAGAAAAAAAGAGGCGCAATGAGGTAGCTGTGTGAGTAAGATTAGCGACCCTAGTGGCCGACACAAACACCGGGCCCATCTAGGAGTGGCACTGCAGTGTCACGCAGGATGTCCCTTCCAAAAAACCCTCCCCAATCAGCACATGATGCAAAGAAAAAGAAAAGAAAAAAGAGGTGCAAGATGGAATTATCCTTGGGCCCTCCCACCCACCCTTATGTTGTATAAACAAAACAGGACATGCACACTTTAACCAACCCATCATTTCAGTGACAGGGTCTGCCACACGACTGTGACTGATATGACGGGTTGGTTTGGACCCCCCCCCAAAAAAAGAAGCAATTAATCTCTCCTTGCACAAACTGGCTCTACAGAGGCAAGATGTCCACCTCATCTTCACCCTCCGATATATCACCGTGTACATCCCCCTCCTCACAGATTATCAATTCGTCCCCACTGGAATCCACCATCTCAGCTCCCTGTGTACTTTGTGGAGGCAATTGCTGCTGGTCAATGTCTCCGCGGAGGAATTGATTATAATTCATTTTAATGAACATCATCTTCTCCACATTTTCTGGATGTAACCTCGTACGCCGATTGCTGACAAGGTGAGCGGCGGCACTAAACACTCTTTCGGAGTACACACTTGTGGGAGGGCAACTTAGGTAGAATAAAGCCAGTTTGTGCAAGGGCCTCCAAATTGCCTCTTTTTCCTGCCAGTATAAGTACGGACTGTGTGACGTGCCTACTTGGATGCGGTCACTCATATAATCCTCCACCATTCTATCAATGTTGAGAGAATCATATGCAGTGACAGTAGACGACATGTCCGTAATCGTTGTCAGGTCCTTCAGTCCGGACCAGATGTCAGCATCAGCAGTCGCTCCAGACTGCCCTGCATCACCGCCAGCGGGTGGGCTCGGAATTCTGAGCCTTTTCCTCGCACCCCCAGTTGCGGGAGAATGTGAAGGAGGAGATGTTGACAGGTCGCGTTCCGCTTGACTTGACAATTTTGTCACCAGCAGGTCTTTCAACCCCAGCAGACCTGTGTCTGCCGGAAAGAGAGATCCAAGGTAGGCTTTAAATCTAGGATCGAGCACGGTGGCCAAAATGTAGTGCTCTGATTTCAACAGATTGACCACCCGTGAATCCTTGTTAAGCGAATTAAGGGCTGCATCCACAAGTCCCACATGCCTAGCGGAATCGCTCCGTGTTAGCTCCTTCTTCAATGCCTCCAGCTTCTTCTGCAAAAGCCTGATGAGGGGAATGACCTGACTCAGGCTGGCAGTGTCTGAACTGACTTCACGTGTGGCAAGTTCAAAGGGCATCAGAACCTTGCACAACGTTGAAATCATTCTCCACTGCACTTGAGACAGGTGCATTCCATCTCCTATATCGTGCTCAATTGTATAGGCTTGAATGGCCTTTTGCTGCTCCTCCAACCTCTGAAGCATATAGAGGGTTGAATTCCACCTCGTTACCACTTCTTGCTTCAGATGATGGCAGGGCAGGTTCAGTAGTTTTTGGTGGTGCTCCAGTCTTCTGTACGTGGTGCCTGTACGCCGAAAGTGTCCCGCAATTTTTCTGGCCACCGACAGCATCTCTTGCACGCCCCTGTCGTTTTTTAAAAAATTCTGCACCACCAAATTCAAGGTATGTGCAAAACATGGGACGTGCTGGAATTTGCCCATATTTAATGCACACACAATATTGCTGGCGTTGTCCGATGCCACAAATCCACAGGAGAGTCCAATTGGGGTAAGCCATTCCGCGATGATCTTCCTCAGTTGCCGTAAGAGGTTTTCAGCTGTGTGCGTATTCTGGAAAGCGGTGATACAAAGCGTAGCCTGCCTAGGAAAGAGTTGGCGTTTGCGAGATGCTGCTACTGGTGCCGCCGCTGCTGTTCTTGCGGCGGGAGTCCATACATCTACCCAGTGGGCTGTCACAGTCATATAGTCCTGACCCTGCCCTGCTCCACTTGTCCACATGTCCGTGGTTAAGTGGACATTGGGTACAACTGCATTTTTTAGGACACTGGTGAGTCTTTTTCTGACGTCCGTGTACATTCTCGGTATCGCCTGCCTAGAGAAGTGGAACCTAGATGGTATTTGGTAACGGGGGCACACTGCCTCAATAAATTGTCTAGTTCCCTGTGAACTAACGGCGGATACCGGACGCACGTCTAACACCAACATAGTTGTCAAGGACTCAGTTATCCGCTTTGCAGTAGGATGACTGCTGTGATATTTCATCTTCCTCGCAAAGGACTGTTGAACAGTCAATTGCTTACTGGAAGTAGTACAAGTGGGCTTACGACTTCCCCTCTGGGATGACCATCGACTCCCAGCGGCAACAACAGCAGCGCCAGCAGCAGTAGGCGTTACACGCAAGGATGCATCGGAGGAATCCCAGGCAGGAGAGGACTCGTCAGACTTGCCAGTGACATGGCCTGCAGGACTATTGGCATTCCTGGGGAAGGAGGAAATTGACACTGAGGGAGTTGGTGGGGTGGTTTGCGTGAGCTTGGTTACAAGAGGAAGGGATTTACTGGTCAGTGGACTGCTTCCGCTGTCACCCAAAGTTTTTGAACTTGTCACTGACTTATTATGAATGCGCTGCAGGTGACGTATAAGGGAGGATGTTCCGAGGTGGTTAACGTCCTTACCCCTACTTATTACAGCTTGACAAAGGGAACACACGGCTTGACACCTGTTGTCCGCATTTCTGGTGAAATACCTCCACACCGAAGAGCTGATTTTTTTGGTATTTTCACCTGGCATGTCAACGGCCATATTCCTCCCACGGACAACAGGTGTCTCCCCGGGTGCCTGACTTAAACAAACCACCTCACCATCAGAATCCTCCTGGTCAATTTCCTCCCCAGCGCCAGCAACACCCATATCCTCCTCATCCTGGTGTACTTCAACACTGACATCTTCAATCTGACTATCAGGAACTGGACTGCGGGTGCTCCTTCCAGCACTTGCAGGGGGCATGCAAATAGTGGAAGGCGCATGCTCTTCACGTCCAGTGTTGGGAAGGTCAGGCATCGCAAACGACACAATTGGACTCTCCTTGTGGATTTGGGATTTCAAAGAACGCACAGTTCTTTGCGGTGCTTTTGCCAGCTTGAGTCTTTTCAGTTTTCTAGCGAGAGGCTGAGTGCTTCCATCCTCATGTGAAGCTGAACCACTAGCCATGAACATAGGCCAGGGCCTCAGCCGTTCCTTGCCACTCCGTGTGGTAAATGGCATATTGGCAAGTTTACGCTTCTCCTCCGACAATTTTATTTTAGGTTTTGGAGTCCTTTTTTTTCTGATATTTGGTGTTTTGGATTTGACATGCTCTGTACTATGACATTGGGCATCGGCCTTGGCAGACGACGTTGCTGGCATTTCATCGTCTCGGCCATGACTAGTGGCAGCAGCTTCAGCACGAGGTGGAAGTGGATCTTGATCTTTCCCTAATTTTGGAACCTCAACTTTTTTGTTCTCCATATTTTATAGGCAGAACTAAAAGGCACCTCAGGTAAACAATGGAGATGGATGGATTGGATACTAGTATACAATTATGGACGGACTGCCACGGTTAGGTGGTATAAAAAAACCACGGTTAGGTGGTATATAATACAATTATGGATGGACGGACTGCCTGCCGAGTGCCGACACAGAGGTAGCCACAGCCGTGAACTACCGCACTGTACACTGGTTGATAAAGAGATAGTAGTATACTCGTAACAACTAGTATGACGACGGTATAAAGAATGAAAAAAAAACCACGGTTAGGTGGTATATATTATAATACAATTATGGTTGGACGGACTGCCTGCCGAGTGCCGACACAGAGGTAGCCACAGCCGTGAACTACCGCACTGTACACTGGTTGATAAAGAGATAGTAGTATACTCGTAACAACTAGTATGACTGACTATGACGGTATAAAGAATGAAAAAAAAACCACGGTTAGGTGGTATATATTATAATACAATTATGGATGGACGGACTGCCTGCCGACTGCCGACAGAGGTAGCCACAGCCGTGAACTACCGCACTGTACACTGGTTGATAAAGAGATAGTAGTATACTCGTAACAACTAGTATGACGACGGTATTAAGAATGAAAAAAAAACCACGGTTAGGTGGTATATATTATAATAATACAATTATGGATGGACGGACTGCCTGCCGAGTTCCGACACAGAGGTAGCCACAGCCGTGAACTACCGCACTGTACACTGGTTGATAAAGAGATAGTAGTATACTCGTAACAACTAGTATGACTGACTATGACGGTATAAAGAATGAAAAAAAAAACACGGTTAGGTGGTATATATTGTAATACAATTATGGATGGACGGACTGCCTGCCGAGTTCCGACACAGAGGTAGCCACAGCCGTGAACTACCGCACTGTACACTGGTTGATAAAGAGATAGTAGTATACTCGTAACAACTAGTATGACGACGGTATAAAGAATGAAAAAAAAACCACGGTTAGGTGGTATATATTATAATACAATTATGGATGGACGGACTGCCTGCCGACTGCCGACACAGAGGTAGCCACAGCCGTGAACTACCGCACTGTACACTGGTTGATAAAGAGATAGTAGTATACTCGTAACAACTAGTATGACACTATGACGGTATAAAGAATGAAAAAAAAACCACGGTTAGGTGGTATATATTATAATAATACAATTATGGATGGACGGACTGCCTGCCGAGTTCCGACACAGAGGTAGCCACAGCCGTGAACTACCGCACTGTACACTGGTTGATAAAGAGATAGTAGTATACTCGTAACAACTAGTATGACACTATGACGGTATAAAGAATGAAAAAAAAACCACGGTTAGGTGGTATATATTATAATACAATTATGGATGGACGGACTGCCTGCCGACTGCCGACACAGAGGTAGCCACAGCCGTGAACTACCGCACTGTACACTGGTTGATAAAGAGATAGTAGTATACTCGTAACAACTAGTATGACACTATGACGGTATAAAGAATGAAAAAAAAACCACGGTTAGGTGGTATATATTATAATACAATTATGGATGGACGGACTGCCTGCCGAGTGCCGACACAGAGGTAGCCACAGCCGTGAACTACCGCACTGTACACTGGTTGATAAAGAGATAGTAGTATACTCGTAACAACTAGTATGACTGACTATGACGGTATAAAGAATGAAAAAAAAACCACGGTTAGGTGGTATATATTATAATACAATTATGGATGGACGGACTGCCTGCCGACTGCCGACACAGAGGTAGCCACAGCCGTGAACTACCGCACTGTACACTGGTTGATAAAGAGATAGTAGTATACTCGTAACAACTAGTATGACACTATGACGGTATAAAGAATGAAAAAAAAACCACGGTTAGGTGGTATATATTATAATACAATTATGGATGGACGGACTGCCTGCCGACTGCCGACACAGAGGTAGCCACAGCCGTGAACTACCGCACTGTACACTGGTTGATAAAGAGATAGTAGTATACTCGTAACAACTAGTATGACTATGACGACGGTATAAAGAAAGAAAAAAAAATACCACGGTTAGGTGGTATATAATTATACAATTATGGATGGACGGACTGCCTGCCGAGTGCCGACTGCCGACACAGAGGTAGCCACAGCCGTGAACTACCGCACTGTACTGTGTCTGCTGCTAATATAGACTGGTTGATAAAGAGATAGTATACAACAATATACTACTATACTGGTGGTCAGGCACTGGTCACACTGGCAGTGGCACTCCTGCAGCAAAAGTGTGCACTGTTTAATTTTAAATTAATATAATATTATGTACTCCTGGCTCCTGCTATAACAACCTGCAGTGCTCCCCAGTCTCCCCCACAATTATTATAAGCTTTTATACATTGATGTGCAGCACACTGGGCTGAGCTGAGTGCACACAGACTGAGTCACACTGTGTGACTGCTGTGTATCGTTTTTTTCAGGCAGAGAACGGATATAGCAGAGAAAGGATATATTAAATAAAAGTTAACTTAACAACAACTGCACTGGTCACTGTGGTAAACTCTGTCTGCACAATCTCTCTCTCTCTCTTCTAATCTATTCTAATGGAGAGGACGCCAGCCACGTCCTCTCCCTATCAATCTCAATGCACGTGTGAAAATGGCGGCGACGCGCGGCTCCTTATATAGAATCCGAGTCTCGCGAGAATCCGACAGCGTCATGATGACGTTCGGGCGCGCTCGGGTTAACCGAGCAAGGCGGGAAGATCCGAGTCGCTCGGACCCGTGAAAAAAAAAAAGTGAAGTTCGTGCGGGTTCGGATTCAAAGAAACCGAACCCGCTCATCTCTATTGCAAATATTGAAGTAGTGGCTTGATGAAACAGCAGAGGTGTTTTTACACTGTATGTACATTTATAAGTATAGTTTTAAAAGTGTGTAATTGTATCACTTGGGTTGTTTCCAGAGGGAAAAAGAATGTCATTGTGAGACAGCATTCATTACACTGACATTCCACAGTCATGTAGGTCTTGGTCATGTGTGAGGCTAATATACACTCCTAGACAGAAAATGCCCTGCACAATTAGGCACAATCAAATACTGTAACAACACTGCTGTATAAATATTGCAGTATTACTGCTATATATCTTTAGGATTTCCTTCAGTACATCTGTTACTGAATAGTTGCTGTAACCGCCATAACATTGTACACAATAAAGAAACTATTTGAGCATTATTATTCAAGAAAGACAAAGGCAAATTTCTGTTGCGTGTGGCAAAAAAGGGGAATCATCCAATGTTTTAGATTCAATCAAAATATTTTTACACATGATGTCACATGGTTATTACAGCCATAAATGGGGTAAATCAGATTGCATGCAGTTGACATACTGTAAGTAGCAGCACTTTATTAAATGAAATATATGATTAAACTATATTATAGAAAAATATATTGTTCAGGAATATACCAATGAAATGTGTAGCTCAAACTATTTTTGTTTGTGTACTGTGGGCTTGTTAGAGAAGCAGCATGTATGCCTACAGGGCTTAGGTATCATGTATGATCCAAGAAGTCAGTGGTAACGTGCTTTAGTTTGTCTTGAAGCTGACCACATATGAGTATTCCTGTTTGGACCTCCCTCTGCTGTTTTACATCACCTTCTAAAGTTTATTTGAAATACACTGGTTGCGAATTTCTACTTCCAGCAATCAGGTTTGAAGATTTTGCAGACTATTGCATGCTGTGCACAATCGCAGGTCACTCCCTCACTTATACCCCTTTTACACCGCCAGCTTTGAACACGGGTTATTGCACATGAGCATGCATGACCTGTGTTGCTGTGCGGCGTAAAGGGGCACAGTTGGAAGAATCCGAGTCCAGTGACCCGGTATTCCAACTCTGGTAGCTTGCAGGGTTGAACACGGGTTCAACCCGACTCACTGTGCAGTGTATACGGGAAGCCAGGTCAATGCGACCCACTTCCTGTTCACTCTGTGTGGACGGGCAGTGCTTGAAGATCATGCGATCTTGAAGTTCTGTCACCGCTGACGTCACCAACCCGGCAATATGCCGGGTTGGAAACAGTGTTGACGGAGGGCCTGAGGTGAGTTGCAGCCGGGAAGCACCCATGTCGGGCTCCCGGGTTGCGACCCGTCTCATTCAGCCTATAATGAGTATCATTAAGCTGTGAGAAAGACACTAATTCCTATTTCCTAAGGCACCTGGTTTGATGCAAACTATTTGAAATTGCCAGTAATTAGTAGTCTAGAGGTGGACATATTAGTGTCATTTACTTAAGCTAGGTACACAGCTAAACAATTGTCTGACAGATCTTCCAATTCATGAGATATCTTAAGAGTGTAACATAAGACAGACCGCATCTTAATATCCATTTTTATGGGTGTCCTAATATTCATCACGTGATGGTACAATGTCAGACAAACCTGGAAGTGTATTCGCACCATCAATCATTCTGTCCAATACTTCTGCTGCTGCTCTCGCAGTCACAACCTTTTCAGCGGATGGTTTATAGAGATGATGATCACTGATGGATCTTGAACTTTCAATCGCAAAGTGTCATTGAAAGATGAATTGGATCTCAAGTAGAATTGTACTAGTTAAGTCATGCACTTCAAGCATTTATTTTAGCTGGCTTGTTCATATAGCGTATATACAATTTTCATTATACAATTACAATGTTTAACATGCTCAAAGCTCTTTTATTTAGTAATAAATAAATGTATGGTTTTTTTTATACAAATAGTAGTTCTAATAAGTTTTGCATATGAATCGACTGTGAACTCGCTAATCCAGTGGTTCCAAAACACGGTCCTCAAGGCACCCCAACAGTCCAGGTTTTATGGATATCCCTGTTTGTGCACAGATGGTATAATCAAACTGACTGAGGTACTAATTAAGTCACCTGTGCCTAAGCATGGATATCCTTAAAACCTGGACTGTTGGGGTGCCTTGAGTACTGCATCTGAGAATCCTTTACACAGTCTATTCCTGTAGCTAATAAATGTGACAAAAGACATTATAACTATATTTTACAATTTGAGATTACAGAATGAGTTAATATTTAATAAAACATTGATATTTTTTAATGAGAAGTTATGCAGTATTGTGCCAACTTAAGTCCATTATGGACTCTTACACAAAAATAAGAATTTACTCACCGGTAATTCTATTTCTCGTAGTCCGTAGTGGATGCTGGGAACTCCGTAAGGACCATGGGGAATAGCGGGCTCCGAAGGAGGCTGGGCACTCTAGAAAGATTTCAGACTACCTGGTGTGCACTGGCTCCTCCCACTATGACCCTCCTCCAAGCCTCAGTTAGGATACTGTGCCCGGACGAGCGTACACAATAAGGAAGGATTTTGAATCCCGGGTAAGACTCATACCAGCCACACCAATCACACCGTACAACTCGTGATATGAAACCCAGTTAACAGTATGAAACAACTGAGCCTCTCAACAGATGGCTCAACAATAACCCGATTTAGTTAACCATAACTATGTACAAGTATTGCAGATAAACCGCACTTGGGATGGGCGCCCAGCATCCACTACGGACTACGAGAAATAGAATTACCGGTGAGTAAATTCTTATTTTCTCTGACGTCCTAGTGGATGCTGGGAACTCCGTAAGGACCATGGGGATTATACCAAAGCTCCCAAACGGGCGGGAGAGCGCGGATGACTCTGCAACACCGAATGAGAGAACTCCAGGTCCTCCTCAGCCAGGGTATCAAATTTATAGAATTTTGCAAACGTGTTTGCCCCTGACCAAGTAGCAGCTCGGCAAAGTTGTAAAGCCGAGACCCCTCGGGCAGCCGCCCAAGATGAGCCCACCTTCCTTGTGGAATGGGCATTGACAGATTTTGGCTGTGGCAGGCCTGCCACAGAATGTGCAAGTTGAATTGTACTACAAATCCAACGAGCAATAGTCTGCTTAGAAGCAGGAGCACCCAGCTTGTTGGGTGCATATAGGATAAACAGCGAGTCAGATTTTCTGACTCCAGCCGTCCTGGAAACATATATTTTCAGGGCCCTGACCACGTCTAACAACTTGGAGTCCTCCAAGTCCCTAGTGGCCGCAGGCACCACAATAGGCTGGTTCAAATGAAACGCTGACACCACCTTAGGGAGAAACTGGGGACGAGTCCTCAATTCTGCCCTATCCATATGGAAAATCAGATAAGGGCTTTTATAAGACAAAGCCGCCAATTCTGATACTCGCCTGGCAGAAGCCAAGGCCAATAACATGACCACCTTCCACGTGAGATATTTCAGATCCACGGTTTTTAGTGGTTCAAACCAATGTGATTTTAAGAAACTCAACACCACGTTGAGATCCCAAGGTGCCACAGGAGGCACATATGGGGGCTGAATATGCAGCACTCCCTTTACAAATGTCTGAACTTCAGGTACTGAAGCTAGTTCTTTCTGAAAGAAAATCGATAGAGCCGAGATCTGTACCTTAATGGAACCCAGTTTTAGGCCCATATTCACTCCTGCTTGCAGGAAATGCAGAAATCGACCTAGTTGAAATTCCTCAGTTGGGGCCTTTTCGGCCTCACACCATGCAACATATTTCCGCCATATGCGGTGATAATGATTTGCTGTAACCTCTTTCCTGGCTTTAATAAGCGTAGGAATGACTTCCTCCGGAATGCCCTTTTCTTTCAGGTTCCAGCGTTCAACCGCCATGCCGTCAAACGCAGCCGCGGTAAGTCTTGGAACAGACAGGGCCCCTGCTGTAGCAGGTCTTGTCTTAGCGGCAGAGGCCACGGGTCCTCTGAGATCATCTCTTGAAGTTCCGGGTACCATGTTCTTCTTGGCCAATCCGGAACCACGAGAATTGTGTTTACTCCTCGCTTTCTTATTATTCTCAATACCTTTGGTATGAGAGGCAGCGGAGGGAACACATAAACTGACTGGTACACCCACGGTGTCACCAGAGCGTCCACAGCTATCGCTTGAGGGTCTCTTGACCTGGCGCAATACCTCTCTAGTTTTTTGTTTAGGCGGGACGCCATCATGTCCACCTGTGGACGATCCCACTGATGTACAATCATTTGGAAGACTTCTGGATGAAGTCCCCACTCTCCCGGGTGGAGGTCGTGTCTGCTGAGGAAGTCTGCTTCCCAGTTGTCCACTCCCGGAATGAACACTGCTGACAGTGCTAGTACATGATTTTCCGCCCATCGGAGAATTCTTGTGGCTTCTGTCATTGCCATCCTGCTTCTTGTGCCGCCCTGTCGATTCACATGGGCGACTGCCGTTCTGGCATGGAACCTGCCGAATGGAATTGCTTCGTAAGAAGCTACCATCTTTCCCAAGACCCGCGTGCAGTGATGCACCGATACCTGTTTTGGTTTCAGGAGGTCTCTGACTAGAGAAGACAACTCCCTGGCTTTCTCCTCCGGGAGAAACACTTTTTTCTGGACTGTGTCCAGAATCATCCCCAGGAACAGTAGACGTGTCGTCGGGACCAGCTGTGACTTTGGGATATTCAGAATCCAGCCGTGCTGGTTCAGCACTTCCTGAGATAGTGCTACTCCCACCAACAACTGTTCTTTGGACCGTGCCTTTATTAGGAGATCGTCCAAGTACGGGATAATTAAAACTCCCTTTCTTCGAAGGAGTATCATCATTTCCGCCATAACCTTGGTAAATACCCTTGGTGCCGTGGAGAGTCCAAACGGCAGCGTCTGGAATTGGTAATGGCAATCCTGTACCACAAATCTGAGGTACTCCTGGTGAGGATGCTAAATGGGGACATGCAGGTAAGCATCCTTGATGTCCAGGGAAACCAAGTAATCCCCCTCGTCCAGGCTTGCAATAACCGCCCTGAGCGATTCCATCTTGAACTTGAATTTTTTTATGTACATGTTCAAGGATTTCAAATTTAAAATGGGTCTCACCGAACCGTCCGGCTTCGGTACCACAAATAGTGTGGAATAGTAACCCCGGCCTTGTTGAAGTAGGGGTACCTTGATTATCACCTGCTGGGAATACAGCTTGTGAATTGCCGCTAGCACCGCCTCCCTGTCTGAGGGAGCAATCGGCAAGGCAGATTTTAGGAACCGGTGGGGTGGAGCCGCCTCGAATTCCAGCATGTATCCCTGAGATACTACTTGAAGGATCCAGGGATCCACCTGTGAGCGAGCCCACTGATCGCTGAAATTTCTGAGGCGGGCCCCCACCGTACCTGGCTCCACCTGTGGAGCCCCACCGTCATGCGGCGGACTTGGAAGAGGAAGCGGGGGAGGACTTTTGTTCCTGGGAACCTGCTGTCTGTTGCCGCCTTTTTCCCCTACCTCTGCCTCTAGACAGAAAAGACCCTCCTTTTCCACGCTTGCTTTTCTGGGTCCGAAAGGACTGAACCTGATAAAATGGCGCCTTCTTAGGCTGTGAGGGAACATGGGGTAAAAATGCTGACTTCCCAGACGTTGCTGTGGAAACTAGGTCGGAGAGACCATCCCCAAATAATTCCTCACCTTTATAAGGCAAAACTTCCATGTGCCTCTTGGAATCTGCATCTCCCGTCCACTGACGAGTCCATAAGCATCTCCTAGCAGAGATAGACAATGCACTTACTTTAGATGCCAGCCGGCAAATTTCCCTCTGTGCATCTCTCATATATAAGACTGAATCTTTTATATGGTCAATCGTTAGCAGAATAGTGTCTCTGTCTAGTGTGTCAATATTTTCTGACAGTTTTTCTGACCATGCAGTGGCAGCACTGCACATCCAAGCTGACGCAATAGCTGGTCTAAGTATAATGCCTGAGTGTGTGTATACAGACTTCAGGATTGCCTCCTGCTTTCTATCAGCAGGCTCCTTAAGGGCGGCCGTATCCTGAGAGGGTAGTGCCACCTTTTTTGACAAACGTGTGAGCGCTTTATCCACCCTAGGTGGTGTTTCCCAACGTGACCTATCCTCTGGCGGGAAAGGGAACGCCATTAGTACCTTCTTAGGAATTACAAATTTTTTATCAGGGAAAAGCCACGCTTCTTCACACACTTCATTTAGTTCATCTGATGGGGGAAAAACTACGGGTAGTTTTTTCTCTCCAAACATAATACCCTTTTTTGTGGTACCTGGATGTAAATCAGAAATGTTTAACACCTCTTTCATTGCCTCAATCATGCAGTGAATGGCCCTGACAGGCATTAGGTTTGACTCATCGTCGTCGACACTGTTATCAGTATCCGTGTCGACAGCCGGGTCTGCAAACTGAGGTAGCGGGTGTTTTAGAGCCCCTGATGACCCCTGAGGCACCTGGACAGGCACGAGCTGAGATCCCGGCTGTCCCACATTTGGCATGTCGTCAAATTTCTTATGTAAAGAATCTATACGTGCACTCATTTCTTTCCATAAGTTTATCCACTCGGGTGTCTGCCCCGCAGGGGGTGACGTCCCTTCAAAATGCATCTGCTCCGCCTCCACCTCATTATCCTCATCAAACATGTCGACACAGCCGTACCGACACACCCCACACACACACGGAATGCTCAACAGAGGACAGGACCCACAAAAAGCCCTTTGGGGGGGACAGAGTGAGAGTATGCCAGCACACACCAGAGCGCTATATATATATATATAGGGACTAACTGAGTTATGTCCCTAATAGCTGCTTTTCATATAATATATGTATATATACTGCCAAATTTAATGCCCCTCCCTCTCTTTTCCCTCTTACTGTTACTGTATAT
Source organism: Pseudophryne corroboree (assembly GCF_028390025.1). Classification (NCBI taxonomy): domain Eukaryota; kingdom Metazoa; phylum Chordata; class Amphibia; order Anura; family Myobatrachidae; genus Pseudophryne; species Pseudophryne corroboree. The sequence continues at coordinate 948,324,350 of NC_086444.1, read as the reverse complement.
TGCAGGGAAGAGCCAGGGAGCTTCCTTCCAGCCGAGCTGTGAGGGAAAAATGGCGCCAGTGTGCTGAGGAGATAGGCTCCGCCCCTTTTTCGCGGCCTATTCTCCCGCTTTTTATGGAATTCTGGCAGGGGTATTTACCTCATATATAGCCTCTGGGGCTATATATTGAGGTATTTTAGCCAGCCAAGGTGTTATTATTGCTGCCTCAGGGCGCCCCCCCCCCCCCCCAGCGCCCTGCACCCTCAGTGACCGGAGTGTGAAATGTGAGAGGAGCAATGGCGCACAGCTGCAGTGCTGTGCGCTACCTTGGTGAAGACAGAGTCTTCATGCCGCCGATTTTCCGGACCATCTTCTTGCTTCTGGCTCTGTAAGGGGGACGGCGGCGCGGCTCCGGGACCGAACACCAAGGACTGGGCCTGCGGTCGATCCCTCTGGAGCTAATGGTGTCCAGTAGCCTAAGAAGCCCAATCCGGCTGCAAGCAGGCGAGTTCGCTTCTTCTCCCCTTAGTCCCTCGCTGCAGTGAGCCTGTTGCCAGCAGGTCTCACTGAAAATAAAAAACCTAAGTCTATTCTTTCTAAGAGCTCAGGAGAGCCCCTAGTGTGCATCCAACCTCGGCCGGGCACAAATTCTAACTGAGGCTTGGAGGAGGGTCATAGTGGGAGGAGCCAGTGCACACCAGGTAGTCTGAAATCTTTCTAGAGTGCCCAGCCTCCTTCGGAGCCCGCTATTCCCCATGGTCCTTACGGAGTTCCCAGCATCCACTAGGACGTCAGAGAAATAATGCCACAGAGGTTCATGCTGAACTCGGCATAGGGGAGAATGTTACCATAGATGCTCTCGTGTCTGATAGTTGCTTTAGGCCACACACTAAACTATAATCCAATTACAGAGATTGATTTGGAGAGAAACAAAATACATGATCAGTGATAGATGACGTAAATATTTTCAGCTAGATAGCCAACAATACCAAACACAATCATTTCAGCTGTCAAAACAATTGTCAACACAACCAAAACAAAGTATCTCTTGGCCAAAGGCTATTTACAAACTTTAAATAATTATTCTCTTGAATTCACATTCCAGAGCTCCTTTACATCTCTACCAATAAGTCTTATTGTAAAGGGCTTCAAAACTTAAACACATTACAAACTTAACTTAATAAGAAGTTTTTAGCATTTTGTTATCTACAAAGCTATTAACCACTTGCCTGGCATGGTCGCATCAGATGTGATCATGCCTGCAAGTGCCCTATCTGACCTGGTAGCACAGGATGTGACCAGTCAGTTAAACAGTGTTAGCAGTGGCAGGGAGGAAAACTTCCCTCCCATGCTGCTGTCAGAGGGACCGGAAGGACCCTCTGCCTTCCAGCACCCAGCGTTGCCGTGCTGCCAATCGTTGCTGATTGGTCAGCATGGCAAGATCCCCTAGCGGCTGCAGACAATAGCAGCCGCTGGTAAGTGTAAATCATCGCCACCAAGCCCCCCCAGACCTCCCCTGTGTACCGGGCAGCTAGCAGGGGCGGGGCCTCGGGAGAAGGGGCGAGGCATCACGCTACAATCCCTGTGACTTGATGTTTTGGAGGCGTGCCCAGCACTCCCCTAGCAGCTGGGCAGCCCTTTCGTCTCCTCCCCACACTGTTCAGAGCACGGCATCTATTCAGTGATCACCGGCTGCTTTGCAAAGCAGAGCTGTGCTGATCACTGGTTCTCCCAACTGTACCCCTGCCCGTGGGACACTGCAACCCACGGGAGGTACAGTGGGACAGTGTCCGAATAGCGGGCAGGGCCGGCTCTACCATTAGGCAGCTTTAGGCGGCTGCCTAGGGGCGCCGTCCTCTGGAGGGCGCCACTGAATTCATCTAACAAAAAACTGAAGGATATGAATGTGGCCTCCTCCTTTTACACTGCCCTGGCTGCTACTGCAGGTCTAATCAGGTGCAGCCGCTGCTATCAGGCTGTACCACATAGTGTCTCAGCGTTTCCTCTCTGCTGACGCATGTAACATCAAGTCATGTGAAGGCACATAGGGGCGGATGTAACTGTGGATCCGGGAGGGGGGTGCCCCATCAGTACGTCAGCTTCTCATAGCCCTGATGAACCTCCTCCAGGCCCCTGTATCCCGGCTCTCCAGCAGCAAGCAGCACCTGACTACATGTCGGTTCCCAGCAGCGTCGTTGTGATGCTGCTGCCGCCTGTAAGAGGAACCAATTACCAGGGAAAACAAGGAAACAAATTTTAGGTAAGTAACCCATGGGGGTTCTGCGGCGCCACAGACCTTACAGCCTGATGGGTGGTTTGCACTTGTAAACAGCACAATAGGGATAACACAGACACAGGGGCACAATACAGTACATGTGGAGGTAGGGGGGGGGGGGCAGTAATGAACTTACAGATGGGGGAATGGAACACAATAAGGAGCAAACAACTTGTTTGTGTATTGTATATATGTATGTATATACACATATAATTAAATATCCCCACCAGACTCCATATGCAGAATTGCAGATGCATATCTCGGCACTCAGTGTACTATACAATCCCAAACATGCCGGCTAGTGTGTATACATAGGCAGAAAGATTGGTCGCCACTCAAGGATTTGAAAGTGAAAGTTTACTGCGAACAAAGTCACAAAATGTAGTGACTTTGTTTACAATATACTTTTTCACCTTAAAAGTCCTTGAGTGTTGTCCCTTTTCTCTGTATGTGTATAATGATGCAATTCACCCCAGCCCACCTAATGGCCACCTGCATCTCCCCTCCGACAGGTGGTGATGGGTGTTTTTCAGGTTAGGGGGCGCCATGTTGAAGCTTTGCCTAGGGTGCAGAGAGACCTTGCACCGGCCCTGATAGCGGGACTAGCGGGACAGTTGGAAGGTATGCTATAGAACACAAAAATAGGCAAAGTAAGCAACTGTATTCAATTTTATGACATTGACATTCAGTAAAAAAAAAACCCCCACAAACAAACAGGTAATTGTTCTCTGTATGGGGCAGATTTATCAAATCTGTGACAGAGATTAGCTTCTGTCATTTTACAGGCAGCGTTGGAAAAAAATAATTAGGAGCTGATTGGTTAGTACTGTACCTCCCTCCACTGTATCTCTCTCCAAGATTTAATATACTTCTCCCTAAAAGGTTATACAGCAGCAGTTCCTACCTATGTTTTTCTTGAAAGTCTCATATGTTACCAATGTGTTTGTAGATATCTAATACAGAAATCCTCTGGTTTTAAGATGTTGATTAGAGCATTTTTGATATACTGTAAAGCTCTTTTTATTTTATGCCATACTAGTATTTTGGACATGTCATTCTCTGGATGGACATGGAAGGGAGGAGAATGAAAGGAGAAGGCAAGCATAGGTAAGGGTGTGTACACATGGTGAGTTCCTTGCTATGCCCAATTTTCACTTGCGATTTCCCTTGAACTCCCCAGAGCCCAGCCCCACCGATTTTGACTAACTTTTCTTGAGATATGGATTATGTGTGCTTACGATTTGGGCTTATGTGAGATTTTGGCTTATGTGAGATTTTGGCTTATGTGAGATGTCATTGACATGTGAGATGAACTAGATAGTACACCGATCTAGCAAGGATTGACTTGCCTGCACAGTCTGTCTTTTCATACGATCCTGACCTGGCGGGACCGCGCATCGGGATCGAATCGGGATCGCAAGGTGACTTTCACCTTGCGATCTGCACTAACTTTTCTTGCGATTTTGACTATATAGTCAAAATCGAAAGAAAATATCTCACCGTGTGTACACACCCTAATAGAGAGAGCTTCTGATCTTATTAGAATTAAAGCCTAGTCCCATAGTTAACTGACTACATACTATACATACCGGTTTATACATATTTCAATCTGAAGTGTCATTTTACCTATGTCCGTCCCCATTTCCGCAGCTGTCATTTAGTTAATGTGCCTCTGAACAGTGGTGTAGCTAAAAATTCCATTGGGGTTTTCATTTCTTTTATCTCAGGTGCAGCTGAAACAAATTCACTTTCTCAGTCATCTGTGCACCCGAGCATGATGTCTGAGCAAGAGACAAGATGGGTTCCGGAGATATTCTATCCTAATCCCAAGACTAAATCTGCTAAATGCTCTGCAGCTGTCAGACCACTGACTCAGGTGCCAGGTATCAATGAAACCAACATTTCTCAGTGGAGAAATTCTTTTTTCGAACTATGGAAAATAATACAAAACTTATGTATTATGAGTATCACTCAAATTGTATTTCTTTTCACTGACTGACTATCGCATTTATACAGAAGTATTGCTCTGAAAAATATACAGAAATGATGAATGTCACTGATGTATTAGCAAGTAGGGCAATCAGTAAGCAGGAGGACACAATACGGGACCTAATGTTAAAGAATATTTATGTATATAGTTTATTTTCCACTACATTGTAGATAAGAAACTGCAATATTCATTTTGGGAAAGTTTTATTACATTAATTTAGGATGGAAGGAAGTACAAAATATTAGTTTTTTTCGTAAAGCTAAATGTCTGTGGTTATGATTAGAGGGTGTAATAGTAATTAGTTGAATTTAAAATTAACTGAGAAAGTTTTCAACCGCTTGGGGTATTTATCTTTAGTACCAAATGATTAATATTCAGTGTTTTCCGTGGGAAGTTCATACAGACTTGAGTAAATTAATGTTTGAAGTTTCTCATTAAGTTTAAGGGGTTATAATAACACGGTATAAATGACCAGTGTTCTGTGTATTGTATATATTATTTTATATTATAGCACATCCTTTTAGAAATTTCATTACCTTGGAAATGATACCCTCAGGGTGGTTGTGCTTTAGGTAACCATTGATAATCAATGTACTGTGTGTATGTATGTGTTATGCACACCAGTGCCTGCAGGAAAGTACTGGTGTCAGGACTGTTATGCACTCCAGTGCCTGCAGGAATGTACTGGTGTTTGAACTGTTATGCAAAACAAATGGACTTACAGACAGACTGGGGAATATGACATAACGTACACAGAAGGTGATAGGTTAACAAAATACACACAAAGTGAACAGAGAAGCCCAGAGGCTAAGGAACTGGGTATCTCCCTTGTATTAGAACTGCTCAGATGGGAAAAGCAAGATGTTGTGTTTTAATACGTAGAGAACCCGAAATGCTGTTGCTAAGGGCAACAGCAAAACCCTAAAGGGTTACCAACGGGTGTGGCAGTAAACTCCTTGGTCAGAGATGGAATGATAGACACAAGGAGAGTCTCCACAATCCTAATTCTCACTTGCAGTGCACAGGTTCAGCTTACTGCCACTAAACTGACCCCTGACACCTAGCACAGTGAGACAGGATTAGACAGGCAAGTCTTAGAATACAGCCGCAAACTTGCTAAGTTCACAGAGTAGTAACAGAACCCCAGCAAGCTAAACGACTGACTCCAGTCTTACTGCTAGGTCTGGATTGGCAGAGTGTAATACCAAATCCCCAGGCCTATTTGCAGTAAGCAACAAACAAATACAAAGCTACACAGTACTGGCTAACTTTCAGAAACTGACTAACCAACAAAGATTCAGCAGCATCTGCTTACCCTGAGAAGAGGCCTTATAAAGCAGGTGCTGTCCACGCCCCACTCAGACCTCACAGACTGTGAGCACAAAAACCAGCACCGGATCCCCTGCCATGCACAGAGCCTATAACCACTGCACAGCAAAAGACCCGAACCGGAGTATCAGCTGCGCTCAGGTCACTCCGCTAGCACTTGTCTCCCGGTTGCCATGACGACGTGGCAGCACAGGGCAGGAGACCCTAACAGTATGTATGTATGTATGTATAAATATATATAGATAGATAGATAGATACACAGCACTGTGCAAAAGTTTTAGGCAGGTGTGGAAAAAATACTGCAAATTAAGAATGCTTTAAAAACATAGAGGTGTGAATAGTTTATTTTTTATTAATTAACAAAATGCAAAGTGAATGAACAGAAGAGAAATCTAAATTAAATCAATATTTGGTTTGATAACCCATTGCCTTTAAAACAGCATAAATTCTTCTAGGTATACTTGCACACAGTTTTGAAGGAACACGACAGAGAAGTTGTTCTAGACATCTTGTAGAACTAACCACAAATCTTCTGTGGATGTAGGTTTGCTCAAATCCTTCTGTCTCTTTATATAATCCCAGACAGACTTGATGATGTTGAGATCAGGACTCTGTGGGGGCCATATAATAACTACCAGGACTCCTTGTTCTTCTTTACGCTGAAGATAGTTCTTAATTACATTGGCTCTATATTTGGGGTTGTTGTCCTACTGCAGAAAAAATATTTTGTAGTGCAAGGGTAGAAAATATTATCCTGCAGAGTTTCGACTGAGCCGTTTTCTGCTCTTCCTGCAAGCAGGCATGGATAAGGGCCTAAGGTTGGGCTCCATCAAAGTTCAGATTTCGTCTCTATCTTCTTCCAGAAACAACTAGTGGTACTGCCGGAAGTACAGACATCCCTGAAAGGTGTTCTTCACATTCAGCCATCTTTTTGTCCCTCCCATGGCTCCGTGGGATCTTAATGTGGTTTTGACCTTTCTCCAGTCAGACTGGTTTGAACCCTTGCAAAGGGTGGACTTGAAATATCTAGCTTGGAAGACCGTCATGTTGCTGGCTTTGGCCTCTGCAAGATGTGTGTCAGAATTTGGGGCCTTATCCTGTAAGAGCCTGTATTTGATATTTCACGTGGATAGGGTGGAACTCAGGACTCGCCCGCAGTTTTTGCCGAAAGTGGTGTCGGCCTTTCACGTAAATCAGCCAATAGTGGTTACAGTGTTGGCTGACACATCAGTAGTTCCAAAGTCACTGGACGTTTTCAGGGCTTTGAAAATTGACGTCAAGAGGACGACTCGTCACAGGAAATCTGATTCGCTTTTTGTCCTTATGACGCTACCAAAATTGGTCATCCTTCTTCTAAGCAGTCAATTGCTTGTTGGCTCATGTTGACCATTCAACAAGCCCATTCTTCAGCAACATTGCCGCTGCCAAGTTCTATCCAGGCCCACTCCACAAGGTCTGTGGGTTCTTCCTGGGCGGCTGCCCAGGGCGTCTCGCCCTTACAGTTGTGCTGTGCAGCTACTTGGTCTGGTTTGAACACATTCATAAAGTTCTATAGGGTCGACACCTTGGCCAGAGATGGCCTTCAGTTTTGTCAGGCGGTTTTGCAGGTGTCTTAGCACTCTCCAACCCATTCTGGGAGCTTTGGGACTTTCCCATGGTACTAATGTCATCCCAGTATCCACTAGGACATTAGAGAAAATAGGAATTTAATACCTACCAGTAATTCCTTTTCTCGTAGTCTGTAGTTGATACTGGGCGCCAGCATCAGTTCTTCGTGTTCCTGCTTGCCTGGTTGTAAGTGTTCTTGGTTGGGTCTGCTGTTGCTATCTCTGTTCCATGTTTGGATAGTGTTGCTATCCTTGTTATAGTTAGCGTGGCTATCCTCTGTTCTGGTTAGCGCTGCTATCTTTTATTACTGGTGTGTGTTGGTTTGTCACCGCTTTCCTTGTATTTCCTTCTCTCATGGTATGTCCATCTCCTCAGGCACAGTTTTCGTAGAATGAGTCTGGTGGAGGGGTATAGAGAGTAGCAGCCAGCACACACTAATGATTTCTTAAAGTGCCAGGCTCCAATGGACCCGATCTATACCCCATGGTACTAATGTCATCCCAGTATCCACTACGGACTACGAGAAAAGGAATTACCGGTAGGTATTAATTTCCTATTATTTCTTATCTTATCTCCTGGAGCCTGCCCACACCAGTCAGTAGGCCCTCTCAGCCTCCCGTAAACCCTGCATCCATCTGCTTAACTAATGCAAGTAGGTGCAGCAATGACACGATTCAAGCTGAATCGTGTCATTGCAGCTTTGCCCCCCGCTCTACAATGCTTGATAATCTGGTCATTGTAGAGCATGGGGCGGGACCGTGATTGCATTTCCGCACCCCTTCTCTGCCCACATACATTAATGCCACACCTCCTGTTGTGCCGTCCTGGCTGCCCTCTCCCGGAGGGGGCAGCCAGAAGTCGACAAGTGTGGTGTGAACTCCCTATTACTGCGACCAAGTTGTGCATGACTATGTTTCTATGACAGAAATTAACCCTAGTGTGTAAGTGTGTGCATGTACATGTGTTTAGGGCAGACTAAATGGGCCAAGGGGTCTTTATCTGACACAGGGCCGGTGCAAGGTTTCGTGTCACCCTAGGCAAAACTTCAGCCTACGACACCCCCCCCCACACACACACACACACACACATACAAACAAACACGCGCACGCAGTGGGCATCTTTCAAGTACCCCTGCCACTTGCTTGCATGGAATACAGCAATATACTTTATTTTTTATTTTATTGCATTATTTTATTACCTAAATATAAACAAATGAGGGCAGTCAGGGAAACATATTTTTAATGTGTGTAAATTGTGTCCAATTCTATATCAGTCCCACTGGTCAATCCAATTGGTCAATCCAATTAGCTGTGATGATATCGCGGTAGCAAATCATTGCGGCATTGGCCGCACTCTACAGCGAACCGAACTCACTCAAAAGTGCGGGCAGTGAGCACTTTTGTATCTAAGTGCATAAGGCCATAGTATATATTTATTCATATAGAAGGGCACAGTATATGCTATTTATGTACATAAATTGTCATTTTCTTTTAATTACTCCAAGATGGCCGGTCAGTGAGTTTTACTAATATATATATATATATATATATATATATATACACACACACATACATATACACACACTGTAAAAGGGCACTCTGGGATAGTAGATAATGCCGGGGTGCCTTCCCTAAAAGGTAATGTAGAATGCAGGTATCCCCAGGTTATAAGGAAAAGGCGGCACTCCTGTTTTGTGTATAAAAATCCAAGCTGTGCTGTTTATTCACAACGTTTCAAGGCCTGCGGGTGCATAAATGTTATAAGTGAAAGGCTTACCTTATATAGGGAGACATTAGTATCTGCATGCATTGTCTCCTCCCACTGTGCTTCCAGGTGTTGGTGCACATGCGACATCACTATGCCGCCGACATCTGGAAGCACAGTGGAGGGGAGACAATGCACACAAATACTGATGTCTCCCTATTTAAGGTAAGCCTTTCACTTATAACATTTATGCACCAGCGGGCCTTGAAACGTTGGGAATAAACAGCACAGCTTGGATTTTAAAGCATAAGACAAGAGTGCCGCCTTTTCCTTTTAACCTGGGTATACCTGCATGATTATATTTATATATATATATATATATATAATATATATATATATATATATATATATATATACATACACACACAGCAGTAACAGCTGACCTTATACCACCGCAGCCCCCCCCCCTTCCCAATACATATGAGCGGCTGAAAACTCCCTTTTCCCATCCATCCATTCCCCCCCCCCCCCCCCACACACACACACACATTACTCAGAATTTGCAGCAAACCCCCTTTCCCTCCACACAGCAGTGGAAGTGGCCAGTGAATTCCCCGTACCTGTCAATACACATGAGCGCCCGGCGCTGGCACGCTCCTCCGTCCCCAGAGACACATTCAGCGGCATCGATTTTTCTCTCCTACCCCGTCCTACAACAAACACAGCAGCAGAGCAGCAGAAGAGAGCAGCGATAGGTGGACAGGCAGTGACACCCGGCGCCGCTCCCTCCATCTCACTCCGCGGTAGCAGCCATCAGTAAACCCTATAACCCCCGCAACACTGAACTCTCCCCACAAGCAGGGATCTAGTGACAGCGATGACTGTGAATGGTTAGACCCACAGCTGCCGCTGGCTAGCGTAATCTTTGAAAGGAGGATTCACTTTTCAGTATGACAGATGTAGTGGCGCCCTCCGGTGGCCGGCACCCTTAGGCAGCTGCCACAGGGCTAAAACACACTACCCGGCTTTTGCCAGCCGGGAAAAAGCCGGACGGCTTTTTCCCGTGCTGGCATTGTAGTTAACAGTGTGAGGGGTAGGGTCCCTTCACACTGCACGGCTGCCGGGTTGCAGCCGGGTCTCACCACTGGAAGGTCCGGCTGCCGGGCGGGCGCCGGGCCGTCTTTGCAGCCAGTGGACCGTGTGTGTGAAGGGGAGCTTTCACACACAACGTTTTTTTCTGAAGCAGTGTCTGATGCTGCGCATGCGCACAGCATCACACACGGCTCAAAGCCGTCCTGTGTGACAGACTCTGCCGGTTTCTCCCGGATGGCAAAAAGCCGGACAAAGTTTGTCCGGCTTTTTGCCATCCGGGAAAAACCGGAGTGTGTGTTACAGCCCTAAAGCTGCATAATGGTGGCGCCGGCCCTGATCTGACATCAAATTCTATGTTTCTATGACTCTGAATCAGTGAGCATTTGGGGGCGATCAGTGTGATCACCCCACATAAACACACACCCAGTGGTACTGAGAGGGGGGGGAGTGGGTAATAATTACTTTAATACATAAAAATATGCTCAGCGGCCATTTTGGAAGAGATTTTCAAAGCTTCTGCAGCGCCTGACACTGAACTCCGGAAAGGTAAGTATTAAAACATGGGTGCAATGTGGACCCCCTGTACCCAGGAGACCGTGTGCACCGTACACATTACACCCATTATAGAAACACCAATGATTAAGTTATAGAATAGATCTACAGAAATCTCCATAAATACCTTGCAGTTTTATAGACTTTATTAATGAAATAGTAACTGTTTGTTTCTTTTCTACAGTACCTTCCCCTCTCTTTTTGTTTTGCTTTTAGTTTTACATTTCTACGTATTTTTAGCACTCTACAATGCTAGTCATTTCACTCCCCAAGAACATGGAAATGTCTTCTCTATGCTTAAAACGTGGACTCGTTTTTCTGTTTTAGAAAGCCAACTGATTTCTATGAAAAAGACATGTATGTATGCTTGACGTGAAAGTGATTCCTAAGATATGTGTAAACAAAGCTACAATATTGTACCAGGCCTTCCTTATGTGTAGATGATTAATGGGCTTTGTTCATGAACTGTTTTACAATAATCAGCTTGTCAATAAAGAAGTTCAACTTCTTTTTAAAAGTCATGAACAGGAAGAGAAGACATATCTCCCAATAATACCAACAAGAGTTTTCATTGAGTATTTACTCTGCACAGCAAATACAGGATTGTTTACACATGGCTAGAATACCAGTGGCTTCTCGTAGTTGTCAACATGTGGAATAGTCTTAGGTGTAATGACACTTTTCATGAAGAAAAAAAAAGAATGAAGAAATTCTCTACACTCTTCTACCTATCTGACGTAATTTCAAAGACAATTTGGTAATGTTGTAGAAAGTCATGTGTTGCAGATGCTTTCCCCTTCCTTCAGAAATATTACACATAAGGGGCTAGATGTAATGGGATGTGATTTGGTCCAAAATGCGAGTTTAGTGCACGTTTTGACCATCTCGCAAATGTAACAGCCAGGATGTGAATGTGAATAAACTCACATTTTTTAGCCTTACTATAAACTTTCATTCAACACCTCGAATCCAGATGTTTTCCAATAGAAAAGAAAGGTCTCGGGCAATTTAATGCAATGCTCGCAGACAAAACCTAGGCGAGTTTGATGCTATAATTACTTTAAAAAAACACATTTAGACACAGCAGATCCCCATAATTAGCACTGACATCAACACAAAATAATAATTTATAACCTTTGTTGTGTGTATATTAAATAAAAACAAAAAACATTATTTGTCTGACATAAATTTTTACTGATATGTCAGTTTCTGCAGAAAGTATGCTAAATGTTTTGGTTTGTGTGTGGAATACACAATATTTCAACATTAGGTCAGTAACAAAAAATGTTCAATAACAAAATTCACAAAACATAATTAAAAAAATTACGCATTTTGGCCTGCATTATTACTGCATCTACCCTGGCCTTTTACTTTCCCACCATGAGTGCGTACGCTTTGGCGGGGGGGGGGTAGTTGGTGACATTCACACAGATGATGTTGGCCCACTACTAATTATGTTACTTGATGGTGGGTCAGATCTAACATTGACCAGGGCATGAGTTTGGGCCTGAATTGCTTGGGTCAGATTTTGTAGCTGGTCCGTTACACTTTGGTTAAGACTCTGTATTTGCATCTCTATATTATGGCCCACTCGCATACTGGTTCCCTGGGCTGCTCAAGCAATGATAGTTTGCTTCCTCATGTGGCGCATCATGCAGTCAATTTGTTCAGTTTGCCTCTGCATGAATTGCAACTGAGAGTTCCTAAAAGAGTCCAAGAACAGCGTAAATTCCTCCACAGATGGAGTGTGGTGTAGGTGTGGTTGGTCCTGCTGTTTTTTGTTGCTGTTGGGTCTCTGCTGTACATTACCCACATCTGGGAGGTCAAGGATGTCGATCGGTGTCAACACCAGGACTTGGTCAGCAGCTGCATCCAGTCCCCCTTAACCGGTGAACTGGATGGTCGTGTACGTGATGGCCCTACATCATAAACATTATAGGTAAGTAACGTAAGGTTTCTTAGAAAAATGACATATAAAAATATGTTACACAATAATCTTGGGTTATTTGGCCACATACATGTTTTGTTAATCAAAACCTATAAACTTTACTGTGTTAAGTAAGTGTATTACTTAATAACAGTAGGACTAAAAGACTTAGAAGTACACTGCCGTAAAAAAATAAACATTGGTAAAGACAATAAATGCAAAATGGAACAATCTGCAACATCAGTGGTGGATGCTCTGTGGCAATTGGGAATACACCCCTATATCATATTTAAACAGCACTGCAGCAACACATCTTCAGATGGTTTTGATGTTATATGAAGGGAAAACACACTTAAGTCTTAAATGTGTATTTGTTTTTTGCTTTGAGAGTAGGCCCATATATATCAAGCCTTGAAGAGTGATAAATTGCACAGTGATAAAGTACCAGCCAATCACTACCTGTCATTTTTCAAACACAGCCTGTAACATGGAAGTTAGGAGCTGATTGGCTGGTACTTTACACCGTGCTATTTATCACTCTCCAAGGTTTGATAAATGGGGCCTTAAAAATATCTTTTGGAATAATTTTTAAAAACACATATATGAGGCAACATCATATTGTTTAAATCGTATGTCGCAAATACTGCACAAAGCAAAATAGGGTAACAAATGGCGTGAGATTTTGGAGACCGCAAAAACACACATAGTAATTACAGTTATATTTTTATTTCTCCCTTTTTAGTTTTTAGCAGCAAGATCCTCTTGATGGTGTGCAGATCACTTTTTTGCCGGTGCCTTCCACCTGACTGCTGGAGCTGCATTGCTTTTAGAAAAAAATCTAAATAAATGTAAGGCACAATATAGAATGTATTGTCATCAATAATTAGTAGGCATCCATGTACTGCAGCACAACAGCTCCCAGAAAAAGATGAAAATGCAAAATTAACAGATTTGCATGACGTGTGTGTGGGTATGCTGAGATTTGTTGTTCAATAGAAGTTGCTAAACCATGTTGAAACACATAGAAAAAATAATGTTTAATTTTTAAATGTTAAGCATATAAATGGACCTGTTAATTGTTGGGTACTCACCATATGGTGCCTGAGTTGGTGGCCTCAAGGTGAACTCCAAGCAAGACTTCGGGGGGAATGACTTGCTTTAATTCTGTCGAAGTCGAAAATATTACATACACACCACATGCAAACACCAGAGTGGCCTCTGTGCGTGCGCGTTTTAGCCGTGCGTATGCATACACGCATGCTACGCAGAGGCGGAACTACCGCCAGTGCAACCAGTGCGTTGCACTGGGGCCCGCCTCTGTCCAGGGGCCCAAAGCATGTAATGAGTCAAACTGACTCATTACATGCCGCTGTGCGCTGCGGGCAACCACTGCCCGCAGCGCACAGCTGCCCAGAGAGGAAAGGAGAAGAGCAGCGGTACGGGGGAAGGAGGAGGAGGGAGGTGGAGGAGGGAGCCATAGCAGCGCTTTGTTACTGGTTGAGGCGCTGCTGCTGCTGCCCCTCTGCTTCACTATAGGCTGTCTTCCGAGAACAGCCTATAGTGAAGCAGAGGGGCAGCAGCAGCAGCGCCTCCACCAATAACACAGCGCTGCTGCGGCTCCCTCCACCTCCCTCCTCCTCCTTCTCTCCTGCCTGGGAATCGTGAGTGACCAGAAGCTGCACCGAGGAGCCTGAGCCAACGGAGAGGGTAAGTATAATTCTTCTTTCTTTCTTTCTTTCTTTCTTTCTTTCTTTCTTTCTTTCTTTCTTTCTTTCTTTCTTTCTTTCTTTCTTTCTTTCTTTCTTTCTTTCTTTCTTTCTTTCGCAATTTGTAAAAATGGGTAATCTGCCTGCCGCAATGTGTAAAAAGGGGGAATCTGCCTGCCGCAATGTGTAAAAATGGGGAATCTGCTTGCCGCAATGTGTAAAAATGGGGAATCTGCTTGCCGCAATGTGTAAAAAGGGGGAATCTGCCTGCCGTAATGTGTAAAAAGGGGGACGCTGTCTGCCGTAATGTGTAACAAGGGCACGCTGTCTGCCGTTATGTGTAAAAATGGCACGCTGTCTGCCGTTATGTGTAAAAGTGTACGCTGTCTGCCGCTATGTTTAACAAGGGCGCGCTATCTGCCGTTATGTGTAAAAAGTGTACGCTGTCTGCCGCTATGTGTAACAAGGGCACGCTGTCTGCCGTTATGTGTAAAAAGGGGATGCTGTCTGCCGTTATGTGTAAAAAGTGCACGCTGTCTGCCGTAATGTGTAAAAAGGGGGACGTCTGCCGTAATGTGTAAAAAGGGGACGCTGTCTGCCGTAATGTGTAAAAAGAGGAATCTGTCAGCTGTAAGGTGTAAAAGGGTCTCTACTTGGTGCGGCGTAATTTGAATAAGGGAGACTACTGTGCACCGTTTTATGAATTGGTATTATTTTGTGGCCACACCCCTTGTATTTTTGCGCGCACCTACGGTGTGCACTGCCCTTTGTTTTGCATGCAGGGGTGGGGCTCCGATGCCATTTCTTGCACACAGTGCTAAAATGTCTAGTTACGGCACTGTTGCTAGGTATCCATTTCTCTGGCCCTGAGCAGGTCCCCCTCACCAGATCCTCTCCAGGGGTGAGGGGGTGGACTTGGATGGGATGAAGGGGGGGGCCCAAAGCACTTTGTCGCACCTGGGCCCACCGCTCGCTAGTTCCGCCACTGATGCTACGTACACTGGTTCACGAGCCTTGCGTATTGGCACGTGGTATGAGTAAATACGGTAGCATACGCATTCGCACAGAAAAGCCACAAAGTCATATTCAATATTCTATTTATGTAGTGCATAATTTAAACACAGTCTCAACACACTTTTCCAGCAAGTTACATATACTCAAAAGATAGAACAACAGAGTTATTTAGGGTTACAGGATGTGAGGGGATGGAGCAAGGTTAGAACTTAATGTTTCGTATCCAGATTTGCAATATTTTGAGAGCCACATTCCGGTCGCTATTTGCAGTTTATGGCATGTTTCTGCGCATAGATATGCGCAGAATTGTAATATTCATAAACTACTGTAAATACTGTACTCTTGATATTCGGCGGGAACGCAGTGGCGAACACCTGCAAGTACACCTGGACCAAGCATCGCCCATTCATTTAAACCAACCTATGACCCCACATGTACTGTAAATGACCTGCCTCTTGACCTATGAAAGAAGAGCATACATCTCCCATTGTACTGTATTTGGACACATTGTATAAAGAGAGTCCTCCTGACCAGGCTCAGTCTATTCTCTGAAGGTCATCTTGCTAAGACTGACTGAGGCCTGGATCCGGGGGCGCTCGCAAACAAACTTATGTACTATTGGTTGTAGCTCTTCTCTGTAATATTGTTGTATCTTTTATCTGTATCTTTTGAATAAATACTGTTGATGCGTTGGACCACAACATTACATTTAACTCCTGGTGTCGCATTCCATTCTTGTTTGGGGATAAGGTGTATTCAGCCACACGTGTCACTGCATTGTGCGCAAAGCGTGTGTGCATGTATACGCAATGTGCATACATATCTTAGCGGTTATTTGCTTATGTTTAACGTCCGCAGCGGCCCGAACCACAGTGTGATACGGTATTGCTTTTCCTTGTAAATTAATCGAACTTTACAGTTGGGGGCTCTGTCCAGTTCACCTCATACTCACGGACTTGCAGGGCCTAACAGACTTTGGTCTAACAACAAAGGGTGGAGGACGCGTCTAAAGTAAAACAATTTCTGTTGTTGTGTTAAAACTACCTAATGTTGTTAAACCACGTCTGTCTTGTATAGTCGCAGAGGTGCTGGTGCGAACTGAGGGACAGAAAGGAAAAGCTATTTCTTTGTGTTACTTTTGGCGCGAAAACGTGCACAAGCATACAGATATTTTGTGTATATTCTCATATATTGCTGCCATAGGTTGTAGTAGTCATGCATAAAATCGGATAAGTTATTTGTTATACATTTATAGTATTTTGTTTAGTGGGTATTTGTAAAAGCATATACAAAACTTGGTCCTGGCCTAAAAGTTTGGGCAGCACTCAATGGAAGTTATCCACGTGGGTGACTTTCAGGGTGTGTAGGGAACAAAAGTGTGTTGTGTATTAATCGCAAAATATTTGCATTTCATAAGTGAAGCTCCGTTCCTGCCTAAAAGTTTAGGTAGCACATAGCGGAAGCTTTCCGGCAGGGGACTTCCGGTGCTCAAAGGGAACCTGGAAGCATTTATCTAACTGCTACAATACAAATACAGTGTGTTTATTGTATTACTAGAGTTGGATAAGAGAGTGTGGAAAGCTGCATGAAAAAGTACGCAGCAATACACACTTGCGTACGCAAGTATACACGTGTCATAGTACAATAGTATGTGGACGCGTATATAGCGACATACGGGTACACACGTGGATGCACAGGAGGCGGGAAACGTGAGTGCGTATTTACGCAAGCGGAAGTTAGCCGCATAATAGAAGTCAATTTTAAGGTGGGATAAAAGAATTATAGTTGAACATTAACAAGTAACTATCTGATTTTAGACAGATTACTGAAAAACTTATTATAAGTGTAGTACCTCTGGGGCAAGCTATCAATCAAAGGGAGTGATTTTATTTCTGTACAGAAAATCTAAAAGTGTGGGTTGTTGAAAAGTAAGTATGAGTGGATTGAACCCCGGAAAGCGGGATCTCGTCGGTGAGGCACTGAGTTAGCAGAGGCTCGGTGGCGTGAAGGTTAGCGACCTCACATATTAATTGGTATTGAGGCACGTAGTGTGTGTGTTTTTAAAGGTAAAACGTGTGGAGGAGCATGATTTTTGGTGTTACGCTCCGCCTGTGGAGCGCAGCTTGTAAATTCGACTCCCGTGATCGTAGGGCGTATAGATAACAAGTATTTATAAGCCGTGTGATTGGACCACACGTGTGTGTGTGATACGCGGTGCAACGTGATACCATTTGCGTAATTTCGCGCAATTGCGTCATCATACGCGCTGTGTTAGCATACACAGATGTGATTTGTGTAAAGTAAAGGAATTTTTCGCTGACTCTCACTCAAGAAATATTCCTGGTGGACATTCATTGGAAAGGGTGATCAATAAGGTGTTTCTCACCCAAGAAAATTCCAGTGGATAGAAACCAAAAAGATCAGGCTTTCAACCTCCACTGAAAAAGGTGGGGTATTGATTGATTGCTGTTAATACTTCATACTTCCAGTGCTGAGGTGTCTGGCAGGGATCCTCACTGGGTACGCAGGGCGATCACTACTGGAGTGGACTGTGGCACTGTCCAGCGGAGACGGAGTGGGTGAAAAGCGCTCGGAGGAACCGTCATCTCGCGTGGGTCATTTGGTGTTTGTGTTTAAAACTCCACAATGGGAGCCAAGTGGGCACGCGAGAGGCATTCAGGAGCCAGGGTTCAGGCTGAAAAGCAGAGGCCAAGAGGGTTCGCTCTGTATATTATGTATAGGAAGTATGGTCCTTACACGGAGACTTTTTGTGATGAATGGGTACGTATGACTGTTGAAGACAGGGCATCATTTCCTAGGGTTGGTAGTTTTGAACCAGAGGTACTGCAAAATGTTAGAAATAGAATATGTCTGATCAAATCCAAGAAACAAAGGATCAGACATAAAGACTGTTTAAACATATGGCAACAAGAAGGAGTAATGCAAAGGGAACTTGCTCGTGTAACTAGGCCCAAACCCGACAGGAATGTGAATGCAAGTGCACCACCACCGCCATATGTCGATGGAGAGAAGGCTGCTACAACCAATAGCATACCAGGAAATGATAGGGATGCACTTACAAATTGTATTAACCCTAACCCATGCAAATTGTACCCTGTCCTAAGTTCTTCCAAGGGTCATTGTTCAGAGGAGGATGATGAGCCCAGCCTGATCTCAGCCCTCTCTCAGGCAGCCACCATGCAGGAAACTCAGGTGGGCACAGCCCAACCAGTAAGAGCAGTGGTTGTGTCTTCCACTGGAGGGACGGGTGAGATCATAGCCACCGATAAGTATGGGACTGTTCATTATGCAGAGACAGTAGCTCCACGCACTGAGACAAACAGGAATTAAGTGGTTGGGTTAAACCCAGTCCGGGTAATAGCAGTTCCCAATGGAAGAACTGATAACCAGGGAGTAACCCCCATCAGGAATATTGCAATGTATTGCCTGCGGTCCAGGTCGGAACTGCGGTCAATCATTTCAGAATTCCCCGATCCCAGGAAAGATTTAGCCGATGCAAGTTTATTATGGATCTGGGTAAATACACTGGGATAAGAGATATAAGGAATGATGTAAACCACAGGGAGGTAGCTGTCTCTGTGTTAATGGATGGACTCAAAGAGGCATTGAAAGTCAGGGTACAGACTTTTTTGCCTAATTGGAGAGGGGTCACTGTAGATGCTCTGAGAGAGTCTGCTATTGAGCATGACAAAAATATCTTCAAACATAAAGAACAGCAGGGTGAAAGGTTGATGATGGTGAGTATACAGGCTCTGTAAGGCCAAAGTACACAACCTGTCCCCCAGGTGATTGAAGAACTGAGAAGGAGGGTAAGTAGGTGTTACACTTGTGGGAGAGAGGGACATTTCTCCAGGGACTGTACACATATACAAAACTACCCAACACTTAGACGGGACCAAAGGACATATAGAATGGATTTTGAGCCACATAGAGAGGAGACACATAGATTTCCCCCAAGGAGGGATGGCTGCCAACACACGTCGGGGAAACCAACAATACAGACAGCCTCTCAGCCCTGCAATTCCCCAGAAGCTGCTTAACACTTTTCAAGCTCCTTATGGGAACGGTATGGTTAACACATTTATGAAGTAAAGCCAGCCAGAATGAGATTCTGCTTACTACATGCAAATTTATCAGCTGTACTGTGTGAGTGGGACCATTGATTAATAAAATCACATTTTCATTCAAGCGGAATACACTGTGTTGTATTTTTCTGTTATTTTTTTAGCACATTGTTAAACGATTTGGAGCTGGAATCATTCTACTATATCAATTGTGTAAGCCATTTTTGACCACTCATTTCCTGATGTGTTAAGGTTGCGCCACCTGGTCTCACTAATTTTGGGTGTATAATACAGACAATAGGAAGGAGGTCATACCTGTATCTTACAGCCAGTGACATTGACTAATAGCCTCAGAGACGAACCTGAGGTCATGGTCAAGGTAGCTGGTACAAGACAACCTTTCCTCGTAGATATTGGGGTGGCCAGATCTGTATTAACCACTCCAACAAAAATAATGACCACAGGCAAAACTATTTCGGCAATGGGAGTAATGGGAAAAGTGCAACAGTATCCTTTGACTAGACCTACAGAAGTTATGATATGGCCCTTGCATACCAAACATTCATTCTTGTTGGCTGCGTCGGCCCCGACTAACCTACTAGGCAGAGACTTATTATGTAAAATGCGGTGTGTTATATATTGTACCCCTGAGGGTGTGTTTTTAGATATTCCTGAAAGCCATGCACAGGAAGTACAAGATATGTTAGACACACCTGAAAGGCTAATGTTGCACTCTACCGTTCTAGACACATGTCCATCACAGGTAGAGGAAATGATCTCACAAATACCGGGTTACCTATGGACCAAAGATGGACAGGACACTTGATTGATGGCAAATGTAGCCCCAGTAGTAGTGCAAATAAAAGATGGCAGGATAGCTCCAAAAATCCCCCAGTACCCTCTGAAACCAGAGGTGGAATTAGGAGTATACCCTGTCATAGAACGGCTACTATAGCAGGGCATCCTAGTCAGGACGTCCAGCACAGCCAATAGTCCCATCTACGTTATGAAAAAGAGTGGGGGGAGGGGTTACAGGCTAGTGCAGGATTTAAGGGTGATAAACAAAATAGTCGAGAACCAATTCTCCGTAGTGCCCAATCCAGCTGTCATTCTGATGCAGATTCCCTCTACCTCTAGTTACTTCACTGTGATTGACCTTTGCTCTACTTTCTTTTCCATTCCTCTTCACCCCGACAGCCAATACCTCTTTGCCTTCTCTTACAGAAGAGTACAGTACACCTGGACCCGTCTCTCTCAAGGTTTCATTGACAGCCCAAGTATTTTCTCCCAAGCCCTACATGACTGTTTACAATCCTTTCAGCCTGAGAATGGGTCGGTGATGATACAATATGTTGATGACTTGTTGTTATGCTGAGATTCATTTGAGTGGTCCCTGGCAGACACTAAACAGCTTCTGTTTCACCTCTCCCACACAGGATACAAGGTTTCTAAGGATAAATTACAGTTGTGTCGGACAAGGGTTAAATACTTGGGACACTGCTTGACACAAGGACTAAGACACCTGACCCCAGACAGGATACAGGCAATCCGTGACATGACTCTGCCACAAACCCAGCAACAAATTCGCACTTTTCTAGGAATGTGTGGGTATTGTCGGAATTGGATTCCAGGGTTCTCTATTCTGGCACTACCACTGCAAGAAATGGTCTCTTCAAGTAAACCAGAACAGGTTACTCATTCTGAGGAATCCGAACTGGTGTTTGAGAGACTAAAAGAGTGCTTGTCTCGAGCACCCGCGTTGGGGATGCCAGATTATGAGAAACCTTTTGAATTATATGGTACCGAAAGTGCTGGGTGCGCAGCAGGGGTCCTAACACAGAAACATGGTGATGCCAGCAGACCTGTAGCCTACTACAGTGCACAGCTGGACATTGTAGAACGGTCTCTCCCCACTTAACTACGAAGTGTTGGAGCTATAGCTTTGTTGGTAAGAGTGAAGACGTAGTGTTAGGGCATGACCTGACAATCCATACACCTCAAGCAGTATCAGCCTTGCTAAACTCCACCCAAACCAGACATGTCTCATCCGCTCAGTTTACAAAATGGGAACTATCACTGATGGACCCTGTAAACATCACCATAAACAGGTGTAGCACACTAAATCCTGCAATTTATTTGCTAAGTGTGCCTTGTCATGCACAAAGGGTGGAGGATGAGAATAATGGTGAAGGAGGATTTAGTACAGACACTGATATGCATGACTGTATGGAATACTTGAACCAGACTTTCACTGCGAGACCTGACATTAGTGACAACCCACTAGAAGACGTAGACTTTACCTTTTACACTGACGTTAGTTGTCATAGACAGACGTACTCAGGAGACCTGTGCACCGGATATGCAGTTGTAGATAACGAAGGTATTATAGAAGCTGAACCCCTTGGTCCACTTCACTCAGCACAAGTCGCTGAGCTGGTAGCACTGACCAGAGCATGTGAGTTGGCAAAGGGTAAGTCAGCTAATATATACATGGACTCTAGATATGCTTTTGGAGTAGTGCATGATTTCGAGGCCCTGTGGCACCTCAGAAATTTCATGACGGCAGCTGGCATGCCTGTGGTGCATGCGTCACACATCAAAAGGATTCTGACAGCCATACAGGAACCTGACAGAGTGGCTGTTATCAAGTGTTAAGCACACACTTACAACCAAGACCCAATTTCACTTGGTAACAGCCGGGTAGATGAAGCTGCTAAACAGGCAGCAAGCACCACCACCACTCAAAGTACCACCACACAACTTATGAAATTCAATACAATAAATACACAACAGTTAAGTGAAATGCAGGATTTGTGTTCCCTACAGGAGAAGGCGGTCTGGAAGGTGAAGGGATATGGTCAGGAGTCATCAGGACTCTGGAGAGATGGACAAGGTAAGCCAGTGGCCCCCAGGACATATCTCCCAAGCCTAGCTGAAGCGGCACATGGTCTGACCCACCTGGGCAAGGAAGGTATGTGCAAATTGGTAAGAGCTTACTGGAGTGCACCAAGGTTCTCTTCTCAGGCAAGCAAGAAAGCAATGACATGTCTTACTTGCTTGAGGAAGAATATTGGTAAGACAATACCGATGGAGCCATCCCATATCCCTCCTACAGACGGACCTTTCCAAGTAATACATATCGACTTCATACAGCTACCACTCTGTAGGAATTTGAAATATGTATTGATATGCACTGATGTCTTCTCGAACTGGGTAGAGGCATTTCCTGCCGCCACAAATACTGCTGTGTTTACCGTTAAGAAAATAGTGCAGGAATTTGTGTGTAGATATTGTATCACTAGGATTATTGAGAGCGATAGGGGTACCCATTTTGCAGGTGAAGTCTTTCAGGTTATGTGCAAACTTATGGGTATTAATAGTAAGCTACATACTCCCTACCGACCACAGGCCAGTGCAAAGGTGGAGAGAATGAACAGCACTATTAAGAACAAACTGAGCAAAGTGATAGCTAAAACTGGACTGTTGTGGCCAGAGGCACTGCCTCTAGTATTGTACAGCATCAGAACCACTCCCAGGTCACCGCTTAACCTATCACCATTTGAAATTCTTTTTGGGCGACAGCCCCATCTAATGATAGATCCCCAGGATGATCTGAAATGCAATAATGAAATGACTGTGCAATACTTGGTTAGGATGAGCCAGCAATTGAGAAACCAGCAAAGGAATTTGAAACTAATGATTCCTGACCTACCAAACAGTAATTGTCATGAAATTGAACCTGAGGACTATGTGATGATTCAAAATTTTCTATGCTCAGGTTGCCTCATAGACAGGTGGGAAGGACCGTATCACGTTTTGTTGACCAGCATGGCATCACTGAAGGTTGCCGAGAGAGAGACTTGGGTCCACTCGTCCCACTGCAAGAAGGTCGCTAACCCGGAGAAAGCTTATGAGAAAGAGAAAGGTGAAGAAAACCTGATATCACTGGAGAATCTGTTCCGCGAAAGCTGAAAGGCAGTACAGTCGAAACTGCACCTGAGTGTGGTGAAAAACAAAATCAAGTACTGTTATAATTTTTTTTTCTCCAAACACCCCCCCCCCCCCCCTTCATTTCCCACCCCCCCCCTTCCCCTCCTCGAAATGGACTCGCATCAAGAGACTGTGTTCCGGATTTTTTTCGTGACTCTATTTTTGATCAGGACAATTTGTTTTTTCGAGGGCCACCGAGAAGTCGAGCAAGGATCTGGAATGGGTTCTGATGGATAGGATGAATTTGTAGGACCCCAGGATCAGTCCATCACTTTTTTCAAAGCTGGTATAAGTAAGAGATCTGGTAGTCATGGAGCTCGGAGGCAATGTGAAGGGTTGTTGTCTGATGAATACTGTATATGTAAGTACTGCGATAACATAGTCGAAGATGAGTGCATCCAGAGATGTCAGTCAAACAATAATATCAATATTGATGGACATCCTTTGAGTGACTATCACTCATTAGTGTGTACGGTCTTAAACCAAATAGAATGCTGGGTGTGCTCACAGGTACCTCAAGGACAGAGTAAATCAGGATTAGTGCCATACCCATTAACAGTAAATGAGGTACTCGAATTGCATGGGTGGAGACCGGTGGACAGAAAATACAATATATCTTGACTCCCTAGCCTAAAGCTCCACCAGTACCACGTAGACAGATCACTACTGTGTTTCAACATAACCAATTTCCGGAAACCAGGAAATTGGGAAGTGACTTGAAACAATCAATGACCTTCTCACATAGAACTGACAAAGAACCCATCAACTCTGAACTTGGAACGTGGGATAGCCACAAGTGGGAGTGTCAGGAATCGGCGTTCAGCAGTGTCTCACTTACCAGCGCGCTGGTGTGCAGGCCTCCGGAGGTCATGGCCCCAGTCGCGGCTGTATGGATGCGCTGACCTCGAGCATCATCTTTAATGTCGCTAAGTACCCCTGATCCGTGTTTCGTGTGTGCTTTGCTGTGTGCCGGCGTCTAGCCTGTATGGACATTGCCATGACACCTGCAGTCAGCTGATCCGGACATCCAATCCAGCGCTGTGCTAGCACACAGAGTCCAGCAACCAATCACCGCAGAGCAAGGGGTATAAGTTCCAATCCGTGGCTCAATCACATTGCCTCGGACAATGAGTCACATTCGGTGTGTCAAGTTTCCTGGTTCCTGTGTTCCTGTTCTCAGTGGACTCCCCGTGGTTACTCTCATCTTCCAGTCTTCATTGTTCCTGCCTGCTTCAGACTTCAGCCACAGACTGTTACAGCTCATCTGCAGTAAGAGACTCTCCTCAGGTGTTTATTCATTGCCTAACCTGTGCACCTAATTACCAGCATTCTACTCTGTGCATTCAGCATTAACAAATCTTGCTGCATTAGGACTGTCTCCTGCCTGGGCCTTGCTTGGCCATAAGTACTAAAGTTATACAGAGACTGTGTGCATTTCCATTTATCCCGGAGTTCTGCTTGCTTCTGTTATTATTAGTGATGAGCGGGTTCGGTTCCTCGGGATCCGAACCCCCCCGAACTTCACCCATTTTACACGGTTCCAAGGCGGACTCGAATCTTCCCGCCTTGCTCGGTTAACCCGAGCACGCCCGAACGTCATCATCCCGCGGTCGGATTCTCGCGAGATTCGGATTCTATATAAGGAGCCACGCGTCACCGCCATTTTTCACTCGTGCATTGGAGATGATCGTGAGAGGACGTGGCTGGCATTCTCTCAGTTTCTGTGTTCAGTGTGTTGCAAATATCTGTGCTCAGTGTGCTGCAAATATCTGTGCTCAGTGTGCTGCAAATATCTACATTCTCTGCCTGAAAAACGCTCCATATCTGTGCTCAGTGTGCT
The DNA here is from genome assembly GCF_028390025.1 of Pseudophryne corroboree. Lineage (NCBI taxonomy): Eukaryota > Metazoa > Chordata > Amphibia > Anura > Myobatrachidae > Pseudophryne > Pseudophryne corroboree. Next base: position 948,299,259 of record NC_086444.1, on the reverse strand, counting down.
GCAAATATCTGTGCTCAGTGTGCTAATTGCTTTATTGTGGGGACTGGGGACCACCAGTATTATATAGTAGGAGGACAGTGCAGAGTTTTGCTGACAAGTGACCACCAGTATTATACGTTCTCTTCCTGAAAAACGCTCCATATCTGTGCTGCATTGTAGTATATAGTAGGAGGACAGTGCAGAATTGTGCTAACCACCAGTATAAATATAGCAGTACGGTACAGTAGTCCACTGATCTACCTCTGTGTCCTCAAGTATACTATCCATCCATACCTGTGGTGCATTTAAGTTTTGCGCAGTAACTATATATATATAGTAGGAGGACAGTGCATAATTTTGCTGCCCACCAGTATATAATATATAGCAGTATGGTACAGTAGGCCACTGCTCTACCTACCTCTGTGTCGTCAAGTATACTATCCCATCCATACCTGTGGTGCATTTAATTTTTGCGCAGTATATATATAGTAGAAGGACAGTGCATAATTTTGCTGACCACCAGTATATAATGTATAACAGTATGGCACAGTAATCCACTGCTCTACCTACCTCTGTGTCGTCAAGTATACTATCCATCCATACCTGTGGTGCATTTATGTTTTTGTGCGCAGTATATATATATATATATATAGTAGGAGGACAGTGCATAATTTTGCTGACCACCAGTATATAATATATAGCAGTACGGTACAGTAGGCCACTGCTCTACCTACCTCTGTGTCATCAAGTATACTATCCATCCATACCTGTGGTGCATTTAAGTTTTTGTGCGCAGTATATATATAGTAGTAGGACAGTGCATAATTTTGCTGACCACCAGTATATAATATATAGCAGTACGGTACAGTAGTCCACTGCTCTACCTCTGTGTCGTCAAGTATACTACAAAAGTTCAGTAAAATGACCCAAAAATCAAAATTGAAAGCGTCTAATGAGAAGCGCAAACTTGCCAATATGCCATTTACGACACGGAGTGCCAAGGAACGGCTGAGGCCCTGGCCTATGTTCATGGCTAGTGGTTCAGATTCACATGAGAATGGAAGCACTCATCCTCTCGCTAGAAAACTGCAGTGCCACTCCTAGATGGGCCAGGTGTTTGTGTCGGCCACTTGGGTCGCTTAGCTTAGCCATCCAGCGACCTTGGTGCGCCTCTTTTTTTCTTTGCATCATGTGCTGTTTGGGGACTATTTTTTTAAATCTGTCATCCTGTCTGACACTGCAGTGCCTATCCTAGATGGGCCAGGTGTTTGTGTCGGCCACTTGGGTCGCTTAGCTTAGTCACACAGCTACCTCATTGCGCCTCTTTTTTTCTTTGCATCATGTGCTGTTTGGGGACAATTTTTTTAATCTACCATCCTGTCTGACACTGCAGTGCCACTCCTAGATGGGCCAGGTGTTTGTGTCGGCCACTTGGGTCGCTTAGCTTAGTCACACAGCTACCTCATTGCACCTCTTTTTTTCTTTGCATCATGTGCTGTTTGGGGACAATTTTTTTTAATCTGCCATCCTGTCTGACACTGCAGTGCCACTCCTAGATGGGCCAGGTGTTTGTGTCGGCCACTTGGGTCGCTTAGCTTAGTCACACAGCTACCTCATTGCGCCTCTTTTTTTCTTTGCATCATGTGCTGTTTGGGGACAATTTTTTTTAATCTGCCATCCTGTCTGACACTGCAGTGCCACTCCCATATGGGCCAGGTGTTTGTGTCGGCCACTTGGGTCGCTTAGCTTAGCCATCCAGCGACCTTGGTGCACCTCTTTTTTTCTTTGCATCATGTGCTGTTTGGGGACTATTTTTTGAAGTGCCATCCTGTCTGACACTGCAGTGCCACTCCTAGATGGGCAAGGTGTTTGTGTCGGCCACTTGGGTCGCTTAGCTTAGCCATCCAGCGATCTTGGTGCACCTCTTTTTTTCTTTTCATCATGTGCTGTTTGGGGACTATTTTTTAAATCTGCCATCCTGTCTGACACTGCAGTGCCACTCCTAGATGGGCCAGGTGTTTGTGTCGGCCACTTGGGTCGCTTAGCTTAGTCATCCAGCGACCTCGGTGCAAATTTAGGACTAAAAATAATATTGTCAAGTGTGAGGTGTTCAGAATAGACTGGAAATGAGTGGAAATTATGGTTATTGAGGTTAATAATACTATGGGATCAAAATGACCCCCAAATTCTATGATTTAAGCTGTTTTTGAGGGTTTTTTGTAAAAAAATACACCCGAATCCAAAACACAACCGAATCCGACAAAAAATTTTCAGGGAGGTTTTGCCAAAACGCGTCCGAATCCAAAACACGGCAGCGGAACCGAATCCAAAACACAAAACCCAAAAAATTTCCGGTGCACATCACTAGTTATTATCCACAAAACCGTTTGCATCCAGATTATCAAGTCATCTTTATTTTTCATCTGTGTTACCAGTGACTTTATATTTCTTCAAATCATTGCATTCAGTTATCAAGTTACCTTCAATCCTCATTTGTTTTGTCAGTGACTTTTGCATGATCATTACCTTGGATTCAGTTACTGTATTTCATTTCATTTCTGTTACTGCTGGTTTTACATCACCATCCACTGCTATACCATTGCTCTGAGATCTCTGTGTGAAATAAACATCAGCGCATATGTGCAGGACTTTTATTCAGCCTCCTCGTTTTGTACATCACACCAACACTGACCCACTAGTGCCCCCTCCGGGGACAGACAGAACCAGAGACCTGACAGGGAGGTATATCCGATACAAGTATACACGTGGGATCAAAATCATGTGGGCTGGAAAAGTGTCACAGGGATAGTTTGCGCCCATCATCCAGCCAGATACTTGTATCAAACAGATGGAAAAACTGGGGACAAGTTTTTTTTTGTAAGGATTATCTGTGACATGATACTGATGCATTTTGTCTCCTATGTTCTCCCAGATAACGCTTACTTCATATGTGGAAGGTAGGCGTACAAGTGGCTTACTCCGAGCTCTGCCAGTACGAACACATTTTTAAGAGACACCTGATAGACAGGAGAGAGCTCGCAGCCTTTAATTTGAATCATGAATCCACCGGGATTCAGATTTTGCTTGCATTAGATATCACCCATACTGCCAGAGGAATTATAAATTATAGGTATATCCATGCACTAGCGAACTTGATAGATAATATCACTGAGATGTATGACGACACCTTCAGGTACACGGGTAGGGAACTACAGGCCTACAAGAAGGAACTGGTCCTACACAGAATGGTCTTGAATTACGTCACTACCGTGACGGGTGGGTATTGTCTTACCTTGGCGACTCAATATGGTGTAAAGTGCTGCACGTATATTACGAATAGTACTGAGGACCCAACAGAGATCATTGATCAAAAGATGGACGAGATCTTGCAGTTGAAATGGGAGTTTCGAAGGAAACAAATTCTCACTTTAGCGGCTGTGGGTAATGAGTTGACTGGATGGGCCTCATGGTTGAACCCACTCAAGTGGTTCTCTGGGTTAGGAGAGTGGTCACAAGGTATGATTGCAAATGTGGGGAAGTTTCTCCTCTGTATTCTGGGTGTTGTCATAATTATCGGCCTGATATTTAATGTGTTCGGATTTTGACACGGCGAAAAAGGCATAATACAAATTTGATGAGTCTAAGGAGCAGGTGCGTTATAAATGCGCCAGATCTGGTATACGATCCGATGATAGAGACAGTGCTGTGATATGAATGTAAATGAATTTCATGGCCTGTTTCTTTCACCATCTTTTTGTCTTTTTCTCTCCTTCTACCCAGCAAAACTTCTACTGAATCCGGACATCAGTGTGCAAAGGCATAGGTACATGTATGTATGCAACGTTCGTTCAAATCAGACATCTTAGGCTATAGCACTGTCCCAGCATACTCTATAGGTTGAATGTCGTCCCACACCCAACCAGTGGTCCCTTGACCGCCAAGTGCATATAGAGGATGTCTCGTCCTCCTCCCTGTCTTCCCCAACCATAGTCAGTATCTGATTTGCAAAATAAGTACATACGTGTGTCTAGATCACCTGTTATGTGTTTTTAAATATTTTGTTAGTAATTTATGACAGTTATTGTTTACTGTCAAAGGATGGACTGTCGAAGTCGAAAATATTACATACACACCACATGCAAACACCAAACAGAGTGGCCTCTGTGCAGTAGCGGATCTTGCCACGGGCAAGCAGGACTTTTGCCCGGGGCGCCGCCTTCCGGAGGGCGCTGGCGCCATCCGGAGGGCGCCGCACCGTGGCAAGATCCGCCACTGCTGCCCGCTGTGTCCCCCGTCCGCCTCCGCTGCCGTCCCCGTCCGCCTCCTGTGAAGGGAACTAGACGCTATGCGTCTAGTTTCCCTTCGTGGAGAGTAACTTTGCTGAGCGGTGCGCGATGACGTCATCGCGCACCGCACAGCAAAGGTCCTCTCCACGAAGGGAACTAGACGCATAGCGTCTAGTTTCCCTTCGTGGAGAGGACCTTTTGCTGTGCGGTGCGCGATGACGTCATCGCGCACCGCTCAGCATTCAAGCGGCGCTAGCAATGTACAGGGGGCGTAACTGACCACGCCCCTTTTCCTGCCCGGGGCGCAGAGCGCCCTTGAACCGGCCCTGCCTCTGTGCGTGCGTGTTTTTTGCATACACGCATGCTACGTACACTGGTTCACGAGCCTTGCGTATTGGAGCATTGTATGAGTAAATATGGTAGCATACGCATTCACACAGAAAAGCCACAGTCATATTCAATATTCTATTTATATAGTGCATAATTTACACATAGTCTCCACACACTTTTCCAGCAAGTTACATATACTCAAAAGATAGAACAACAGAGTTATTCAGGGTTACAGGATGTGAGGGGATGGAGCAAGGTTAGAACGTAATGTTTCGTATCCTGATGTGCAATATTTTGAGAGCCACTTTCCGGTCGCTATTTGCAGTTTATCGCATGTTTCTGCGCATAGATATGCGCAGAATTGTAAAATTCATAAACTACTGTAAATACTGTACTCTTGATATTCGGCGGGAACGCAGTGGCGAACACCTGCAAGTACACCTGTACCAAGCATCGCCCATTCATTTAAACCAACCTATGACCCCACATGTACTGTAAATGACCTGCCCTTTGACCTATGAAAGAAGAGCTTACATTTCCCATTGTACTGTATTTGGACACATTGTATAAAGAGAATCCTCCTGACCAGGCTCAGTCTATTCTCTGAAGGTCATCTTGCTAAGACTGACTGAGGCCTGGATCAGGGAGCGCTCGCGAACAAACGTATGTACTATTGGTTGTAGCTCTTCTCTGTAATATTGTTGTATCTTTTATCTGTATCTTTTGAGTAAATACTGTTGATGCGTTGGACCACAACATTACATTTAACTACTGGTGTTGCATTCCATTCTTGTTTGGGGATAAGGTGTATTCAGCCACACGTGTCGCTGCATTGTGCGCATAGCATGTCAGTGTGTATACGCAACATGCATACATATCATATTTGCTTATGTTTAGCAGCCGCTGCGGCCCAAACCACCGTGTGATACGGTATTGCTTTTCCTTGTAAATTAATCAAACTTTACAATTCGGAAGTATAGTGGACTGAGATTTGTTGCCCACCACCAGTCCTGCGTGCCTGCTTGACCTCATCAGCCAGCATCAGCACACACTTCACAACGCTTTTTTACATGGCATCTTGGGTCAGATTTTGTAGCTGGCCCGTTACACTTTGGGGTGGGGGGGGGTGGAGGAGGGGGGCCACAGTGCAATCTCTGCAGCTGGGCAGCCCCGGCAATAAGGTCTTGGGGAAGGAAGGGGAGGCACGGCTGCATGCAGAGAAACTTCCGACAAAAAGGTGCCAGCGAAGGGGGTGCGGCTACAGCACAACCCTGATAATAAGGTGCTGGCGGGGGGAAGAGAGGCCATGGCTACAGTGTGACCCCAGACAATAAGTTGCAGCCGAAGAGACTCGCCAATAAGCTGCTTGCAGGTAAAAGGGGGGTGGCTCCAATGATCCATTCTCCAGCCGGGCAGCCAGAAGGGAGAATTATCTCTTCCTGATAAACTGACTTCGCTAAAAGTCCAGTTTTTTGGTAGTGATCATTTTGTGATGGGGCCATGATGAATCATGAAAAAATTGTGAGAAGATGCAATGAGAATTTAAAACTAAAAATTTTCATTGCACAATTTTTTTATGATGAATATTCCCCTAAGTGTTTTCATTATTTCAAAGACAGTGCATCTCATTTTATTTTTCATTCATTTTTTACTATTTTTAATTTTATTTGCAATTTTATCATTGTATATACCGGTATATATTCATTTGTTCATATCTTTATTAAATTTGTGAATATTGGGGGTCATTCCGAGTTGTTCGCTCGTTATTTTTTTGTCGCAACGGAGCGATTAGTCGCTAATGCGCATGCGCAATGTCCGCAGTGCGACTGCGCCAAGTAAATTTGCTATGCAGTTAGGTATTTTACTCGCGGCATTACGAGGTTTTTTCTTCGTTCTGGTGATCGTAATGTGATTGACAGGAAGTGGGTGTTTCTGGGCGGAAACAGGCCGTTTTATGGGTGTGTGCGAAAAAACGCTACCGTTTCTGGGAAAAACGCGGGAGTGGCTGGAGAAACGGAGGAGTGTCTGGCCGAACGCTGGGTGTGTTTGTGACGTCAACCCAGGAACGAAACTGACTGAACTGATCGCAGATGCCGAGTAATTGTGGAGCTACTCAGAAACTGCTAAGAAGTGTCTATTCGCAATTTTGCTAATCTTTCGTTCGCAATTTTGATAAGCTAAGATTCACTCCCAGTAGGCGGCGGCTTAGCGTGTGCAAAGCTGCTAAAAGCAGCTTGCGAGCGAACAACTCGGAATGAGGGCCATAATCATTTGCACTCCCATCTTTTTTTCTTGGATTTAGCAACCCTGTTTGGAAGGGGAGCAGCATTTGTGATTATTTATACATATATTGAGGAAGTGCCTGGCCCCTTGTATTTGTGGTGTAATATTAATGGGCAGACGTCTGTTTTCTCTACGCGTCTCCAGTCTGCTGCAGCAAACACTATCTCTCGCTGAACGTATCGCAGATTTGAAAACAGATTGTTGCTGTTCACTCACATGTAAAATCCAGGGGATTTACATTCCAACTTTAAATTCCTTATTAACTTATGTTTTTTCAAACATTATTTTGTTCTGTCATTTGCAAGTCTCAGTATAAATCAACCAAGTCAATATTTATAATATGTAATTACTGCAATCAGATTTTTATTTTAAACAGAATATACAGTAATCCATGTGTTCTTTTGTCAAAGGTAGACATATAGAAGAACATGCTGTATATAACATGTTACAACACTATCAGTATTACAGTTTGCTAATTAGTCACACATCTCTCCATTTCAAATCAGCCACAAGTATCCATGTGGAGAAGTACCACAAATGGGCATTTTTTTAGAATCCAACAAAGGCTTCTCAAAGGAAATCAGGGCACTGGATCATAAAAAATGTAACACACCCTGGCTTTTATCAACCTTTCAACAAACTGCACACATTTCACCATTCATGACCCTTAACTTAATTTCCCTAAATGTTAATGCCCCCAATTCTCCCCATAAGATTACAATAGTGCCGTAGGAAGGAACTTGTTTAGGTCTTCTCTAAGCTATCTTAGCTTCCTAAGAGATAAGTTACATTGGGTGGGGACTTCAACATGGTCTTAGAACCTTCTATCAATAGATCTAGCCATCCTAGGCTTTCATCCACCCAGTTCCACTCTAGAGAACATAAAAAAATCTCATAACATACTACAAACGCCGAAGAGAGCCAAGCGGGGTACGGTGAAGGGGGCGGGGGGGGGGGGGGTGGATGGCATATAAAGGGGGCATGACAATGCTGTTTACTATTAAAATATTGACATAATATAATTGCAGGGACATGACGCAGCCCCATGCGCTCCACATGGTGCAATTTTAAAACGGGGGGCATGCAGCCTGGGCCCGGGAAATTTGTACATGCCCCCCCCTCGGCGCCATTGTGTACTACTCCAAGAGAGTACTGTATCCCTCAGCTTGTGAAGTCTCACACTACTAAGCTCCACATGAGGTCGGGGCAAAAGTTCAACCTGGTCGCCTGGAGGCAAGTTGGAGTTTGGTGCCCCCCTTATATAAAAAAGGGAAAACAAATATGGTGTGTGTGTGTGTGTGTATATATATATATATATATATATATATATATATATATATATATATATATATATATATATATTAGAGATGAGCGGGTTCGGTTCCTCGGAATCCGAACCCCCCCGAACTTCAGCCTTTTTACACGGGTCCGAGGCAGACTCGGATCTTCCCGCCTTGCTCGGTTAACCCGAGCGCGCCCGAACGTCATCATCCCGCTGTTGGATTCTCGCGAGGCTCGGATTCTATCGCGAGACTCGGATTCTATATAAGGAGCCGCGCGTCGCCGCCATTTTCACACGTGCATTGAGATTGATAGGGAGAGGACGTGGCTGGCGTCCTCTCCGTTAGAATAGATAGAGACATTTGAGTTGATTTACTACTAACTTAGTAATTTTGGGGAGCATTAGGAGTACTCAGAGTGCAGAGTTTTGCTGATAGTTACTAGTGACCACCACCAGTTTTATTTATTATTTAATATAATCCGTTCTCTGCCTGAAAAAAAACGATACACAGTCACATACCATATCTGTGCTCAGCCTCAGTGTGCTGCATGATAATATCATCTATGTATATCTGACTGTGCTGAGTGCTCACTGCTCACACAGCTGAATTGTGGGGGAGACTGGGGTGCAGTTATAGCAGGAGTACAGTGCACACTTTTGCTGCCAGTGTGACTGACCAGTGACCACCAGTATATTGTCTGCCTGAAAAAGTTAAACACTCCTGTGGTGTTTTTTTTTTTTTTATTCTATAAACGCATTCTGCTGACAGTGTCCAGCAGGTCCGTCATTCATTATATTATATAAATATTTACCTGCAGTAGTGTTATATTTTTTTTGTTCATCTCTATCATCTTTATCATCTCTATATTAGCAGATGCAGTACGGTAGTCCACGGCTGTAGCTACCTCTGTGTCGTCAGTGCTCGTCCATAATTGTATACCTACCTGTGGTGGGTTTTTTTTTTCTATCTTCTTCATACTAGTAGTTTAGGAGTCTGCTGACAGTGTCCAGCAGGTCCGTCATTATATTATATATACCTGCAGTAGTGATATATATATATATTTTTTATATCATTATCATCTCTATACTAGCAGACGCAGTACGGTAGTCCACGGCTGTAGCTACCTCTGTGTCGTCAGTCACTCGTCATCCATAAGTATACTAGTATCCATCCATCTCCATTGTTTACCTGAGGTGCCTTTTAGTTGTGCCTATTAAAATATGGAGAACAAAAATGTTGAGGTTCCAAAAATAGGGAAAGATCAAGATCCACTTCCACCTCGTGCTGAAGCTGCTGCCACTAGTCATGGCCGAGACGATGAAATTCCATCAACGTCGTCTGCCAAGGCCGATGCAATGTCATAGTACAGAGCATGTAAAATCCAAAACACAAAATATCAGTAAAAAAAGGACTCAAAAATCTAAAATAAAATCGTCGGAGGAGAAGCGTAAACTTGCCAATATGCCATTTACCACACGGAGTGGCAAGGAACGGCTGAGGCCCTGGCCTATGTTCATGGCTAGTGGTTCAGCTTCACATGAGGATAGAAGAACTCAGCCTCTCGCTAGAAAAATGAAAAGACTTAAGCTGGCAAAAGCACAGCAAAGAACTGTGCGTTCTTCGAAATCACAAATCCACAAGGAGAGTCCAATTGTGTCGGTTGCGATGCCTGACCTTCCCAACACTGGACGTGAAGAGCATGCGCCTTCCACCATTTGCACGCCCCCTGCAAGTGCTGGAAGGAGCACCCGCAGTCCAATTCCTGATAGTCAGATTGGAGATGTCAGTGTTGAAGTACACCAGGATGATGAGGAGGATATGGGTGTTGCTGGCGCTGGGGAGGAAATTGACAAGGAGGATTCTGATGGTGAGGTGGTTTGTTTAAGTCAGGCACCCGGGGAGACACCTGTTGTCCGTGGGAGGAATATGGCCATTGACATGCCTGGTGAAAATACCAAAAAAAACAGCTCTTCGGTGTGGAAGTATTTCAACAGAAATGCGGACAACAGGTGTCAAGCCGTGTGTTGCCTTTGTCAAGCTGTAATAAGTAGGGGTAAGGACGTTAACCACCTCGGAACATCCTCCCTTATACGTCACCTGCAGCGCATTCATCATAAGTCAGTGACAAGTTCAAAAACTTTGAGCGACAGCGGAAGCAGTCCACTGACCAGTAAATCCCTTCCTCTTGTAACCAAGCTCACGCAAACCACCCCACCAACTCCCTCAGTGTCAATTTCCTCCTTCCCCAGGAATGCCAATAGTCCTGCAGGCCATGTCACTGGCAATTCTGACGAGTCCTCTCCTGCCTGGGATTCCTCCGATGCATCCTTGCGTGTAACGCCTACTGCTGCTGGCGCTGCTGTTGTTGCTGCTGGGAGTCGATGGTCATCCCAGAGGGGAAGTCGTAAGACCACTTTTACTACTTCCACCAAGCAATTGACTGTCCAACAGTCCTTTGCGAGGAAGATGAAATATCACAGCAGTCATCCTGCTGCAAAGCGGATAACTGAGGCCTTGGCATCCTGGGCGGTGAGAAACGTGGTTCCGGTATCCATCATTACTGCAGAGCCAACTATAGACTTGTTTGAGGTACTGTGTCCCCGGTACCAAATACCATCTAGGTTCCATTTCTCTAGGCAGGCGATACCGAAAATGTACACAGACATCAGAAAAAGACTCACCAGTGTCCTAAAAAATGCAGTTGTACCCAATGTCCACTTAACCACGGACATGTGGACAAGTGGAGCAGGGCAGACTCAGGACTATATGACTGTGACAGCCCACTGGGTAGATGTATTGACTCCCGCCGCAAGAACAGCAGCGGCGGCACCAGTAGCAGCATCTCGCAAACGCCAACTCTTTCCTAGGCAGGCTACGCTTTGTATCACCGCTTTCCAGAATACGCACACAGCTGAAAACCTCTTACGGCAACTGAGGAAGATCATCGCAGAATGGCTTACCCCAATTGGACTCTCCTGTGGATTTGTGGCATCGGACAATGCCAGCAATATTGTGTGTGCATTAAATCTGGGCAAATTCCAGCACGTCCCATGTTTTGCACATACCTTGAATTTGGTGGTGCAGAATTATTTAAAAAACGACAGGGGCGTGCAAGAGATGCTGTCGGTGGCCAGAAGAATTGCGGGACACTTTCGGCGTACAGGCACCACGTACAGAAGACTGGAGCAACACCAAAAACGCCTGAACCTGCCCTGCCATCATCTGAAGCAAGAAGTGGTAACGAGGTGGAATTCAACCCTCTATATGCTTCAGAGGTTGGAGGAGCAGCAAAAGGCCATTCAAGCCTATACAACTGACCACGATATAGGAGGTGGAATGCACCTGTCTCAAGCGCATTGGAGAATGATTTCAACGTTGTGCAAGGTTCTGCAACCTTTTGAACTTGCCACACGTGAAGTCAGTTCAGACACTGCCAGCCTGAGTCAGGTCATTCCCCTCATCAGGCTTTTGCAGAAGAAGCTGGAGACATTGAAGGAGGAGCTAACACTGAGCGATTCCGCTAGGCATGTGGGACTTGTGGATGGAGCCCTTAATTCGCTTAACAAGGATTCACGGGTGGTCAATCTGTTGAAATCAGAGCACTACATTTTGGCCACCGTGCTCGATCCTAGATTTAAAACCTACGTTGTATCTCTCTTTCCGGCAGACACAAGTCTGCAGGGGTTCAAAGAACTGCTGGTGAGAAAATTGTCAAGTCAAGCGGAACGCGACCTGTCAACATCTCCTCCTTCACATTCTCCCGCAACTGGGGGTGCGAGGAAAAGGCTCAGAATTCCGAGCCCACCCGCTGGCGGTGATGCAGGGCAGTCTGGAGCGACTGCTGATGCTGACATCTGGTCCGGACTGAAGGACCTGCCAACAATTACGGACATGTCGTCTACTGTCACTGCATATGATTCTCTCACCATTGAAAGAATGGTGGAGGATTATATGAGTGACCGCATCCAAGTAGGCACGTCAGTCCGTACGTATACTGGCAGGAAAAAGAGGCAATTTGGAGGCCCTTGCACAAACTGGCTTTATTCTACCTAAGTTGCCCTCCCACAAGTGTGTACTCCGAAAGAGTGTTTAGTGCCGCTGCTCACCTTGTCAGCAATCGGCGTGCGAGGTTACTTCCAGAAAATGTGGAGAAGATGATGTTCATTAAAATGAATTATAATCAATTCCTCCATGGAGACATTCACCAGCAGCAATTGCCACCACAAAGTACACAGGGAGCTGTGATGGTGGATTCCAGTTGGGACGAATTGATAATCTGTGAGGAGGGGGATGTACACGGTGATGAATCGGAGGATGATGATGAGGTGGACATCTTGCCTCTGTAGAGCCAGTTTGTGCAAGGAGAGATTAATTGCTTCTTTTTTGGTGGGGGTCCAAACCAACCCGTCATTTCAGTCACAGTCGTGTGGCAGACCCTGTCACTGAAATGATGGGTTGGTTAAAGTGTGCATGTCCTGTTTATACAACATAAGGGTGGGTGGGAGGGCCCAAGGACAATTCCATCTTGCACCTCTTTTTTCTTTCATTTTTCTTTGCGTCATGTGCTGTTTGGGGAGTGTTTTTTGGAAGGGCCATCCTGCGTGACACTGCAGTGACACTCCTAGATGGGCCAGGTGTTTGTGTCGGCCACTAGGGTCGCTTATCTTAGTCACACAGCTACCTCATTGCGCCTCTTTTTTTTCTTCTTTGCGTCATGTGCTGTTTGGGGGAGTATTTTTTGGAAGGGCCATCCTGCGTGACACTGCAGTGCCACTCCTAGATGGGCCAGGTGTTTGTGTCGGCCACTAGGGTCACTTATCTTAGTCACACAGCTACCTCATTGCGCCTCTTTTTTTTCTTCTTTGCGTCATGTGCTGTTTGGGGAGTATTTTTTGGAAGGGCCATCCGGCCTGACACTGCAGTGCCACTCCTAGATGGGCCAGGTGTTTGTGTCGGCCACTAGGGTCGCTTAGCTTACTCACACAGCTACCTCATTGCGCCTCTTTTTTTCTTTGCGTCATGTGCTGTTTGGGGAGTGTTTTTTGGAAGGGCCATCCTGCGTGACACTGCAGTGCCACTCCTAGATGGGCCAGGTGTTTGTGTCGGCCACTTGGGTCGCTGAGCTTAGTCACACAGCTACCTCATTGCGCCTCTTTTTTTCTTTGCGTCATGTGCTGTTTGGGGAGTGTTTTTTGGAAGGGCCATCCTGCGTGACACTGCAGTGCCACTCCTAGATGGGCCAGGTGTTTGTGTCGGCCACTTGGCTCGCTGAGCTTAGTCATCCAGCGACCTCGGTGCAAATTTTAGGACTAAAAATAATATTGTGAGGTGTGAGGTGTTCAGAATAGACTGAAAATGAGTGGAAATTATGGTTATTGAGGTTAATAATACTTTGGGATCAAAATGACCCCCAAATTCTATGATTTAAGCAGTTTTTTAGGGTTTTTTGAAAAAAACACCTGAATCCAAAACACACCCGAATCCGACAAAAAAAAATCGGTGAGGTTTTGCCAAAACGCGTTCGAACCCAAAACACGGCCACGGAACCGAACCCAAAACCAAAACACAAAACCCGAAAATTTTCCGGTGCACATCTCTAATATATATATATAGAGAGAGAGAGAGACAATTTCATGAGATTCAGTCGTCTTGCAGTATGCAGAATGACCATTCACTGACGGGCCCCATCTCACAGTCTAGCAGCAGTGGCAGGATCAATGTTGCTTCCTGCAGTGCAGGCTGAGTGGTGCCAGTTGGGAGTTTTCCTGTCCCCTATTGCAGGTGTTAACAGGGCTCGTGGGAGAGAACCCATTAACTCTGTTAGCAGTAGGTGCGCTGCAGAGCTCCGTTGGAAGAGCAGCTGTCACACTTGGATCTTGCTGTATACTACACAGGAGCTGCTGTACGTGCATTAGTCCACCATTAGTCAGCTTGAAGCGGCTGCCTGTGGGCGTCAGCCCCTGGAGGGAGCCAATGAATTCATCTAGCAAAAAAACTAGGATTTCACTGTATGCAGCCTCCTCTTTTTACACTGTGCTGACTACTGCTGCAAAACTAATCAGGTACGGCTGCCGCTATCAGGCTGTACCACATAGTGTCTCAGAGCTTCCTTCATGCTGATACATGTAACATCAAGTCAAATGAAGGCACATAGGAGGCGGAGGTAAATATGGCTGCCCTGGGGTGCCCCCACGCAGGCCCGCCATCAGGGAGCTGCTGCGGGCACAGCCGTCCCGAGCCCGGCCTCTCTGACAGAGAGGAGAGGGCCCGGGCCGCTCATGCCGCTGCCCGCCCGCCACCACCGTCCGCCCGCCGTCGTCCATCCACCTCCACTGCCTCTGCCTCTGTGTTCCCACTGTCCAGCGCAAGCAGGCTATTGAAAATGTCCCTCTTAAGATGGCCGCCGCCTCAGAGGAGACAGTTATTAAAGATACTAGAGGAGGCTCTAGTATCTTTAATAACTGTCTCCTCTGAGCCGGCAGCCATTTTGGGAGGGACATTTTCAATAGTTTTGCTAGAAGCAGGCTGCTGCGGTGGCAGGGAAGGGAGGAGGATCAGCAGAAACCCTGACAAAGGTTACAACTCCATTACAGGTACTAGGACAGTAATGTGTGAGTCATTGAATAATATGATGATGGGTCCATAGGAATTATTATTATTTATTTATTTATTTTTTATATATATTTATTTTAGATTTTTTTTAGGGGGGAGGACCAGCCTATTTGGCCAGTCCCGGGCCCCATAATTTCTGATGGCAGCCCTGCCCCCGTGGCCACTGCTCATTTCCCTGATGCACCTCCTGCAGGCGCCTGGATCCTGGCTCTCCAGTAGCAAGCAGCACCTGATTACATGCCGGCATCCAGCAGCATCGCTGTAATGCTGCTGCCGCCTGTAAGAGGAACCATGGGGGTAATTCAGAGTTGATCGCAGCAGCAAATTTATTAGCAGTTGGGCAAAGCCATGTGTACTGCAGGGGGGGGGGCAGATATAACATGTGCAGAGAAAGTGATATTTGGGTGGCGTGTGTTCAAACTGAAATCTAAATTGCAGTGTAAAAATAAAGCAGTCAGTATTTACCCTGCACAGAAACAAAATAACCCACCCAAATCTAACTCTCTCGGTAAATGTTATAACTGCCACACCTGCATTGGTTTTGCCCAACTGTTAGCAAATTTGCTGCTGCGATCAACTCAGAATTGCCCCCTATGTCAATTGCGAGGTAAAACAAGGAAATAACTTTTAGTTAAGTAACCCATGGGGGTTTCTACAGGACCTCAGACAGTACAGTTCTTGCAGCCCAATGGGTGGTTTGCACTTGTGAACAGCATAAAAGGGAAAACACAGGCACTTGGGCTCAATACAGTACATATGGAGGGGGGGGGGGCAGTAATATACTTACAGATGAGGGGATGGAACACAACAATAAGGATCACACACATATCTGTATGTATACACATATAATGAAATATCCCCATCAGACCCAATATGGTGTGTGTGTGTGTGTGTGTGTGTGTGTGTGTGTGTGTGTGTGTGTGTGTGTGTGTGTGTGTGTGTGTGTGTGTGTGTGTGTGTGTGTGTGTCATGCACTTTTGAATCTGGATTCTCGCTCGTGTTTTGGATCTGGATGGTTTTTGATAAAAACAGCTAAAATCACAGAATTTGGGGGTTATTTTGACCCTGCGGCATTATTAACCTCAATAACATTCATTTCCACTCATTTCCAGTCTATTCTGAACTCCTCACAATATTGTTTTTAGGCCAAATGGTTGCACCGAGGTCGCTGGATGACTAAGCTAAGCAACCCAAGTGGGCGGCACAAACACCTGGCCCATCTAGGGCCACTGCAGTGGCAGACAGGATGGCACTTTTAAAAACTAGGCCCTAAAGAGCACATAATGCAAAGAAGAAAAAGAGGTGCAATGAGGTAGCTGGATGACTTTGCTAAGCGACCCAAGTGGGTGGCACAAACACCTGACCCATCTAGGAGTGGCACTGCAGTGTCAGGCAGGATTGCACTTTTAAAAACTAGGCCGCAAAGAGCACATAATGCAAAGAAGTAAAAGAGGTGCAAGATGGAATTGTCCTTGGGGACATGCACACTTTAACAAACCAATCATTTCAGCGACAGGGTCTGCCACACGACTGTGGCTGAAATTACTGGTTTGTTTGGGCCCCCACAAAAAAGGAAGCAATTAATCCCCCCACCAAAAAAGAAGCAATTCATCTCTCCTTGCACAAACTGGCTCTACAGAGGCAAGATGTCATCCTCATCCTCCGATTCCTCACCACTTTCAGTGTGTACATCCTCCTCCTCACAGAGTATTAATTTGTCCCCACTGGAATCCACCATCACAGGTCCCTGTGTACTTTCTGGAGGCAATTGCTGATAAAGGTCCTCCTGGAGAAAATTATAATTCATTTTGATGAACATCATCTTCTCCACATTTTGTGGAAGTAACCTCCTACGCCGATCGCTGACAAGATTACTGGCTGCACTAAACACTCTTTCAGAGTACACACTGGAGGGGGTCAACTTAGGTAAAATAAAGCCAGTTTGTGCAAGGGCCTCCAAATTGCCTGACATGCCTACTTGTATGCTGTCACCCATATAATCTTCCACCATTCTTTCAATGGTGACAGCATCATATGCAGTGACAGTAGACATGTCAGTAATCATTGGCAGCTCCATCAGTCCGGACCAGATGTCAGCACATGCTCCTGACTGCCCTGCATCACTGCCAGCAGGTGAGCTCGGAAATTTTATCCTTTTCTTCGCAGCCCCAGTTGCGTGAGAAAATGAAGGAGGAGCTGTTGATGGGTTACGTTCCGCTTGAGTTGACAATTGTCTCACCAGCAGGTCTTTGAACATCTGCAGACTTGTGTCTGCCGGAAAGAGAGATACAACGTAGGCTTTAAACCTAGGATCGAGCACGGTGGCCAAAATTTAGTGCTCTGATTTCAACAGATTAACCACCCTTGAATCCTGGCAAAGCATATGAAGGGCTCCATCCACAAGTCCCACATACTTAGTGGAATCGCTCCATCTTAGCTCCTCCTTCAATTTCTCCAGCTGTTTCTGCAAAAGCCTGATGAGGGGAATCACCTGACTCAAGCTGGCAGTGTCTGAACTGACTTCACATGTGGCAAGTTCGAAGGGTTGAAGAAACTTGCACAACATGGAAATCATTCTCCACTCCGCTTGAGTCAGATGCATTCCCCTCCTTTGCCTATATAGTAGGTGGATGCATAGGCTTGAATGGCCTTTTGCTGCTCCTCCATCCTCTGAAGCATATAGAGTGTTGAATTCTACCTCGTTACCACCTCTTACTTCAGGTGATGGCAGGGCAGGTTCAGGAGTGTTTGCTGGCGCTCCAGTCTTCGGCACGCAGTGGCTGAATGTCAAAAATGGACCGCATTTTTTCGGGCCACCAACAGCATCTCCTGCACGCCCCTGTCATTTTTCAAGAAATTCTGTACCACCAAATTAATTGTATGTGCAAAACATGGGACGTGCTGGAATTTGCCCAGATGTAATGCACGCACAATATTGGTGGCGTTGTCCGATATCACAAATTCCCAGGAGAGTCTAATTAGGGTAAGCCATTGTGCGATGATTTCCCTCAGTTCCCATAAGAGGTTGTCAGTGGTGTGCCTCTTACGGAAACCTGTGATACACAGCGTAGCCTGCCTAGAAACGAGCTGGCGTTGGTGAAATGCTGCTACTGGTACCGCTGCTGTTGTTGCTGTGGGAGGCAATACATCTACCCAGTGGGATGTCACAATCATGTAGTCCTTAGTTTGCCCTGCTCCACTTGTCCACATGTCCATGGTTAAGTAGACACTGGGTCCAACCGCATTTTTCAGGACACTGAGGACACTTTTCTTAATGTCCCTGTACAGTCCGGGAATTGCTTTCCTGGTGAAGTGGAATCTAGATGAAATTTGTTACCGGGCACACACTACCTCCATCAATTGTCTAAATCACACTGCACTAATGGCGGATACCGGATGCATGTCTAACACCAACATAGCTGTCAAGGCCTCAGTTATCTGCATTGCAACAGGATGACTACTTTCATATTTCATCTTCCTCGCAAAGGACTATTGAACAGTCAATAGTTGAAGTAGTTGCTTAGTTGAAGTAGTACAAGTGTTCTTCCGACTTCCCCTCTGGGATGACGATCAACTCCCAGCAGCAACAACAGCAGTGACAGCGGCAGCAGCAGTAGGTGTACCGCTCAAGGATCCTCCGGAGGAATACCAGATAGGAGGGGACTCGTCAATCATGCCAGTGACATGGCTTGCAGGACTACTGATGTTCCTGACTGAGGAGGAAATTGACGTATAGGGAGTTGGTAATGTGGCTTGCAGGAGCTTGGGTACAAGAGGAATGTCACAACTGAGGGCCTGAGCTGACGGGAGGCAGCCTCAGTTGTAGGGGCTGAGATGTACCGGAACCTGGGAGGTTGTATCAGACCCCTGGACATGTAAGTAACATGAATAATAACTGCCCGAAGGCGTGACCACGACAACTTGGATAAAAGTCAATGATGTTTATTATGACAACTCCGCGACACAGCAGTAGTAAAAGAAAACATAAAAGTCAGCAAAGAATAAACACAGTTCCTGGGTACTACAGGGTGGCAGGAGCCACAGGGCACTGGTAGTGTGAGATAGTTCTTATAATCTTCTAGATGGAAAGTCCTTACCAGGCCCGACTGTAGCAATGGAGATAACCCAGGATTGTACCAGCTGGTGTTCCAGGAAAAGCTGGGTTGCTGAAGATAAAACGGCTGCTGTGGATACTGGCTGGAACCAGACTGTTGTTAGCACGGAGTGGATACTGGCTGGAACCAGTTAAATAATAAATGAAGGCTTGAGAGCGATGCAATATGAATGAAATGTAGAACTTGAGAGCGGAGAAATAATAATACCGGTGGAGAGTGGTAAAGTGTAGAAAGGACACCGGCCCTTTAAGAGAAGCTGTACTCTGCTGGAAGCTGCGCTGGAAGCAGGTAATGTTGTAGCTGGAAACAGATGAATCCACAATGGATTGGAGAGTCAGGCTACACCGCAGGTGGAATGCTGGTGCGGGTCTCTATGGTGGAAGTCTTGAGACAGGAGCTGGAACCTGGAAGACAATCACAGGAGAGAGACAAACAGGAACTAGGTTTGACAACCAAAGCACTGACGCCTTCCTTGCTCAGGCACAGTGTATTTATACCTGCAGCAAGGAAGGGATTGGCTAGGCAATTATGCAGATTATCAATACTGAGAACAGATTGGTGGAAATGATCAGCTGACAGAATCCAAGATGGCTGCGCCCATGCAGACACTTGGAGGGAAGTTTGGTTTGTAATCCATGTGGTAATGAAAACAGTAATGGCGGCGCCGGCCACCGGAGACAGGAGGCGCCAGGCTGACAGATGCACATCCAACCACGCGGACACAGCGGAGGCCGCGGCTGACGTAATCGCCACTCAGACACTCTGCATGCAGAAGTTCAGGGACGGCGGCGGAGGCCGCGGGAGACGCCATGCCAGGTGTAATATGGCGTTTACTGTGACAGCGTCCCAGAGTGACAGGAGAGGATACAGGAATGTACACATCAGGATAACAGATGGGATCCGGTCCTGGAGCGCTGAGCCAGCCTTAGGAGGCATCTGATGGGTAAGAAATGGCGTCCAGATACCCGGATCGTGACAGCACCCCCCCCTTTAGGAGTGGCCCCAGGACACTTCTTTGGCTTTTGAGGAAACTTGGAATGGAATCTCCGGACCAAGGCAGGAGCATGGACATCCGAAGCATTGGTCCATGAACGTTCCTCAGGACCATAACCCTTCCAGTCAATAAGATATTGTAGTTGACCGTAACGGTGACGTGAGTCCAGGATCTTGGCCACTTCATACTCAACGCCTCGTTGAGTTTGGACTTTCGGAGTTGGAGGAAGTGAGGAATGAAACCGATTCAAGATCAGCGGTTTCAACAGGGAAACATGGAATGTCCTGGGTATTTTTAAGAAGGGAGGCAACTGGAGTCTGTAAGCAACAGGATTGATGACTTGTTCAATCTTGAAAGGACCGATATAGCGAGGTGCAAACTTCATACTGGGAACTCTTAACCTCAAATTCTTCGTGGATAACCATACCCGATCACCCACCTTGAGAGCAGGAACTGCTCGACGCTTCTTATCCGCAAACTTCTTGTACCTGAACGATGCCTTGAGCAGAGCTGATCGTACGCTCTTCCAGATGTTGGCAAACTGATGCAAGGTGATATCCACTGCGGGAACAGAAGTTGCTGGTAGCGGTTGGAACTCGGGGACTTTAGGGTGGAATCCAAAGTTAGTGAAGAATGGTGTTGAAGCAGATGAAGAATGATACTGGTTGTTATGACAGAACTCGGCCCAGGGAAGTAATTGAACCCAGTCATCTTAAGAGGAGGACACATAGATGCGGAGGAAGGCCTCCAAGTCCTGATTCACCCTCTCGGTTTGACCATTGGTCTGAGGATGGTAAGCCGTGGAAAACTTTAGCTTGACTTGGAGGACTTGACATAAACTTCGCCAGAATTTGGCTGTGAATTGAACTCCTCGATCTGAGATAATTTCTTCAGGAAGACCGTGGAGTCGGAAGATCTCTTGTATGAATACTTGAGCCAACTTGGGAGCTGACGGAAGACCGGTGAGAGGAATGAAGTGTGCCATCTTGGTGAACCGGTCAACTACCACCCAGATGGTATTGAACTTGTTGCACATGGGTAAATCTGTAATAAAATCCATCGACAAATGGGTCCAAGGTCGACGGGGAACAGATAGTGGAACCAGTTGCCCCGCAGGCGACTGGCGGGATACCTTATGTTGAGCACACTTTGGGCAAGATGCAATAAACTCCAAGACGTCCTTTTTCAGAGTTGGCCACCAATAGGACCTAGAGATAAACTCCAGGGTTTTTTGGATACCTGTATGTCCGGCAAAACGGGAAGCATGGGCCCAATGCATGAGCTTCTTCCTTAGCATCGGTTTCACAAAACTTTTCCCTGATGGGGGCGTAGAGTCCATCCCTACCGTGGAGAATGCCAACGGATTTATAATAGGATGCTTGTCTGAAGACTCTGACTCATTTTCTTGCTCCCATGAGCGGGAAAGGGCATCGGCCTTGCGATTCTGAGAGCCCGGACAGAACTGGAGTTTAAAGTCGAACCTGGAAAAGAAAAGTGCCCATCTGGCCTGACGAGGGTTGAGACATTGTGCGCCTTTCAGATATAAAAGGTTCTTGTGGTCTGTAAGTATGGTGATTGAATGAGAAGCTCCCTCCAACAGATACCTCCACTCTTCTAGAGCGAGCTTGATGGCTAGCAACTCCTGGTCGCCAATGGCATAGTTGCGCTCAGCTGGGGAGAACTTCCGGGAGAAGAAACTGCAAGGGTGTAAATGGCCATCTTTAGCCCTCTGAGATAACACCGCTCCTACTCCAACGGAGGAGGCATCCACCTCTAAGATGAAAGGAGAGTCGATGTCAGGCTGTTTCAGAACAGGCGCAGAGATGAACCTTTGTTTTAAAAGATGAAATGCTTGCATGGCTTCTTCAGACCACTTGGACGGGTTAGCACCCTTCTTAGTGAAAGCAGTAATAGGCGCCACAATGGTGGAAAAGTCTCGTATAAACTTTCGGTAATAGTTGGCGAACCCCAAGAACCTCTGGACCCCTTTGAGGGTTAAGGGTATCGGCCAATTTTGAATTGCTTGTAGTTTCTCAGGATCCATCTCTAGTCCGGAACCGGACACAATGTACCCTAGAAACGGAATGGACTGGACTTCAAAGACGCATTTCTCTAATTTGCAATAGAGATGATTGACACGGAGACGGGACAGAACCTCTTTAACCCAAAAACGATGTTCCTCTAAATCGTTGGCAAAAATGAGGATATCGTCTAGATAGACCACGACATGACGGTATAGAATGTCTCTGAAGATCTCATTGACAAAATGCTGGAAGACAGCTGGAGCATTGCTCAATCCGAAGGGCATGACGAGGTACTCATAATGTCCGTCACGGGTGTTAAAGGCGGTCTTCCACTCGTCACCCTCACGGATCCGGATGAGATTGTATGCACCTCTCAAGTCCAGCTTTGTAAAGATGGTAGCTCCGCTAACTCTGTCAAAGAGCTCAGTAATCAGGGGTAAAGGATAACGGTTCTTGATGGTAATGTCGTTCAAACCTCTGTAGTCGATGCACGGCCGCAGACCACCATCTTTCTTTTTTACAAAAAAGAAGCCTGCGCCGGCTGGAGAAGAAGAAGGTCGAATGAACCCCTTTGCTAGGCTCTCTTTAATGTATTCCTCCATAGAATGCGTCTCAGGCAGAGACAACGGATAAGTTCGGCCTCGAGGTGGAACCTTCCCTGGAACGAGATCAATCGGGCAGTCCCATTCTCTATGAGGAGGAAGGATATCAGCAGAAGCTTTACTGAACACATCCGTGAAATCTTGATATGGAGGAGGTGGAACATCAGACGACCTGGGGGAGGAAGAACAGACAGGCAATACTTTAAACAAACATGTCTCAGCACAGGAGGAACCCCATGCCAGGATTTGCGTAGTCGTCCAATCAATTGTAGGATTGTGAAGACGGAGCCATGGAAGGCCCAGGACCACAGGATGTGTGGCTCTTGGAATCACTAAAAAAGAAATAAGTTCGGAATGAAGAACTCCCACTCTCAGACGAACTGGTAGAGTCCTTAAAGAAATAACTGCCTCAAAGATCTTGCTGCCATCCACGGCAGTTAAGGAGATGGACGCAGGAAGTCTCTCGGTGGGTAGGGACCACCGTTTAACATAGGCTTCGGTAATAAAGTTCCCAGCTGCTCCGGAATCAAGGAGGGCAATGACGTTCCGATAACGTTGAGCAACTTGAAGCGAGACTGGGAGATTGCAATCTTGAGGAGATGGAGAGGAGATCATTACTCCTAGCCGGCCCTCTCCTTGGCGAGCTAGGGTCTGGAGTCCTGGACGTTTGGGACAGGCATTAATGGTGTGAGACGGAGCTGCACAATAAAGACAGAGAAACTTGGAGAGACGTCTTCGGCGCTCAGCAGGAGTTAAACGGGAACGGCCAATTTGCATGGGCTCATCTTTAGTTGGTGACAGTTGGCGAGGAGGAGGAGCAGAAGATTCTGGAGCAGATGATCTTCCACGCTCAATTGCTCTCTCTCTGAAACGTAAATCAACTTTCGTGCAGAGTGAGATTAGCTCATCTAACTTAGAGGGTAAGTCTCTGGTAGCTAACTCATCTTTAATACGCTCAGATAAGCCATGCCAGAATGCAGCATACAGGGCCTCGTCGTTCCATGCCAGTTCGGATGCCAGGATCTGGAACTGTATCAGATATTGTCCTACAGTACGTGACCCCTGGCGTAAACGAAGAATCTCGGATGAAGCTGAGGTTACCCGGCCTGGCTCGTCGAAGATGCGCCTGAATGTTGACACGAAGGCAGTGTAGGAAGATAGCAGTGTGTCGGACCTCTCCCATAACGGTGATGCCCAATCAAGGGCTGAGCCACTGAGAAGAGAAATAATGTAGGCAATTTTTGTACGGTCACTGGGAAAATTGCCAGGTTGTAGCTCAAACTGAATCTCACACTGGTTGAGAAATCCCCTGCAGAATCTTGAAGATCCGTCAAATTTTGCTGGCGTTGGAAGATGAAGACGTGGAGCAGAAATGGGTAAGGTGGGTGGGGTTATAGCTGGAGTCACTGTGGTTGACGCACCAGACGCGTCTGATCCACAGAGAGTTGTCTGAATCCCATCCAGCCGAGTAGAGAAATCCTGGAGACAGCGGATGATATGGCCCTGTGCAGCCTCCTGATGTTCTAGTCGGGCTGCCAGTTCTTGCATCGGCCTGGCCGCTTGATCCTGGTCTCCGGCTGGATTCATTAGGTCAGTGCTTACTGTCACAACTGAGGGCCTGAGCTGACGGGAGGCAGCCTCAGTTGTAGGGGCTGAGATGTACCGGAACCTGGGAGGTTGTATCAGACCCCTGGACATGTAAGTAACATGAATAATAACTGCCCGAAGGCGTGACCACGACAACTTGGATAAAAGTCAATGATGTTTATTATGACAACTCCGCGACACAGCAGTAGTAAAAGAAAACATAAAAGTCAGCAAAGAATAAACACAGTTCCTGGGTACTACAGGGTGGCAGGAGCCACAGGGCACTGGTAGTGTGAGATAGTTCTTATAATCTTCTAGATGGAAAGTCCTTACCAGGCCCGACTGTAGCAATGGAGATAACCCAGGATTGTACCAGCTGGTGTTCCAGGAAAAGCTGGGTTGCTGAAGATAAAACGGCTGCTGTGGATACTAGCTGGAACCAGACTGTTGTTAGCACGGAGTGGATACTGGCTGGAACCAGTTAAATAATAAATGAAGGCTTGAGAGCGATGCAATATGAATGAAATGTAGAACTTGAGAGCGGAGAAATAATAATACCGGTGGAGAGTGGTAAAGTGTAGAAAGGACACCGGCCCTTTAAGAGAAGCTGTACTCTGCTGGAAGCTGCGCTGGAAGCAGGTAATGTTGTAGCTGGAAACAGATGAATCCACAATGGATTGGAGAGTCAGGCTACACCGCAGGTGGAATGCTGGTGCGGGTCTCTATGGTGGAAGTCTTGAGACAGGAGCTGGAACCTGGAAGACAATCACAGGAGAGAGACAAACAGGAACTAGGTTTGACAACCAAAGCACTGACGCCTTCCTTGCTCAGGCACAGTGTATTTATACCTGCAGCAAGGAAGGGATTGGCTAGGCAATTATGCAGATTATCAATACTGAGAACAGATTGGTGGAAATGATCAGCTGACAGAATCCAAGATGGCTGCGCCCATGCAGACACTTGGAGGGAAGTTTGGTTTGTAATCCATGTGGTAATGAAAACAGTAATGGCGGCGCCGGCCACCGGAGACAGGAGGCGCCAGGCTGACAGATGCACATCCAACCACGCGGACACAGCGGAGGCCGCGGCTGACGTAATCGCCACTCAGACACTCTGCATGCAGAAGTTCAGGGACGGCGGCGGAGGCCGCGGGAGACGCCATGCCAGGTGTAATATGGCGTTTACTGTGACAGCGTCCCAGAGTGACAGGAGAGGATACAGGAATGTACACATCAGGATAACAGATGGGATCCGGTCCTGGAGCGCTGAGCCAGCCTTAGGAGGCATCTGATGGGTAAGAAATGGCGTCCAGATACCCGGATCGTGACAAGGAAGAAGGGATTTAGGTGTCAGTGGACTGTTTATGCTCTTACCCAAAGTTTCTGAACTTGACATTGACTACTGATGAATGCGTTGCAGGTGATGTATAATGGAGTATGTTCCTAGGTGGTTGACGTCCTTACCCCTACTTATTACGGATTGACAAAGGCAACACACGGCTTGACACCTGTTATCTGTATTTGTGGAGAAATAATTCCACACCGAAGATGTGGCTTTTTTGGTATTTTGCCTAGACATGACAATGGGCTTATTCATCCCACAGACAACTGTCTCCCCCGGTGCCTGATTTAAACAAACCACATCACCATCAGAATCTTCCTCATCAACTTCCTCCTCAGCGCCAGCAACACCCATATCCTCATCCTGGTGTGACATCTTCAATTTGAATATCAGAAGCTGGACTGTGGGTGCTCCTTCCAGCACTTGCAGGGGGTGTGCAAATGGTGTCCAGTGCAAAAATAAGAGTGAAACACGTGGTGCAAGAAAAAGGAAACATCCAATAACAATACAACCTGAAACAATATAGGGTTGTCAAATATATTGATTAGTCCTTCCTTTAATGTATACAGCTTCATTCCAAAGTAGGTAACCTCAGAAGAAAAAGAATTTACTGCAACACTGTCGGACAATCAAATGTCTTCCATTTATTAATTCATTCCACTCACATGTATGGATAGTATTTATCGCATATCATAAGTTTTCAAACTAATTCAGGCACAAAATCTTTTTCCAGATAACGTAAGGTCAACCTCGGAAGGAAATATACTTAGTGCAACATTGTTTGGACTTCCATAAATTTTTTATTAAATATTACACTCACATTACACATATAATAAAAAGCATAAAACATAGGGAAAGTCTGGTCATTACTGCTTCTGAGGAAGGACCATAATTGCGGAGGTCCGAAACGCGTTAAGCAGGTGTTCTTTTGGAACTTGGATGGAATAGGACTGGGACTCTTTATCAGATGTGCTGAACCAGGATATTTGGGACAAACCCACAGTGGTGTAGTGAGGACCAGACTTTCCCTATGTTTTATGCTTTTTATTATATGTGTAATGTGAGTGTAATTTTTAATTAAATTTTTATGGAAGATCAAACAATGTTGCACTAAGTATATTTCCTTCCAAGGTTGACCTGAAGTTATCTGGAAAAAGATTTTGTGCCTGAATAAGTTTGGAAACTTATGATATGCGATAAATACTATCCATACATGTGAGTGGAATGAATTAATAAATTGAAGACATTTGATTGTCCGACAGAGTTGCACTAAATTCCTTTTCTTCTGAGGTTATCTACTTTGGATTGAAGCTGTATACATTAAAGGAAGGACTAATAAAGATATTGGACAACACTTTATTGTTTCAGGTTGTGTTGTTATTGCATGTTTCCTTTTTCTTGCGCCACTGGTTTCACTCTTATTTTTGCATTGTGTCACTTTATAGGTTTGGTGGACCTAATGAGTAAAACCAGGCTGCACTGAAAAGGTTAATTGCGCAAGACAGGTTATCCATATATATAAAATGGTGTCCAGTGTTGGGAAGGTCAGGCATCGCAACCGCCAACACACTTGGACTCTCTTTGGGGATTTGTGATACCATCTAAGAACGCACAGTTCTTTGCTGTGCTTTTGCCAGCTTAACTCTTACCATTTTTCTAGCGGGAGGATGAGGGCTTCCATTGTCATGTGAAGCTGAACCACTAGTCATGAACATAGGCCAGGTCCTTAGCCGTTCCTTGCCACTCCGTGTCGTAAATGGCATACTGGCAAGTTTACGTTTCTCCTCAGACTGTTTAAAATTATTTTTTGGGTCATTTTACTAAACTTTGGCTTTTTGGATTTTACATGCCCTCTACTATGACATTGGGCATCGGCCTTGGCAGACGACGTTGATGGTATTTCATCATCTATGTCATGACTAGTGGTAGCAGCTTCAGCACTAGGAGGAAGTGGTTCTTGATCTTTCCCTATTTTATCCTCCGAATTTTTGTTCTCCATTATTTTTCTAGAGTTATATAACAATATACGGCACAGGAAAGCGTACCCTTACACCACACAGGGAAAACCCTGTAAAAATTATTTGGATTAAATATTAATAACCCTTTTATTTGGAGTAAATAATATACAGCACAGGATAGCACCACTGAACTTATACGGCAGTACCACTAGACTGGACTTATACGGCAGTACCACTGGACTTATACGACAGTACCACTGGACTTATACGACAGTACCATTGGAGTGGATTTTTACGGCAGTACAACTGGACTTATATGGCAGTACCACTGGACTTATACAGCAGTACCACTGGACTGGACTTATACGGCAGTACCACTGGACTTATATACAGCAGTACCACATGACTTATATGGCAGTACCACTGGACTTATACGGCAGTACCACTGGACTTATACGGCAGTACCACTGGACTTATACGGCAGTACCACTGGACTTATATGGCAGTACCTCTGGACTTATACGGCAGTACTACTGTACTTATATGGCAGTACCTCTGGACTTTTACGGCAGTTCCTCTGGACTTCTGCGGCAGTACCACTGAATTTATACGGCAGTACCACTGGACTGGACTTATATGGCATTACCACTGGACTTATACGGCTGTACCATTGAACTTATACGGGAGTACCTCTGGACTTATACGGCAGTGCCACTGGACTTTTACGTCAGTACCACTGGACTGGACATATACAGCAGTACTACTGGACTTATATGGCAGTACCACTGGACTTATACGGCAGTACCCCTGGACGTATACGGCAGTACCCCTGGACTGGACTTATACGGCAGTACCCCTGGACTTATACGTCAGGACCACTGGACTTATACGTCAGGACCACTGGACTTATACGGCAGTACCTCTGGATTTATACGGCAGTACCACTGGACTTATATGGAAGTACCACTGGACTGGACTTATCCAGCAGTACCACTGCACTTATATGGCAGTACCACTGGACTTATACGGCAGTACCTCTGGACTTATACGGCAGTACCCCTGGACTTATACGGCAGTACCACTGGACTTATACAGCAGTAGCCCCGGACTTATATAACAGTAGCCCCATACTTATACAGCGGCACCACTGGACTTATGGCAGCACAGGACACCACCACTGGACTGATGCAGCACAACACAGCAACACTGCACTGGACTTATACAGCAGCACCACTGGACTTATGGCAGCACAGGACACTACCACTGGACTTATGGCAGCACAGGACACCACCACTGGACTGATGCAGCACAGGACAGCACCACTGCACTGGACTTATGGCAGCACAGGACACCACCACTGGACTTATGGCAGCACAGGACACCACCACTGGAATGATGCAGCACAACACAGCACCACTGCACTCTACTTATACAGCAGCACCACTAGACTTATGGCAGCACAGGACACCACCACTGGACTGATGCAGCACAAGACAGCACCACTGGACTGGACTTATACAGCAGCACTGGCTTATGGCAGCACGGGACACCACCACTGTGACTGGACTGATGCAGCACAAGACACCACCACTGGACTGATACAGCACAAGACCGCACTGGAATGACATATAAGAGCAGGTCACCACCCCACGTGCCACAACACTTTCCCGCACAGACACTGAGGAGACAAGTCCTCTCGTTACACTCTCCAGGACTGGAGTGAAGATTACGGCGACGCATGGCTCCTTATATGGAATCCAAAACCTGTGAGAATCCGACAGCTGGGTGATGACATTTTACCTCGTTCTGGTTTCCGAGTCTGGCGGGAAAACCCGAGGCGGACTCGAATCTGGGCTTGGGACATGATGTTTGGTAGGGTTCGGTTCTCATCCCTAAGATATATATATATATATATATATATATATATATATATATATATATATATATATATTTATTTAGAAGAAGGTGCAGGCGGCACTCAGGAGTTTCAATCTCAATAAATTTAAGCACTTTGAAAGTCTCCTGAGTACCGCCTGCACCTTCCACTATATTATTGGGCTGCCACACTCAAGGAGGGCACCGGAGCATTGTCTGCTGAATAACAGGCTGAGTGCCGGGATACAACCTGTGTGTGTGTGTGTGTGTGTGTGTGTGTGTGTGTATATTATCCCGGCACTCAACAAAACTGTGAAATTGGCATTATTTTTTTATTAAAACTTGCAACTTTTATATATAAACTTTTTTCCTCATAATAGTATATGTACATATTTACATAACAATAACATTAATAATATTCATCATAAATTTCAGTAAGTATTTCATACAAAATTCCTTTCTTTTGCATTACACTAGTTCAACACTATAAAAGAAAAAAAAAAACTCCACAGAGTTTTTTCCCTGGAAAACACACTTATTCCCATAATTCTTACGCTTCCCCCTTTAAACTTCCTTTTAGCTTTGAGCCCACACTCAAACCCATTCATTCCTCCTTTCTTTCCCCTCCACCATCACTCAAACTCCAATCCATCCTCATTCTCTCTCACATTCACATACCCACCATTTGTACCTTGAACTTCACCAACACTAAATCAAAGAAATAGACGATGGTTATAGCCCGTAAATGTATGCAAAGCTGTTTTTAAAAAAAACAGACCATAAATCCAAAATCTAATTGACAGAAGTAACAGTGAAAAAGACAGAAAGACATTACATTGGAGAAAGGAAAGTCAACCACCACCCACTAAGGGGGGTTTCAGCTGGCGCCACAAACGGGACCAGCTGACAGCGTCTAACCTCCCCTCCTCCAAATCCATAATCCGTTTCACCTCGTGTAGAATCAAGCGCACCACCTCCTTGCAGGGAAAGACTTTTCCTCTAAGAGAAACTTGACACCGTGCACTCCACATGTGATATCTAACCACTAAACTAACTAACAAAATAGTGCTCAAATCAAACCCATCATACCTTTTGAATGCCCCATAGGCCCATTCCTGGTAACACAAGCCAGAAAGACAAGGAATACCCAAGGCTCTTGATACTTTTTTATAAACATCTATTTTAAAGGGGCACTGCAGGAAGAAGTGGTCCATCGTCTCCTCCTTTCCATGACATTCCTCCCGTGGACAATCACAATCATTGGGACTTCTAAACTTCAGGTTGCCCCTAACATGGAGCTTGTCTTGGAAAGAGAGCCAGGCAATGTCCCTAAACTTCAAATGGATTCTTTGAGAAATGATCAGAGAGATACCCTCCAAACACACATCACCTGGGCATTCCGTCAAGGCCAACGGAACATGGAAGTGAGTACGTAAGACCCTCTTCCCCAACTTCTTCCTACAGAGATCTCTTAACTCTCCCACTTCCAAACCCCATCACCCAATCACTCTCAGGCACTGGATCACGTAGATCAGGAGGTAGCCTCTTCTTGCTCGAAGACTTCTCACCTGACCGCCATCTAACTATGATTCAAGAAAGGGGGACACCCATTCCTTAAACCCATCTGCCCACCGAGGGGGATCTCTAAAAGGAGACCACCTATGTTCGTCTTTAAAAAAGTTGTTACAAAAGAGACTACAGGGTTGACCATATCCAGTCCTTCCCCTGCCCTCGGTTTGCATGCAATGCCTCTCCTAACCATGTTCATTTTGTTCCCCCACAACAGCAGAAAGAACAAAGATCCCACTCTGGACCACATAGATTGTGGCAAAAAACACACATAGCTGACATACAAAAACATAGGGATCAAGTGAAATTGGCCTCAGTGTCCTATACAATTCCTAACATGCCACTGAATGTGTATACACAGGCAAAAAGAATGGTCGTTACTTGAGTGTTGTCCCTTTTCTCTGTACATGTATATTGATCAATTCATTCCAGCCCACCTAATAGCCACCTGCATCTCCCCTATGAGAGGTGGTGGTGGTGGGGTTTATAGGTTAGGGGGGATAGGGTGAAGCTGTGCCTAGGGTGCAGAGACCATGCAGGTACCCCTTTAGGGCTTGGAGCCCATAAGTAGGCATCTCCATTGCCTCTAGGAGTTACGCCCATGCATGTGGTTTTCTCATGCATTAACATGTTTCTAGTAGATAATTCCTCCACTCCGTGTTTCAGAGACCTCTCCCCTTTCCTAATCAAAACACTCATTGGGCATTGAATTTCTTTCCCTCCTCCCCCACAGACATAGCCAATACACTGATGATTTGATTTGCTCAAGAGAGACGTCCAAGTTCAAATCTCCTGTGTGATTCAGGAGCTCCAGGTTCACAACAACCCTAAGCAGTCCTCACACTACTAATCGGAAAGTCTTGATGGCTATAATCCATGGTGCCTTTATTCAGATCTTCACCTCAAAAAAGAGTGCTGAGATAAAACCGATTAAATCACTAAAATTACATAATGCTGTTTGACTAGGAAATACCATTGTTTCCAAAATGTAAGTCTTTGCACCAGCTTGAGATCCTCAGGGGCCAACTTAACCAACTCCTCTTCTCCAAAGTCACTCATACTCTCAGGTGGCTCCAATAATGTTACTATGAGCAGTACCGAAACTAGGCTTTTCATCACCCGGGGCAAGGCGGTAATTTGTCCACCACCCCACCACCCCCACAATAAAAAAAAAAAAAAAAAAAACATACAAACAAACACTGTCAGACTAAAATAAATCATATTATCAAAAAAATTGAAAAAAGGGTATACTATTGGACAATATTCCCCTTTGTGCCCCAAATGCCCTAAGCGTCACATGCCCCCCCAGCAGCGTGTTCCACTACATGCCCCCCGTGTGTCCCCATACATTGCACTATATCACTGCACTACATTCAGAGGTGTAGCTAGGTGCAATGCTGACCGGAGCAAGGGTATGTTCAAGTGCCCCCCTCCCCTGTACTGAACTTGGGTCATGGACAACATGTGGTGGTGAGGTACTGCAGCAACTGGGCTAGACAGAGAGTGGTGCTGCAGCAGCGGAGGCAGAGAGTGGTGCTGCAGCAGCGGAGACAGAGTGGTGCTGCAGCAGCGGAGGAAGAGAGTGGTGCTGCAGCATCTGGGTTAGACACAGAGAGAGGTGCTGCAGCAGCGGAGGCAGAGAGTGGTGCTGCAGGACAGATGGAACTCTGCTGCACAGCTACAAGCACACAATGAGCCATATACAGAGGACAGACAGAGCTCCAGCATATGCTGACTGTCAGTATCACCTGCTGTTGCATCTGACCTACCCTGTTCCCTACCTAATCTCAAAGTCCGAGTCAGTGTGCGCACTGTCTTTTATCCCTCTCCTGCTCTGCCTGTACAGCGGTCTGCAGCACAGCGGGGGAAAGCGGCGGTGCGCCCTCTAACTTTGCCAGCACCTGGAGCTTGTGCTCCACTGGAGCCACCCTCGCTACACCCCTGACTACATTCCCATATCCCCTGCATTACATCACTCGTACAACATCCCCTACATGCTGAACTACATCACTACACTACAGCGTGTCTTCTCAATGGTGTGTAGGCGGCAGCTTGTTATCGGTCGGTGCTGGCCAGGCAGCAGGGATCATAGCCTGCTTAAAAACACAGCACCAACAGCTCACCTCTATAGCTTGCACAGTTCACTGCATGCTAGTCGCAGCACTGCATGGCAAAGAAGACAGTAGCCGGCATAGGAGAGATCCCAGGAACTGGAGCTCATCTGCACAGCGTCGGAGCCAACTGTGGGCAGACAGGTGGGTCAGAGACATTGCCTCAGGAGCAGTCTGCTGTCTCACTGGAGCAGCACAGCACTGCTGGTAAAAAAAAAACCCTCTTCCTCTGTAACTCCTCGGCACCCCCTCAATTCCTGCACCCGGGGCGCATGCCCCCTTAGCCCTCCCCCTAGTTACGACCCTGCTATGAGTGAGGCAACATGATGGACAACATCTTAGTATGCAAGCTAAGGGCTAAGCCTAATAGGAACAGAATTCTCTCCATTAAAGACTCCGCTATCACTTCTCTTTACAATGCCCAAGCAATAGCATATTGTGTGAGTTTTGTGCCTCCCTTTATAATCTACGTGGACAGTTCATCTCACCAAAATTTCCTTGCATGTAGCAGAGGTATTAGGTTGTTAGCCATGAGTGCTGAAGTAACCAATTAGCACAAACTGCAACTTCAGATTGTCATATTTTATCTGAGAGAGAGCTGGGTTTGTGATACAGCCATATGTGAGAAGCGGCCAACATGTGTCGGACTTATAATTGCTATACGTTGCATATGCAGGCCGCAAAGCACTCTCAGTTTGCTGAAAATTGCAAGATCTGTCTACATTCGTAATTGTGTGCAACTTAGAAGCAATCCCAGAGCCGGCCCTAACCAATATGATGCCCTAGGCAAGATTTTGGCTGGTGCCCCCTAGCACCGCCACTAGTTCTGCAGGAGATGTCTGGCATGAGTCATCTGGCAGCTCTGCTAACATCTGGCGCCTTTTGTTTCTGATAATGCATCTTATTTGCATTACTATGTGTCTAGGATGCACAAGTAGCTTCTGCTGATTAAAATAATATGCAGCATGCCTATATTCTGTGTGCGACTGTGACTATCTGCAGCATACGAAATGCTACATTACAGTGATTTCCAGGAATACACTGCAACGTAGCATTTCGTATGCAGATACAGCCACAGTCACACACAGAATATAGGCATGCCGCATATCATTTTAATCAGCAGAAGCTGCTGATGCCCCTAAGCATACCAAATGCCCTAGGCATTTGCCTAGTTTGCCTATGCCTAAGGCCGGCTCTGAGCAATCCCATTATATCTGAATAGGATGAATTAACTGAAAATGTTTATAGAAAAAAATAAATGTTTTCCCCCACTTTCAGTAAAGTATGTGACTGTGTGGGGTAAAATTCCAGTACCATGTTCAGCATGTTGTCCAAACAAAGATTAGCAGAGATCTGTCAGGTGATACTGTGGCAACAAAAGACAAAAATTCATGGAATTAGATAGGATCATAAAATGTAACTACAATATTATGTGTATTTGATTTTCCAAGAACTTGGTGTTTGAGTACTTTTCCAAAAGCAGTGCAATGTGCATAATCCTAAATATATTATTTAAGCATGCTCACATCTGTACCACATCTACAATATTGCATTCCTCAAAGCATAAACAGCATTCACTTAAATACTAGTTCCTAACAATTTCTGAAGATGCTAAGTTACTAATCACCAAGCAAAAAATGTGTAAACTCAGGTTACAACATTGTGGGAGACACTAAGGGCTACATGCCAGTGGATTGTGGCAAGTGGCAACATTTTGCAATTTAGCCGCAAAATTTAAACTGCAACTTTTTTTAAGGTAAAAGTAAACATGCTTATTAATGCAATTAGCAGCATCAAATCTTGCAACTAAAAAAATCAATGAATTATCAGCACTTGCTGCAACTCACAGATTATTACATTTGTCCCTAATTGGGCTTTTTCAGAAGGCTCAAAGCGATGTTTCTACATATTGCCACCAGGAAAAGTATATAAGCATTGTTTGTTAATTTAAAAAAAATAATGATTAAAGTATGTCATCAACATTGTTTTATTATTATGGTGTCACAGATTCTATAGCATTTGACATAGTCATACAGATGTGACATACATGAAAACAGTATGCATAATAACATGTCCATGGGTACACTACAAAGCAGAATTATAAATAAAAAGACACAATTAACGGGACAAAAAAAAGACACATGTTCAGGACTCTCCGAGTGCTCAGCTTCTTTCTCCACAGTCGTGGTGGCCCCTCCTCCTCATTGTGTCATCATGATGTTGCATGGTGAAAGGCAGAGGTAGCACATAGTGAATTCTTGCACTGCTGCAACACTGGGTAATAGAAATCGGTAACCAGGGCCAGCCCGAGGCCAAATTATTTGGTAAACGAATAAATACTTTGGCGCCTACTTAAGCACTTTTGCGCGTGCCTTTCCAGAAATAATTAAGGAGGCGTGGTCTCATTGTAAAAGCCCAGTTGCAGAGCCCCTTACATATTTGTCCACTGTATAAGTTCCCCTTACACATTTGCACAATATATAAGTGCCCCTTACACATTTGCCCACTATATAAATGCCCCTTACACATTTTCACACTTTATAAGGGCCCTTTATACATTTGCACACTATATAAGTGCCCCTTACACATTTGCACACTATGTAAGAACCCCTTACATATTTGACCACTATATAAGTGCCACACATTTGCCCACTTTTGAAATTCCCCTTACATATATTTTCCACTTTAATACTTCCCATTACATATTAATCTAATCAAAGTACTGTATTACCTGATATTCCACCGGTGCCCGGAGACTCACAAAGCAGTCAGTGGTGTTGGCGCCTCCGCCATGCCCCGCACCACATTATAGTACTAGAAGAAGAAGAATCTCAAAATAAACTACCGCTCCTAGTAGCCGGACAGCAAGGACTTCTGGGAACGGTAGTTTATTTTGCATGTACAGTAATGGGAAGAATCTCAAAATAAACTACCACTCCCAGCAGCCGTTGCTGTCTGGAAGCAAGGGATTCTGGGAGCAGTTTTATTTTTCTTCACATTACTGTAGTGGGGTGCGCAGCTTGACGTAGTGCAGCAGCGCCAACATCACTGCCTGCTTGGTGAGTCTCCGGGCCGGCGCTACATATCAGGGCGTTTCAGGAATGGCCAGTGTTGCACATATCACTGGCGCAGCCGAGTAGGGCGCCCTCCTCTATGCATTGCTCAGGTTTACATTTTCCATTTATTAAGTTATCAATGAGTTGGATGTAACTTTCAACATATTCAAAATGACACCTTTGAAGTTTCTGCCCAGTGTCATTTTTGTTTTTGGGGTGTCACCAGTAGCGCTGATCCCCAGCTTTTCTTTCTGTTCAGTTTTATAATCACTTTTCCATTTTGAGATGGGTGTAAAGTTTTCCTTCCGTTATCAATGTTGCTATTCCAAGGCTGCCCAGTGTACATCAACAGGAGGTCTGACTGGGAACCCAATCCCCTAGTATGTCTTCTGGGATCCAGTGCTACCATTCTGTGAATTTTTCTTTGAAATCCACCCAGTGGAAGGCCCAGAACAGGGTCCCTGGGAAAACCCACCTATTTATCAAAGCGTACCCCTCCAATGCATAACCTAGTCCTTAGGCTGCTCCTCCATCCCCCTGCCCCATGCCTTGTACATCTCTGCTTTGCTTGCATACCATCAGGCTTCCTCCTGCTTGCTTGCACCTCATGTCATCTGTCTGTCGCCCCTCCCCACTAGATTGTTATCTCTTCAGAGCAGGGACCTCTTTCCTCTTGTTGTCTAAGCCCTCTTCTCGACACATTTCACTCAGCGACCTTCTTTACCTGCTTTTTCTCCTACTGGTAAAGGCTCCTCTCTATCTATAGCCGCCAGCCCCAAATAGTACAATGATTACTCCCTCGCTACTTACATCTAAGCTGTATTATGTTTTGAGAATTGTGGTGCTCTTTGTTACTTGCACTCTATTTTTGTTATATATTTACTGTTATGCTAAGTTTTGTCTCCCTGTACTGTCCTTTGTACGGCGCTGCGAAACACTTGTGGCGCCCTATAAATAAAATGTAATAATAATATCTTCTGCCCCACGCATTCCCCTGTGAGGTCCGACCCAACCCCCTAGTACAGTATGTCCTCTGGGATCCAATGCTATAACTCTGAAGTTTTCTTCAATATATATGTATAATATGTGTATAATATATATGCCGTATTTAGTATACACTCTCAGCTTAAGACTGTAAGACAGCGATGATCTGTACTGGTCAATCAAGTCCAAGTAATATACAAAATAGTTTTGGTACAGACACTCACCAGTTTCTTGCAAAAGTAGTGATTTATTCTACCTCAATAGTACATCATAGCAGCAAACGGATCATATTGTATGACAGTAGATTGACGTTTTTGGTTCCCATAGAACCTTTTTCAAGATCACAGTGAATACATCAGCAGGATAGCCAACAGCCCATAACACACAAATGACCCCTGGTCCACTTTATAGCAGAAGCAACAATGAGGATGAGATCAAGGGAGCACTTATTAAGTACCCCACACCATTCGTGCAGAAGGCCAGGTTGTTGCGGGCAATGGTGTGGACATTATTAACACGAAAGACCCTAGGTATTCTCTTATTTCGAAAATAGTTGGAGAGGAACTGACCATGCAATGTGAGATCAATCTCATGCTTCCTCAACCTCAATATTTTATGGTACAAATCCAATGAAGTATCATCTGGTAATTTGGCATAAGTTCATAAGTCGATGATCGATCCCCCGGATCGTCCGATTATATTGTCTAAGGGCTTGGTTTTATAACCATTGGCCATTTTCATTGATTCTTTCCTACAGCCTCTTGTGCAGTGTGCCAAGCTACATCAGGGATACCCCCGATTTCCTTGATTAGAACAATGCTTTAGGTATGATCCCTGATGGTGCTTAGTTAGTTACTATGGACATTCAGTCCCTGTATATGGTTATCCCACACTCTACAGGTCTTGACGCAATGAGAGAAGCGCTGGCTGGAAGCACGCATGATGGCCTGCCAACTGAGTTTTTACTGGACATGGCGAGTACAGTATTAAAACATAATAATTTCTCCTATGGCAAAGTGTATTATATACAGAAGAATAGGACCACTATGGGCTCGAACCCGGCGCTGTCATATGCTAACCTTTATATGTATAAATTTGAAAATGAGCATATTCTTCTGGAGCCAAGCTTCTGTATTTTGGATGCTACATCGATGATGTGTTCATGGTGTGGCTGGGCACTGACACTGAATTTCTTTATATGGTTAGGTTTTTAAACACCTTAAACAGCACTTTTCGCTTTACACACCATATTATGAAAGACCAGGTAAACTTTTGGATGCTACTGTTTACCGTTACAAAGGTGATTTAGCCTTGATGCTTTTTAGGAAAAATACGGACTGCAATATGCTCCTTTATGCATCTAGCCACTATCTTGCACCTCTAAAAGAGAGCCTTCCCATATTACAGTATATGCGGGTTTTATGTAACAATACAACTGTTGAGTCCACTGAAGAACAGATTGGTCAAATGACAGCTAGGTTTCTTGAACATGGCTATGCTGTCAAGATAGTTAAGAGATGTCTTAAAAAGGCTAGGTACAGGCATTCCCAGAATATCACTGGACGTACGTCTGGATTTGATGCTAATCGCATGATATTTACCTCAACCTATGATGTATCATCTTTACGGTCACAAAAAATAATGAAACAATGTTAACCTATCATAGCTATGGATCCTGTCTTTAAGGGGGTGAGCCAGAATCCAACCCTGTGTTCGTACTAACATGGAAAGAACTTACGCCAATTGTTGATGCGACCGACATTATGGCCAACAGAGTCTATGGACACCTGGTTACCTCCAGTGAGGAATGGGTGTTATCGTTGTCCTGACTGCTATACCTGTAGGTCATTGATGGTCGGCCAAAGCTTTCCGCATCCGCACAGTGGCCGACAGATTGAGATTCGACACAGGTTACACTGCAAAATGGACTTCGTGGTATACATCACAGTATGCCTATGTGGTTCTTCTTACATGGGGATGACTACGAGGAACTTTCATGACAGGATGGTGAATCATCGGACGTCTATACGTGTTGCCCTGGCAACAAGTACATCGGACAAAACAATGGCTAAGCACTTCGCTGTTATGGACATGCAGTGTCCAGTATGAAGTGCATGCTAATAGACCATGTTCAAAAACTACCACGTGGTGGCGACCGTGAGAAGATCTTGAAGCAGCGCAAGGCTAGATGGATCTATGATCTCGACACCCTGGCACCATGGGAGTTAAATGAATCTAATTAATTCAGAATTTTTTTGCGATAGGGCTGTTGATGATAGGTGGCAGAATCTAAACATATTTCTTTTTTTAATAATATTTTTGTTGTGTTTCTTTTGTTATTAATAAAGATTTTTGTGTAATCCATGGAGTGTCCTCTTTTGATGACACCCCATGGATGATTTTTACATGTTTTTGTGTCAATGTTGTATGTATCACAAATTACAATGTTTTTATTATATATTGTCATTTACACTCCCCAGGGGCTTCTATTGTCTGCAGCCGCTGGTGGAGGGGGTCCTGCCGTGCTGACCGATCAGCAGTGATCGGCAGCATGGCAATAATAAGTATTCAAAAAATCATCCAGTACTCACAAGATCACACACAAAGGAGCTGTGATTGACCAGCATGCAGCTACCAAGCAGCTCCTTGGTGTGTGATCTTGTGAGTACTGGATGATTTTTTGAATACTTATTATTTCCATGCAGATCTTTTGATTGTAATTGGTGACTATGCATCAGGTTGTAATACCTGATGGGTATTTGCGGAACGAGATGTAGCTGCAACATTTGTCTGATTATGAGGCTTCCAGATATGAACTAACTATGTGAATCCTTTCTGAGGCCTACATAGTATTGTCTCAGAATATTGATTACTGACCTATATGTGTCTTTTTGAATTTTAGTGATATAGTATGTATTATTGGAGTCTTTAGACATTAATCCCCTGTGCCTTTAAGATATACATACAGTGTAGTCGCAGGTAACCGCTATTGTATTGATTGTGTGCATGTTCTGGTCTCTATTGGCACTGTAGAATTTTGGCAGGTGGTTGTCTAACCTAGAGCACTGATCTATATATATTTTTCTGTATATTTGTATATTTCCGTTGATTGCCTCACATTTGCAATAGGGGCCTGGAAGGCAGTGGTGGTGATGGTTTTCTGTCAGCCTGTGTTTGACATTTCTTATTTTGATTAAGTATATAAGCTAAGGCTTGTGTTATTTTTGTAGATGTTTTGTACAGCCTGTCTTCGTGAATGGACCGAAACGTCGACTGTGGCGGCATCATGTGAACAATAAAAAACGTTATATTTGAAACTTCAGTGACCTATTCTTCGCGAGAGTGCACCCTCCACGATGTGGTAGATGCGGTATATATCTACACTAGCTGTTCTACTCGTTCTTCGCACAGGAGTTTCTGATTTTCATGGTTGTAAATATTTTAATATAAGTAAATATGAATCCATGGTTCTTGGCGTTACCCGAGGAGGACCCATAGCAGATACAGTAAAAAGTGACAGGACCATTTTTGTAGTTTATCAAATTCTACACACTGGAGGTGCTATCAAAATTTTGATCCAATTGTCAGTTTGGGCATTCTCTTTCATGCAACGTAAGTCACCCATCGGTATTGACGTCATTATGTCAACCCCCTATTCATCCCTTTAGGGGAGGTTTATTGAGATGCAAATGACGTAGTTTTCCTACTTCCAACCTGCAGAATACCTATGTCAAATTGAATCTTCCTAACATATCGCGAAGTAAGAGAATTAGTGATGAGTCAGTGAGTGAGTGAGGGCTTTCGCATTTTTGTAGTTTATTAAATTCTACACAATGTATGTGCAATCCATATTTTGATCTGATTGTCCGTTTGGGCGTTATCGTTCACTCAACGCTAGCCACACATCGGTAATGACTTCATTATGTCAACCCCTTTTCATCTCCTTAGTAGAGGTTTGTTAAAAATCCAATTACGTAGTTTTACTATTTCCCACCTGAAGTTAAACGTTAAAAAAGTTTTTTGGAGATTTTTGCAAATTTATAAAAAAATAATAAATAAAAATCAGATGTACATAAGTATTCACAGCCTTTGCCATGGAGCTCAAAATTGAGCTCAGGTGCATCCTGTTTCCACTGATCATCTTGAGATGTTCCTATATCTTAATTGGAGTCCACCGGTGGTAAATTCAGTTGATTGGACATGATTTGGAAAGGCACACACCTGTCTATATAAGTTCCCACACCTGACAGTGCATGTCTGAGCACAAACCAAGCATGAAGTCAAAGGAATTGTCTGTAGACCTCTGAGACAGGATTGTCTTGAGGCACAAATCTGGGGATGGGTACAGAAAAATATCTGCTGATTTGAAGGTCCCAATGAGCACAGTGGCCTCCATCTTCCATAAATGGAAGAAGTTCAGAACCACCAGGACTCTTCCTAGAGCTGGCCGGCCGACTAAACTGAGTGATCTGGGAAGAAGGGCCCTAGTCAGGGAGGTGACCAAGAACCCGATGGTCACTCTGTCAGAGCTACAGCATTCCTCTGTGGATAGAGGTGAACCTTCCAGAAGGACAACCATCTCTGCAGCAATCCACCAATCAGGCCTGTATGGTAGAGTGGCCAGACGGAAGATACTCCTTAGTAAAAAGCACATGGCAGCCCACCTGGAGATCACCAAAATGCACCTGAAGGACTCTCAGACCATGAGCAACAAAATTCTCTGGTCTGATGAGACAAAGATTGAACTCTTT
Source organism: Pseudophryne corroboree (assembly GCF_028390025.1). Lineage (NCBI taxonomy): Eukaryota > Metazoa > Chordata > Amphibia > Anura > Myobatrachidae > Pseudophryne > Pseudophryne corroboree. The sequence goes on along the minus strand of NC_086444.1, from coordinate 948,257,519 downwards.
GGCGTGAATGCCAGGTGTCATGTTTGGAGGAAACCAGACACCGCTCATCACCAGTTCAATATCATCCCTACAGTGAAGCATGGTGGTGGCAGCATCATGCTGTGGGGATGTTTTTCAGCGGCAGGAACTGGGAGACTAGTCAGGATAGAGGGAAAGATGAATACAGCAATGTACAGAGACATCTTGGATGAAAACCTTCTCCAGAGCGCTCTTGACCTCAGACTGGGACGACAGTTCATCTTTCAGCAGGACAACGAACCTAAGCACAGACAAGATATCAAAGGAGTGGCTTCAGGACAACTCTGTGAATGTCCTTGAGTGGCCCAGCCAGAGCCCAGACTTGAATCCGATTGAACATCTCTGGAGAAATCTGAAAATGGCTGAGCACTGATTCTTCCCATCCAACCTGATGGAGCTTGAGAGGTGATGCAAAGAGGAATGGGTGAAACTGCCCAAAGATAGGTGTGCCAAGCTTGTGGCATCATATTCAAAAAGACTTGAGGCTGTAATTGCTGCCAAAGGTGCATCAACAAAGTATTGAGCAAAGGCTGTGAATACTTATTTACATGTGATTTCTTAGTTTTTTATTTTTAATAAAATTGCAAAAATCTCGAAAAAAACACTTTTTTCACGTTGTCATTATGGGGTATTGCGTGTAGAATTTTTAGGGAAAAAATGAATTTATTCCATTTTGTAATAAGGCTGTAACATAACAAAATGTGGAAAAAGTGAAGCTCTGTAAATACTTTCTGGATGCACTGTAATTATGCATACCCTCCAACATTTTACACATAAAAATCAGTAAAACAGGTAAAGGGGACATGGCCACGCCCCCTTTCCCATACTTTCAATGTTAATTTGGAGAGTTAAAAATTGGTACAAGGTCCCTTTTGGCCGTTACAGATCATAAAAAAAGGTACTGTACTTGCCAAAAAGGTACAGTTTGAGGGTATGATTTTGTAGTTTTCCTTTTTCCCACCTGAAGAATAACTATGTTATATTTCAGCTTCCTAACATATCAGGAAGTAAGAGAATTAGTGAAGAGTCAGTGAGGGCTTTCACATTTATAGTTGTAAATATATATACTAATCAATTACATTTAAAATATCTTTAACACTTTATAAATTACAACTCAGGTGAATTGGGTCAAAAGTGAAATTTGAACATTTTGGGTCTTGCAGAAAAAGGTCATTATGTGATTAGGAAGAACCCTGGGAGATCCTATAGCCTCACAACTCAACGGGTGGGCTTATTTGAGCCTTAAGCTAGCACTTGTAATAGCACTTGCTACTTTTTATTACTTTGTTACTGTATTTTACAACCAAAGCAATAAATAAAGAAACAAATGACCTTGTCCCATATCTGTTTGCTAGTTTCAGTTCTCAAGTTTTTCTTGTCTCGACACAGTAAGATGTTATTTTAGCCATTGCTCTTTTGTAGAAATAAATCTATGGTCCTTTCCTGGAAGCCTCTGATCTAACATACGCTATCAGGCTGAAACAAATTGCTGAAAAGATAAAAAAGATAACCACACCATACACCCTGCACCCATTATTTTTAATACTTACTTTCCAGAGTCCCGCGGTTCAGCAGCAGTGCTGCAGAAATCAGTGGCAAAATTACGTGGCACCATTTTCCTGGTGTTTCGTGAATGCGCAGTAGAAGAATCACTGGGAAAATGTCCACCGCGCCATTTTCCCAGATATCTGCACATGCGTTGTAGATTCGGGGACAGAGCTAGGGTCCCCTAGGGACCCTAGTGCCCAGAGCTAAACACTGCCGCTGGCTAGAGAGGAGGGGGCCCAGATGGAGTTTGCACACGGGCCTCCTCCCCCTCTAGAAACCCCCCCCTGGTTTAACGATCACCATACCTTCAATTCTTCTTAGCAATTCATCAAGGTTTGTGAGGTCTTCCAACACCAATTAAACATCTGTATTGGAAATTCCACTTTGTGTTTTCAGAATACTTATTGATGTGTAGGCATTGGTTACTGGATGGGGATTTTCCCTCTTGTTTAAAGGCCAGTACTGATGGGAGAGATGTGTGTTGAGCGATCTTAACACAGACCGCTCAGCACACCTCTGCCCCCGCTCAGCTCAAGGCAATGTGCTGAGCGAGGGGGAGGGGGCGCTTACTTCACACAGCGGTGAAGTGAGCGACCTGGTAGATTGAGCCTGCAGGCTCAATCTAGCACCGGCGATAGCGATGCGCGGGGCTGCGCATCGCTATCGCTGGGGTGCATACACACAACAGATCCGTGCTTAAAATCTAAGCAATCTAGTCAGATTGCTTAGATTTTAAACACGGATCTCTCCGTGTGCACCCCCCTTTATGCTTCTTCTGTTGGCTGCAAAATGTACTCAATAAAAGCTGATAAAAATAAAACAAATAGTATTGGTACATCCAACTGCATAACAGCTCCCATGGAAACCTATGGATCCCTGGGATCCATAATATTTGCAGGTACCCCTAAAATGGGTGTTTTCAGGGGATATCCCACAAATAGTTTAATAAATATGCCCCTGAGTGCTTGATACTACACTGCTCAAAAAAATAAAGGGAACACTATAATAACACATCCTAGATCTAAATGAATGAAATATTCTTATTAAATACTTTGTTCTTTACATAGTTGAATGTGCTGACAACAAAATCACACAAAAATGATCAATGGAAATCAAATTTATTAACCCATGGAGGTCTGGATTTGGAGTCGCCCTCAAAATTAAAGTGGAAAAACACACTACAGGCTGATCCAACTTTGATGTTATGTCCTTAAAACAAGTCAAAATGAGGCTCAGTAGTGTGGGTGGCCTCCATGTGCCTGTATGCCCTCCCTACAACCCACACAAGTGGCTCAGGTAGTGCAGCTCATCCAGGATGGCACATCAATGTGAGCTGTGGCCAGAAGGTTTGCTGTGTCTGTCAGCGTAGTGTCCAGAGCATGGAGGCGCTACCAGGAGACAGGCCAGCACATCAGGAGACATGGAGGAGGCCGTAGGATGGCAACAACCCAGCAGCAGGACTGCTACCTCCGCCTTTGTGCAAGGGTGAACAGGAGGAGCACTGCCAGAGCCATGCAAAATGAACTCCAGCAAGCCACAAATGTGCATGTGTCTACTCAAACAATCAGAAACAGACTCCATGAGGGTGGTATGAGGGCCCGACATCCACAGGTGGGGGTTGTGCTTACAGCCCAACACCGTGCAGGACGTTTGGCATTTGCCAGAGAACACCAAGATTGGCAAATTCGCCACTGGTGCCCTGTGCTCTTCACAGATGAAAGCAGGTTCTCACTGAGCACATGTGACAGACGTGACAGAGTCTGGAGATGCCAAGGAGAACGTTCTGCTGCCTGTAACATCCTCCAGCATGACCTGTTTGGCAGTGGGTCAGTAATGGAGTAGGGTGGCATTTCTTTGGGGGGCCGCACAGCCCTCCATGTGCTCGCCAGAGGTAGCCTGACTGCCATTAGGCACCGAGATGAGATCCTCAGACCCCTTGTGAGACCATATACTGGTGCGGTTGGCCCTGGGTTCCTCCTAATGCAAGACAATGCTAGACCTCATGTGGCTTGAGCGTGTCAGCAGTTCCTGCAAGATGAAGGCATTGATGCTATGGACTGGCCCGCCCGTTCCCCAGACCTGAATCCAATTGAGCACATCTGGGACATCATGTCTCGCTCCATCCACCAATGCTACGTTGCACCACAGACTGTCCAGGAGTTGGCGGATGCTTTAGTCCAGGTCTGGGAGGAGATCCCTCAGTAGACCATCCGCCACCTCATCAGGAGCATGCCCAGGCGTTGTAGGGAGGTCATACAGGCCACACACACTACTGAGCCTCATTTCGACTTGTTTTAAGGACATTACATCAAAGTTGGATCAGCCTGTAGTGTGTTTTTCCACTTTAATTTTGAGGGTGACTCCAAATCCAGACCTCCATGGGTTAAATTTTTTTATTTCCGTTGATAATTTTTGTGTGATTTTGTTGTCAGCACATTCAACTATGTAAAGAACAAAGCATTTAATAAGAATATTTCATTCATTCAGATCTAGGATGTGCTATTTTAGTGTTCCCTTTATTTTTTTGAGCAGTGTATTATACTAAATTGTTTGTTTATTCTGTATGCAGTGTAACTTAGTCAGCGCTGGATCACACTCTACATACCACTGTATAGAGGATTTGGTGCTTAGTACAGATTTGCATACCCAGTAAACAAGTGCGTGTTCTGCATTGGTTGAGCAAATCTGATAGGCTTGTGAGTTGGCTAATAGTATTTGCTATCATGTCTCAGTAAACACCATGTGGTGTCTTACCCTATCACAGTGCACGCTATTATATATGTCTTGGTTTAGCAATTTATTGGAACAAAAATAGTTTGATGTGTCGTATTAAGTTGTTGACAGTTATTACATCTACATCTACATGCTTTATGTATTATGAGCAGGGCCGGCAACAGAATTCTTGGGGCCAAGTACACTGATATCTCTGGGGCCCTCTCGCTGTTTATGGCTGCTCCTCTACAGCAGCACTGACAGACGCACTACCGTGCAGACAGGGAATGCAGGGCTGGCGCAGCGTCGTAATGGCAATTCTGCATGGACCTTGCTGAGACCAGTCCAAGTTACAGGGAAACGGGTGAGGGGGGAGGGGGGGGGGTGTTTGCTTTGTGAAGCATATTCATTTCTTTAAACTTAATTAACGGCCAGCCGGATCGTGCACTATATGTGGGTACTATTTATGAAGAATAAATAGTTCTCTGCATACATTTCATATGCTATGGCATCAGTGCAAGCTTCTGAAATGTTAATATGCCATTCATGGATAGACCTCCCTTGTGTGGTGAGAATTTTAAATCCCATATGAGGGGCTAAGACTTCTTTCAGTGTATTCAGTAGGAGGGAGCTGGGCTCCAAAAACCAGCGCCACCTGAAGATTGCGTTTGTTCTCACTTGGCCGTTACATAAAACATGTGGAAACTTGTGTAATGGGCAATCTTAGTGACAGTGCTCTCTGAACGGAGGCACCACTCACAAAGCAGTATCAAAATAAAGCTTTCAGAATAATCCCCCCACATTCCAGTGTTTTTGTGACATTTTTCTAGCCATGCTGGGTGGGACAGTGTCCCACCCAGCATGGCTAGAAAAATGCACCTCTGTACTCCAGCAGACAACTTGAGCAGATGTGCCCAGAATACGGCAGGAGGTGATAGCAGGGCTCTTAGGAGAGCCCCATCACTGCCCCACAGCCTTTGCCTTGGGCTAGCAGGCAGGCCCGGCAACAGGGGGGACTAAGGGGACTTCTGTGCCGGACCCCAAGGTTCAGAAGGGCCCAAGGTATGTGTGTTCCCCAGCCACTCAGGGTCACACCAGGGTTAAAGTGTGTTGGATCTGGGCAGCGCACAGCTGGATAAGCACTCTGTGAACTCCACTCAGGGAGCCTGCCTGCAGTCTGTGTAGCCACTCGAAGTGTCATGAGGATGCTCAGGGCAGTGCTGCGTAACATCATAATGTCATGTGGATGGGGGGGGGGGGTGCACTGCCAGCACAGTGTGCTACGGAGCCTTGTTCTGGCACAGCACAAAAATAAGCAGAATGCTGAAGCGTAGCACACAATGGTGTGGGAGCAGGGACGGGGCATGTCGACCGCCTTTTCTGGCCAGGGTCTGCATCTCTGGACCCATACTTCCTCTCAAGAGTAAGACTATTGGTCGTGCTGGGATCGCAAGTGCAGCAAGGAGGTGTCTTGACACCTCCTTCTGTATTTGCATTTTCAGAAGACGGATTTGTGTGTGGCTTTGCAAATCGGTCCACTGCTGAATCAGGCCCTGAGTTCATATACACTGAGGTGAATAAAAGTAAAGCCATTCCTATTAAAATTTGCAAATTTGTTTTATTTATCGAAGAAAGATTTCAAGCCCTCAGTCCTCTTAGCTGCTCAACAATTACAATTTAGTCAACAGAAAATTGCACCATGAAGAATTTATACCACCAGTTTTCTGTTTAAAGGGCCATAAATGCCATCTCAATCCTACTTAGTAGCCTAGCACAACTGATTTGGAGGCTACAAAAGTTAACTCAGGCTTCAGTACCAGTCTGGATAACTCAGCAGGTGAGGGTTTCCTGTTACAGTTGTAAGATACACTTTTCCCAACAATTTCTGAAAATCATATTTCTGTCTAGTAATTGAAATATATAAGAGAGGGGAAAAGAAGAAAACACCTGGTTTATCAGACATATGAGAGACCTTAATAGGACAAAAGAGTTCAAAAGAGAACATCTGTATGTAGCTAATTACAACAAAGCAGCTGTAAGCAGTACTTTAACACTTACACAAAATGTCTAGAGTAAATGAAATAAAATTCTAAAAATAAATGAAAAATTATAACAATTAGACATTTTATTTTATGAAAAAAGAACAAAAATCGACTATATATATTATATATATACACTGCTCAAAAAAATAAAGGGAACATTAAAATAACACATCCTAGATCTGTATTATTAAATACTTTGTTCTTTACATAGTTGAATGTGCTGACAACAAAATCACACAAAAATGATCAATGGAAATTAAATGTATTAACCCATGGAGGTCTGGATTTGGAGTCACACTCAAAATGAAAGTGGAAAAACACACTACAGGCTGATCCAACTTTGATGTAATGTCCGTAAAACAAGTCAAAATGAGGCTCAGCAGTGTGTGTGGCCTCCACGTGCCTGTATGACCTCCCTACAACGCCTGGGCATGCTCCTGATGAGGTGGCGGATGGTCTCCTGAGGGATCTCCTCCCAGACCTGGACTAAAGCATCCGCCAACTCCTGGACAGTCTGTGGTGCAACGTGGCATTGGTGGATGGAGCGAGACATGATGTCCCAGATGTGATCAAATGGATTCAGGTCTGGGAAACGGGCAGGCCAATCCATAGCATCAATGCCTTCGTCTTGCAGGAACTGCTGACACACTCCAGCCACATGAGGTCTAGCATTGTCTTGCATTAGGAGGAACCCAGGGCCAACCGCACCAGCATATGGTCTCACAAGGGGTCTGAGGATCTCATCTCGGTACCTAATGGCAGTCAGGCTACCTCTGGCGAGCACATGGAGGGCTGTGCGGCCCCCCAAAGAAATGCCACCCCACACACTTACTGACCCACTGCCAAACCAGTCATGCTGGAGGATGTTGCAGGCAGCAGAACGTTCTCCTTGGTGTCTCCAGACTCTGTCACGTCTGTCACATGTGCTCAGTGAGAACCTGATTTTATCTGTGAAGAGCACAGGGCGCCAGTGGCGAATTTGCCAATCTTGGTGTTCTCTGGCAAATGCCAAACGTCCTGCATGGTGTTGGGCTGTCAGCACAACCCCCACCTGTGGACGTCGGGCCCTCATACCACCCTCATGGAGTCTATTTCTGATCGTTTGAGTAGACACATGCACATTTGTGGCTTGCTGGAGGTAATTTTGCAGGGCTCTGGCAGTGCTCCTCCTGTTCCTCCTTGCACAAAGGTGTAGGTAGCGGTCCTGCTGCTGGGTTGTTGCCCTCCTACGGCCTCCTCCACATCTCCTGATGTACTGGCCTGTCTCCTGGTAGCGCCTCCATGCTCTGGACACTACGCTGACAGACACAGCAAACCTTCTTGCCACAGCTCGCATTGATGTGCCATCCTGGATGAGCTGCACTACCTGAACCACTTGTGTGGGTTGTAGACTCCGTCTCATGCTACCACTAGAGTGAAAGCACCGCCAGCTTTCAAAAGTGACCAAAACATCAGCCAGAAAGCATAGGAGCTGAGAAGTGGTCTGTGGTCACCACCTGCAGAACAACTCCTTTATTGGGGGTGTCTTGCTATTTGCCTATAATTTCCACCTGTTGTCTATTCCATTTGCACAACAGCATGTGAAATTGATTGTCAATCAGTGTTGCTTCCTAAGTGGACAGTTTGATTTCACAGAAGTGTGATTGACTTGGAGTTACATTGTGTTGTTTAAGTGTTCCCTTTATTTTTTTGAGCAGTGTATGTATATATATATATATATATATATACTTCCTCATGAACAAACAGCGGCACTCTGGAGACTTCTTTAAAGATGGTAAAGTGTAAAATTTAATCCATTTCAAACATCAGGTGACCAACGTTTCGGGGCCGTACACGCCCCTTCGTCAAGGTGATATAAGTGTAAAACAAAAAGTGACATACCTTATATAGTGAGGGAAGACCCGCGAACGGGACACACGCCGCGGGAGGGAGTTAGGAACTGCATCCGTCCCTCATCCATCGCGCTGTGCACACAGTCCGCGTCACTGAGCCGCCGCATTCGTCACTTCCTGGAAGCCGGAGTTTACTTGGTAACCTTGGTGACAAGCGCTCCTTAGCAACCAGGACTCGGCTCGGTGTCAGGGCTGCGGTGAAAAAAATGAAAAATAAAAGTAAACTAAGCAGTGCTGTGCCGTTCCAAAGTACAAGGAATTGGTGTGCAGATTAATGCAAGGGACATAACAAGCAATCACAATAAAAAATTATGGTTAGTAGAAACACAGCCGTCTAGCAATCAGAGACATTTGTAGTTTAAAATCCGGACTGTACAGCATTATGTGTACATAGCGCCGTCATGCACCTAGGTGCCCGTCATAGTGGGCACCCCTGTGCACGAAGGGGCATAGTCTCACATGATCTGAATAAGTATTAGCTTAATAAATGCTGTTCCGCCAAGGAACACAAACAACAGCAACAGGCAGATATGTGAGTATGTTCTAGTCCCATATAAAGTCCTTCAAGTACTGACGTTCATACAGGCTCAGTCCTTGGTATTATTGAAAGACGCTCCATTGGACCTTATCATTGAGGCCCTTGGGTTTAATAGTATCCAGGCTGTACATCCATCGTGCCTCCTTTCGTAGCAGTTGCCCACCTCGGTCACCCCCCCTGATGGATTTTGGGATATGATCAATAATCTGGAACTTTAGTTCCTGTAGTGTGTGACCTTGATCCGCAAAGTGTTTTGCCACTGGCTGATCCGACAGTTTTCCAGTGAGGGCATTTTTGATAGCTGAGCGGTGCATAGCCATGCGTTCACGTGCGCACCGTACGGTTTTGCCCACGTATTGTAGCCTGCAAGGGCAAGTGATCATATATACTATATGAGTAGTTGTGCAGCTGACTACATGCCTGATGGTGAATGCTTTGCCTGTAGAAGTAGACCGAAAGGTGGGCCCTGGGGTCATGCTGGTACAGGTTGTGCATCCCAGGCACCTGTAGCATCCTGGCGTTTTGGTCAAGAAATTAGTTGACACCTGTTCTTCAAATCCCGTGATGTCTGTGTGGACCAGAAAATCTTTGATACTTTTTCCTTTTCTGTAGCAGACAAGTGGGCGCTTATCCCTAAATGTTGGTAATTTTTTGTCTGTGGCAACTATTGGCCACATTGCTCTTACGGCCCTGGGTACAACGGGACTGGACGTATTGTACTTGGTAATCAGTGGCACGATTTGTTGTTGTGGTTTTCTCTCTTTTTTCAACAAGTCTTCGCGGGGGATCTTCATTACCTCCTGTTTGTTCCTTTGGAGTTCAGTCGAGTTATATCCCCTATCGGAGAAGCGTTTTACCACCGTGGATAATGCTTGGTCCAATTTTAGTGGATCGCTTGTAATTCTGGCAGCTCTCATTAATTGGGATCTGGGTAAGCCCTTCTTTAGTGCCCGGGGGTGATGGCTGTTGGCTCTCAAGAGGGTGTTTCTGTCAGTCGGCTTGTAGAATACTTCGGTGTTAATCTTTCCTCCTTCCAAGGTGACTTTGACATCGAGGTAACTGAGGGAGGTGCGGTCACTCATTGCAGTAATCTTTATCGTAGAATCTCTGTTGTTGATCCTGGAGACCAAGTGATCAAACTGCTCCTGGCCCCCGGTCCACAAAATAAATACATCATCGATGTAGCGTGCATAATGTAAGATGTAGCGGCTGGTGGTAGCTTCTGAAAAAAACATCTCCTGCTCCTCCTGGATCATGAATACGTTAGCAAAGGATGGGGAGACATTGCTCCCCATCGCACACCCGCTGGTTTGGCAAAAAAATTTGCCATCAAATAAAAAATAATTTCTTGTTAACGTGAGTTCCAATAGCCTAAGAAACAATTTCACATCCACCGATGTTAGATTCTCTCTAATCAGGAACCGTTCCATGGCTATGAGGCCACTCCTGTGGGGGATGCTGGTATACAGGCTACAAATGTCGATGGTGCAAATTAAAGTCCCTTCCGGTATGTCCTTAAGTGCTGACAGTTGATTCAAGAAGGAAGTAGTATCCTGGACGAACCTCGGTTGTCTAGAAATGAGTGGCTGTAAAATGCTGTCCAGAAACATGGAGACAGGCTGATATATGGATTGTTGAGCAGAAATTATTGGCCTGCCCGGAGGTGTAGTTGCATTCTTGTGTATTTTTGGTACCGTGAACAGTATTGGGACTTTAGGAAATTCTTGTTTGAGTGCATTGCGTAGTTTATTGGAAATTAATGACGACTCGTGGGCCTGATCCAATATTTCATCCAGTTCAGTTTTAAAGCGTGCTGTGGGATCAGAGGAAAGACTCATGTACACCGTGTTGTCGTCTAGTTGTTTATAAATTTCAGACCTGTAGTGGTTATGAACCTATCGGACTACAGGTCTGAAATTTATAAACAACTAGACGACAACACGGTGTACATGAGTCTTTCCTCTGATCCCACAGCACGCTTTAAAACTGAACTGGATGAAATATTGGATCAGGCCCACGAGTCGTCATTAATTTCCAATAAACTACGCAATGCACTCAAACAAGAATTTCCTAAAGTCCCAATACTGTTCACGGTACCAAAAATACACAAGAATGCAACTACACCTCCGGGCAGGCCAATAATTTCTGCTCAACAATCCATATATCAGCCTGTCTCCATGTTTCTGGACAGCATTTTACAGCCACTCATTTCTAGACAACCGAGGTTCGTCCAGGATACTACTTCCTTCTTGAATCAACTGTCAGCACTTAAGGACATACCGGAAGGGACTTTAATTTGCACCATCGACATTTGTAGCCTGTATACCAGCATCCCCCACAGGAGTGGCCTCATAGCCATGGAACGGTTCCTGATTAGAGAGAATCTAACATCGGTGGATGTGAAATTGTTTCTTAGGCTATTGGAACTCACGTTAACAAGAAATTATTTTTTATTTGATGGCAAATTTTTTTGCCAAACCAGCGGGTGTGCGATGGGGAGCAATGTCTCCCCATCCTTTGCTAACGTATTCATGATCCAGGAGGAGCAGGAGATGTTTTTTTCAGAAGCTACCACCAGCCGCTACATCTTACATTATGCACGCTACATCGATGATGTATTTATTTTGTGGACCGGGGGCCAGGAGCAGTTTGATCACTTGGTCTCCAGGATCAACAACAGAGATTCTACGATAAAGATTACTGCAATGAGTGACCGCACCTCCCTCAGTTACCTCGATGTCAAAGTCACCTTGGAAGGAGGAAAGATTAACACCGAAGTATTCTACAAGCCGACTGACAGAAACACCCTCTTGAGAGCCAACAGCCATCACCCCCGGGCACTAAAGAAGGGCTTACCCAGATCCCAATTAATGAGAGCTGCCAGAATTACAAGCGATCCACTAAAATTGGACCAAGCATTATCCACGGTGGTAAAACGCTTCTCCGATAGGGGATATAACTCGACTGAACTCCAAAGGAACAAACAGGAGGTAATGAAGATCCCCCGCGAAGACTTGTTGAAAAAAGAGAGAAAACCACAACAACAAATCGTGCCACTGATTACCAAGTACAATACGTCCAGTCCCGTTGTACCCAGGGCCGTAAGAGCAATGTGGCCAATAGTTGCCACAGACAAAAAATTACCAACATTTAGGGATAAGCGCCCACTTGTCTGCTACAGAAAAGGAAAAAGTATCAAAGATTTTCTGGTCCACACAGACATCACGGGATTTGAAGAACAGGTGTCAACTAATTTCTTGACCAAAACGCCAGGATGCTACAGGTGCCTGGGATGCACAACCTGTACCAGCATGACCCCAGGGCCCACCTTTCGGTCTACTTCTACAGGCAAAGCATTCACCATCAGGCATGTAGTCAGCTGCACAACTACTCATATAGTATATATGATCACTTGCCCTTGCAGGCTACAATACGTGGGCAAAACCGTACGGTGCGCACGTGAACGCATGGCTATGCACCGCTCAGCTATCAAAAATGCCCTCACTGGAAAACTGTCGGATCAGCCAGTGGCAAAACACTTTGCGGATCAAGGTCACACACTACAGGAACTAAAGTTCCAGATTATTGATCATATCCCAAAATCCATCAGGGGGGGTGACCGAGGTGGGCAACTGCTACGAAAGGAGGCACGATGGATGTACAGCCTGGATACTATTAAACCCAAGGGCCTCAATGATAAGGTCCAATGGAGCGTCTTTCAATAATACCAAGGACTGAGCCTGTATGAACGTCAGTACTTGAAGGACTTTATATGGGACTAGAACATACTCACATATCTGCCTGTTGCTGTTGTTTGTGTTCCTTGGCGGAACAGCATTTATTAAGCTAATACTTATTCAGATCATGTGAGACTATGCCCCTTCGTGCACAGGGGTGCCCACTATGACGGGCACCTAGGTGCATGACGGCGCTATGTACACATAATGCTGTACAGTCCGGATTTTAAACTACAAATGTCTCTGATTGCTAGACGGCTGTGTTTCTACTAACCATAATTTTTTATTGTGATTGCTTGTTATGTCCCTTGCATTAATCTGCACACCAATTCCTTGTACTTTGGAACGGCACAGCACTGCTTAGTTTACTTTTATTTTTCATTTTTTTCACCGCAGCCCTGACACCGAGCCGAGTCCTGGTTGCTAAGGAGCGCTTGTCACCAAGGTTACCAAGTAAACTCCGGCTTCCAGGAAGTGACGAATGCGGCGGCTCAGTGACGCGGACTGTGTGCACAGCGCGATGGATGAGGGACGGATGCAGTTCCTAACTCCCTCCCGCGGCGTGTGTCCCGTTCGCGGGTCTTCCCTCACTATATAAGGTATGTCACTTTTTGTTTTACACTTATATCACCTTGACGAAGGGGCGTGTACGGCCCCGAAACGTTGGTCACCTGATGTTTGAAATGGATTAAATTTTACACTTTACCATCTTTAAAGAAGTCTCCAGAGTGCCGCTGTTTGTTCATGAGGAAGTGTGTATGCTGTCAGAGGGCACCGGAGCAATACTATCCTTTTAAGGGGAGTGCCAGGTCGATAGAATAATATATATATATATATATATATATATATATACACACACTGCTCAAAAAAATAAAGTGAGAACGTTCTGCTGCCTGCAACATCCTCCATCATGACCGGTTTGGCAGTGGGTCAGTAATGGTGTGGGGTGGCATTTCTTTGGGGGGGCCGCACAGCACTCCATGTGCTTGCCAGAGGTAGCCTGACTGCCATTAGGTACCGAGATGAGATCCTCAGACCCCTTGTGAGACCATATGCTGGTGCGGTTGGCCCTGGGTTCCTCCAATTGCAAGATAATGCTAGACCTCATGTGGCTGGAGTGTGTCAGCAGTTCCTGCAAGATGAAGGCATTGATGCTATGGACTGGCCCGCCCGTTCCCCAGACCTGAATCCATTTGAGCACATCTGGGACATCATGTCTCGCTCCATCCACCAACGCCACGTTGCACCACAGACTGTCCAGGAGTTGGCGGATGCTTTAGTCCAGGTATGGGAGGAGATCCCTCAGGAGACCATCCGCCACCTCATCAGGAGCATGCCCAGGCATTGTAGGGAGGTCATACAGGCACGTGGAGGCCACACACACTACTGAGCCTCATTTTGACTTGTTTTAAGGACATTACATCAAAGTTGGATCAGCCTGTAGTGTGTTTTTCCACTTTAATTTTGAGTGTGACTCCAAATCCAGACCTCCGTGGGTTAAAAAATTTGATTTCCATTGATAATTTTTGTGTGATTTTGTTGTCAGCACATTCAACTATGTAAAGAACAAAGTATTTAATAAGAATATTTCATTCATTCAGATCTAGGATGTGTTATTTTAGTGTTCCCTTTATTTTTTTGAGCAGTGTATATATATATATATATATATATATATATATATATACACACACACACACATTTTATACACAAAAACACACACAAATTCTGCTAAATCCCCAGTAACTTCACTACATTGGTGCCCTGAATTTACAATTATTTTATATTATATAAGCCAAATATTATTACTCTCCACTTCCAGCACATGTGCTGTAGTCTTTATAGAAAGCTAATATAGACACTCCCTATTGAAAGAGCATGGGTGTTACAGAGTTGAATAGCAACCCCAGTGTTCTCCGTCCTCACAGAGAAGATCCCAGCATAAAGTAACTTGAAACTGTTGAAGGTGGATGTTCAGAAAATGAACGTGAACTTTTATACAATATTGGTTTCTGTTATCTCCAAATATTGGGGGTCATTCCGAGTTGTTCACTCGCAAGCTGCTTTTAGCAGCTTTGCACACGCTAAGCCGCCGCCTACTGGGAGTGAATCTTAGCTTATCAAAATTGCGAACGAAAGATTAGCAGAATTGCGAATAGACACTTCTTAGCAGTTTCTGAGTAGCTCCACACTTACTCGGCATCTGCGATCAGTTCAGTGCTTGTCGTTCCTGGTTTGACGTCACAAACACACCCAGCGTTCGCCCAGACACTCCTCCGTTTCTCCAGCCACTCCCGCGTTTTTCCCAGAAACGGTAGCGTTTTTTCACACACTCCCATAAAACGGCCTGTTTCCGCCCAGAAACACCCACTTCCTGTCAATCACACTCCGATCACCAGAACGAAGAAAAAACCTTGTAATGCCGTGAGTAAAATTCCTAACTGCATAGCAAGTTTACTTGGCGCAGTCGCACTGCGGACATTGCGCATGCGCATTAGCGACTAATCGCTCCGTTGCGAGAAAAAAATAACGAGCGAACAACTCGGAATGACCCCCATTGTGCTAAGAAGGGGCAGTAGGTGGAATTACAAGATGCACATCCACTTCCCAGCCCTGCTATCCCTTGGAGACAGACATGCTTTCCTATGCAGGGACACGGAAAATGCTCATAGTACATAAAACTAACTTCAACGATCAACCTAAATCAACCCCAATGGGACATCCGTCATAAATTCATATTTGTACATATTCTCTTATAACACTGCTTATATATATAACATTTATGCCCTGAATAAATCAAGGTGAGGGGTATTGGGATAGTCTTTGAATCATTTGTAACTATCATATCATTTGGGGGGGGGGGGTTTGCCTCCTTGAAGTGCCTGTAATACAGGTTCCAATTAGGGATGAGCGGGTTCGGTTCCTCTGAATCCGAACCCGCCCGAACTTCAGCTTTTTTCCACGGGTCCGAGCAGGCTCGGATCCTCCCGCCTTGCTCGGTTAACCCGAGCACGCCCGAACGTCATCATCCCGCTGTCGGATTCTCGTGAGACTCGGATTCTATATAAGGAGCCGCGCGTCGCCGCCATTTTCACACGTGCATTGAGAGTCATAGGGAGAGGACGTGGCTGGCGTCCTCTCCGTTTAGAGAAGAGAGAGACACAGTATTTTGGGGAGCATTATTAGGAGGAGTACTACTATACTGTATACTACTATACTACTTGCTGAAGTGATATTTATAGAGTCATAGGGAGAGGACGTGGCTGGCGTCCTCTCCGTTTAGAGAAGAGAGAGACACAGTATACTATTTTGGGGAGCATTATTAGGAGGAGTACTACTATACTGTATACTACTATACTACTTGCTGAAGTGATATTTATAGAGTCATAGGGAGAGGACGTGGCTGGCGTCCTCTCCGTTTAGAGAAGAGAGAGACACAGTATTTTGGGGAGCATTATTAGGAGGAGTACTACTATACTGTATACTACTCAGACACAGTATTTTGGGGAGCATTATTAGGAGGAGTACTACTATACTGTATACTACTCTACTACTTGCTGAAGTGATATTTATAGAGTCATAGGGAGAGGACGTGGCTGGCGTCCTCTCCGTTTAGAGAAGAGAGAGACACAGTATTTTGGGGAGCATTATTAGGAGGAGTACTACTATACTGTATACTACTCAGACACAGTATTTTGGGGAGCATTATTAGGAGGAGTACTACTATACTGTATACTACTCTACTACTTGCTGAAGTGATATTTATAGAGTCATAGGGAGAGGACGTGGCTGGCGTCCTCTCCGTTTAGAGAAGAGAGAGACACAGTATTTTGGGGAGCATTATTAGGAGGAGTACTACTATACTGTATACTACTGTACTACTTGCTGAAGTGATATTTATAGAGTCATAGGGAGAGGACGTGGCTGGCGTCCTCTCCGTTTAGAGAAGAGAGAGACACAGTATTTTGGGGAGCATTATTAGGAGGAGTACTACTATACTGTATACTACTCTACTACTTGCTGAAGTGATATTTATAGAGTCATAGGGAGAGGACGTGGCTGGCGTCCTCTCCGTTTAGAGAAGAGAGAGACACAGTATTTTGGGGAGCATTATTAGGAGGAGTACTACTATACTGTATACTACTCTACTACTTGCTGAAGTGATATTTATAGAGTCATAGGGAGAGGACGTGGCTGGCGTCCTCTCCGTTTAGAGAAGAGAGAAACACAGTATTTTGGGGAGCATTATTAGGAGGAGTACTACTATACTGTATACTACTATACTACTTGCTGAAGTGATATTTATAGAGTCATAGGGAGAGGACGTGGCTGGCGTCCTCTCCGTTTAGAGAAGAGAGAGACACAGTATACTATTTTGGGGAGCATTATTAGGAGGAGTACTACTATACTGTATACTACTCTACTACTTGCTGAAGTGATATTTATAGAGTCATAGGGAGAGGACGTGGCTGGCGTCCTCTCCGTTTAGAGAAGAGAGAGACACAGTATTTTGGGGAGCATTATTAGGAGGAGTACTACTATACTGTATACTACTATACTACTTGCTGAAGTGATATTATAGAGTCATAGGGGGAGAGGACGTGGCTGGCGTCCTCTCCGTTTAGAGAAGAGAGAGACACAGTATTTTGGGGAGCATTATTAGGAGGAGTACTACTATACTGTATACTACTCTACTACTTGCTGAAGTGATATTTATAGAGTCATAGGGAGAGGACGTGGCTGGCGTCCTCTCCGTTTAGAGAAGAGAGAGACACAGTATTTTGGGGAGCATTATTAGGAGGAGTACTACTATACTGTATACTACTCTACTACTTGCTGAAGTGATATTTATAGAGTCATAGGGAGAGGACGTGGCTGGCGTCCTCTCCGTTTAGAGAAGAGAGAGACACAGTATTTTGGGGAGCATTATTAGGAGGAGTACTACTATACTGTATACTACTATACTACTTGCTGAAGTGATATTTATAGATTAGATAGTGTGACTGTAAGTGTATTATCTGACTTGTGGGGGAGACACTGACAGTGGGGAGCAGTTAGAGTCTGAGAGCAGGACTCAGGAGTACATATAACGTACAGTGCACACTTTTGCTGCCAGAGTCAGTGCCACACTGCCATTGTTGTGACCACACTGACCACCAGTATAATAATATATTTTGTGATTGCTTAGGACTCGGAGTACTAGTTGCAAGTTGCAACGTGACCTGACCACCAGTTTAATAATCAATCACCACCAGTTTAATATATATATAATTGTATATAATATATATATATAATATTGTATACCACCTACCCGTGGTTTTTTTTTTTCTTTCTTCTTTGTACATACTACTATAGTATAGTAGCTTACTGTAGCAGTCTGCGGTGCTGCTGAGCTGACAGTGTCCATCAGGTCCGTCATCAGTCATCATTACCAATACCTAATAAATATATTATCTACCTGTCCGGCTGCAGTACTAGTGATATTATATATACATACATATATATATTGATTTCATCTCATTATCAATCATCCAGTCTATATTAGCAGCAGACACAGTACGGTAGTCCACGGCTGTAGCTACCTCTGTGTCGGCACTCGGCAGTCCATCCATAATTGTATACTAGTATCCATCCATCTCCATTGTTTACCTGAGGTGCCTTTTAGTTGTGCCTATTAAAATATGGAGAACAAAAATGTTGAGGTTCCAAAATTAGGGAAAGATCAAGATCCACTTCCACCTCGTGCTGAAGCTGCTGCCACTAGTCATGGCCGAGACGATGAAATGCCAGCAACGTCGTCTGCCAAGGCCGATGCCCAATGGCATAGTACAGAGCATGTCAAATCCAAAACACCAAATATCAGTAAAAAAAGGACTCCAAAACCAAAAATAAAATTGTCGGAGGAGAAGCGTAAACTTGCCAATATGCCATTTACCACACGGAGTGGCAAGGAATGGCTGAGGCCCTGGCCTATGTTCATGGCTAGTGGTTCAACTTCACAGGAGGATGGAAGCACTCAGCCTCTCGCTAGAAAACTGAAAAGACTCAAGCTGGCAAAAGCACCGCAAAGAACTGTGCGTTCTTCGAAATCCCAAATCCACAAGGAGAGTCCAATTGTGTCGGTTGCGATGCCTGACCTTCCCAACACTGGACGTGAAGAGCATGCGCCTTCCACCATTTGCACGCCCCCTGCAAGTGCTGGAAGGAGCACCCGCAGTCCAGTTCCTGATAGTCAGATTGAAAATGTCAGTGTTGAAGTACACCAGGATGAGGAGGATATGGGTGTTGCTGGCGCTGGGGAGGAAATTGACAAGGAGGATTCTGATGGTGAGGTGGTTTGTTTAAGTCAGGCACCCGGGGAGACACCTGTTGTCCGTGGGAGGAATAGGGCCGTTGACATGCCTGGTGAAAATACCAAAAAAATCAGCTCTTCGGTGTGGAAGTATTTCACCAGAAATGCGGACAACATTTGTCAAGCCGTGTGTTGCCTTTGTCAAGCTGTAATAAGTAGGGGTAAGGACGTTAACCACCTCGGAACATCCTCCCTTATACGTCACCTGCAGCGCATTCATAATAAGTCAGTGACAAGTTCAAAAACTTTGGGTGACAGCGGAAGCAGTCCACTGACCAGTAAATCCCTTCCTCTTGTAACCAAGCTCACGCAAACCACCCCACCACCAACTCCCTCAGTGTCAATTTCCTCCTTCCCCAGGAATGCCAATAGTCCTGCAGGCCATGTCACTGGCAATTCTGACGAGTCCTCTCCTGCCTGGGATTCCTCCGATGCATCCTTGCGTGTAACGCCTACTGCTGCTGGCGCTGCTGTTGTTGCTGCTGGGAGTCGATGGTCATCCCAGAGGGGAAGTCGGAAGACCACTTGTACTACTTCCAGTAAGCAATTGACTGTCCAACAGTCCTTTGCGAGGAAGATGAAATATCACAGCAGTCATCCTGCTGCAAAGCGGATAACTGAGGCCTTGGCATCCTGGGTGGTGAGAAACGTGGTTCCAGTATCCATCATTACTGCAGAGCCAACTAGAGACTTGTTGGAGGTACTGTGTCCCCGGTACCAAATACCATCTAGGTTCCATTTCTCTAGGCAGGCGATACCGAAAATGTACACAGACCTCAGAAAAAGAGTCACCAGTGTCCTAAAAAATGCAGCTGTACCCAATGTCCACTTAACCACGGACATGTGGACAAGTGGAGCAGGGCAGGGTCAGGACTATATGACTGTGACAGCCCACTGGGTAGATGTATGGACTCCCGCCGCAAGAACAGCAGCGGCGGCACCAGTAGCAGCATCTCGCAAACGACAACTCTTTCCTAGGCAGGCTACGCTTTGTATCACCGGTTTCCAGAATACGCACACAGCTGAAAACCTCTTACGGCAACTGAGGAAGATCATCGCGGAATGGCTTACCCCAATTGGACTCTCCTGTGGATTTGTGGCATCGGACAACGCCAGCAATATTGTGTGTGCATTAAATATGGGCAAATTCCAGCACGTCCCATGTTTTGCACATACCTTGAATTTGGTGGTGCAAAATTTTTTAAAAAACGACAGGGGCGTGCAAGAGATGCTGTCGGTGGCCAGAAGAATTGCGGGACACTTTCGGCGTACAGGCACCACGTACAGAAGACTGGAGCACCACCAAAAACTACTGAACCTGCCCTGCCATCATCTGAAGCAAGAAGTGGTAACGAGGTGGAATTCAACCCTCTATATGCTTCAGAGGTTGGAGGAGCAGCAAAAGGCCATTCAAGCCTATACAATTGAGCACGATATAGGAGGTGGAATGCACCTGTCTCAAGTGCAGTGGAGAATGATTTCAACGTTGTGCAAGGTTCTGATGCCCTTTGAACTTGCCACACGTGAAGTCAGTTCAGACACTGCCAGCCTGAGTCAGGTCATTCCCCTCATCAGGCTTTTGCAGAAGAAGCTGGAGACATTGAAGGAGGAGCTAACACGGAGCGATTCCGCTAGGCATGTGGGACTTGTGGATGGAGCCTTTAATTCGCTTAACAAGGATTCACGGGTGGTCAATCTGTTGAAATCAGAGCACTACATTTTGGCCACCGTGCTCGATCCTAGATTTAAAGCCTACCTTGGATCTCTCTTTCCGGCAGACACAAGTCTGCTGGGGTTGAAAGACCTGCTGGTGAGAAAATTGTCAAGTCAAGCGGAACGCGACCTGTCAACATCTCCTCCTTCACATTCTTCCGCAACTGGGGGTGCGAGGAAAAGGCTCAGAATTCCGAGCCCACCCGCTGGCGGTGATGCAGGGCAGTCTGGAGCGACTGCTGATGCTGACATCTGGTCCGGACTGAAGGACCTGACAACGATTACGGACATGTCGTCTACTGTCACTGCATATGATTCTCTCACCATTGAAAGAATGGTGGAGGATTATATGAGTGACCGCATCCAAGTAGGCACGTCACACAGTCCGTACTTATACTGGCAGGAAAAAGAGGCAATTTGGAGGCCCTTGCACAAACTGGCTTTATTCTACCTAAGTTGCCCTCCCACAAGTGTGTACTCCGAAAGAGTGTTTAGTGCCGCCGCTCACCTTGTCAGCAATCGGCGTACGAGGTTACATCCAGAAAATGTGGAGAAGATGATGTTCATTAAAATGAATTATAATCAATTCCTCCGTGGAGACATTGACCAGCAGCAATTGCCTCCACAAAGTACACAGGGAGCTGAGATGGTGGATTCCAGTGGGGACGAATTGATAATCTGTGAGGAGGGGGATGTACACGGTGATATATCGGAGGATGATGATGAGGTGGACATCTTGCCTCTGTAGAGCCAGTTTGTGCAAGGAGAGATTAATTGCTTCTTTTTTGGTGGGGGTCCAAACCAACCCGTCATTTCAGTCACAGTCGTGTGGCAGACCCTGTCACTGAAATGATGGGTTGGTTAAAGTGTGCATGTCCTGTTTATACAACATAAGGGTGGGTGGGAGGGCCCAAGGACAATTCCATCTTGCACCTCTTTTTTCTTTAATTTTTCTTTGCGTCATGTGCTGTTTGGGGAGGGTTTTTTGGAAGGGACATCCTGCGTGACACTGCAGTGCCACTCCTAGATGGGCCCGGTGTTTGTGTCGGCCACTAGGGTCGCTTATCTTACTCACACAGCTACCTCATTGCGCCTCTTTTTTTCTTTGCGTCATGTGCTGTTTGGGGAGGGTTTTTTGGAAGGGACATCCTGAGTGACACTGCAGTGCCACTCCTAGATGGGCCCGGTGTTTGTGTCGGCCACTAGGGTCGCTTATCTTACTCACACAGCTACCTCATTGCGCCTCTTTTTTTCTTTGCGTCATGTGCTGTTTGGGGAGGGTTTTTTGGAAGGGACATCCTGCGTGACACTGCAGTGACACTCCTAGATGGGCCCGGTGTTTGTGTCGGCCACTAGGGTCGCTTATCTTACTCACACAGCTACCTCATTGCGCCTCTTTTTTTCTTTGCGTCATGTGCTGTTTGGGGAGGGTTTTTTGGAAGGGACATCCTGCGTGACACTCCTAGATGGGCCCGGTGTTTGTGTCGGCCACTAGGGTCGCTTATCTTACTCACACAGCTACCTCATTGCGCCTCTTTTTTTCTTTGCGTCATGTGCTGTTTGGGGAGGGTTTTTTGGAAGGGACATCCTGCGTGACACTGCAGTGACACTCCTAGATGGGCCCGGTGTTTGTGTCGGCCACTAGGGTCGCTTATCTTACTCACACAGCTACCTCATTGCGCCTCTTTTTTTCTTTGCGTCATGTGCTGTTTGGGGAGTGTTTTTTGGAAGGGCCATCCTGCGTGACACTGCAGTGACACTCCTAGATGGGCCCGGTGTTTGTGTCGGCCACTAGGGTCGCTTAGCTTAGTCATCCAGCGACCTAGGTGCAAATTTTAGGACTAAAAATAATATTGTGAGGTGTGAGGTATTCAGAATAGACTGAAGATGAGTGTAAATTATGGTTTTTGAGGTTAATAATACTTTGGGATCAAAATGACCCCCAAATTCTATGATTTAAGCTGTTTTTTAGTGTTTTTTGAAAAAAACACCCAAATCCAAAACACACCCGAATCCGACAAAAAAAATTCGGTGAGGTTTTGCCAAAACGCGGTCGAACCCAAAACACGGCCGCGGAACCGAACCCAAAACCAAAACACAAAACCCGAAAAATTTCCGGCGCTCATCTCTAGTTCCAATAAGATGCAAAGGAAACTTTTTAAAACTATAGGGAAAGGCCTGATCTCTACCACCTCTTAGGATGTGGAAGAATTAGGTACTGTAGGGAGAAACATACTAAATGTGCCCTCTCCACCGCTTGAATCTCAATTAAATACCCCAATATATCAAAATGAAAACCCATTTTTGCAGGTGGCTGCTTAATAGGACATTCATGCACCCGGTCCACACTCAGCAAGGAACATTTCTAGCCATACAGCTCCTCCCCTCAAACAATGAGGGGAGGGGCTCTGTGGCTGTAAGTGATCCACAGACACATTTGTTTCACTTGTATAAACCATGAATATTTCTCAAACTAAGCACAAATATAAGGACAAGGAGCATTATCGCTGTGGCACTTGCACCTGAAAATTAGGTAGCTTCTAATAACTTCCTAAGGTTGGCACCCTGGGCATCTTGGCTACCCCTAAGGGTAAATATTATGTCTACGCTTACTGCTATTCAGTATATATTACAAGACTAGACCAAAATATAGGCAAGATAATAAATATAAAACATATTAAATCTGTTACAACAAATAAGGAGAAGTCCTACTACTGTACTTCTTGTATTGCAGAACTGCAGGATTTAAGGGTCCAACCCCAAGTGCTATGGGTGTGGAACTAGACATTTAGGAGGAATGGGGTGCATAGAAGTACTTACAGCATGTAAGATCCGCATAGCAGTAGAGACATCAGCATATGATCAGGGAAATTTAAAACAGGTTTATCAAGATGAAGTAACGTACTGTACCTGCACATTTTACCCCTGCAGAATATGCTGGCACTATATAAATCCATATTATTGGTATTAGCATTATTATTATAAAGTTTTTCCAAGATATGATAGATGACTGAAGCTCATGGAATAGGGCATGCTAAGTGCATAGGTGTAGGAGTGTTTGTAACAGAGTATCGATGGTTATCAAGAATACATAATGTAAAGTTACAATGCTAACTAAGATCACAAGGTATACAAGTGGGTATTTCCCAGGTAAATATCAACTCTGTATCTTTCCAACCACATTGGGCAGACATTTTCCACGGTATTTCAAAGTAGAACTATTTCATAGGGTGGGGTCAGTTAATTATGAATATATTAAATTATAAATATATTTTTATAATTAAATTCAAAAATTCTCTCTTATATTTTGCAAATAGTTCTTCCTATACTGTTGTTGTACTGGTCCCACATGTGCATCATCCATATTTCAACAACTGGTAGCCACTTAGTTCAGAGCTGGTAATTGTACATTTTATATATATATATATATATATATATATATATAGTTAACTTTAAGCTCACCAGCAGTCCTGACATCCTGTTTCAGGATAATAAAGCTATTTTATTTTTCAACTATTGTATGCCCACTTCTGTAGACATCTCACAGCTGTTCAAATAATCTCTAGTAACAGCTGCAGTGGCAATATGAGCATCTAATATTAGTGAGTGTGTTTACAAGGTGCCTCGCAGCCCATAAAACATGGCACCTTTTTGAAGTCCAAGTGGATTCCAGACGATGTGTTCATGAATGTGTACCCTCAACATAATGGCAGATTTTGTCTTAAAATGCCATTGTAAAAAAAAAGAAATAGAAAAGGAAATGCTTGCATGCTGCTTCATGCAATAGACATTTTATTGCCCGCACAGCTCAGAGGAAGGTCAGATGAGATGATAACTGTACTGCTGGAAATAAAGCAGTCTACAGTATAAGGATGAGTTCTCCTTCCTCAGCCAGAAGGAATGTTTGGCAAGTAGCAGCATGGCACTTATTCCCTGAGGTGGCCTGTTTTCTCCTCATGTCTGTGCTGCTGACAGAAAACAGCTATTATCATTCTTCTGTGGTGTGAAGCATCAGGAAATGTTGTGTTTCCTTGAACCTCTTCACCAGAGAAGATACAGATGGCAGCTCTGCTGATAGACAGTAGAAGGATGACAGTGTTTTACGGAGTCTGTACAGGACCTGGCTATGAACTGTAAATAAATATACAGACACACAAAGGCCTGTCATCCATCATGTATCCTGACCACTAGCAGTACAGAAAATGTGGCAATTCTGCTGGCAGATTGATTTGGAATGAAGAGAAAGAAAGATACAAAAATGTCTAAAAAGATATATGGGAAAATTGGAGTGAACACCAAAATTACATATGTGTCCAGGGGCCAGAACTTTGTGGGCCTAATACCAACATTTTGAAGGGGCCCCTGGCCCAATGCTTCTATAGAGACAAACTCCACAGCAGTTGATAATTGTATGCCCCATAATAGTGCCCTAGTTCATTTTCTGAACCATACTAATGCCCTTGTTTATTTTATGTCCCATAGTAGTGCCCTAGTTTATTTCATGCCCTAAGGCTGCCAGTACACATTGTGCAATACAGTACCCCCAAATCTCATTATTAGTACAGGTTGAGTATCCCTTATCCAAAATGCTTGGGACCAGAGGTATTTTGGATATCGGATTTTTCCGTATTTTGGAATAATTGCATACCATAATGAGATATCATGGTGATGCATACTTGCCTACCTGACCCTCTCCATGAGGGAGAAAATGCTCTGTTCCTGGACTTTCCTGGTAATGTATGATTGCCATCACCTGTGGTGAGCTAGTTAATTGATAAGAAAGGCGTTTCACCACAGGTGATGACAATCATACATTACCAGGAAATTCCAGGAACAGAGCATTTTCTCCCTCATGGAGAGGGTGAGGTAGGCAAGTATGTGGTGATGGGACCCAAGTCTAAGCACAGAATGCATTTATGTTTCATTTACACCTTATACACACAGCCTGAAGGTCATTTTAGCCAATATTTTTTTATAATTTTGTGCATTAAACAAAGTGTGTCTACATTCACACAATTCATTTATGTTTCATATACACCTTGTACACACAGCCTGAAGGTCATTTAATACAATATTTTTAATAACTTTGTGTATTAAACAAAGTTTGTGTACATTGAGCCATCAAAAAACAAAGGTTTCACTATTTCACTCTCACTCAAAAAAGTCCGTATTTCGGAATATTTAGATATGCAGGGACGTGCAGTCAGGGGAGGCAGGGGAGGCAGTGCCTCCCCTGTCATAATGATTAAGATAATACAAAGAAGATGCATATGACACATATTCTGTGCCATATGTATCTTCTTAATATTATTCTTAGCGTTGCTGTTTTGTATATGTGTTTGGGAGGCACCGATCGTGGTGCCTCCCGTTGTCACTGGGGAAAGTATGGGGAGCGTGGGGCGGGCACGGGCGGGGACTAGCCATGGGCTGTAAAAGCCCATTGAAAATATATGGGAAAGCGGCACCATTAGTGGTGCCGCTTTCATACAGGGACGTGCTTTCAACCTATGAAAGCACGTCCCTGTCAGTGAGGCCACAGTGATTGGCCAGCGGATCCGTCACTGGATCCGCTGTCAATCACTGTGTGGGCGACGCTGGCGGAGGAGGTGCGGGCGGCTGGATGCGGCGATGGTGCGGGCGGCAGGATGCGGCGGTGGAGCGGGCGGCGGCGGTGCGGGTTGGGGCGGCGGAAATTACCTTTATCCTGCAGAGTTTGGCAGCGGAGCGGTTCCAGTTTCAAAAATGGCGCCTCAGCGTAATTTTTGAAATTCAAGATGGCCACCGCGAGCCAATCACGGCTCACCGCGTCATCGCCCCGCCCCCTCCGGCTGACTTATATAAGTCAGCGTGAGGCGGAGGAGAGTCAGTCCGACGGCGGAGGAGGAGCTGTGAAGAGCTCCTGAAGAATGAAGACGCTGGAAGTCCTGGCTGGGCGGCGGCTATGCAAAAGAGCTTAGCAGCCGCCGCCCACCGGGTGAAGACGCTGGAAGCCCTGGGGAGGTGGCGCCCCCCCCAGGTGAAGACGCCGGAAGCCCTGGGAAGGCGGCGGCCACGCAAAAGAGCTTAAAGGCCGCCGCCCCCAGGTGAAGACCCAGTTTAATAAAGCTTATTTTCAAGACTGTGTGGTGTTTTTATTTTAATATTTTCTTTACAGGTGGACTACAGGTGCCAGCGGGCCCTTTATGTCCAGGCATGCTGGCACTTGTGGTTCTCCAAGTGCCAGCATGCTGTGGCAGGATTGCTGGGACCTGTAGGCTACCTGTAAAGAACAATATTACTATTCTTTGCAGGTGGACTACAGGTGCCAGCAGGGCCTTTGTGTCCGGGCATGCTGGCACTTGTGGTTCTCCAAGTGCCAGCATGCTGGGGCAGGCTTGCTGGGACCTGTAGGCCTCCTGTAAAGAACAATATTAACACACAATGAACCCCGCACCCACCGCCACCAGGGGTGCGGGGCATAGCACTGGGCTATCAGCCCAGTGCTGGTTATTGCTCGGGAGGGGGGACCCCAGTTTTATTTTTTGGGGTTCCCACTTTCCGAGGAATTCCAACCCTGGGCTGACTGGCTGGGGGGCAGATTAATGTTATGGCAGGGGGACCCCACACTGAGTGTCTCCCCTGCTATGGCATTACTCCCCCTGGCTGGTTCTGCCTAGTGCTGGTTTTACTGGTGTGTTGGGGGACCACACTTTTTTTTTTTTCGGGGGGGGGGAGGGCTTGTTAGCTGACAGTGCCTCCACAACCAGTGACCTCACCGCACGTCACTGTAGATATGGGATACTCAACCTGTATTATTATTATTACCAGTTATTTATATAGAGTACACATATTCCGCAGCACTTTACAGAGAATATTTGCCCATTCACATCAGTCCCTGCCCCAGTGGAGCTTACAGTCTATATTCCCTACCACATGTACACACAAACACATTCACGCTAGGGTTAATTTTTTTGGGGAGCCAATTACCTACCAGTATATTTTTGGATTGTGGGAGGAAACCGGAGTACCCGGAGGAAACCCACACAAGCACAGGGAGAAAGCATCCTACAGCACCCGGCTCCTGTCATAGAAGAGGAGCCGACAGCGCCGGGAGACAGTCTCCAGGAGCAGCCCAGTATCTCCGGAGCCCCCGGAGTGAAAATCCTGAGAGAGAAACCCCCTTTATTTGCAACCATGCCCCCTGGTGCGCTGGGATATCAAGTGTGCGCACTGGGTGTCACCACACCCGGTGACGCCTCTGTGTGTACCCTAACAGCTTGGTCCATTTGCATTTAAATGATCTCCTCCAGCTGTGGACCTCTCTTTTGGATCACTTTATATTATAAGCACTGCATTACCAACAGTATATATATATATATATATATATATATACTGTATATATATATACTGTATATATATGTATATTTAAACATAAGCAGTTCACTTTTAGACTTAAGCCCTGAATGAAGCAGAGTAACATCATATAGTTAGTGTGGATACTTTAATACAACTAATTCACTTATATGTATCAGTGCAAGATTTAACATTGTATCAAGTTTCCTATTGAGTGCTATAATGAATTAAAAAAATTCCATATAATTTTATATTTGATATATTTATTTATTTTTTTATTTATGTAAACTCTTGTGCTATATTATGCTGACATTTAGAACAAAATGTTAACATGTCAAATAGCAGAATGTCAACATTGTGAATATCTACAGTTGCTGTATTGACAATGCGATTTTGCATTGCCTTGTCATCTAGCCCTAAACCTAACCCTAGTCGCAGCCTAACCACAATCTTGATCTAACGCTAACCCTAAAATCGACATCATCTCAGTGTGTACTTTGTGAATTTCGAGATTTGATATGTCAACATATTGTCCATATGACCATTCTGAATTTTGACTGTATGACAACATATCTGCTGGCAGCGCAGTTTGCAGATCCACATACTAATGTTGTGGTATTTTTATTATTATAAAGTGATACTTTGTGCATATTTCCCAAAATAGCACCCAAAATTTGAAAGGCAAATCAGGGCAAAATTAATCCTACCCATGATTCTCTCGAACCACACCATGGGCGCCAAAACCATGCCCAGATTTGCCTGTCCAGACTCCTTCCCAAAACTCAGGCCTTCTTTATCTTTCAGTGTGATTATAGTGTTGCAGAAAAGCTCTAAACAAAAACTAAAGGTGAAAGTAGAATCTAATATCTGGATATTTTGCATAATGTAAAGTATTTTCAAGCATATATGGTACCTATAGAAAATCATTAAACACTGTCAAAATCTTTGTCATTTATCATAATACACACTGGAAAATAAAATTAAACTTTTCCAGCTTTGGTTACACATTTCACCTTACAACATTTAACTAATGAAAAATAGTCAACAGTTCTGACAGTGAATGAAAAAAATAAAAACTTGACTAACATGGTTGGAAAGGTGATCAGTCTCCGGATTGAATACTTTGTAGATACACATTTTTCTGCAAATTACAGCCATCAGTCTGTTTGGATGTGCCTCTACCAGCTTTAAGCACCTAGATTGACAAATATTTTCCCACTCTTCCTTACTGAATTGTTCAAGTTCAGTCAAATTTGGAGGTGAGCGGTGATGGACTGCTCTCTTCAGTCCATCCACAGAATTACTATTGGATTTTGGTCAGGGCTTTGACTTGGCCACTCAATGACATTCACCTACCTATCCTTAAGCCACGGCATTACTTTCTTGGTGGTATGTGTCATGATGAAAAATGAACCACTAGCCCATATTTAGCTGTCTAGCATAGGGCAAAAGGTTTTCCTCAAGTTTTTGAATGTTCTTGGCAGCATTCATCTTTCCTTCAAACCTGACCAATTACCCAGTTCCTGCTAAAGAGAAATGCTCCACAACATAATATTGCCACTACTAGGATTTTCAGTAGGTATGGTGTGTTTTGAGTGGTGTGATATGTTTGGCTTTTGCCAAAAGTAGCACTTGAAGTTCAGTCCAAAAAGTTATATCTTGGTCTGAGTTGACCATACAATTTTTTGCTACATGACATCACAAGTTTCCAAGTGCTTTTTTGCAAAGCGTAAAAAATACAGAGTGTGATACTTTTTCAAAAGAGGCTTCTCTCTTGCAAGCCTGTCATACAGGCCCACATTGTGTAAAATTTGTGAGATATTTGTCATATGTGCAGACTGACAAATCTCAGCCATAAAGACATGTAAGTCCTTTATAGTTGTCATTGGCATTTTGGTAGCTTACCTACTCAATATCCTCCCGGCACTGTCATTCAGTTTGGAGGAAAAGTCCCATCTGGGCAAGGAGTTGGCAGTACCATGCACTTTCCACTTATTAAAAAATGTTTTGAACATACTTGGAGGTAGAGTAAAAGCCTTTGAAATCTTTTTTAATCCTCCTAATTTGAGCCTTTCCACAACTTTATCCCAGAACTCTTTTGAAAGCACCTTTATATCCATGGTGAATTATTTGCATCGTCATTCATTACTGATAGTGAAAACCTCTAGGTACAACCACTTTTTCTCTAAAGTAATCAAAACATCTACATTTGATGGTGGTGAAAAGTCATTGGTTGTACCTCAGCAGGCTTATAATGATTACTCCAAAGACTTCATAACTTATACAAACCTGGTATTTTAATAGTTAATAGCAATTGAGAAAAGGGTGCTGCTTCAACACTGGAGGCGCTCACTAGGCATATTACTATATATTAAATTGGACTTATAGGTCCTATTTTTTGAAGGATGGCTCAGAAATGAATATGCTGTATTTATTTGGTGTTTTTAGTTACTAAGCACCAGGTTATGTGTAGTCTATGTATTTCTGTAAAATTATAATTGTTGGGATTTGTGGTAAAATGTTATTTTCACTTTCATGTTGAGGGTTATTATGTGTAAAAAAGCTGCAAACAGTTAGAATTAACTTCACGTTCACAGAAGGCTTCAGTATGATTTACTGATGGATGGGATGCCAGAAATTAGAATACCAGCAGCGGCATCCCAATCATCAGAATCCCAAAAGACTCTTCTAAAGTCCCCTAACCCTCCCCTGCCCCCTTACACTAACTCCCCTTGTGGGTGCCAAAACCTAACCCTCCCGGGTGGTGCCTTAGCCTAACCCTCCCGTTGGTGCCTAACCCTAACCCTCGCCTCTGCCTCCGCCTAAAATTACCCCTCCCTGCTCGATGTCCAACCCTAACCTCCCCATCTATGTGCCTAAACCTAACCCTCCCTCTTCGATGCCTAACTCTAACCTTCCCAGCCTTGCACCTTAACCCTAACCGCCTTCTCCTGCCTAAACATAGCCCCCATCGCACGCAAGGCAGGATGCCAGCGAGTCCCTCTGTCAGTACAATAGGGATGCCAGCTGTCGGTATTGTGATACCGGTATCCCTTGCAGCGTTGGTAAGTAGACACCTCGTCCTCCTTCGGGATCCCGGGATCGGTATATTGACCACCGGGACCCCGTCCATCGGAAAGCTAACTGTTTCGCGATGAGTCTGCTTCCCAGTCTGTAAAACTGGGCAGGTGGTTCTGCTAATAATGTTCTGTTGGGC
Source organism: Pseudophryne corroboree (assembly GCF_028390025.1). Classification (NCBI taxonomy): domain Eukaryota; kingdom Metazoa; phylum Chordata; class Amphibia; order Anura; family Myobatrachidae; genus Pseudophryne; species Pseudophryne corroboree. Next base: position 948,226,421 of record NC_086444.1, on the reverse strand, counting down.
AAAGGGGTCACTAGGATGCCCTCTGCATTGTACAGAGGTCTTTGGTATGTTCTCTGTATTAAATACTATTCAGACATTGAATAAAGTTTTCATTGTTTATATAAAACCACACCTGCATGGTTTTGGTCATACACATTATTCTGTTGAAGCATATTAGTAGAGTGTGGACTACTTGCTTGTGTTTTCCAAATATTCCAAAATTTCCAGCTCCACCTTTGCTTACAGACTTATACAAAGTGATGCAAGTGGTAAAGCGGACGATGCTTGAGTATGTTCTACATGAATTAAGGACTATCTAAAACACCAGGCATATCTCTCATCATCCCTATTCATGTCATTCCCTCTGTGGAATTAAAAGTCCCTGACTTGGGTAGATGAGACAGTAGTGAGACAGAGAGTAATTTCTATTCCAGATACTGTAATGCTGACCACACACTTTGCAATACTGCTGTTAATGCCAAGAGCTGAGCCACAGGATAATTGTCCAGATTCACTAAATTTGAAAGGATCCTACCTTTTGCCAGTGCCACCTAGTCCAGTAGCTGGATCACTTCTTAGCATGGTATGGTAGATGAATGATGATCGCACACACAGTCTAATAGCAGTCACCTAACTGCACTTGCCAACATGTGCAATTATGATCAAATTGATTTCAGTTGTATTTTGCAATGCAATATTAGGCCATTTGCCCAACACTGCTGTATATACCATTAGTTGTCTGAAATTCACCATACTTTCTTACATTTTATTTCTTCTCTCCGGAAGAAGACCCGAGAGGAGACACTGCATGGAACTTTGTTGGGCGAGGCCGGGCTGTGACATCATCAAGCCCCCACGTCGGGAAAATGCTGTGATTAGCAGGTCCGTGGGTATGAGGCGGGATTAAAATAATGTGGTTTGTGTCATTTTAGCCCCTCCACCACCCCACTGGCCCAAATGCCAGAGATTATTTCTCCGTCCTGCCCGCCTCACAAGGGTGCAGGCAGGATGCGGGTGATGTGCCTGCTACCCCAAAGATCGGGAGCATCTTGCTACTTTTTCCCAAAATACTATTCACTCTAGTAGTGATTGTACCTAACAAAAGAAAAAATATACCCGAGGGATGTCATATAAAAAAACAAACCTTTTGGATATGTTATTACTAACTATAATGTTGTTTAATGCATTTTGCACCTGGATTTGGATATATTTAAATACATTTATCCTTACAGAACTGCATCAGCTAAATTGTATTTTCAAAAAAAGCTTGTTTTAACATGCATCTCAATATTTCTATGAGACTAAAGTCAGGATTTTACTATATATATGAACTATATATAACCCCCTTTTTATGGATTTGATACCTGATTCGGTTTTCCTGCTTCTGGTATAAAGAAACCTTGATGCGAGTATAACAGTCATTAATACTGTAAGTTGGGTATGCATATCCTTATTGAAATACCGTCACCAATCAATTCCAATATAAGGGGACTAAAGATACCTTTATGGGCCCGTAGCTACAGTGCTAGTGTGAGTCTGGGTACGCACATGTATATACCCATAACCACATTATTGGGGATTCATTACATCTAACCAGGGAGATATCCATCTAAGAGTGGGTCCGATTTAAAGATACCGTTATACGTTTATTTACCGTTTTATTTGAGTGAGTACGGTACGCCATCTAGAATTTCTTGATTTGCTTAATTCAACACAAACCATTTGGAGTCATGTATGGGGCTTTTTTATCATTTATGTTGTGGACATATTACACTATGATGTGTTTTTGTTCTGTTTCATATCTTTTTGAGCATTTATGACCTCATCCAAGGTTGAAATTAAACACAAAGAAGAAATATCTTCATTATATCTACATCACCTTCTCCATACCAGAGGGAAGTATTATCCATTTAGAGCGCCTGTGACTTTTTATCCACTGTTCTTGTGTAACCCCATCTCTGTTATCACGGATCACAAGAATCTTCTGTACCTCTAGACAGTTCATTATTTAAACCCACGACAAGCCAGGTGGGCTTTCTTCTTCTCTCGGTTCTCCTTCAAACTCGCTTACCGCCCAGGAACCTTAAATCGAAGAGAAGATGCACTTTCTTGTTCTTTTCAAATGGATGATTCACTCGACTCCTCTGAGAAACAGTTTATTTTGAATCCGGCTTCATTTGCTTTAACTCATACTGTTCCTCTTCCTCCTCCGGGGAGAACTTTTGTGGCACCAAAACTTCGCAGGAAATTGCTTACGTGGGCTCATTCTTCATCTTTCATGGGTCATGCCAGTGATCTTAAAACTCTCAAGTTCATTCAGCGATTCTACTGGTGGCCTCATCTTAAAACGGATGTCTTTGAATTTGTAGCAGCCTGTTCCAAGTGTGCTCAACATAAAAGTCCATGAACATCTCCCTCAGGTCTTCTTCATCCACTTCCAACACCTCAAAAGCCTTGGACTCACACCTCTATGGATTTCATAGCTGATTTTAAACTCTCTCGAGGTAACAACACCATCTCAGTCATTGTGGACCGATTTTCGAAGATGGCTCACTTCATACCCCTCACCGGTCTTCCCTCTGCTCCTCAGCTATCTAAATTGTTTTTCTCCGAGATTTTCCATTTGCATGGTCTCCCACAGGAAACAGTTTCTGATCGGGGTCCTCAATTCATAGCCAAGTTCTGGAAAGCTCTCAGCTCTGTCCTGGGAATCATGTTGAACTTCTCTTCAGCCTATCATCCCCAGACTGACGGACAGACTCAAAGAGTCAACCAAGATCTGGAAACTTTCTTATGGATGTTCATGTCCCCTGCTCAGGTTTACTGGATGGACTACCTCCCATTTGCTGAGTTCGCACACAATAACCTATATCATTCTTCTACCAATTCCACTCCTTTCTTCATTAACTACGGTTTTCATCCACGAGTTTCTTCATTCGAATCTCTCCCAGCTCTTGAGGTTCCTGCTGCTGAATCCGCTCTTCATCAGTTCACTAAGATTTGGAGACAAATTCATAAGGCACTACTTAAGACTTCCCAGAAATATAAGACCTATGCCGATCGGAAACAGAGGGCTGTTCCTAGTCTCAAAGTGGGAGATCATGTTTGGATATCCACCAGAAACCTCAGACTCAGACCTATTGAAAGAGTATTGAATCCTGTTTCTTACAAGGTGAAACTGCCTCCCTATTTGAAATTTCACAATGCTTTTAACATTTCTCTGCTAAAGCCTCTTGTACTCAATCGTTTTCGGGCAGCCTTCCCTAAACCTCCCAAGGTTCAAGCCGCTCAAACTGAGGAATTCGAGGTTCATAAGATTCTTGGCTGCCACAAGAGGTATGGTCGTCTCCAGTATCTCATAGATTGGAGAGGACATGGTCCGGAGGAAAGATCTTTGGTCGCTGCAGAGGATGTTCATGCTCCAAGACAGATTTGTGCCTTTCATGCCAAGAATCGCACTAAGCAGTGTGGATGTTCAGAGATCACCCTAAAAAAGGGGGGTACTGTCAGCATCCGGAGTCTTACCTCTGGTTCTGGTTCCTGCGGCCTTCCTGTTAGCTGGCTGGTGTGACTGCAGCGGATAGGAGCTGTGGCAGCGAGGTCCTCCAGTGCGGCTGCCGGGTGCCTGGAGGCCAGGGTCTGGGTCCTGGGGAGCGGAGCATGGCACCCGGAAGTGTCTGTTTCCAAGTGTTCTGTTGCTGGAGTGCGTTTACAAATCACAAGTCATCTCCTCATTCAGGAGTATGTGATGATCTATCTTTTGATACCGCTAAATACTATGAGGGATCAGAGATTAAATATACCTTTATATGTATGAAACACACAGATCGATCTAAGCATTGATGTGAGCATCTGCTTAAGCTACCCCCATATTGGTGGCCTCATGCATGGATTACATGATCTATATGATTTTGTATACTGGGTCTGCTTTTGGCTATTTATATTGGTTTGTGAAACATGCTACACTACAATATTGTTCTTTTATTATTTGCAGCTACTCTCTGGTCCAGTGCACTGATTGAGCACTCAGATCTCCACATACAGCAAACTTGGTAGAAGAAGTTGCTACACTGAGCATGTGCAGCAGCTCCACTTTGTCCCTTATACTGAATGTTGTGGTGGCAACTCTAGTAATCATATTATATACCATTGCTATTATGGTCATAATTTGAGCCACTATCTAAGAAGAGGAGGCTTCCAGGCAACCGAAAATTTCCCCCACCCCCTTCCCGACAATTGCTTATGTAGTTTATGCTAATGTGAGTGTCTATCCACCTAATGCAGAGGTCCCTGCCAGCCATTGATTTTACAGCAGCCGCTGCAACTTCCATCATTAGTATGTGCACTTGTACCAATCCCATGCAAGGTGTAAGAGAACCATCGGCAACTGACTTCCCTACCCTACAAGCACGACTCAGAATCGCATCAGGCTTTTGATACATGCCAAAGACACTTCCACGACACACCCACAAGCCACCACACTATTCACACCCTGATACTTTTTATTACAAAGACAGACTGGACAAATAACATCCAGTCGGAAGGACTGACTAGGGCTGGTAACAGAAATCTTGGGGCCCCGTACAATGATATCTCTGGGGCCCCTCAGATTATATATATTTATTAAAGCACAACGGAATTTGCGGCGCTATATAAGAAACTGTTACTAAATAAATATATATATATATATATATATATATACAAATATAAAAATATGTATATCTCACCTTGTTCCCACACACCACACAGTCTGTCTCACCCAATGACTCCATGCTGCATTCCCAGCTCCCCCACCCAATCCCGAAGCCCTGTATCCCCTAACCAATCCACTCTTACCCCAAGGAGAGACTCACCTGTACTGTACTTCTCAATATTCAGACCCGAACACCGCACAGCAGAAACCATGTGGCCCTAGGTCCCCACTAGAAGAGGCCGGTGCTGGGTATAGGTATCCTGGCCTAGCAGAGCTGCTGCCATGTCCCGTAACTGCCTGCAACAGAGCTAGACCCGGAAGAGCAAGCACACGCTCATGCCGCACAGTCACTGTGTGTGGGAGGCTCCTGTCACTCTGAGGCTGTGGCCAGACCGCCGACAGCTAACTTTCCTACTTGGAGCCCCTCTGATCCTTGGGTCCCGGTACAGGTGTCCCCTTTGACTCCCCCTTGTTGCCGGCCCTGGGACTGACATACACAAAAATGTGTAGATTCATTTCTGCACATGCTCTGTATGCAAAACTACACTTTTTGCATCTGCCACTAAATGTGGTCTAGATCACAACTGGAAACATGCAATGGAGATAATTAATATTTGTGCAACCCAAATATCACTGTTTAAACAATTTTAATAACATATGATAATAGTAATTACACTTCTACTTAAATCCACCCGTGTACAGTAGCAAAAATTAATTATAACTTATCTGTATTGCAAAGTTTTTAATTATTAAATTATATATCTGCTTCGAGCAATGACTTTGCAGTAAAGAATCATTCTTGCAGCGACAGATTGATGTTCTATAGTTATATCTGTATATCAGCAGTTTGTTGCACTTGATTTGCAGAGTCTTTGACCCATGTACCTGCATGTGGGCATGTTGATAACTCATATATAAAAGTGGACCCCTCGCTGTACAGATGTGTATATACTTCAGCAAATTCACTTTGTCAAGTTATCACTGCAAGAATCCGACTACTCTGTCCTCTGTCAAATAACACTGAAAGCAGATACTGCCAGGAACTTGTCTTATGTTGTTATATGTGCCTGGTGCGGGTCTGTGCAGCCTGTGCCTCGATATTTCTTGCAGATGGCCAGTGACAGCACGTTGGTTTCTGAAGTATATCATCATCTGGGAGCCATAATGAGAGCCAGAAACAAATCATCAGATGTGAAGCATAAAAATCCAGCAATCATATAGCCTAGGTCTATAAATATCACACTTCTTCTGTGGGTCCCAAATGTAGAAAAGCAGTGTCAAGTATCTAGTGTGTAATGCTGATAATCCAGCTAGATCAGGTGTCTAGATTCTAGAATAATTTTCACTGTAAACACTTCCATTGACAAAGTCACAGCCTGTACTGGGAAAATCAGACACAAATCAAGTATTCACTTTCTACAATTAATTCCCCCCCCCCCCCCCCCCAAGTCTATTTGCCCTAATTCTAGAAATTCACCAAAAGTTTAAAAATGTTAAACTATCTTCAGCGTAAAGTAGAACAAGGAGACCAGGAAGTGATGATGTAGCCCCCACAGAGCCCTGATCTCAACATCATCGAGTCTGTATGGGATTACATGAAGATACAAGAAGGATTTGAGCAAGCTTACATCCGCAGAAGATCTGTGTGGTTAGTTCTCCAAGATGTTTGGAACAACCTCCCTGCCGAGTTCCTTCAAAAACTGTGTGCAGTGTACCTAGAATTGATACTGTTTTGAAGGCAAAGGGTGTTCATAGCAAATATTAGTTTGATTTAGATTTCTGATCTGTTCATTCACTTTGCATTTTGTTAATTGATAGAAATAAACTATTAACTCTACTATTATTGAAAGCATTCTTATATTGCAGCATTTTTCCACACCGGCCTAAAACTTTTGCACAGTATGTATACACAGAATTCGTTGGGCGGCACTCATACGTCTTGCAAATGAACACAGGAGGGGTCATTCCGAATTGATCGCTCGCTAGCTACTTTTAGCAGCTGTGCAAACGCATTGCCGCCGCCCACTGGGGAGTGTATTTTTTGCTTTGCAGAAGTGCAAACACTTGTGCAGCAGAGCACCTGCAAAATCATTTTGTGCAAAACAAGACCAGCCCTGTAGTTACTCTTCGTGTGCGTTGATTCTAACGATGGAGGGACGGCTTTTGACGTCACACACCCGCCCAGCGTTCGCCCAGCCATGCCTGCGTTTTCCTCGACACGCCTGCGTTTTTCTAAGAAAAAGAACAAGCGGCTGCGCTGAATATCAGGAACGGAACACAATGTACAGAGAGCCAACGTAAAAAATAACAATGTTTATTTGTAAAACATATAAAAAGATTAATTATCATATGACCGGTGAATAATATATATATATAAGAACATTCACTAGACGTGAACTGGTGGTCTGTTGTAATAGCTCAGCTTTTTGGGGTGAGAAGTTCCGTGTTCAACTAGTTAAAACATTGATAAGTACCAGGTGTACTAGTGGAATCCTAATAAATTCAAAGTCCCTCAGTTGAATTTGAGATTCAATACCTTTCCAGATTGGCTGGTGAAAGCCGAGCGTCCTCGGCTTCAATGTCCTGCAATGCCCATATACGCTGTGCAGCGGAAAGGAGGAGACCGTCTCTCTCACAACCCGGTCGTGGCGGCGTGCGTGCTGAAGCCACTGATGTCGGATGCTGTAGACGGAGGGTGCAGCGGGGACCAAGGAGCACCTGGAGGATTTCACCTGAGTTGAGTACGAATAGGGGCGGGTCCTGACGCGTTTCGTCACGTTCACGTGACTTTCTCGAAGGTAGATACCTGCCTCCTAGATCATCCGGTATTTAAAGGCTGAATTGATTGGTGTGGACAGGTGAATGTCATCAGCAATGTTAAAAACAATAAAAATGCAAGAAACGAAGGCTCTCATGTACTAACACATAGCATTATATATAGTTGGCAGAAATGACTAGAAAAAAATACATTTATAATTAACCTATTGGTATCAGAGACAGGCGTGGATTTCATATGGTTATACTTTATATTGTAGTAAATAGTAAGCCATTAAAGATAATGGTTTCAGTTCAGGTGTTATGACAGGTGTATTGATTCACAACACATTTAGTCACCTACTAGCATCACCTGTAATGAGTAGCAGACATTTATTACAAGGTTCACTGGACAAATATTATTAACTGTATATCTACTAGTGGTGTCGTTTTTAGGTTAAGAGATGTTTAATCAAAGAAAAAAATAAAAAAATATATCTATTTGTATATACCACGTCTACATAAAAAATCGGACCAAGAGGAAAAACTTTTATAAATTAGTATAGACATGATTCGAACTCTGGGATTCAAAACTAATGCTAATCTGTCCTCTAACCTAATGTGCCACTGGATCTGAGGTTTGTATAGAAGACAGACTAAGAGATAAACACAATAATTTACTTGTTTCAATATATTATAACAAAGATAAGGGTAGTCTAACAGATGAATATCTTATATAGAAGGACATATTCCAAATTCTATGAATGGATCTAATTAATGATTAAAAGATCCTTTATATGCAACATCGTTATCAATATAATAAATATATCTTCTTTGTTGTGCTGTATTTATAATGAATAAATGATAGAACTAAAAAATAAAAGGTAAATAAAAACTAAAAAATGGACAGTCCTACACATAAGAATGATAATATATTGCAGATAGGCTTCCTTCATAAAACTCTGGATATTTCAAGGTATCATAACTAGACAGATGATACCAAAGCGTATATTTATGATACAGATGTTTTATTTCATATAAATATGCACTATAGATGTTAGGTTAACAGAGAAGCATAAAGGTCAGGGGGGGAGGGGAGGGGGGGGGGGTTAGTTTCTATACTTGAAAACATTGGACAATCTTCACAGATATCACTCAAATGTGATATCAGGAGAGTCGAAATAATCATTGTCATTTGATGATTAGGCGCTTGTTTGTTGCAGTTTTTTGTTCTGGTCTTCTATTGTAGATATCTGGATATACTGCTAGCTGCCCTATCATCTACTGATTTTTCTTATTTTTATTTTTGAATTTTTATTTAATTAATCTCAGATAATATTAGTCTGTGTTGATTATGGCAGATCTGACTTGTCTATCTGAATGTGCTAGGAGGAGACGGTGTTATGAGGCTAACTTTAATGAAGATCCCCTAATCACCTCCTCCTCTGTAACTCAGAATGATTATGAGAAGGAATTCAACATTCTTTTTTACAAATTGGAGGATCTGATGAAAACTGAAACCCGCCACTGGTGGGACATGATTACGTTACAGAAATACATTAAGAATAAAAAAATCCCTAGAGGTCTGAGGATATTCAAAACGTTATCCTTTGTGGATGATCCCCTATTGAAAACCAAATGGGACTCCCTATTAGATAACTGTTCCTATTCATTAATGGAACTTCTGATTAACTATCGTAGAGAGAAGACCCTCATACTATCGCAGGAAATTGAGGAAACAAGGAAACGTTTAAGTTCATATTCTGATCATCCTCAATTTCAACATAATGACTCCAAATTAAACCATAAAATTGAGTTATATGAGAAGGAGGTGATAGACGGGAAAAATAGGAAATTCACTAGAGACACTGAGGACTACAATCAGGATAAAGTCCGGAGTTTTAATAAGAGAACTCATTCTTTCATTAGGGGGAGATCCAGGAGCTTTTCAAACCAAAGATTGAAAAGAGACAGGAGTTATCACAATAATTTTAAAAATAATGCCAAGAAAGGGCCAAACCCAACTCAGCAGTATCAGACAGATAGATACTCATATTCTTCAAATACCGATAGACAGGATCCTGGACAGGTCCCTTCCAGTAATACGTCCGGGACAGACCCCTCAGTGAGACCAAAGAATACCACACATATCAATCCCCCTTGTGAAACCAGTCTCCCTAACTCTAGTAATTTTTTAGAGAGGGATCAGAGGATTCTAAAACAAAAACTCCCATATCATATGCACAATCATTACGACATATTAAGAATAGATTCCCCAAAAAGACCAAGGGAAGAAGGCAGAGAGGATGCAGAGGAGGTAGGAGGCTACAAAGAAAAAAAGCGAGACATGAGACTATAAATCAGACCAATATCTATAATCTGTCTTCCACCCATATTTCTCCAGCAGAGTCCACACTTTTGGCCAAGGGCCTTAAATTTGCCCCTTCCAAACCACCTACATTTTTCAATTTATTCGTGGAACTCAATACCTATACACACACTTTAGCACGCAAAAGGTACTTTGCAACTAAGAATTTGACCAAACGTAAACTTGATGGTACACCGATTCTGCTAGATGATCAAGATAGAGTAGGCATAGATATGCTGGAATCCTTACTTCTTGAAAACAATACTGTAGATTCTGGGGTACAGATCTATAATCAAAGTCGTACCAATGAACGTAACCTCAAATTTAGAAATAAATCGCAATTCTATCCATTACATCATAGGAGCCCAGCCATTGATATATTCTACAAGAAAACATTGGATGACTTCAATAGTCTATGTAAGAAAGAATCAAAAAGATTCAAATATAGACACAATCTAACAGTTCAGGAAAGATTGGCTTTACAAAAACTTGCCAATGACCCCTCCCTTGTCATTAAGTCGGCAGACAAGGGAGGAGGCATTGTCATTCAAAACACTGAGGATTATTTGACAGAGGCTTTCAGACAACTTAATGACAGGAATACATATGTTAAATTATCTTCCAATCCTGCACATGATTTTCACAGATCACTTACTATTATAGTCAAAGATGCCTTAGATAAAGGCATCATATCCAAGGAAGAATTTAGATATCTGATTCCCACACACCCTGTCACCCCTACTTATTATCATTTACCCAAAATTCACAAATCCCTCACTGCACCCCCTGGTCGGCCAATTATCTCTGGTGTTGGGTCCCTCACTTCTAATTTATCACATTTTGTTGATTATTTTTTACAGCCACTTGCCTCTTCTTTACGTTCTCACATCAAGGACACTACATGTTTTCTAAATGATATCTCAAACATTAATTGGAAAAGTTCCTATTTTTTTATGACCTGCGATGTGCAGGCACTATACTCTAATATTCCGCATAAGAGAGGTCTCTCTACGATAGCAGAATCTCTCTCCAAAACAAGTATGATTGATTCAGAGTTACAAAAATTCATACTGGATTCAATCAATTTTATACTATCTCACAATTTTTTTGTATTTAATAAGGAATATTATTTACAGATACTTGGGACGGCCATGGGGACGAGGTTCGCGCCGAGCTTCGCCAACCTATACATGGGTGCCTTTGAGGAGGAGCATGTGTGGGGGCGGAGCTATGGCGCGGACCTCGTCTACTATGGCCGTTACATAGATGACATGTTCTTTATCTTTGATGGTGATATATCCTCATCTTCTGATATCATCACTTCCTTGAATAACAATAGTTATAATTTAATTTTCACTGGTACTGCGCACCAATCATCCATCACTTTTTTAGATATCTCACTTGATATAATTGAGGGCAATATATCCACAAAAACGTTTCGCAAAGAGGTTGACACTTTAAATTTTATCCACTACAGTAGTTCACACCACAAATCATGGTTGAACAATGTCCCTTATGGACAATTTAGACGCATAAAGCGTAATTGCAGCAATAGAGTGGATTTTCAATTACAAGCGGATGAATTATCTAAATCCTTCTGTAATCGTGGCTATCCAGCAAGACTGATTGAAACAGCACGGGAGAGAACGGATGCTTTAGATAGAAGGGATCTTCTGAAAACAAAAACTCACACATGTAAATTTGCACAAGACCAGCCACATTTCATGTCACAGTTTAACTGTGCTTCTTCTAAGATTAGAAACATTATCTACAATAATTACTCTATTCTTCTCACAGATCAGATCCTTCGATCTGAACTCAAAGATACCCCTTCAGTGATCTTTAGAAAATCCAATAATTTACAGCAAAAACTAGCTCCAAGCCTCTTTGTTGACAGAAGACTCACTAATGAGAGTTCAACATCAGCTGGCAACACACAGTGGCTCCCGAAAATAGTAGGGTGTTTCAAATGTGGTGCTAAACAATGTATCACATGTTCATATATTCAGAATAATAAAAAAAGTTTTGGTGCCTCAGACTCATCTGAATTTGAGATACGTTCTCATATCAACTGCAATAGTTCCTTTGTTATTTATATATTGGTTTGCAAATGCAACCTAATGTATGTAGGTAGAACAACTCGTAAACTCAGGACGAGGTTCCTTGAGCATAGACGTAACATCCAAAAGGGCCTAATTTTTCATAGTGTCTCCAGACACTTTTTAGAAAAGCATCATAAAAATCCGGATGACATCCAATTAGTGGGCATAGAGATCATCAAACCCACAATACGGGGGGGAGATAGATATAGAAAACTATGTCTTAGGGAAAATTATTGGATACATAGACTAAGAACACTTACACTGGAAGGGCTCAATGAAAGCATAGAATTTGATCTTTCATGAAAATCTATCTTTATTTCGACTCTCCTGATATCACATTTGAGTGATATCTGTGAAGATTGTCCAATGTTTTCAAGTATAGAAACTAACCCCCCCCCCCCTCCCCTCCCCCCCCCCCTGACCTTTATGCTTCTCTGTTAACCTAACATCTATAGTGCATATTTATATGAAATAAAACATCTGTATCATAAATATACGCTTTGGTATCATCTGTCTAGTTATGATACCTTGAAATATCCAGAGTTTTATGAAGGAAGCCTATCTGCAATATATTATCATTCTTATGTGTAGGACTGTCCATTTTTTAGTTTTTATTTACCTTTTATTTTTTAGTTCTATCATTTATTCATTATAAATACAGCACAACAAAGAAGATATATTTATTATATTGATAACGATGTTGCATATAAAGGATCTTTTAATCATTAATTAGATCCATTCATAGAATTTGGAATATGTCCTTCTATATAAGATATTCATCTGTTAGACTACCCTTATCTTTATTATAAAATATTGAAACAAGTAAATTATTGTGTTTATCTCTTAGTCTGTCTTCTATACAAACCTCAGATCCAGTGGCACATTAGGTTAGAGGACAGATTAGCATTAGTTTTGAATCCCAGAGTTCGAATCATGTCTATACTAATTTATAAAAGTTTTTCCTCTTGGTCCGATTTTTTATGTAGACGTGGTATATACAAATAGATATATTTTTTTCTTTTTTTCTTTGATTAAACATCTCTTAACCTAAAAACGACACCACTAGTAGATATACAGTTATTAATATTTGTCCAGTGAACCTTGTAATAAATGTCTGCTACTCATTACAGGTGATGCTAGTAGGTGACTAAATGTGTTGTGAATCAATACACCTGTCATAACACCTGAACTGAAACCATTATCTTTAATGGCTTACTATTTACTACAATATAAAGTATAACCATATGAAATCCACGCCTGTCTCTGATACCAATAGGTTAATTATAAATTTATTTTTTTCTAGTCATTTCTGCCAACTATATATAATGCTATGTGTTAGTACATGAGAGCCTTCGTTTCTTGCATTTTTATTGTTTTTAACATTGCTGATGACATTCACCTGTCCACACCAATCAATTCAGCCTTTAAATACCGGATGATCTAGGAGGCAGGTATCTACCTTCGAGAAAGTCACGTGAACGTGACGAAACGCGTCAGGACCCGCCCCTATCCGTACTCAGCTCAGGTGAAATCCTCCAGGTGCTCCTTGGTCCCCGCTGCACCCTCCGTCTACAGCATCCGACATCAGCGGCTTCAGCACGCACGCCGCCACGACCGGGTTGTGAGAGAGACGGTCTCCTCCTTTCCGCTGCACAGCGTATATGGGCATTGCAGGACATTGAAGCCGAGGACGCTCGGCTTTCACCAGCCCATCTGGAAAGGTATTGAATCTCAAATTCAACTGAGGGACTTTGAATTTATTAGGATTCCACTAGTACACCTGGTACTTATCAATGTTTTAACTAGTTGAACACGGAACTTCTCACCCCAAAAAGCTGAGCTATTACAACAGACCACCAGTTCACGTCTAGTGAATGTTCTTATATATATATATTATTCACCGGTCATATGATAATTAATCTTTTTATATGTTTTACAAATAAACATTGTTATTTTTTACGTTGGCTCTCTGTACATTGTGTTCCGTTCCTGATATTCAGCGCAGCCGCTTGTTCTTTTTCTATGCCATCACCACAATACTACACATAGTATTCCGGCAAGCGCAGACTATCAGGAACATAAAATTGTGATAATTTGATCCCACGAAACACGTATTGGTTTTCATTGTCATTTGATGATTAGGCGCTTGTTTGTTGCAGTTTTTTGTTCTGCGTTTTTCTAAGCACTCCCTGAAAACGGTCAGTTGACACCCAGAAACGCCCACTTCATGTCAATTTTCCAGCGTTCGGCCGTGCGACTAAAAGCTTTGCTAAAACTTGTGCAAAGCCACAAAGGACTTTGTAACCAGTACGTTGCGCATGCGCATTGCGGTGCATACGCATGCGCAGATTAGCCAATTTTTCCATTGATCGCTGCGCTGCGTACAACGGCAACTAGTGATCAACTCGGAATGACCCCCAGGATCCTGATATGTGGTCAATGTTTCAGAATTTTTACTGAAAGAATTAGAGTAAAAAATTTTAAACGTTGACCACATATCAGGATCCTGTGTTCATTTGCAAGATGTCTGAGTGCCTCCCAACGAATGCTGTATGTTTTTTGGTCGCCGCATGGGGACCGTTACATGGGAGGGCACCGACGCAATTAATCTAACACAGACAAGGAGTGCCGGCTCATCATACTCGTTTATATATATATATATATATATATATATATATATATATACAGTTGTGCTCATAAGTTTACATACCCTATCAGAATTTGTGATTTTCTGCCCATTTGTCAGAGAATATGAATGATAACTCACAAACTTTTCTTTCACTCATGGTTAGTGGTTGGGTGAAGCCATTTATTGTCAAACAACTGTGTTTACTCTTTTTAAATCATAATGACAACAGAAACTACCCAAATGACCCTGATCAAAAGTTTACATACCCCAGTTCTTAATACCGTGTATTGCGCCCTTTAACATCAATGACAGCTTGAAGTCTTTTGTGGTAGTTGTGGATGAGGCTCTTTATTTTCTCAGATGGTAAAGCTGCCCATTCTTCTTGGCAAAAAGCCTCCAGTTCCTGTAAATTCTTGGGCTGTCTTGCATGAACTGCACGTTTGAGATCTCCCCAGAGTGGCTCAATGATATTGAGGTCAGGAGACTGAGATGGCCACTCCAGAACCTTCACTTTATTCTGCTGTAGCCAATGACAGGTCGACTTGGCCTTGTGTTTTGCATCATTGTCATGTTTACGTCCCATACGCAGCTTCCGGGCTGATGAGTGCAAATTTTCCTCCAGTATTTTCTGATAACATGCTGCATTCATCTTGCCATCAATTTTGACCAAGTTTCCAGTGCCTTTGTAGCTCACACATCCCCAAAACATCAGCGATCCACCTCCGTGTTTCACAGTAGGAATGGTGTACCTTTCATCATAGGCCTTGTTGACTCCTCTCCAAATGTAACATTTATGGTTGTGGCCAAAAAGGAAAATTTTGGTCTCATCACTCCAAATGACTTTGTTCCAGAAGTTTTGAGGCTTGTCTCTGTGCTGTTTGGAGTATTGTAAGCGGGATGCTTTGTGGTATTTGCGTAGTAATGGCTTTCTTCTGGCGACTCAACCGTGCAGCCCATTTTTCTTCAAATGCCTCCTTATTGTGCATCTTGAAACAACCACACCACTTTTTTTCAGAGAGTCCTGTATTTCAGCTGAAGTTATTTGTGGATTTTTCTTTGTATCCCGAACAATTTTTCTGGCAGTTGTGGCTGAAATTTTTGTTGGTCTACCTGACCGTGATTTGGTTTCCACATAATCCCTCATTTTCCACTTCTTAATTAGAGTTTGAACACTGCTGATTGGCATTCTCAATTGCTTGGATATCTTTTTATATCCCTTTCCTGTTTTATAGAGTTTAATTACCTTTTTCCGCAGATCCTTTGACAATTCTTTTGCTTTCCCCATGACTCAGAATCCAGACACGTCAGTGCAGCACTGGATGAAAGATGCAAGGGTCTTTCAGGAGTCCAGAAACTCACTGACCTTTTATACACACACACTGATTGCAAGCAAACAGACCACAGGTGAGGATGGTTACCTTTAGTAGCCATTCAAACCCGTCTGTGTTAACTTGTGTGCATGTTATCAGGCCAAAATATCCAGAGTATGTAAACTTTTGATCAGGGTCATTTGGGTAGTTTCTGCTGTCATTATGATTTAAAAAGAGTAAACACAGTTGTTTGACAATAAATGCCTTCACCCAACCATTAACCATGAGTGAAAGAAAAGTTTGTGAGTTATCATCCATATTCTCTGACAAATGGCCAGATAATCACAAATTCTGCTAGGGTATGTAAACTTATGAGCACGACTGTACATATATATACAAGAGACCAGTGGTGCGGAAGTCAGGTGACCAAAAAAAAATACAGATGCTGTCTGTTATAGCAACATTTCAGTTTATGAACTTTTTCAAGCTACAAAATACATACAAACATAAACATACCTATATAGGCATCCCCCACGTATTAACAACAACCCAGATAGATGAGCTAATTGAGAAATTCAAAATGAGGGGTTATTCTACTAAGCTATTAGTGGAGGCCAAACAAAAAGTAACAAGATTGAGCATGGATAGTTTACTGAATAAAACAAGTGACATGACATCAGCCACAGTAAAACTCCCATGGGTCAATAAATGTAATAACCTGTTGCCTACTATTAATAAAATAGTTAAGCAACAATGGCCCATTGTATGCTCTGACAAAAATTTGGGATTAGAAAATACTTCCCTGATGCCCTGTTATTCAGGAGGGAGAAACCTCCGGGACTTTTTTAGTAAAAACCGATATATCTAAAAGAACTTCGTCTTCCAATATATCTACTTTTCTTTCAGGCCCACAAAAATTAGGTTGCATCAAATGTACTTGTGTAACATGTCAATTCCTTCTCACAGGAGATACATTTTGTCATCCCCATACTGGACAAACGCTTCAAATTAGAGATTTATTAAATTGCAATTCCACCCATGTTGTGTACCAGATTATATGTCCGTGCGGATTAAGTTATATTGGTAAAATGGAATATAAATTCAAGGAGCGGATGATGAGACACCGTTCAGCTATCCGTCATTCCACAGAATCCGGTACAAGCGAGCAACCAGTAGCGCGTCATTTCGCTAAGGCCAGACATTCTCTTAATAGTCTACGCTATAGAATGATTGATCAAGTACCCCCAAATACTAGAGGGGGTAATAAATCAGATAACTTACTTAAATGTGAAGGGAGGTGGATAGCCAAACTCGATGTCATCTCCCCTAAGGGGTTAAATGAACAAATATCTTATGCTGCCTTTATGTAACTTGATACAATACATTTATGTGTAATAGCTATAAAAAAGAAACATTGTATTATACAAGTATCCATGTATTTTGTATTGACAGAGGGGTAAACGTTATTATGGAGATAGCACTTTGCACACTGTCCCCGCCCGAGGCTGAGCGTGATGATGTCATCAGAAATCTGCCGCCGACTGGGTGAGCGGTCCCGGGCCAGACAGTGGACATTCACATATGGTGGGGGATGCTTATAAAGGGATGTTTATGTTTGTATGTATTTTGTAGCTTGAAAAAAGTTCATAAACCGAAACGTTGCTGTAACAGACAGCGTCTGTATATTCTTTTTTTACGGTCACCCGAGTGCCGCACCACTGGTCTCTTGTATGCTATTTTTGTGAGGGCATCTGTATATACAGAATAGACACCGCTGTGTCTATTGAATTGAATTCCCCCCATGCCCGTGATGATATTTTGATATTTCAAATTCCTTGTACCAATCACAAAGTATACAAATTGCTTAAATACTGTATATATACGAATCTAGAGCCACTGTAATTCTGTGTTACAGTTGGTGAACTTTGTACCAGGTTAGTTCTCCCATCATAAGTAATAGAAAAAACTTGAAAAGATTGCTATCTTAAAAAAGCTTTGAGTGTGTGGATCAGGTTCATTTACAAATCTCCTGAATTTGGACAGGCATGCACAGACAGATAAGGTGTCGATGGATATTGATAAAGCAGAACTAACAATTTTTATCAATCATTTTGTTTCTAAATTGGTCTTTTCTTGAGTGCATGTGCACCTACATTACAAATCACCATATAGATTAGAACTGATTGTATAGATCAAACATATATATGCATAGATCATATCCTATCTTTAAAAGTCACACCATACTTCATTTATGTTCGGAATAAGATAAATTAATAATAGGAAGCTAAATCCACTTGTACTGCTTCTGGAGTGCAGCTGAAAATAGAATTAAAGCAAAATTACACATTTTGGCGAATATACAATTAAGTGCAGGATTTAACCCAAAAATGTTTTACGTACCTTGCATCTAATTTTGAAATACTGTGGGTATGCACACTCCTGATACCTGTATTATTCAATTTAAAAAAAGTGGTCACAATTTTTTTTGGGGTGCCAAAATCGTATGGGAGGGGATTCAAAACAAACAAACAAACAAAGAAACAACAGCATGCTGCCGGCGGTTGACTGACGATTCTGTGTATGGGGAGGGAGTGCAGGGCTATGGGTAGTGTAATGTAGGGTAGTGCCTCTTGGGAGTGGATGCAGGGTTAAGGGTAGTGTAGTGAAGTGTAGTGTAGTGCATGCGGGGACTGAGTGCAGGTAGGCGGTATTGTAGTGTAATGAGTGACAGGAGCGGGAGCAGGGTTAGTTGTAATGTAGTGTAGTTTAGTGCAGCATGTGTAGGGGAGGGTGCAGGGTGAAAGGTAGTACATGTGCCCAGTTCTTGGAAGCTATGGGGCCAAATGTAATAGAGTGAGAGTTTCAAAAAGTGAGAGAGTTGGTAAGGTTCTGCAGTTTTTTTTTAAAGTGGCAATCATTTACACAGCAAGATCAACCTGGTTTGCAGTGTAAATAATTGCCACTTTATAAAAAACTAAAAAACCTTACCAAATCTCTCACTTTCTGAAACTCTCACTCTATTACATTTGGCCCCTGCTGTCTGTAATGCTGGAAAAGAGACTACTTTGGGAACCGGAGGAGGAGTCAAGGCTGCAGAAGGTGAGTAATTATGAACTAATTATGCTAAGTTCCGATTGCTTAATTAGTCCGGTGGGCGGGAGGGGCTTCCAAAGGGTTCCAAACCAAATCATAATAATTTTGGAATTCTAGGGAAAATTTTACTTGATCTAGAAGTGCTAAAGATAAATTGAGCACTGCATGAAAAAAGAATAAACTGCACCTAATTGAATACAAAAAAATCTTGCACCCTTGGGAAATACATACAGTATTTTGAAGAATGCTCCCAATTGAATATGCCCCTGGGTATACGCTCCCAATTGTATCTGTAGGAAGAGAAGAACTGCCTTCTATAAACTGGGATACACGCAAGCTCTATCTCAGGTCCCTGCATAAATTGTGATGATGATAAGTGAATGCTAAGTAATCCCGTGACATATCTGTTTATAGGGTTGTGTTGGATGGTATGCCGGCGGCCGGTCTCCCGGCGACCAGCATACCGGCGCCGGGATCCCGACCGCCAGCATACCGACAGCGTGGCGAGCGCAAATGAGTCCCTTGCGGGCTCGCTGCGCTGGCCACACTGTGCTCGCCAAGCTGCGGGCACGGTGCCGTGCTACGCACGCCATGCTATTTATTCTCCCTCCAGGGAGGTCGTGGACCCCCAAGAGGGAGAAAAAGTGTCGGTATTCCGGCGCCGGTGTACTTTGTGCCGGGATCCCGACAGCCGGCAAACTGAAGACCACCCGTTTATAGAATAGGGTTTGTAGTGTCACTATATCAAGGAGAGTGCATTAATTCGCTATAATTTTGGAATGAAACAGCAATTGTTTGCACAGTACAATATTCAAGGACCACTTTATCATGGCATGCTGGGCATGGTCTTGCTGCAAAGGGGCATGGCCTTGCAGGAAAAGACTACCTTATACCAACACAATAGTGCCCCTTACACCATATTATGCCCCACACAGTAATGCTCCTATCGCCATATAATGCCCCACACAGTAATGGCCCAAGCACCATATTATGTCCCCTGCATCATATGATGCCCCACACAGTAATGCTCCTTGCATTGTAATTTTGTGGACATTTTAATTATGCACCACTTTTTTTTTTATATTTTCACATTAAACAATAACATAAGGAATGTTAATAATAACAAAGAAACATTAATATGTCATGAATGTAAACTTTCAACATAAAAAAAACCTTTTTCCCCCCCCCTTTTTCCGCCTGCATTTGTGGATTAACCAGCGGAAGTAGCTCGTCTTGTTGTTTGACGCATCCTGTCAGTAGGCATGGTTGGCTCAATGTTATGTGTGGCTGATGTTAAATTGTGACATTAGAAACCTTTACGCAAAAAGTGCGACTAAGTCCACCTTTTTTTTTGTAACATTAAATTAGTGTTGCAGATTTTCCGTTTGGGCGTGCTTTCGCAATTTTGCAATTGGTCGCAGTTTTTGCCAATTTGTACTTTTTACGATCCTTACTGAATTAGACCCTATGCCCCACACAGTAATGCCCCTTGCACTAAATTATGCCCCACACAGTAATGCCCCTTGCACCATATTATGCCCCACAAAGTAATGCCCCTTGCACCAAATTATGCCCCACACAGTAATGCCCCTTGTTATGCCCCACACAGTAATGCCCCTTGCACCAAAGTATGCAGACACAATATTATGCAGCATGCCTCTCATAGTAATCATGCTGCTGTTGCTGTCGCCGCGGTCCCTACACTGCTGTGTTGTTCACGCCTGCCTCCTCCCTCTGACTCCATCTAGTAAATGACCCTCCCAAAATGGCTACCACCTCCTCTAGCATCCTTCATAAGTGTCTCTTCTCAGGTGGCGGCCATTTTGAGTGGGTCATTTTCAACAGTATTCCATGCGGACAGCCAGACCGCATGGAATACTGTCAGAAAGAGACAGTGGCCGCAGGCGTCCCTTGATATTGCATGGCTCGCACAGCCCTAGAAATGGCCCTGCCATCAACCCTTGATGAAGTTGAGTAGTTAAATCCACAGTAACCTGTTATTTTGCAAAGAACTGGGGGGGCTGAGCATTAAAACACAAGAATCTGATGTTCTAAGTAAGTATATGCTAGATACACATATAAGACAAGAATGCTACCGCACATACCCAGTTCACAGTGGAGACTTGCTGCTGGGGAGGGATAGAATCAATCTCAAGTGTACATAAACTAGACATCAGAGATTGACTTCTAGCTGCAAGTAAACAACAAAACGCAGTTATGAAAAAGCAGAATTCTCTCTCATACCCCTTTACCACACAGACGAGAACCCAGGTAATTGTATGGGCAAGCCAGTGAGACTCTGGCCCAGGCTCAGTGTGAAAAGGTCGACATGGGTCGTACATCCAGGATCTCCTTCCCATGTCGTGACCCAGGTTCTTAATGGGTCCAACCTGGGTCGTATGCAGTGTCAGTACCAGGTCATGTCTAAAAAGCTGAAGACTGGCAGGCTCAGGAGCGTTTGGGGATGACATTATCTCCAAGCGTCCTATGTGAGTGGTGACGATCCCAGTCCCAGTGGTGGTGCGGCCGGGTTAAGTATATATGCAGCCCAGGCTTCGACCCATGTTCAGCATCCCAGGCCGGAGCCAGGGCTTCAGTTTAAAAAGGGTATTAGTTGTGCCTGTATTATATATACACTATTTATTCCAAATATTTATTCCACTATTTGTTTCTCAACAAGAAATTCCTAACCCCACCCAAATACAATATTAATAAACTAGTGAAACAGCCACATTGTAAAAATAAGAAAATTGTAGGATTACAACTTTGCCTATTGCAATGGTCATTTACAAACCACAAAATATGTAGATTGGCACTGCTTCCTTATTTGTACAGCTGCAACTATTTGTATGACATGCAGATTTCAGGATGCATGATCAGTTACCAGTCCATCCATCCAGAGCCAGTCCTAGGCATAGGCAAACTAGGCAATTGCCTAGGGCATTTGGGATGTCTAGGGGAACAAGCAGCTTAAGCTGATTAAAATGATATGCGGCATGCCTATATTTTGTGTGTGACTGACTATGGCTGTATCTGCATACGAAATGCTACATTACAGTGTATTCCTGGAAATCACTGTAAAGTAGCATTTCATATGCATATACAGCCAGTCGCACACAGAATATAGGCATGCCACATATAGCTGCTTTTGTGTTCTAGTCACATAGGGCCTAATTCTGAGTTGATCGCAGCAGGAAATTTGTTAGCAGTTGGGCAAAACCATGTGCACTGCAGGGGGGCAGATATAACATGTTCAGAGAGAGTTAGATTTGGGTGGGGTGTGTTCAAACTGAAACCTAAATTGCAGTGTAAAAATAAAGCAGCCAGTATTTACCCTGCACAGAAACAAAATAACCCACCCAAATCTAACTCTCTCTGCAAATGTTATATCTGCCCCCCCCTGCAGTGCACATGGTTTTGCCCAATTGCTAACAAACTTGCTGCTGCGATCAACTCAGAATTACCCCCATAGTAATGCAAATAAGACAGCAAAAAGATGCCAGATGTTAGCAGAACTGGCCCGGAAGCTGCCAGTTGACTCATGCCAGGCATCTCCTGCTGCATGGCATATTGAGACAAGATGTATGAGGACACATCTGTATCCAAGCAGAGGTCACAGTGTTAGTGGCTGTGTGAGTGCTGTGTTTGGGTGGGTTGGTTGTCCAATAGTGTTCAGCATATGTGTAAGGGGCATTATGTGTGTCTTGTATAAATGCATTAATAATGTGCGGCATATGTGTAAAAGGCATTATGTATGTCATTATGTGTAAAAGGGCATTAATAATGTGTAGCATATGTGTAAGGGACATTATGTGTATAAGGGCATTAATAAAGGTTGGCACAATGTGTAAGGCGCATTATGTTTACAAGGACATTCATAATGTGTGTCACATGTGTAAGGGGCATTACTGTGTGGTATTATGTGTATAAAAGCATTACTAATGTGTGGCATCATGTGTATAAGGTGCTCTACTGTGTGTATGTTACGTATAGAAAGGGCACTACTGTGTGGTCTAATGTATATGTATATATAATAATAAAGAGCAATATGGTGTGGTGTAATGTGAATAAGGAGCAATTCAGTGTGATGTAATGTGAATAAGGGGTACTACTGTAAGGAGTAACGTATATAAGGTAAAGTGGTACTACTGTGAATAAGGGACACTATCGCATGATATGAAGTGAATAAAGTTGCACTACTGTGTGGCATAATTTAAATTGGGGGTAATGTTGTGTGGCCATGCCCCTTCCCAGCAAGAACATGCCCCTTTTTGGGCTGCGCCGCTAAATGTGCGCGCTGTTCCTATTTAAAATATAGGCGGTAGGAGCACCAAGATGAGAACTGCTATGGGTGAGGGGTGATTGTGCTGGGAAAGGGGTGTAGGGACAGAGGCGGAGCTAGCGGTGGTGCTAGGGGCACCAGACAAAATCTTGCCTAAGGCATCATATCTGTCAGAACCGGCTCTTCATCCATCTGCCCCCATTCTAGGGGAATGTGCCTACTTTTATGTATTTGCAGATACACCTGAGAATGTGCATACTGGGAAACAACTGAAAAAGTAAAACTGTCACTTTAAAGTCTTATCACTCCCTTCATTCATTCCAGCTTTGTTAAAAATACTGCCAGGTTCACGGTAATTTATAATAAAAGGCTTACACTTCTCCTCACCTCTACAGGGGGAATTCAAGTGTTTTGCACTAGATGGCAATCTAATTGTTGCTCTGTTCATTACTGTTATGTTGTACCATAAGTTTGATGGCTGGTAACTAGTGTCTTTGATAAATCATTACATTGAGTGAACATGGGGCCTTTATAATATGTGATCTACTTTGAGTATTTGAAAGCTGCAATGACATTAGTCAGAGTGTGCAATAGAAATATGCTTCATTATAAAAGTGCATCAATCGCAACCACCTCAGAGAAAAATGCAACTGATTTTGTGAGGAGAAAAGGCCTGTGCCCTGCTGCAAAGCAATGACACTGACCTCCAAAATGTACTGTACATTCCTACTCTTACATCTTGTTTAAATAATCTTATCCCACAAAATGAAATTTGTTTTTGCATGTAGGTACAAAACTTGGCACATTCATGTGCCTAAGATGCTGGCAGCAAGGGAGAGCCTGCCTCTGCCATGCTCCTCTGAAATGATTGCAGGTGGTGTCAACTGCCCACAAATCCATGCACTTGCATTACATAAAGGACCTAATTCAGTAAGAATCACTATTGAGACTGAAATAGCGATTGTCTCAATCCTGTTTCTGCTAAAAATATCATGTGAAGAGTCGCCCAGAAAGGAACAAGATGTCCACTGTTGAAGATTTGCATAAGCAGTCGCATAACTGTGATGCATACGCAGAAATCAGGCACCATCGCAGAAGACCCATGCCTACTCAAAATAATGAAATTGTACTCACATGTCTTCATTGCAGCAATCACAGTTGACGTCACATGCTCGACCCGATAATGGCCATGACACGCCTGCATTTCCCAACCACTCCCAACAAACGCCATGTTGCCTCCACAGACGGCCACTTCCTGTCAAATCACTTTGCGGTCGCATTTTACTGGGCCTGTGATTGTGGAGCAATCGCACATTGGTCTTTGCGCACGCACAGTGTGTTCGTAGCACAAGCGCAGTCTATTGATAATCGGGCGATTCGCATTTTTTAAATTTAGCGAACCTTACTGAATTTGGGCCGAAAAGCATAATTTACACTGTGCTTTCTACATCCGTAACTGTTTTTACAGGTACTGTCACATCTTAGACTTTTACATTTGGTTTGGATTTTATGCATCAAAAATTTGAAACTAGATGAAAATGCATGAAAAGCATAAGAAAATTATTTCAGAGGCAAAATTGATATGTTAACAGTATGTATGTATGTATGTTGAATCTAATTTGCAAGTTCTATAAGCTTGTTATTTTGACAGCAGCATAGTAAGAATATGGTAAGAATAAACTAGAAGAGTAAAAACTGAGTCCACCATATTTTCCTTTAAGTAGTATTATGCACCGAGACCTCATTCATGAAGCCTTGCATTGTATATTTTAACTATAGTCTCATTTATCCTTTCTTGCCTATTTTCAGTAATTGCTCCATACTTCGTCACTTCACCACTTCCCTGTAATTTATTATTTTCCCACTGTCCCTCTGTTATCTTTCAGACGTTCTACCTTCATTTTTCTGTCACCAGTCCTATCAACGTTGCTAATTTGCCTCTCATATTTTCAGAGACATCTGGGAAGATCTGTACATGTGACTAAGAACATTTGTAAAATGAACATTCTTTACCCAAAGCCATTGTAGAATAATAAAAAAAAAGTAAAACATGAAACATTTAAAAGCAACAATATTATAGTATTACTGTACAAATGATACACTAGATTATAAATATGCATTGCACGGTGGTTGACCAGTCAGTCTTATTGACAGCTGTGCACTTAGCAGTGGTAAGTTCTCCTGTGTATCAAGCCCTGGAGAAATTATGTTAGTGGCAGACGCAAGAGCCCTAGGAGTCTAGGACATGAGGACCCAGTGGCTATGTATCTGTAATGGAGCACTCTTGTAATAGGTTATGTTTAGATAATTTTTATGCTGGTGTTATGTCCATGCTTCCAGACACTCTTGGAATATCAAGAATAGTAAAAAATTTCGAAGAGCTCTGCCAGATTCCTAAAAATCTGAGTCATTCTCCTGCATGCCCCCCACTTCCTGAATGAAGTGGGAGAGCCAAGAGTTTGATAATGTAATCAAAATAAAGGGCCTAATTCAGATCTGATTGCAGCAGCAAATTTGTTAGCCAATGAGCAAAACCATGGGGGTAATTCCCAAGTTGATCGCAGCAGGAAATTTTTTCAGTTGGGCAAAACCATGTGCACTGCAGGGGGGGGGGGGCAGATATGACATTTGCAGAGAGAGTTAGATTTGGGTGGGTTATTTTATTTCTGTGCAGGGTAAATACTGGCTGCTTTATTTTTACACTGCAAATTAGATTGCAGACTGAACACACCACACCCAAATCTAACTCTCTCTGCACATGTTATATCTGCCTCCCCTGCAGTGCACATGGTTTTGCCCAATTGCTAACAGAATTCCTGCTGCGATCAACTTGGAATTACCCCCATGTGCACTGCAGGGGAGGCACATATAACGTGCAGAGAGAGTTAGATTTGGGTGGGTTACTTTGTTTCTGTGCAGGGTAAATACTGACTGCTTTATTTTTACACTACAATATAGATTTCAGTTTGAACACACCACACCCAAATCTAACTCTCTCTGCACATGTTATATCTGCCCCCCCCTGCAGTGCATATGGTTTTGCCCAACTGCTAACAAATTGGCTGCTGCGATCAGATCTGAATTGGGCCGAAAACTGCATCATGGTGGTGGGGCCAGGATGCAACAGCCCTAATATGAAGGACTAGATCACAAATCAAAATGATTTTCCTCTATTAGCAAAAGACAGCACTTCAACTGCTTAATAATGCCAACATCTAGTACCTGTGTTGGCTTATGTTTTAGGCTCTTTGACCGTACTTTATGGAATTGCCCAACAGTCGGCAGTATGGCCATGACCCAGTGATGATCTATCATCCTAGATCTGAGCTGCAGCACAGGCAAGATGCAGCATCCATTGTGGATCCTTACGTGCATCTCCTGGCTGTATAGAAACACAAAAGATTTTTAAAAAGACTGAAAAAAGAACTCTATGAAATGTAGAATAACATCTTTACAGTAGAGATGAGCGGGTTTGGTTCGTCGAGATCCGAACCCCCCCCCTCCCCCCCGAACTTCACGTGTTTTACACGGGTCCGAGGCAACCTCGGATCTTCCCGCCTTGCTCGGTTAAACCCGAATGAGGCAGAACGTCATCATCCCGCTGTCGGATTCTCGCGAGATTCGTGTTCCATATAAAGAGCTGCGCGTCGCCGCCATTTTCACTCGTGCATTGGAGATTGAACGGAGAGAACGTGGCTACGTTTTCTGCCTGAAAAGCTCCATATCTGTGCTCAGTGTGCTGCATTGTGGTGACCACCAGTATATTATAGTAGTACAGTACAGTAGGCCATTGCTGTATCTTGCAGCTCCGTGTCAGACTCAGTTCTAGACAGTATCCTGATAAGTGATCAATATCTGCTGCATTATTGTGTGACCAGTATACTATATAGTATTACAGTGCAGCATTTTGGTGACTACCAGTATAGTACAGTACAGTAGGCCATTGCTGTATCTTGCAGCTCCGTGTCACTGCAAGTATCCATATCTGTGCTGCATTGTTGTGACGAGCAGTATATATAGTAGTACAGTGCAGCATTGTGGTGACCAGTATACTACAGTACAATAGTCCAGTGCTGTTCTCGCTGCTCAGTGTCAGTTCTCCGTAGTATCATCAGTGCTCAGTATAATCAGTGATTGATCAATATAATCAGTTCTCAGTATAATCAGTGCGCTGTTAGAGGTGTGCCCATTTTCCGCCATTAGTGCATTGGGATTTAGACAATTGATGAAGTTATTGTGTCCCCGGTACAAATTCCCATCTAGATTCCACTTCACCAGGCAGGCGATAGCGAGATTTTACCAATTAATATCAGTGATTTATAATTAATTATTAATTACAGTGATCTTGCCAAATAATTCCAGTGATTTTGTCATTTTCTTCCAGTGATTTGGACCAATAATACCATGGATTAGAACGAATAATTCCTGTGATTTTGTCATTTTCTTCCAGTGATTTGGACCAATAATACCATTGATTAGAACAAATAATTCCAGTGATTTTGTCATTTTCTTCCAGTGATTTGGACCAATAATACCATTGATTAGAACAAATAATTCCTGTGATATTGAGGTGTTTGTGTCGCTTAGCTTAGCCGTCCAGCGACCACAGTGCACCTCTTTTTCTCTTTTCTTTGCATCATGTGCTGTTGGGGCCAATTTTTTTTAAGTGCCATCCTGTCTGCCACTGCAGTGCCACTCCTAGATGGGCTAGGTGTTTGTGCTGCCCTCTTGGGTCGCTTAGCTTAGTCATCCAGCGACCTCGGTGCAAATTTTAGGACTAAAAATAGTACTGTGAGTTGTGAGGTGTTCAGAATAGAGTGGAAATTAGTGGAAATTATGGTTATTGGGGTTAATAATACTATAGGATCAAAATTACCCCCAAATCTATGATTTAGGCTGTTTTTGAGGGGTTTTTGAAAAAAAAAACACCCGAATCCAAAACACACCTGAATCCAACAAAAAAATTTCAGGGAGGTTTTGCCAAAACGCGTCTGAATCCAAAACACGGCCGCGGAAGCGAATCCAAAACCAAAACACAAATCACGAAAAATTGCCGGTGCACATCTCTACTTTACAGCTAATCTAAAATATAGATTAAGACTACTGGAAAAAATATCTATCTATCTATCTATATCTATCTATCTATCTATATATATATATATATATATATATATAATTTATTTCTTTATTTAAAATAGGTAATTAACACTGAGCATATTAAGTATAAAGATCTGTGTTTACTGAATAAGACTAAATCTTGTTCTCAGTTTGTTTAACTCACTGCTCAGCTGTAGCCTGGGATAACTGTCATGGAATGTTAGTTAGTTTGTGCACTTTAATTAAGTGCATACTACCTTAGGGCTTTTTAATTCTACGGTTTTGTCTGGAGGACATGCCTAATTATCATTTACAATGCATCAACCACACTATTACATTTAAATGTTTCTTTTCAGTATTTATCCCATCCATTCTGGTAACAGGTTATTAAGAACTAGACAGTATTAGTAGTGTAGCCCCTTTAAAACTTGTTTAATCCATTACCAACCTCTACTCATGTTTGACTTAATGCTTTACCACCCATACCTTTCTGACCCTATGAGCTAAGTGTTTCTATTCAAACCCTTATACTGAGCATCACCTTCCAAAGTTATGTGACTAGATGATTGAGCTATATATATATATATATATATATAAATAGGAAAGCAGTTTGATCAGCACTCACAGCAAGGTAATACAGGTGCCTGCCTGCCCTTGTAGAAATAGACAGGAACCAGGTAATCTCCCAGCCAGGAAGACAGAGACACGGCACTGCAGGACTTTTGGAAATTTCTACATTTATAAATATATACACTGTACATAATTTCTTTATTTACTGTAACAGTCAAAAGTTTGGACACACCTGAAAGTATGTTTCTCATGATCATACAGACATTTTGATTTAGTGGCTTATGCATAAAATGCTTGGGGACCACATGGCTGATTTACTGTAATCATGTCATGGGAGTAGATTTACTACTAGCAACCCAATGATCTTTCCATGGGTTTAAAAATAAAAAGCCCGGATACCGGCTCCTTTCTGAACCCTTTGTGAAGGACCAAGTGACCACTTTCATAGGCAAACGCAGTGGGTGTTTCCGGTTGCCTGGAAACCCTAATCCTTTTGACTAGAGCTGCGACTACATAATGCAGTTTAAGGGACAGAGCAGAGATGCTGCACGTGCCTAGTGGTCACAGTTTCTCATACCACGTTTGCTGTGTGTGTGGATCTGTGCCCTCAATCACTGGACCGACCAGAGAGCTTGCTATAATGTTCCGCAGAGTGGGAGATTTTGGACAGCATTTGGAAACCTCTCCTCTAGAAATCCTGCGTTTGCCACTGACTTTGCAGCAATATCTATACAGTGAGAATGCCCAATGCCCTGAGGCAGGAGTAACCAACCTGGTTCTCGAGAGTTAGTTCAAACAGTTCAAGTTTTCTAGAGCACTTAGCAGGTGCTCAGGTGTAATCATTACTAACTGTCACATTTTCAAACATGTGTCCATTCATTCCAGGGCCGGTTCTGGGGCGCTGTGCGCCCCGGGCAGCAATAGGGGGCGTGGCTTCGTACAGGGGGCGTGGTCATGTATGCCTCCTGTACAGACTGCTGTAGCGCTCTGAAATGTGCGGTGCGCGATGACGTCATCGCGCACCGCACAGCAAAGGTCCTCTCCACGAAGGTAAACTAGACGCGCGCCTCTCCTGTGTCCCTCCCTGGCTCTCCCCCGGCCGGTCTAATACAGGAAGTGCCGTTTGTGAGCTCTGATTGGCTCACAAACCGGCACTTCCTTTATTAGACCGGCAGGAGAGCCAGGAGGGACACAGGAGAGGCTCGCGCTGTGCACTCCGTGTCCCTCCAACACAGAGGAGCAGGGGGGGGCGGGGGGGGGGGCAGGCACTGTGGGGGAATATCTGACACTGGGGGCATATACCTGGCATTGTGGGGGAAGATCTGGCACTGGGGGCATATACCTGGCACTGTGGGGGAATATCTGGCACTGGGGGCATATACCTGGCACTGTGGGGGAATATTTGGCACTGGGGAGAGCAGGCACTGAGGGGGCATATGTGGCACTGTGGGGGAATATCTGGCCCTGGGGGCATATACCTGGCACTGTGGGGGAATATCTGGCACTGGGGGCATATGCCTGGCACTGTGGGGGAATATCTGGCACTGGGGGCATATACCTGGCACTGTGGGGGAATATCTGGCACTTGGGGGAGCAGGCACTGAGGGGGCATATGTGGCACTGTGGGGGAATATTTGGCACTGGGGGGAGCAGGCACTCAGGGGGCATATGTGGCACTGGGGGGGTATATGTGGCATTGGGGGCATGTACCTGGCACTGTGGTGGAATATATGGCACTGGGGGCATATACCTGGCACTGTGGGGGAATATCTGGCACTGGGAGCATATGTGGCACTGGGAGCATGGCCCTAGCAACAAGCACTACCCCCTAGCAACGAGCATGACACCCAGTGCATGAAACCCCTGGCAACAAGCATGACACCCAGTGCATGAAACCCCTGGCAACGAGCATGACACCCAGTGCATGAAACCCCTGGCAACGAGCATGACACCCTGAGCATGAAAACCCCTGGTACCGTGCATGGAACCAAGAGCATGAAACCGCTGGCAACGAGCATGACACCCAGTGCATGAAATTCCTGGCAACGAGCATGACACCCTGAGCATGAAACCCCCTGGCACCGTGCATGGAACCAAGAGCATGAAACCCCTGGCAACCAGCAAGTAATTTAAAAGTAATTAGAAGCCTTACTGTAGAACTTAATGTGTAATTGCTAGGAATGTCTGTGTTTGTTTTGCCTTGCATTATCTCATTCCTGCCTCTAGGGGTCTCACTTGCTGCCTCAGGTCCGAATGGCAGTTGCACACTGTCTCTGCAGGGTAATTACCTGATTGTGAGCACCTGGGGCCCAACACCTGGTGCTGCTATTTAACTCCAGCTCACCAGCATCTAGGTGCAGATCATTGTGGTTCCGTCTGGAGTGCGACTGTGCGACTGGGTTCTCTCCAGTAATCCTGTCCAGATTCTGCCTTATCTACATCTTGGAGACTTCCCTGCAGTTTGCTGGTTCATGTGCCTTGCTTCAGGACTTCTAACCCTGCCGGTTCAGCATCTGCATTCCTGGACTATTATTTGCAGTTTGTTTCCATTCCTGCCTGATTACTCCGTTTTTGGTATGTTATTTTTCCCCTGCTTGATCTAAACCCGGATATCTTCATGTTGATTTCTCATCTATGTTTAACCTGAAATATACCAATATTCAAGCATAACCTTCCTCCTTGTTTATTTTACCTGCCATTACTATTATTTGGAAATATCGTGTTTTGTTCCATGTAATCAAGGATCCAGTTTATATATATTTTTTACTACCACTTTTTCCACAATAAACCTTACTTAGGGGGTAATTCCAAGTTGATCGCAGCAGGACATTTTTTAGCAATTGGGCAAAACCATGTGCACTGCAGGGGGAGCAGATATTACATTTGCAGAGAGAGTTAGATTTGGGTGTGATGTGTTCAATCTGCAATCTAATTTGCGGTGTAAAAATAAAGCAGCCAGTATTGACCCTGCACAGAAACAAAATAACCCACCGAAATCTAACTCTTTCTGCAAATGTTATATCTGCCTCCCCTGCAGTGCACATGGTTTTGCCCAATTGCTAACTTTCTTGCTGCTGCGATCAACTCAGAATTACCCCCTTAATTTTCACCTGGCTTCAGCTGACATCATTTCAAGTACGCACACACAGAGAACCCTAGAAATCGTTACAGTAATGGGCATTACGGTGTGTGGCATAATATATCACGGACATCGCGGTGTGTGTCATAATGTGTCAGGCATTACGCTGTGTTGTATGCTATATCATGGGCATTGTGGTATAATGTCTCAGGATCATTGTGGTGTGTGTCATACTGTGTCACAGACATTGTATGTGCTATAATGTATCAGGGGCATTGCAGTGTGTAGCATAATGTATAACGGGCATTGCGATTCCTGTCATAATGTGTCACGGGCATTACGGTGTGTGGCATAATGTGTCGGGGGCATTACAGTGTGCATATTGTGTCGTGCATTATTGTGTGTGGCATAATGGCTAAGGCCATTGCAGTATGTGGAATAATGTATACTGGGCATTACTATAAGGAGGAAAAATGACAAATAATGTAAGGGGCATGAATCAGGATTATTTTTCTTTCCTGTGGTGGCTAATGTCTGGGCGTGCAGGTTGCAAACTGGGGTATAAGGTAGTCTTTTACTGCAATGCCACGCCCCTTTACATGAAGCCACGCCCATTTCAATGAAGCCACACCCCTTGCATATTTGTCCCTTTACTAGTGCCAATTATGGGGGTATGGGGGGGGGGGGGGAGGTGCCGAAGGATTTTTTGGCTGGGGGGAAAAAAATTTCTAGTTACGCCACTGATGGCTCCCTATGTGAATGGTTAAGTGACTGTGCACAGCTGCATTTAGAAACATGCCCACGACATTCCCAGTAGACACAACATCTCAATGAGCCTTTTTAGCCATCCCCTTGTTACTTCCCAGTCACCATCCAGGAACACCCTAACATTTCTGATACCATATGTCAGTAAAAAAAATCTGTACTGCGACTCAACACCTGATCTATAGTTGTACACAAAGGCTGCCACAGATGCTATTTTAACACAGAGGATGTGCGAAATGGGTGTGGTTCGTTTTATCGACAGTGCCTAGGTCGACAATGTTTAGGTCGACCACTATTGGTCGACAGTCACTAGGTCGACATGGATGGAAGGTCGACAGGGTTTCTAGGTCGACATGTGCTAGGTCGACAGGTCTAAAGGTCGACATGAGTTTGTTTGTTTGTTTTTTTGGTGTCGTTTTCTTCGTAAAGTGACGGGGATCCCAAATTAGCGCACCGCGTCCCCTCGCATGGCTCGCTTCGCTCGCCATGCTTCGGGCATGGTGCCTTCGCTCCGCTACCGCTTTGCTCGGCACACTTTACCGTTCCAATCGTAGTCGACATGGATCGTTAAGTATGAAAAAATAAAAAAAATGAAAAAAAAATAAAAAAAAAACTCATGTCGACCTTTAGACCTGTCGACCTAGCACATGTCGACCTAGAAACCCTGTCGACCTTCCATCCATGTCGACCTAGTGACTGTCGACCAATAGTGGTCGACCTAAACATTGTCGACCTAGGCACTGTCGATCTTCAGACCGGATCCCGTGCGAAATATAGGATTTTAATTACCTACCGGTGAATCATTTTCTCGTAGTCGTAGAGGATGCTAAGGTCCACTTTAGTACCATGGGGTATAGACGGGTCCACCAGGAGCCATTGGCAATTTAAGAGTTTGAGAGTGTGGGCTGGCTCCTCCCTCTATGCCCCTCCTACCAGACTCAGTCTAGAAACTGTGCCCGAGGAGATGGACATCTTCGAGAGAAGGATTATACACAGATAGTGGCGAGATTCACACCAGCTCACACATACAAGGCACGTCAAGCTAACGAGCTTGAAAAACTTCAGCAATAGCTGAAACATTACTTACCTAGTAATAATGCAGAACATAACTAACAACAAAGTTGTACTGAACTAAATAACAACTGCACGAACACGAAGCGCTGGGCGTGCGCCCAGCATCCTCTACGAACTACTAGAAAAGGATTTACGGGTAGGTAATTAAAATCCTATTTTCTCTTACATCCTAGAGGATGCTGGGGTCCACATTAGTACCATGGGGATGTACCAAAGCTCCCAGAATGGGAGGGAGAGCGCGGAGGCTCCTGCAAAACTGATTAACTGAACTTCAGATCATCAGAGGCCAAAGTATCGAACTTGTAGAAGTTTGCAAACATTCCCAACCAGTGGCAGATCCAGCGGGGGGGGGGCACACGGCCCGTGCCCCCCCTGTCGTTTGTGCCTCCGTCCCCCGTCGTCATTACATCCCCCGGCGCCGCACAGGGAGATGACGGGCTCCCGCTGAGATAGTTACCAGCGGGCGCCCGTCTCCCTGCACAGCGGTAGCCGGAGGCCGGAGCTCAGTACTGTGCTCCGGCTTCCGACGCTGTCACTGTGCGGCGTGCGCTATGGGAGAGACGTCAGTCATGACGTCTCTCTCATAGTGCTGAGGAGAGGACTGCAGCGGAGATCTGGAAGCGGGAACGGGTCCTGGTAAGTATGTGTTTTGTCTTTTTCGGTGCAGCGGGGGCATTACTACTGGGGGCATCAACAAGGGACATTACTACTGGGTGGGGGAGCATCTACTGGGGGCATTACTACTGGGGGCATCAACTAAGGGCATTACTACTGGGGGGGCATTACTACTGGGGGCATCAACAAGGGGCATTACTACTGGGGGCATTATTACTGGGGAAGCATCTACT
The DNA here is from genome assembly GCF_028390025.1 of Pseudophryne corroboree. Classification (NCBI taxonomy): domain Eukaryota; kingdom Metazoa; phylum Chordata; class Amphibia; order Anura; family Myobatrachidae; genus Pseudophryne; species Pseudophryne corroboree. The sequence goes on along the minus strand of NC_086444.1, from coordinate 948,191,778 downwards.
GGGGGCATTACTACTGGGGGGGCATTACTACTGGGGGCATCAACAAGGGACATTACTACTGGGTGGGGGGGCATTACTACTGGGGGCATTACTGGGGGAGCATCTACTGGGGGCATTACTACTGGGGGCATCAACAAGGGGCATTACTACTGGGGGGGCATTACTACTGGGGGGCATCAACAAGGGACATTACTACTGTGTGGGGGGGAATTCTTAGTGGGGGCATTATTACTGGGGGAGCATCTACTGGGGGCATTACTACTGGGAGCAAACTACTAGGGTCATAACTGCAGGGGCATTACCACTGGGGGCATAGCTACTAGGGCGCCAAATGACTGGGGGCATTACTACAGGCAACATTACTACTGGGGGCAATACGAGCATTGCATAAGGGGCACCACTACTATGGGGTCTATATAAGGGGCACTACCAGTACAGTGGACATTGCATAATGAGCGCTACAACTGTGGGCATTGTATAAGAAGTGCCACCTCACATGCACCGAAGTCGCACGCCCCTTCCATGGTGCCCCCCCTATCATTTTCTTCTGGATCCGCCCCTGTTCCCAACAAACAGAAAAAAGTAACTTGCGCCCCTGCTGCAGCTTAGTACCAACCCCCAAGAGCACTAATCCTTGAAACAATATACAACACAATATGTGGAGTGGTTCATAAGCGCTGCAGGTCGCTGATCCAAAAAATCAATTTGTCCCAGTTCAAGTGGTCATAATCCAACTTCTTAGGTCACAGAGATTCCCCAACTTCTCCCACCACACGGTTTTCCAAAGGTTCACACCTTTTGACTAACCTCCTTGGGGTGGGGTATATACATCAAAAGGTTTCTTTAGGCAATTTCCTTGTATACATTCATTTCACAGGATCGAGATTGTCACAGCCCCGTCCCTCAAATAGGGAACTCACCTTCCAGTAATGCCTTGAACGGTTTCTTTGCTGCTGGTGAACCCCGGGTTTCCACTGGTATTCTCCAGTATTGAGTAGATATGTGGATAAAAAACAGCGGATATCCAACAAAATGCACAATTTTATTGTATCCTATAAGGATATATACATAAAAAATGGACAGTCCAATAATAAAATAATATATAAAATGACAATAAAAACAATAAATGCTCCCTAGGTCTGTTGGCAATTGCTTACACCCCCAAATACCACAAGGTACCAACCACTCCAAAAAATGTGCAAATAGCTTTTAGTTAAAAACCGAGTGTTGGTCCTCTTAGGTTATTATTAGAGATGAGCGCCTGAAATTTTTCGGGTTTTGTGTTTTGGTTTTGGGTTCGGTTCCGCGGCCGTGTTTTGGGTTCGAACGCGTTTTGGCAAAACCTCACCGAATTTTTTTTGTCGGATTCGGGTGTGTTTTGGATTCGGGTGTTTTTTTCAAAAAACACTAAAAAACAGCTTAAATCATAGAATTTGGGGGTCATTTTGATCCCAAAGTATTATTAACCTCAAAAACCATAATTTACACTCATTTTCAGTCTATTCTGAATACCTCACACCTCACAATATTATTTTTAGTCCTAAAATTTGCACCGAGGTCGCTGTGTGAGTAAGATAAGCGACCCTAGTGGCCGACACAAACACCGGGCCCATCTAGGAGTGGCACTGCAGTGTCACGCAGGATGTCCCTTCCAAAAAACCCTCCCCAAACAGCACATGACGCAAAGAAAAAAAGAGGCGCAATGAGGTAGCTGTGTGAGTAAGATTAGCGACCCTAGTGGCCGACACAAACACCGGGCCCATCTAGGAGTGGCACTGCAGTGTCACGCAGGATGGCCCTTCCAAAAAACCCTCCCCAAACAGCACATGACGCAAAGAAAAAAAGAGGCGCAATGAGGTAGCTGTGTGAGTAAGATTAGCGACCCTAGTGGCCGACACAAACACCGGGCCCATCTAGGAGTGGCACTGCAGTGTCACGCAGGATGTCCCTTCCAAAAAACCCTCCCCAAACAGCACATGACGCAAAGAAAAAAAGAGGCGCAATGAGGTAGCTGTGTGAGTAAGATTAGCGACCCTAGTGGCCGACACAAACACCGGGCCCATCTAGGAGTGGCACTGCAGTGTCACGCAGGATGTCCCTTCCAAAAAACCCTCCCCAATCAGCACATGATGCAAAGAAAAAGAAAAGAAAAAAGAGGTGCAAGATGGAATTGTCCTTGGGCCCTCCCACCCACCCTTATGTTGTATAAACAAAACAGGACATGCACACTTTAACCAACCCATCATTTCAGTGACAGGGTCTGCCACACGACTGTGACTGATATGACGGGTTGGTTTGGACCCCCCCCAAAAAAGAAGCAATTAATCTCTCCTTGCACAAACTGGCTCTACAGAGGCAAGATGTCCACCTCATCTTCACCCTCCGATATATCACCGTGTACATCCCCCTCCTCACAGATTATCAATTCGTCCCCACTGGAATCCACCATCTCAGCTCCCTGTGTACTTTGTGGAGGCAATTGCTGCTGGTCAATGTCTCCGCGGAGGAATTGATTATAATTCATTTTAATGAACATCATCTTCTCCACATTTTCTGGATGTAACCTCGTACGCCGATTGCTGACAAGGTGAGCGGCGGCACTAAACACTCTTTCGGAGTACACACTTGTGGGAGGGCAACTTAGGTAGAATAAAGCCAGTTTGTGCAAGGGCCTCCAAATTGCCTCTTTTTCCTGCCAGTATAAGTACGGACTGTGTGACGTGCCTACTTGGATGCGGTCACTCATATAATCCTCCACCATTCTATCAATGTTGAGAGAATCATATGCAGTGACAGTAGACGACATGTCCGTAATCGTTGTCAGGTCCTTCAGTCCGGACCAGATGTCAGCATCAGCAGTAGCTCCAGACTGCCCTGCATCACCGCCAGCGGGTGGGCTCGGAATTCTGAGCCTTTTCCTCGCACCCCCAGTTGCGGGAGAATGTGAAGGAGGAGATGTTGACAGGTCGCGTTCCGCTTGACTTGACAATTTTGTCACCAGCAGGTCTTTCAACCCCAGCAGACCTGTGTCTGCCGGAAAGAGAGATCCAAGGTAGGCTTTAAATCTAGGATCGAGCACGGTGGCCAAAATAAGAATTTACTTACCGATAATTCTATTTCTCGGAGTCCGTAGTGGATGCTGGGGTTCCTGAAAGGACCATGGGGGATAGCGGCTCCGCAGGAGACAGGGCACAAAAGTAAAGCTTTTACAGGTCAGGTGGTGTGTACTGGCTCCTCCCCCTATGACCCTCCTCCAGACTCCAGTTAGGTACTGTGCCCGGACGAGCGTACACAATAAGGGAGGATTTTGAATCCCGGGTAAGACTCATACCAGCCACACCAATCACACCGTACAACTTGTGATCTAAACCCAGTTAACAGTATGATAACAGAGGAGCCTCTGAAAGATGGCTTCCTAAACAATAACCCGAATTAGTTAACAATAACTATGTACAAGTATTGCAGATAATCCGCACTTGGGATGGGCGCCCAGCATCCACTACGGACTCCGAGAAATAGAATTATCGGTAAGTAAATTCTTATTTTCTCTATCGTCCTAAGTGGATGCTGGGGTTCCTGAAAGGACCATGGGGATTATACCAAAGCTCCCAAACGGGCGGGAGAGTGCGGATGACTCTGCAGCACCGAATGAGAGAACTCCAGGTCCTCCTTTGCCAGGGTATCAAATTTGTAAAAATTTACAAACGTGTTCTCCCCTGACCACGTAGCTGCTCGGCAGAGTTGTAATGCCGAGACCCCTCGGGCAGCCGCCCAAGATGAGCCCACCTTCCTTGCGGAATGGGCCTTAACAGATTTAGGCTGTGGCAGGCCTGCCACAGAATGTACAAGTTGAATTTTGTTACAAATCCAACGAGCAATCGACTGCTTAGAAGCAGGTGCACCCAACTTGTTGGGTGCATACAGTATAAACAGCGAGTCAGATTTTCTGACTCCAGCCGTCCTTTAAATGTATATTTTTAAGGCTCTGACAACGTCCAACAACTTGGAGTCCTTCAAGTCGTCTGTAGCCGCAGGCACTACAATAGGCTGGTTCAAGTGAAACGCTGATACCACCTTAGGGAGAAAATGCGGACGCGTCCGCAGCTCTGCCCTATGTCGAATGGAAAATTAAATAAGGGCTTTTATAAGACAAAGCCGCCAGTTCAGATACTCTCCCGGCCGAAGCCAGGGCCAGTAACATAGTCACTTTCCATGTGAGATATTTCAAATCCACATTCTTTAGTGGTTCAAACCAATTGGATTTGAGGAATCTAAAACTACATTTAGATCCCACGGTGCCACCTTAGGCACCACAGGAGGCTGTATATGCAGTACTCCTTTGATAAAAATCTGGACCTCAGGGACTGAGGCCAATTCTTTTTGGAAGAATATTGATAGGGCCGAAATTTGAACCTTAATAGATCCCAATTTGAGACCCATAGACAATCCTGATTGCAGGAAATGTAGGAAAACGACCCAGTTGAAATTCCTCCATCGGAGCACTCCGCTGCTCGCACCACGCAACATATTTTCGCCAAATACGGCGATAATGCTTCGCGGTGACTTCCTTCCTTGCCTTTATCAAGGTAGGAATGACTTCTTCTGGAATGCCTTTTCCTTTTAGGATCTGGCATTCAAACGCCATGCCGTCAAACGCAGCCGCGGTAAGTCTTGAAAAAGACAAGGACCCTGCTGAAGCAGGTCCCTTCTCAGAAGTAGAGGCCACGGATCGTCCGTGACCATCTCTTGAAGTTCCGGGTACCAAGTCCTTCTTGGCCAATCCGGAGCCACTAGTCTTACTCCTCCTTGCCGTATAATCCTCAATACCTTTGGTATGAGAGGCAGAGGAGGAAACACATATACCGACTGGTACACCCAATGTGTTACCAGCGCGTCCACAGCTATTGCCTGCGGATCTCTTGACCTGGCGCAATACCTGTCCAGTGTTTTGTTGAGGCGAGACGCCATCATGTCCACCATTGGTTTTACCCAACGGTTTAATAGCATGTGGAAAACTTCTGGATGAAGTCCCCACTCTCCCGGGTGAAGGTCGTGTCTGCTGAGGAAGTCTGCTTCCCAGTTGTCCACGCCCGGGATGAATACTGCTGACAGTGCTATCACGTGATTCTCCGCCCAGCGAAGGATCCTGGCAGCTTCTGCCATTGCCCTCCTGCTTCTTGTGCCGCCCTGTCTGTTTACATGGGCGACTGCCGTGATGTTGTCCGACTGGATCAACACCGGTCTTCCTTGAAGCAGAGGTTTCGCCTGGCTTAGAGCATTGTAGATTGCTCTTAGTTCCAGAATGCTTATGTGAAGAGACTTTTTCAGGCTCGACCACACTCCCTGGAAATTTCTTCCCTGTGTGACTGCTCCCCAGCCTCTCAGGCTGGCATCCGTGGTCACCAGGATCCAATCCTGCATGCCGAATCTGCGGCCCTCCAATAGATGAGCCTCCTGCAACCACCACAGAAGGGATACCCTTGTCCTCGGCGACAGGGTTATCCGCAGGTGCATCTGAAGATGCGACCCTGACCATTTGTCCAACAGATCCCTTTGCATGGAATCTGCCGAAAGGGATTGCTTCGTAAGAAGCTACCATTTTTTCCCAGGACTCTTGTGCATTGATGTACAGACACCTTTCCTGGTTTTAGGAGGTTCCTGACCAGGTCAGATAACTCCTTGGCTTTTTCTTCGGGAAGAAAAACCTTTTTCTGAACTGTGTCCAGAATCATCCCCAGGAACAGCAGACGAGTTGTCGGCATTAATTTGGATTTTGGAATATTCAGAATCCATCCGTGCTGCTTTAGCACCTCTTGAGATAGTGCTAAACCCATCTCTAGCTGTTCTCTGGACCTTGCCCTTATTAGGAGATCGTCCAAGTATGGGATAATTAATACGCCTTTTCTTCGAAGAAGAAATATTATCTCGGCCATTACCTTTGTAAAGACCCGAGGTGCCGTGGACAAACCAAACGGCAGCGTCTGAAACTGATAGTGACAGTTTTGTACAACGAACCTGAGGTACCCCTGGTGTGAGGGGTAATTGGAACGTGGAGATACGCATCCTTGATGTCCAAGGATACCATAAAGTCCCCTTCTTCCAGGTTCGCTATCACTGCTCTGAGTGACTCCATCTTGAACTTGAACTTCTTTATGTACAGGTTCAAGGACTTCAGATTTAGAATAGGCCTTACCGAGCCATCCGGCTTCGGTACCACAAAAAGAGTGGAATAATACCCCTTCCCTTGTTGTAGAAGAGGTACCTTGACTATCACCTGCTGAGAATACAGCTTGTGAATGGCTTCCAAAACCGTCTCCCTTTCTGAGGGGGACGTTGGTAAAGCAGACTTCAGGAAACGGCGAGGTGGCTCTGTCTCTAATTTCAACCTGTACCCCTGAGATATTATCTGCAGGATCCAGGGATTTACCTGCGAGTGAGCCCACTGCGCGCTGTAATTCTTGAGACGACCGCCTACCGCCCCCGAGTCCGCTTGCGAAGCCCCAGCGTCATGCTGAGGCTTTTGTAGAAGCCGGGGAGGGCTTCTGTTCCTGGGAAGGAGCTGCCTGTTGCTGTCTCTTCCCTCGTCCTCTGCCTCGTGGCAGATATGAATAGCCCTTTGCTCTCTTATTTTTAAAGGAACGAAAGGGCTGCGGTTGAAAGGTCGGTGCCTTTTTCTGTTGGGGAGTGACTTGAGGTAGAAAGGTGGATTTCCCGGCCGTAGCCGTGGCCACCAAATCCGATAGACCGACCCCAAATAACTCCTCTACGCATCGCCTGTCCACTGTCGTGTCCATAAAGCTCTTCTGGCCGAAATGGACATAGCACTTACCCGTGATGCCAGTGTGCAGATATCTCTCTGTGCATCACGCATATAAAGAAATGCATCCTTTATTTGTTCTAACGACAGTAAAATATTGTCCCTGTCCAGGGTATCAATATTTTCGATCAGGGACTCTGACCAAACTACCCCAGCACTGCACATCCAGGCAGTCGCAATAGCTGGTCGTAGTATAACACCTGCATGTGTGTATATACCTTTTTGGATATTTTCCATCCTCCTATCTGATGGATCTTTAAGTGCGGCCGTCTCAGGAGAGGGTAACGCCACTTGTTTTGATAAGCGTGTTAGCGCTTTGTCCACCCTAGGAGGTGTTTCCCAGCGCTCCCTAACCTCTGGCGGGAAAGGGTATAAAGCCAATAACTTCTTTGAAATTAGCAGTTTTTTATCGGGGCACCCCCCGCTTCATCACACACGTCATTTAATTCTTCTGATTCGGTAAAAACTACTAGTAGTTTTTTCACACCCCACATAATACCCTGTTTAGTGGTACCTGTAGTATCAGCTAAATGTAACATCTCCTTTATTGCCAAAATCATATAACGTGTGGCCCTACTGGAAAATACGGTTGATTCGTCACCTTCACCACCGGAATCAGTGCCTGTGTCTGGGTCTGTGTCGACCGACTGAGGCAAGGGGCGTTTTACAGCCCCTGACGGTGTTTGAGGCGCCTGGACAGGCACTAATTGAGTGTCCGGCCGCCTCATGTCGGCAAACGACTGCTTAAGCGAGTTGACGCTATCCCGTAATTCCACAAATAAAGGCATCCATTCTGGTGTCGACCCCCTAGGAGGTGACATCCTCATATTTGGCAATTGCTCCGCCTCCACACCAATAACGTCCTCATACATGTCGACACACACGTACCGACACACAGCAGACACACAGGGAATGCTCTATACGAAGACAGGACCCACTAGCCCTTTGGGGAGACAGAGGGAGAGTCTGCCAGCACACACCAAAAAGCGCTATATATGACAGGGATAGCCTTATGATTAAGTGCTCCCTTATAGCTGCTTTTATATTAATATATTGCCATTTATTTTGCCCCCCCTCTCTGTTATACCCTGTTTCTGTAGTGCAGTGCAGGGGAGAGACCTGGGAGCCTTCCTGACCAGCGGAGCTGTGACAGAAAATGGCGCCGTGTGCTGAGGAGATAGGCCCCGCCCCTTTTTCGGCGGGCTCGTCTCCCGCTATTTAGTACATTTAGGCAGGGGTAAATATCTCCATATAGCCTCTGGGGCTATATGTGAGGTATTTTTAGCCTTTTTAAAGGTGTTCATTTGCCTCCCAGGGCGGCCCCCCCCAGCGCCCTGCACCCTCAGTGACTGCCGTGTGAAGTGTGCTGAGAGGAAAATGGCGCACAGCTGCAGTGCTGTGCGCTACCTTAAGAAGACTGCAGGGGTCTTCAGCCGCCGATTCTGGACCTCTTCTTGCTTCAGCATCTGTGAGGGGGCCGGCGGCGTGGCTCCGGTGACCATCCAGGCTGTACCTGTGATCGTCCCTCTGGAGCTTCATGTCCAGTAGCCAAGAAGCCAATCCATCCTGCACGCAGGTGAGTTCACTTCTTCTCCCCTCTGTCCCTCGTTGCAGTGATCCTGTTGCCAGCAGGAATCACTGTAAAATAAAAAACCTAAGCTAAACTCTCTAAGCAGCTCTTTATGAGAGCCACCTAGAATTGCACCCTTCTCGGCCGGGCACAAAAATCTAACTGGAGTCTGGAGGAGGGTCATAGGGGGAGGAGCCAGTACACACCACCTGACCTGTAAAAGCTTTACTTTTGTGCCCTGTCTCCTGCGGAGCCGCTATCCCCCATGGTCCTTTCAGGAACCCCAGCATCCACTTAGGACGATAGAGAAAATGTAGTGCTCTGATTTCAACAGATTGACCACCCGTGAATCCTTGTTAAGCGAATTAAGGGCTGCATCCACAAGTCCCACATGCCTAGCGGAATCGCTCCCTTTTAGCTCCTTCAATGCCTCCAGCTTCTTCTGCAAAAGCCTGATGAGGGGAATGACCTGACTCAGGCTGGCAGTGTCTGAACTGACTTCACATGTGGCAAGTTCAAAGGGCATCAGAACCTTGCACAACGTTGAAATCATTCTCCACTGCACTTGAGACAGGTGCATTCCACCTCCTATATCGTGCTCAATTGTATAGGCTTGAATGGCCTTTTGCTGCTCCTCCAACCTCTGAAGCATATAGAGGGTTGAATTCCACCTCGTTACCACTTCTTGCTTCAGATGATGGCAGGGCAGGTTCAGTAGTTTTTGGTGGTGCTCCAGTCTTCTGTACGTGGTGCCTGTACGCCGAAAGTGTCCCGCAATTTTTCTGGCCACCGACAGCATCTCTTGCACGCCCCTGTCGTTTTTTAAAAAATTCTGCACCACCAAATTCAAGGTATGTGCAAAACATGGGACGTGCTGGAATTTGCCCATATTTAATGCACACACAATATTGCTGGCGTTGTCCGATGCCACAAATCCACAGGAGAGTCCAATTGGGGTAAGCCATTCCGCGATGATCTTCCTCAGTTGCCGTAAGAGGTTTTCAGCTGTGTGCGTATTCTGGAAAGCGGTGATACAAAGCGTAGCCTGCCTAGGAAAGAGTTGGCGTTTGCGAGATGCTGCTACTGGTGCCGCCGCTGCTGTTCTTGCGGCGGGAGTCCATACATCTACCCAGTGGGCTGTCACAGTCATATAGTCCTGACCCTGCCCTGCTCCACTTGTCCACATGTCCGTGGTTAAGTGGACATTGGGTACAACTGCATTTTTTAGGACACTGGTGAGTCTTTTTCTGACGTCCGTGTACATTCTCGGTATCGCCTGCCTAGAGAAGTGGAACCTAGATGGTATTTGGTAACGGGGGCACACTGCCTCAATAAATTGTCTAGTTCCCTGTGAACTAACGGCGGATACCGGACGCACGTCTAACACCAACATAGTTGTCAAGGCCTCAGTTATCCGCTTTGCAGTAGGATGACTGCTGTGATATTTCATCTTCCTCGCAAAGGACTGTTGAACAGTCAATTGCTTACTGGAAGTAGTACAAGTGGGCTTACGACTTCCCCTCTGGGATGACCATCGACTCCCAGCGGCAACAACAGCAGCGCCAGCAGCAGTAGGCGTTACACGCAAGGATGCATCGGAGGAATCCCAGGCAGGAGAGGACTCGTCAGAATTGCCAGTGACATGGCCTGCAGGACTATTGGCATTCCTGGGGAAGGAGGAAATTGACACTGAGGGAGTTGGTGGGGTGGTTTGCGTGAGCTTGGTTACAAGAGGAAGGGATTTACTGGTCAGTGGACTGCTTCCGCTGTCACCCAAAGTTTTTGAACTTGTCACTGACTTATTATGAATGCGCTGCAGGTGACGTATAAGGGAGGATGTTCCGAGGTGGTTAACGTCCTTACCCCTACTTATTACAGCTTGACAAAGGGAACACACGGCTTGACACCTGTTGTCCGCATTTCTGGTGAAATACCTCCACACCGAAGAGCTGATTTTTTTGGTATTTTCACCTGGCATGTCAACGGCCATATTCCTCCCACGGACAACAGGTGTCTCCCCGGGTGCCTGACTTAAACAAACCACCTCACCATCAGAATCCTCCTGGTCAATTTCCTCCCCAGCGCCAGCAACACCCATATCCTCCTCATCCTGGTGTACTTCAACACTGACATCTTCAATCTGACTATCAGGAACTGGACTGCGGGTGCTCCTTCCAGCACTTGCAGGGGGCGTGCAAATGGTGGAAGGCGCATGCTCTTCACGTCCAGTGTTGGGAAGGTCAGGCATCGCAACCGACACAATTGGACTCTCCTTGTGGATTTGGGATTTCGAAGAATGCACAGTTCTTTGCTGTGCTGCTTTTGCCAGCTTGAGTCTTTTCATTTTTCTAGCGAGAGGCTGAGTGCTTCCATCCTCATGTGAAGCTGAACCACTAGCCATGAACATAGGCCAGGGCCTCAGCCGTTCCTTGCCACTCCGTGTGGTAAATGGCATATTGGCAAGTTTACGCTTCTCCTCCGACAATTTTATTTTAGGTTTTGGAGTCCTTTTTTTTCTGATATTTGGTGTTTTGGATTTGACATGCTCTGTACTATGACATTGGGCATCGGCCTTGGCAGACGACGTTGCTGGCATTTCATCGTCTCGGCCATGACTAGTGGCAGCAGCTTCAGCACGAGGTGGAAGTGGATCTTGATCTTTCCCTAATTTTGGAACCTCAACATTTTTGTTCTCCATATTTTAATAGGCACAACTAAAAGGCACCTCAGGTAAACAATGGAGATGGATACTAGTATACAATTATGGACTGCCTGCCGACTGCAGACACAGAGGTAGCCACAGCCGTGAACTACCGTACTGTACTGTGTCTGCAGCTAATATAGACTGGTTGATAAAGAGAAGATGTCTATGTAACTATGTATGTATAAAGAAGACTGAAAAAAATCCACGGTAGGGTGGTATACAATTATGGACGGACTGCCTGCCGAGTGCAGACACAGAGGTAGCCACAGCCGTGAACTACCGTACTGTACTGTGTCTGCAGCTAATATAGACTGGTTGATAAAGAGAAGATGTCTATGTAACTATGTATGTATAAAGAAGAATGAAAAAAAACCACGGTTAGGTGGTATTACAATTATGGACGGACTGCCTGCCGAGTGCAGAGACACAGAGGTAGCCACAGCCGTGAACTACCGTACTGTGTCTGCTGCGACTGGATGATAAATGATATAAAAAATATATATATCACTACTGCAGCCGGACAGGTATATATTATATATTATATAATGACGGACCTGCTGGACACTGTCTGTCAGCAGAATGAGTTTTATTTTTATAGAATAAAAAAAAAACACACAAGTGAAGTCACACGACGAGTGTTTAACTTTTTCAGGCAATCACAATATAAGTATACTACTAACTATACTGGTGGTCAGTGTGGTCAGGTCACTGGTCAGTCACACTGGCAGTGGCACTCCTGCAGCAAAAGTGTGCACTGTTTAATTTTAATATAATATGTACTCCTGGCTCCTGCTATAACCTATAACTGGCACTGCAGTAGTGCTCCCCAGTCTCCCCCACAATTATAAGCTGTGTGAGCTGAGCAGTCAGACAGATATATATAATATTATATATAGATAATAGATGATGCAGCACACTGGCCTGAGCCTGAGCAGTGCACACAGATATGGTATGTGACTGACTGAGTCACTGTGTGTATCGCTTTTTTCAGGCAGAGAACGGATATATTAAATAAACTGCACTGTGTGTCTGGTGGTCACTCACTATATAATATATTATGTACTCCTGGCTCCTGCTATAACCTATAACTGGCACTGCAGTAGTGCTCCCCAGTCTCCCCCACAATTATAAGCTGTGTGAGCTGAGCAGTCAGACAGATATATATAATATTATATATAGATAATAGATGATGCAGCACACTGGCCTGAGCCTGAGCAGTGCACACAGATATGGTATGTGACTGAGTCACTGTGTGCTGTGTATCGCTTTTTTCAGGCAGAGAACGGATTATAAAGTAAACTGCACTGTCCTCACTAGTAAACTCTCTCCACTCAGTCTCTACACTTCTACAGTAACAGTACTCCTCCTAGTCAGCTCCAGTAAATCTCTCTCAGTCTCTTATAATCTAAATGGAGAGGACGCCAGCCACGTCCTCTCCCTATCAATCTCAATGCACGTGTGAAAATGGCGGCGACGCGCGGCTCCTTATATAGAATCCGAGTCTCGCGATAGAATCCGAGCCTCGCGAGAATCCGACAGCGTCATGATGACGTTCGGGCGCGCTCGGGTTAACCGAGCAAGGCGGGAAGATCCGAGTCGCTCGGACCCGTGAAAAAAAACATGAAGTTCTGGCGGGTTCGGATTCAGAGAAACCGAACCCGCTCATCTCTAGTAATTATACGGTAAATGAAGGAACACCATGCGACCTGGGGTATACAGAAGACACACCGACGCGTTTCGGATTAAAGATCCTTCCTCAAGGTGTCTTTCCAAGCCCAGCAGTCAGACATTTATGCCCCCTGCTCGCCACTCCCAGCCTTATTGACAATCACATTTGTTTTGTATGTAAACCTACAACACCGCCTTATTCCTCACATATTCCCACATATCTACCATACTCCTTAATCTAAACACATTCTTATTAACTTTTTATCCTCCTTGACACAGAAATTCACTGCTCAAAACGACTTTAAACGTTAATTGGTAAACAGCCTAAAATGGAACTGGATCATAACTTGGACGTTTTCAATGTGAAAGTCCGGATTTTCTATCCGTCTTTTCAAACAAACTTTTCTTATCCCCTTCCGTTACCCACAAGTCCTTAAAGAGTTTGAGAAACTTTATTTGTATTATCGCCGCTCCACACACGGTTCTGTGTTGCACACGCTGCATAGTCCTTCTTCCTGTCTATGGAACGCAGCGTGTCTGTGTACCGCGATCACGTGACTTCCGTTTTTCCCGGAAGTGCGGGTCATTCAGTCCGTCTTGTGGAACGCAAATGTCAGAAGGCTTGTTTGTATGCAATTCAGTCACCCTTTGTTTTAATACATCTCCATGGCAGCACAACGAGTTCACATAGAGAATCAGAAACAAAAATGATTAGTTTTACAATAAGTGAAATACAGACACATTTCCATACAACTGTTTATAGAAAAAACACTTCAATGCAGAAACCATTTAGTTTCAAAGTCGATATTTAGACCTTTTGGGTCTAGAGTCTGCCTTTCATAGATCATACGCATCTCTATCTTAGCCAGCTTGATTTCGCCATAATTTGTTCTCCACACTTTTTATTCCACCAAAGTTGACCAGATGTTTGATATTACACATGTGTTTTCTTAAAATGTAAAGACACATTGTGGGTTTCCATACCTTTTTTTATATTGCGTACATGCTCCGCCATGCGGGTTTTTAGCATTCGGGTTGTACGCCCTATATACTGGGCACCACATGAGAATTCGAGCAAATATATACAATTTTTGGTGTTACAGGTAACAAAGTCATTAATGGTATATGTTACCCCAGTTTGATTAGATTTATAATGGACAATTTTACTCTGTTTACTCACACATGTGCGGCACATAATACATGTGCCGCACCTAAAGAAACCCTTAGATGTGTTTCTAGTGAGCATCTTTGGGGGGACACTCACGCTTCTCACCACACTTTCTTTAACATTCTTAGCCCTTCTATAGACAAATTTTGGGGTTTGAGATACATAGTCTTTCAGTAAAACATCCTTACTAAGGATGGACTAGTGTCGTCTAATAATTTGTTCCACCTGTCTATATTGACTATTTTATCCTGTAATAAATGGAACATTGTTTTCAAACACATTTTTGTTTCCAGGTATTTTTTCAAGCATATTAGCCCGATTACTCGTACCACTCTCAATCATTGCAACTTGTATTATTTCTTTACTGCAACCTTTTGCTTCAAACTGATCTCCTAGTTCGCGTGCTTGTTTCTAATATACTGCCACATCCGAACAATTTCTCCTTATTCTATGGAACTGGCTCATAGGGATACTCCTTAGCCAGTTCCTGTGGTGGTTACTGGAACAGTCAATAAACAAATTACAGTCTGTACTTTTAGTGTGGTTGCTTGTTTTAATCACATCTTTCTCAATATATACCCTTAAGTCCAAAAAGTTTACTTCAACTTCACTGATATTGAAAGTAAGTTCTATCTTCAATGTATTACTGTTAAGATGTTTACAAAAAATATCTAATGAGGTACGATCTCCACTACAGACAAATATTATGTCATCTATATACAGGTTCCAGGCTACCAGACTGGCTCCCAGCTCATGGCCATTCCAAACTTGCTGTTCCTCCCAATGAGCCATGAATAAATTTGCATAACTGGGAGCCAGCCTGGTACCCATGGCTGTACCGGTCTGCTGCATATAGAATGAGTCATCATACCAAAAGAAATTGTTGTGGAGAATGAGTGCTGTCTCCTCCAAAACAAAATTCCTCTTTTCCTCTGGTATACTATTTCTCTCCATAAAGAACGATAAGGCCTCTAGTCCTAATTTGTGGTCTATAATCGTATATAAGGACGTGACGTCCGCCGTCACCAATAGAAAACCAGGTTGCAAACATGTTCGACCCAGACCAAGTTGCTACTCGACAAAGTTGTAATGTCTAGACACCCTAGGCAGCCGCCCAGGAAGACCCCACCTTACGAGTAGAGTGGGCCTTAACAGACTTAAGACACAGCAATCCCGCCGTTGAAAATGCATGCTGGATAGTGAACCTGATCCAGCGAGAGATAGTCTGCTTAGAAGCAGAACACACAATTTTCTCGGGATCATATAGTACAAAAAGAGAGTCCGATTTTCTGTGACCAGCAGTCCTCTTCACATAGATATTCAGAGCCCTTACCACATCTAAGGACTTAGATTAAATTGAGGAGTCAGTAGCAACTGACACCACAATAGGTTGGTTGATGTGAAATGCTGACACAACCTTCGGAAAAAACTCATGACGTGTCCGGAGCTCAGCTCTATCTTCATGGAAGATCAAATAGGGGCGCTTACAAGACAAAGCCCCCAACTCTGACACACGTCTAGCAGAAGCTAAGGCCAACAAAGTGACAGCCTTCCACGTAAGAAACTTGACCTCTACCTCTTACAGCAGTGATTTTCAACCTTTTTTTACTCGCTGCACACTGAATAATATTTTAAGATTGTCAAGTCGCTCCATCTGTTACCCACAGAAAAAAACAAAACACCCACATTGGCCCTCACAGTAAAAAAAACAACACGCATACATTGGCCTACACAAAAAAAACAATCACATTGCTCCCCACATAAATCACGTTACTCACACATAAATCAATCACATTTCTCCCCACATAAATCCTATTGCTCCCCATATGAATTATTGACATTGTTCCCCCAATAAATCCATAAATCCTTATTCTCCCCACATAAATCTTATTGTTCCCCACAGGAGAAATAAAATAACAAATATTACTGGTCAGGTGTCCTCCTCCCTGTCTCTCAGTGGCGGGGGGTTATTCATAGTGGAGTGCTGCTAAGCAGCGGGCGGTCGGGCAGGTGTGGAATTGGGTGGGCAAGGAAAGCTGTGTATGCAGGCAGGAACTGGAAGATGTGTATGCGGGTAGGCTGGCTGGTGTCCATGACCTATGATATCACACCGCCGCATTTTCAAGGCATAGGTCAAGGTCGGAGCACGACTGAGCCTGGGCCAACAGTTCACTCTGAAGGTACAGTAAGCTGCTCTGGCTCCATGGCACACCTTGCAACTCATCGCGGCACACTGGTGTGCCACGGCACACTGGTTGAAAAAGCCTGTCTTACAGAGGCTCAAACCAGTCAGACTGGAGAAACTGTAACACCACGTTAAGATCCCATGGTGCTGTAGGTGGTACAAAGGCTGCATGTGCAGAACTCCCTTCAAAAAGGTCTGAACCTCAGGGAGGGCAGACAATTGTTTCTGGAAGGAAATGAATAGGGACGAAAATCTGGACCTTCACAGATCCTTCTTGGATTCACACCAAGAGACATGCACTTGACTGGCCCGTTTTCTTAGAAGATGGGCCTCCTGAAGTAGACCGTTGTATATAGCTCTTAGTTCTAGAATGTTGATATGAAGGCTGACATCCGAAATTGACCACCTTCCTTGGAAGGTCTCCACTTGAGTGACTGTGCCCCAGCCCCGGAGGCTTGCATCCATGGTTAGAAGGATCCAGTTCTGAATCCTGAACCTGCGGCCCTCCAGTTGGAGCCACCAGAGGAGCAAAATCCTGGCCTTTGGCACCAGATGAATTCTCAGGTGCATGTGCAAATTAGATCCTGACCACTTGTCCAGGAGATCCAGTTGGAAGGACCAAGCATGAAACCTTCCGTACTGGAGAGCCTCGTAAGAATGCATTGATGAACCGACACCCGGGCTGGCTTCAGGACATCCCGGACCATTGTTTGTATCACCAACATTTTTTCCAGTGAAAGAAATACCCTCTGTACTTCCGTGTCGAGGATCATCTACAGAAAGGACAAGCTCCTGGTTGGTTCCAAGTGTGATTTTGGAAGGTTCAAAATCCAACCGTGGACACTGAGAAGATCGATCGTGACAACAATGGACAGCAATAGTTTTTCCCTGGATGATGCCTTTATCAGCAGATCATCCAGATATGGAATGATATTCACCCCGTCTGCGAAGGAGAACCATCATCTCTGCCATCACCTTGGTGAATACTCTCGGTGCCGTTGAGAGGCCGAATGGCAGGGTCTGGAACTGGAAATGACAGTCCAACAAGGCAAAGCGGAGATACACCTGATGCGGCAGCCAGATCGGAATGTGGAGGTACGCATCCTTGATATCCAGGGATACCAGGAATTCTCCCTCTTCCAGACTTGATATCACCGCTCTTAGAGACTCCCTTTTGAACCTGAACTCCTTCAGAAAGAGGTTTAGTGACTTAAGGCTTAGAATGGGCCTGACCGAACCATCCGGTTTCGGTACCACGAAAAGGTTCGAATAGTAACCCTTGTTGTGCATACGAGTTGGTACAGGCACAATGACTTGTGTCTCCACCAACTTCTGGACTGCGGCTTGTAGGACTGTCTTGTCTGCCAGCAGAGCTGGTAAACCTGATTTGAAAAATCGGTGACGGGGGAGATTTTGAAACTCCAGCCTGCACCCCTGGGACACAATATCTCTCACCCAGGGATCCAGGCCGGATGACACCCAGACGTGACTGAACTGCATGAGTCTCGCTCCCACTGGCCCCACCTCCGGGGCCAGCAGTCCACCGTCATGCGGAGGACTTTGGTGTATCTGAAAAAGGTTTCTGTTCTTGGGAACCTGCCGTAGCAGGTCTCTTGGTCTTGGGCCTACCTCCCCGAAAGAAGGTGTTGGACGGCCTGGCCTTTCTGGGCTTCGTAGTCCGAAAGTGCTGTGATGTAGGTGAAGAAAACGGTTTCTTTAGAGCAGGAGCAGCTGAGGGAAGAAAGGGTAACTTACCCGCTGTAGCCGTGGAAATCCACGCATCTAGCGCTTCCCCAAAGAG
Organism: Pseudophryne corroboree; assembly: GCF_028390025.1. Taxonomy (NCBI): domain Eukaryota; kingdom Metazoa; phylum Chordata; class Amphibia; order Anura; family Myobatrachidae; genus Pseudophryne; species Pseudophryne corroboree. The sequence goes on along the minus strand of NC_086444.1, from coordinate 948,173,865 downwards.
AGCCTGACCTGTATACATTAGGGACTTCACTCTTTTCCTGGATTCTGTGTCGACAGACCATTGACGTAGCCACAGTCCTCGCCGCGCTGAGACCGACATGGAAGAAATTCCTGCAGCCATAGAACTCAGATCTTTCATGGATTCCACCAAAAATCCCGCTGAATCCTGAATGTTGCACAAAAATAAGCCAACATCATCCTTATCCATAGTATCCAAATCTTCAAGTAAGGTTCCAGACCACTTTACTATAGCTTTGGCAATCCAAGCACTGGCAATAGTGGGACGTAGTATAGCCCCTGAAGCCGTGTACATGGATCTGAACGTATTATCAATCTTATGATCAGCCGGCTCTTTCAAGGCAGTAGATCTCGGAACAGGCAACACCACCTTTTTTGAAAGTCTGGATACTGACGCGTCAACAATAGGCGGGTTTTCCCATTTTTTCCTATCCTCAACAGGGAAAGTAAATGCCACCTGAACCCTCTTAGGGATCTGGAATTTTTTCTCAGGGTTTTTCCCAAGCCTTTTCAAAAATAGCATTTAATTATTTTTTTACGCAGGGAAGGTTAGCGAGGCTTTCTTATTCTCAGTGAAGTAAGCCTCCTCAACCTGCTGAGGTGGTGTATCATTAATTTTCAACACATCCCTACTAGCCTCTATCATAATCTGCACCCCTTTAGCAAGAGATGCTGTCCCCCGTACCCCATCATCACCGTCAGAATCTGTATCGGTGTCATCCTGCATAACTTGTGCTAAAGGACGCTTGTGGGAGTAAACAGCAGGGGGAGCTGTGGTACCTGAACTGGGCCAGGCTGCCATATTCTGATATTCTGCAGCACCTGGGTAGCAGATTCATTTTGTGCAACCCTCTGTGAAATCTGAGAAATCATATTTTTGACAGAGGATAACCATTCCAGCTCCCTTGCTGGAATCTGTGCTAAATCAGTGCAATCCTGATTACATGGAAAGGGATCATCTTGAGAGGACAAATCCTCTGCAGCATATGACACAGAGTCCCTGGACATTGCTATTGGTGACCACAAACACTCCACACACACACAGGGGATACAGACAGAGTTTCTCAACAAGAATGGCAAGAGAGACACAGAGATTGGAGCCAACCCACACACAGCACTATTATACATATAAGGGAGACCCCTCATGAACGCTGACTGTGTACCTTAATAGGTTACACAGCCGTTTAGCAGCCTTCCACCCCCCCTTCTACAACCCCCTGGTACCGTGAGAGATAGCTGGAGATTGCTGTGGAGGGACTTGCTTCTTTCCTGGACAGCGCTGTGCAGGCAGGAAAATGGCACTGAACGCTGCTGGGTCCGCTCTGAGAAACTCCACCCCCAAAATGGCGCTGTCTTCAGGCTCTTCATAGGATTATACTGGCCTGAGGATTAATGCTGGCTGAGATCCAGGGACCCCGACAGGCTGTGTGACCAGTGGCACTGGCTCAGGGCGCCCCTCACAGCACCGCACTATGTACCGCTGAGCCTCCCGGAGTGCAGTTAATACTGTGCTCCTACCCTGATGCCGCCATCTTCACACCGGCCCACCGCTTGCTAGGGGGGCCAGTGTCTCAATCGCCACAATCTTCAGGTCTGTAAGGGGGTGGCGGCATGCTGCTGGGAGAAACGATCTATCCCCTCTGGAGCTCAGTGTCCAGTCAGCGGAGACAGTGGTCAGACCCCGCAGGGCGGACACTACTCCCCCCCCTAAGTCCCTAGCTGCAGGGAGGCTGTTGCCAGCAGCCTCCCTGTAAAATAATAAACTCTAAAAAATAACTTTTAATAAGGAAACTCTGGACAGCTCCCCTAGCTGTGACCGGCTCCTCCGGGCAGATTTTCTAAACCGAGTCTGGTAGGAGGGGCATAGAGGGAGGGGCCAGCACACACACTCAAACTCTTAAAGTGCCAATGGCTCCTGGTGGACCCATCTATACCCCATGGTACTAATGCGGACCCCAGCATCCTCTAGGACGTTAGAGAAATACAGCCCCTGGGATTTGTATAAAGACGGCAACTACACACACATTTGCAGCATCGATGCTGATCCGCAAACCATTGACTACTCCAGTAATTCTATGGTCACTCAGAATGGCCACTGCAACTGAGATGGCGGAGATGTTTTTCCTGCATACATGATCACACTCTTCGGCTGGTATGCGCTTCCCTGAAAACAGCTCTGTCACACCCGCATTTTTCCTGCTCCTCCCCGTTACCTCCCACAAAACGCTTGCGCTCTGTTAATCACTTTCAGGTGATTCCTCACTGCAAGCATAATATCAATTCACCTGCTGCATGTGCGCATTGTGGCAATGATGCATACTCGCTCAATTGCAAAAACATTGGCATAGATTACAACTAAGGGGTAAATTTACTAAGCTCCCGATTTTGACCGAGATGCCGTTTTTTCATCAAAGTGTCATCTCGGTAATTTACTAAACACTAATCACGGCAGAGATGAGGCCATTCGTAATTTTTTGCAAGTCCAAGTTAAAAATTACGAATGAATACACCATCGGTCAAATTACGCCTGTTTAGATATGAATCTCGGTCATTTACTAACCATTCGTAATTGTAATTGCTGCCGTGAAAATGCATTCGCGGCCGCGAAAAATTACACATCGTAATTTTTTCCTAAAAAAAAACGCGCCAGCATTTGAAAAGCGTGTTTACATGTGTACTCAATTATCCATTACTCACACCTGAATGTTTGGCCCTATAAAAGTGTTCCAGGCACATTTTGAACTTCTCTCACTCTGAAATGGCGGCTGTGGTGTGTGCCAATGATTTTTTGTTTGCTGTGGGATACCTTAGACTGCTCCATGAGGCTTCCAGGAATCAGGCCCTGGTAAGTGAACATGGTCAACAGGTTGTCCAGGTACCGCGGAGGCTGCGCCAGCCTCGTTTTTTTAGAGGGCGTTTAAACTTAAATGCATTGTCCGATGATAGGGTCATACAGATGTTCCGCTTAAATAGAACCAACATTTTCCACCTGTATGACCTTGTCAAACTGGGCATAGACCCTGAGACAGCACGCTCTCGCTCTGTCTCAGGCCTACACAAACTCCTGGCTGTGTTACACTTTATGGCTACTGGGAGCTTCCAGGCTGTGGCAGGCGACGTCATTGGTATCTCACAGCCCACCTTTTCAAGATATTTGAATCAGGTGAGTCTAAAAATACATAGGCGGTTATGTCTAAGTGTTGCTTCTGTAAGTACAAACAACACAGTATTGTAGAGAATACCTAACATGACACTCACCTTAGCTTGTTTAATGTCCACTCAGGTTTTGGATGTGTTGGAGCCACACATTAATGCCTCAATCTGCTTCCCTACCGAGGAGTCGGAGTGGAGTGCTGTCAGGGTAGCTTTCTATGAGCTTGCTGGCATGCCCAATGTGCTGGGGGCCATAGATTGCACACACGTTCAGCTGAGATCACCTAAGGGCCGCCAATATATATATACTAATAGACATCTGGCACAATCAACTAATGTCCAGGTGGTCTGTGATGCAAACCTAAAAATTATGAGTGTTGTTGCAGGTTACCCTGGTGGCTGCCATGACTCCTTCATCCTCAGTCAGTCATCGCTCTTCGATAAATTTGAGGACGGACAAATGCCTGATGGCTGGCTGTTGGGTATGTTTAAAATGTTTTGTGTGTATGTCTTTTAACCACAAACTCGAGTTTTGATTAGGTGAAAGAATAATCTACCATATGTACTAATGTTGACTATATCTGTTTTTCAGGTGATGGGGGTTACGGCTGCTACTCTTGGCTCCTTACTCCATTGTCCCAACCTGATTCTCCTGCTGAACACAGTTACAATCATGCACATAAGGCTACGCGGAATGTGATAGAAAGATGTTTTGGTGTGCTGAAGTCACGGTTTCGGTGTCTGGATAAATCTGCAGGCCTTTTGTTGTATAGTCCCTCAAAGGTGACTAGAATTGTGTTCTGCTGCTGTTTTCTCCATAATCTGTGTTTAACCCAACATCTGGCACATGATGAGGGAGAAAGCAGTCAGCAAGCAGAGGAGTTAGACCCATCTGGTGACAGTGTGAGTACATATGTAGGGAGGCAGGTACGGCAAGAAGTGATCCTGCGCTATTTTTCAGGTCAGTTTTAGTAGGCTGTAATTATCCTTGACTAAACACTTTCCACTACTTTCTATTGTGTGTTTTGTTACTTACTGTTTGTTGTTTATAGTGGTGTGTACATTGTACTTAGTTTATGCTAAAAATACATTTTCAGTCATTACCCATGAAAAACATACATACATACAGAGCAGCTTCGACAATGTTTGAGACGGACACAGGAAGTTGTGTGTTTGTCAAATACAAATTTTTATTTTGCAAATCACATTGGGGTTATTTTTTCCGCTTGTGTGTGCTGGGTGCTGTGCTTTGTGCTGGCTCACTGGCACGTGCTCTGGAGGAACGCCGAACAGGGGAGGTTACTGGCGTTTGGATAGGGGTCGTGGTCCCCGAGCTGGAGGTTACTTGGTGAGCTCCCATCAATGTAATATTGCTGCTCAAATTATTAAGGCTTGCAATCAGTTGAGTGTTGGTTGCAGTGTGGCTGGCTACAATCCGGGATAACGACTCATTCACAACCTGGTTGTGCTGAATGAGCTGAACGAGTGCCTGCTGATGGCGCTGTTGCTCATCTATGATGCGCGTTAAATGAGCAAGCATTTGGCTGTTGTCAGCCCTTATTTGCTCCATTGAGGTTGCCATTCGCCCTACTTGTACAATCAGTCTGCCCGAGTTGCGACTAATGCGCGGTAGATGATGGGGCAGACTGGCAAGGTGTTGTGTATGTGCGGTCAGGCTGGCATTGCTTTGGGCCTGTTGGCTTGTCCAACTGGCCCAAAAGTCATCTGGTATTTGGGTTGGGGGCGGAGCTTGTGCCAGTTGTGGACTGATGGAGGCTTGGGGGATATCCTGCAGCTGTATTGGCTGGCTTGGGTCAACAGGTGTAAGTTGCAGTGTGATGGTTGCCTGTTGGTCTTGTCCCTGCTGGTCCACGTCGGCCATCAAGCTGTGCTCTGTATGGGGTGGCCAACATGCAATGTTTATTTGTCTAATTTTTTAAAGGCTACTTCTACACATTACTACATTCATAATACTCCATTTGTATAGTTTTTGGCGTTGATTTTCAAAACTTATAATGTTTTTTTTGTTCAAAAACATATATACCAACACAGGCGGCCACATAGACAGATTTGCATACTCCTCACCTAACTACCTCCCCTCCACAGCATTACAGTGTTATATCACCTCCCCTGACCACGATATAGACTGCTTACCTGGATAGTCCAGAGGAGCGGAGCATGTAAGCCATCTACATACTGGACAGGGGAGATGTGTGAACACTATAATGTTGTGGATGCTGTTTTTGTTTTGCTATTTTATTGGCATTTTATTTTAATGTGCACGTGTGTGGCCTAAATTTAAACAAATGTCTGTTATTTATTAAAAATGATGTTGGCGAGATCATCCACTAAGACCTTAAAATAAAAAACATTTTTACCTTTAGCAATTGAAGACGTAACATCACATTGCTTGTTCTGGAAAACATGTAATCTCAAAACCAACTAACAACATATTAACTGTACTGTGTATATTATTGCCTATGTGTTTAATTTCTGTGTTTACTCACCAGATAACTGAGGTGATCGGGGCTCATCACTCTGCGAACTCGCCAATAGTGCCAGTGGTGGCTGGGGTGACACTGCCGAAATGCGTCGCCTGGGTGGGGATGATGGAGCAGCAGATTCCGTGCCAAGACGCCGTGTCTTACTTGGCCTCCTGGGTAAGTGGCCCGAGCCCTGTGATGGGCGCCTTACAGGAGGTCGGCTTACAGAAGCAGAACCTATGTGAAAATATAAACATTAATATTTTGTACTTCTATGTGTTTTCAGAATATGTGACTACAGTGAAGTCTTACCTGCAATCCCAGCCTCATCCTGACTTGTCTGAGGCCTGTCTGGCCTGCTGGTCTGTGGGACTGTTGAAAAAGTGGACCAAACATTATTACCATGCTTTGTGTAAAAATAACCACTGCAAAGCCTTAGTGTACTGTAACCATCTATTAGGTATTGGATAAACAATTAATTTCTGATTAAGAGCTTCAAGCTTCATTATTTTGTGTTGTATATCCAAATGTACATGATGTTGCACACAATAAATCTGTTACATTTGAGAATTATGCCTCAGATATTTCAGAGATTGACTACTTGCAAATGTTTTCAAAATGTAATGTTGTTATAATTGCACCGTTTTTCAGAAGTAAATAAAACCAAAATTCATTTTTAAATAAGCATACAACACAGATGTCCAAGCAATATCGCCAAAAAAAAATTTTTCCAAAAAAAAAAAACCAGCAGCCATTGCACATGTTTTTTCGCAATATTAAAATTACCAAACAGCCAATGCAAGGTGAAAAAAGCAAATTCTAAACACAAACACACCTTAAGGGTGCATAGGCCTGCAATATCTGAAAAACAATTTATGCATCCTTTACCCTTTAAAAAAGACATTTCTAACATTTAGAGGACATTTAAATAAAAATATAACAAATCAAACTTACCATCCTGCGTGGGTCGGTCCGAATCCCGGACATGAGTAGCAGACACCACTTCTGCTGGAATCAATGCCCGCACAGGCTCCTCCCAGTCCCGATAGGTGGCCCGGAAAGGGGGGCCACCTCCGGTTTTTCGTGCAGATTTGGCCTCTTTGGCCATCTTGGCCTTGACACGCAACTTTATATCATAAAACCTCTTGCGGCACGTGTCCTCAGTCCGCCTCACTACACCCTCACTATTCACGGCAAGTATTACTTGCCCCCACAGGACAGACTTCCTGCGGGAGGACACCTTGCCAGCATCCTGACCAAACAATTGGCGATGGTGCTTCATCAGCTCACGCACCAAAGCCATGTTTTCAGCATAGCTGAACTTAATATTCCTGCCAGTCTTGGTAGTGGTGCGTGGCTGCGGAGCCACAACACCATCACTATCACTGGAAAATACAGCAACAGGCACCCCCTCCTCCTCCTCCTCACTAACCTCCTCCCTCTCACTACCCCCCTCAACCTCACTACCAGCCTCCACCTCACTACCAGCCTCCACCTCACTACCAGCCTCCACCTCACTAACCTCCGCCACCACACTGACCTCTGAGTCTGACATGACAAACGACAAAAAACACTGAAAAATCAAAACACAAAACACACTCCTCCACTACTCCTACTACTACACACCACACAGCCAACACACACGCTCACTCACTCACTCACAAACAATGACAAAAGACTGTAAATAAAAAACAAGGACAAAAAAGTAGACAAACTGTGAAAAAACAATACTACAAATATGACAAGACTACTTACACACACAGTACAGCACTCAACAATCACCAAACTCCTCTCCAAATCCACCAAAAACTCCACCAAACTCACCAACTCCAAATACACCTTCCTCTCTCCTCTCCACTAGCTAAACCCACGAGGTGCGGTGTGTTTGGGGCGGTTTTATAGTAATATGCACAGACACTCCTCCTTCACGAATACAACCAATCACGGCCGCGTGACGAAAACGAAACTTAGGACTAAAAACGCGGCAGCAATTTCTAAATCACTGCCGTAACAGACATGTGACGCAGTCGTAAAAAAAAAACCATAAACGCGGCCGCGAAACAGCAAACGCGGCCGCAATCTACAGCAGAAAAGCACGAATGACATCGACATCGGAAGAAACGAAAAACACGAATACGACAGCTTAGTAAATTAGTCGTAATCAATTCAAAAAGTTGCAATTTTACACTGTCGATGTCATTCGTGATTGAACTTGGACATGATTCTGGAAAATACGAATCTTAGTAAATGTACCCCTAAGAATCAGGCCCTCTGCATGTACAAAACTGGGACACGTGCATGGTACGACTCAGACCAATACGCAGGCAAAAACTACACTCCACTGCATCTGACTCAGAATCAGACACTAAAAAAAATGACTATTAATATATTACAAAGCTATTTTTGGAGCAACATGGAAAACTAATAATTGTAGCAATCAGGAACACACACATTTGTGTATTTTTATTGTTAAAATGCATCATTTAAGAGATTTTCATAATTTTTTCATTTCTCCATGTACTATATTAACAATGAAAAAGATCTCAATTAGGACCTCTAGTGTTTTTTTATTACAATTGCTGACAAGAGTTTATACACCATTTTTGTGTCCCGCAGTAGTTATTGCTAGATTGCTGAAGCACTGGTATAATCTAAAACTGTTCTACAGGTCTGTGGCAAATCTGAATGATCCACCAGGGCATCAAAGCCAGGTCAGATAATAACCACTTACATGATTAGATACACTCAGTGTCCGATATTAACTGTTACAACTATCCTCGCTGTTTGGGACTATAGAGACTGCTGCAGGTTTTTTAAATGACAACAGCTAAAATAAAGGCATTATAAAACAAGATCCACAGTGTCTGAGCCCAATTTAGTCATTTTCCCCCTGAACCTACCTCCCTCCAGTTTCAGTGCATGTCCTCCTGCTCTAATAGTTCTCTTTCTTTAAAGAATGTTTCCCTCCTGTACCTTGATATATACATAATGAAAATATCTGTAGCTGTACACGCAATTTTTTTTTTTTAAAGTAAATTTAATTGTAGAGATGAAACATAGTAACAAGGAAGTGACTTACGCAGAGGTCTCAAGATGACAACCAACAAAGTAATATCATGATACAGATGAACATGACAAGAACAGCGTGGCAACATATACTTAAATGGTTGTTGGAAAAGTCAATTCAATAAAGCAAACTAAACTTTATCATCTATTTGTATTATTTTGAAAAATTGGAAAACCAAGTTGAGAAAGGTTGAACAAAGAGGGAATAGAAGATTGAGAGAGAAGGAAGGTAGGAGTATAGAGAATTTATGTTGGTGGTGGGACGCTTTAGGTATGCTCATTGAAACTTGAAGTAGAAAATATTTGGCATTGAAAGGGATATGAATAGATAAAATCGAGCCAGCTAGAGTAGCAACTTCATGCCATAGTTTCGGGCAGTTCCACCAAATGTGAAGAAATGTACCATCTGATTGTTTACATTGCCAACATAATGGAGAGACTTCTGGGTAAATCTTATTTAGTCTAGTCGGAACGTAATACCACCTATAAAATAATTTACATGCATTTTCTTTTAGTCTAACACAAATAGAGCTAGAGGCTACGTTAGTATAGATTTCAGACCAGTCGTCCGTATCGAAAGTTTCACCTAGATCCGATAACCAAGCTCCCTCATGTGAGTCCTTAGTGTCTAGGGATTGGGGTAAAAGTAATGGATATAAAGTAGAGATAAGTCCTTTAGTGGACGCTCTCCGAAATACCAAATTCTCAATGGGTGACAGGGGTTTAGAGCTAAGTCTCGCTGCAAATTATGTGTGGAAATGTCAAATGTCTAAATACTGGGGGAAAAAATCTATGTGGGATCGAAAATTTAGACTGAATTTCTACAAATGTTGGGAAAAGAAAGGCCCGGGTGATATCATTAAGCAGTCGGATACCACTAGTTTGCCAACAAGCAAATGCAGCAGGAGAGCATCCTGGGCGAAAACTAGGGTTGTCAAACAGTTGAACCGGAGGGCTGGGGTATATTATAACTGAGCTTGATACTGTATTGCTTAAGTGTCATTCTGGACTGATATCTTCTGAATGGGTTCACTACGGCCGGCGGTCGGGCTCCCGGCGACCAGCATACCGGCGTTGGGAGCCCGACCGCCGGCTTACCGACAGTGTGGCGAGCGCATATGAGCCCCTTGCGGGCTCGCTGCGCTCGCCACGCTACGGGCACGGTGGCGCGCTTATTCTCCCTCTAGGAGGGTCGTGGACCCCCACGAGGGAAAATAAGTGTCGGTATGCCGGCTGTCAGGCTCCCGGCGCCGGTATACTGAGCGCCGGGAGTCCGACCGCCGGCATACAGAAGACCACCCTTCTGGATAGATTATCTATTGCACTTTCAGGACTGTGTCATGGGAAGTATCTCATTCTTGCTACAAGGGAATAGTCGGGTAACATATGACATCCGGCTGGGAATCCGTACACTGCAGAGTAAGGTAACTAACCCTAATGCCTAACCCCCCTCTCTGCAGTCTAAACCTAACCCTCCTTCACCTGCAGGCTAACCCTAACCCTCTCTGGTAGTGTCTAACCCCCCCCCCCCCCTTCTGGCAGCCTAAACATAACCCTTCCTCCCCCACATTCTAACCCTAACCCTCCCCGGTGGTGCCTAAACCTTACCCATCCTCCACGCATCCTATCCCTCCCAGCAACGCAGCCTAACCCTTCCCCCGCACAGTGAACCTAACCTACCCCCCTTTCCACGTGGCTTACCTATCGTGCATGGCAGCAGTTACTTGCTGGTAACACCGGCATTCAGAATACCAGCACAATCATTGTAATCCTTGTTGGGATCTTGGCGGCAGAATTCCGAACGTCTGGATCCTGACCGCATCCCAGATATTCATATCTACAATAATTCCATGAGCAGCAGCTGTGTTCTCTACATCATTCTTGCAACAGTGTATCATTGTAATTGGATACATGTTTAACAGAGATTGCTACTTAATCCTATTTGTGTTACAATCTGTACTTGGTGCATATTGTTTATTACTAATATCTGGTACTAGGATGCAATTTTAAAGGTTTGCTTGTCCATATTTATTTTAATAAGAGTCTAATAAAATAGAATGTTCAATTAATTTTACTCCTGGTCTGTTAGTCAATTATGCACCATGCAATATAACTTTTTGGTGCATTTTGCAACTTTACCCCTCACAGTACTGCTTAAATTATACTAATGGCTGTTTTATTTTCTGAGTGCTGAATACACTGTATTTTATTATGGCTCTGTCGACAGTATGACCATGTTGATATTTTCATAACAATATGATGAAAATGGACAAAATATACCAAATCAGCTCCTCCATCCATGTCTTTACCAGTCCTGGGACCCAGTCTTCCAGGACAAGTGAGCACTGGGTTCTGTGTTTTCACTAGCAATAATAAAGATATTATTAAGTTAACTGGACTTGTGGAGTGTAAATTGGGGTGACTCCATAGCTTTTTGGAAAAACATTTGTCAATACGCCTTGATGCTAGTAGATGGAGAACTGCATGTTGCATACCAGCACTCTAATACCGCTTCCACATCTCCAGTGCCGGATCCCACCCGGGAATTGGAAACTGGTCCTTCCCAGGTGGGATCCGGCATTGGAGGCTGCTTGCTGGCTTCCCGACCCGGCAATTTGCCGGATTCAGTTGCCATAATGGCAGGGGACGGAGCCGGCAGCGGGAGGTGACGCTGGAAGATGAGCTCATCTCCGCTCCACCTCTCCATATGCTATGAATGGGTATCGGGTCGCATAGACCCAGCAATTCATTCACACTGTGCCTGACCCAGTATTCAACCCGGGAATAACCCTTCTTATTACCCGGGTTGAATTACCGGGTCAGGTGACCCGGGAATTCTACAAGGCCCTTTCACATCGCACACTGACCCGTGTTGACCCGGAAATATGCCGGGTCCATACCGCGTTATTTGTGCTATGTGAAAGGGGTATAACTCAGAGACTATGGGGTAACTTTACTCAGATGTGAGTTCTATTTAAGATGAGATGGTCTCATTTATCATTTATTTAGTGCTTTAGCACCTTCTAGAGGATAATACCTGGAATCTGATTGGTTGCTATGGGCAATATCCCTTCTTAAATAGGACTTCCATCTTAGTAAATTTAACCCCTACAAGTAAAAAAACAAAAACATGGGGGGGGGGGGGGGGGGGAGACTCAACTAACTTGTTCCCACATGCAGGGGAGGTTAGTGAGTTGCCGTTGTGACAATGTGTAAATCCCGACATCTGCATCGGGGTAAAAAATCCGCCCTTGTGACTTGTGCTCCTACTAGACTCACATATTATTGTTTTCAGTCCTATGGTGCTGTGAACAAAAATCTGCAAAACCAGTGCGGCATATAGCCACACAGACTCCTATATGGTGAGAACTTCGCTACTGACTGAATTCCCCCTTTGTGTCCAATTCCCCAGGAACATCATAGGATGCCTACTGGTTATTCTCAGAATGTCATGTCAGCTGAAAGTGCAGACAGAAACTTGTAGTCCCACCACAACTATAGAGCAAGCCTTTGCCTGTCTCCTCTCTAAAGGTGATCCCTTTGTACTTTGTAGGTTCACGTACTTAAATGAGTTACAGGTTAATAGATCTGCAGTCAGAAGTCTACAATCATTAGATCGACACCAGAAGGTCGACAGTGAAAAGGTTGACATGGATAAAAAAAAGGTAAACTTAGTCATTAGGTTGAATTATGAAAGATCGATACAGGAAAAGGTAGACAGGTACAGATGGTCAACACAGGAAAAGAACGACACAACATTTTTTGCATTTTTTTGGGTGGCGTTTTCACCGTCTCAGCATGTGCTTGACCTGAAGCTTCATATATTTTTATCCTAGAAGGTGAAAGAGTGAAGAGCTTAGGAGAGGCATACATCTACATATTACTTACTGTACCCACTTTAGCCCACATCCTCTGCCGGCTGCTCTAGCCACACAACAAGGAGACTGAATACAATAAAAGCTTTCATATAGATGCTTTAAAAGTCAGAAGTATATTTAATAGGCATGTAGCTGTGTGAAGATGCTGTTTGATCTGAAGAGCTATTATTCTTTCATAACCAGACTCCTGTTCTAATCTCTTAGACAATCAAAGGAGCTTTTACAAATATCAGCTTCTTGTGAGTTTAAGCTACTAATTTATTATTAATGAAATGTGTATTATTTGCAGTGGTTTCAGATATAATATCCAGTCTGTCAGTTTCAGCTTGTTCATCTATGATTATACTTTTACCACATGTAAACTAAATGTAACACAATGTGTGTCAGCAGTTCTGTGCTAATACTGTAAGAAAACAACACTTTACATGTAATATGTATTCCTTATGTCCATTTAATGTTACATTTAACACTTTATGTATGATTTTATGCAGCAGTGTCCTCTAATGTAACAGAGTTACACACACACACACACACACAGGGATTGCTATCACATTACTCACAGCCAGGGCACAGGACAGAGTAAGGCACAGGAGTGGGAGGTCAGAGGGTTGCACATTATTGGTGGGAGCAGACTTGTAAAGGAGAAGTGGGAGAGAGGACATGGTACACATGCCACCCAGCCCCTCCCAGGTTTAATATTACCTGCAGCTCACCCTGTCCCACCTAGCACACTTAGGAGATGCTGAGTTCACAAGCACCAGCCCTGGTGTCCTGACATCACCTGCAGCTACAGCTGTTACAGCGTTCTACTATCCACGGGACAGCTCTTCTGCTGCAGTAGATACTTGCTATAGGTGCGCTGAGACTCTGCAGCCACTGGACTCTGAGACTCTGGAGCAATACAGTAGCTAGACTGGTACGCTGCATCCCATCACAGGACATTACGCTAATTAGGAGACTGCAGCCCTACACAAGGCAATAGCTAGACTGGTACTCTGCATCCCTGCACAGGGCATTACCCTAACTAGGACTCTGCATCCCTGCACAGGGCATTACCCTAACTAGGACTCTGCATCCCGCACAGGGCATTACCCTACCTAGGACGCTGCAGCCCTGCATGGAGCAATAGCTGGACTGGTACTCTACATCCCTGCCCTAACTAGAACTCTGCAGCCCTACACAGGGCAATACACATACAGGGTCTCTGCAGCCCCGCACAGGGCATTACCCTAACTAGGACTCTGCAGCCCTGCATGGAGCAATAGCTGGACTGGTACTCTACAACCCTGCACTGGGCAAAACCCTACCTAGGACGCTGCAGCCCTGCATGGAGCAATAGCTGGACTGGTACTCTACAACCCTGCACTGGGCAAAACCCTACCTAGGACGCTGCAGCCCTGCATGGAGCAATAGCTGGACTGGTACTCTACATCCCTGCACTAACTAGAACTCTGCAGCCCTACACAGGGCAATAACCATACAGGGTCTCTGCAGCCCCGCACAGGACGTTAGCCGGACTGGGACTCTGCACCGGGCAGGAAGATGGCCAGGTGGTCCGCGAACCATTGTAGTGACAGAGGAGTCCCGGCTCTCCCCTACTACATAGCGGCTGTAGTGGCTCTCCTCACCTGCGGCCTGGAGTCCAGATCGCTGAAGACAGATGACATTATCATCAGAAACCGGGGACTGCGGGTGCCCTTCGGCCGGTCCGTGTCTCTGGACCCGGTGTCGGAGCTGGTGATCCGAGTGCAGCCCGGAGACAGATGCGTGGTCAGCGTGCTGGGCAATGACCCTCTTTCCCAGAGACCGGGTTCCCTGACGCCCAAGAGGTTCCCCTGCGAGTTCGGGGCAGGAGAGGTGACCTACACCCACCTGGGCGCCCGGAGCCCTGCCCGGGACCGGGTGAGGCTGCAGCTGCGGTACGACTCCCCGGCAGAGACGCTGATCGTGCCCTGTGTGCTGGAGGTGGAGGTGCTGTTCCAGCAGCTGGAGATCGTCTCCCGCAACCTGCCGCTGCCGGTGCTGGAGCTGCACGGCCTCAGCGCCCCCATAGACAAGCAGGTGCTGGCCTTCTCCTACGACCCGGCCACGGAAACCTGCAGGGTCACTCCGCTGCCAAGCACCGGCGGGTCACCCAGGTACGGGCACCTGCTGAACGCCGCCCCTGGCCAAGGCGTGGACTGCCACAGCTTCACCCGCTCCGGTATCCGCTACCAGCACACGGCCCCACAGCCGTCCCCCAACCGGGACTACCTGCCCATGCTTGTGGAGGTGTCCGGGGGCAGCGGCGGCAGCAGCCGGCGGGAGCACTTCCAGCTGGCGGTCCGGATACAGGCGGGGGCAGAGAACAGCGCCCCCCGGCCCAGCTTCGTCTCTATGCTGATGATGGAGGTGGGACAGTTCGTGCTGACCGCCCTGACCCCGGAGATGCTAGCGGCGGAGGACGCGGAGTCCGAGCCCGGGGAGCTCATCTTCAACCTGACCAGCCCCCTGGCACCGGAGGCGGACGGCTACCTGCTCAGCACCGACGACCAGAACGTGCCCATCACCGCCTTCACCCAGCGGGACGTGTCGGAGCTGCGGATCGCCTATCAGCCGCCGACCAGCGAGTCCTGGCTGGAGCGGATCCTGCAGCTGGAGATGCAGGTGATAGATACGGACGGAGCCGCCTCCGACACCTTCGCCTTCATGATCGTGGTGAAGCCCATGAACACCCTGGCCCCGCTGGCCACACGCAACGCCGGCCTCTGGCTGCTGGAGGGACAGTCTAGACCGCTGTCAGGGCCGGGCTCCGGGATGGACAACCTGGTGATCAGCGACGAGGACAACCTGTCCGAGGTGCGAATGAGCGTGGTGGGCGGTCTCCGGCACGGGCAGCTGCTCCTGGCTGAGGGGGGCACTGGTGGGGCGGGCCTCACATTCACCCCCCAGCACCTGCACTCAGGCCTGGTGATCTACCAGCACGATGGCAGCGACACCTACAGTGACAACCTCATCCTCAGGATGGACGATGGCAGGCACAGGGTGGAGCTGCTCTACCCCATCACAGTGTCCTCTACAGACGACGAGCCCCCGGTCCTCAATGCCAACACCGGCCTTAGCATGGCAGAGAGGAGCCTGGCCCTCATCTCGCCCTTCATGCTCAGTGCTACAGACATTGACTCAGAAGATTCCACAATCCTCTTTGTGCTCCAGGAGCCGCTCAGTACATTGGGGCATGTTGTCCTCAGACAGACTGAGGAACCTGAGGAGGGTGAGGTATGGAAATATCTCCCTGATGGGGTGTATGAGAAGGGGGTAAGCCAGTGGTACCAAAAAGACATTGTGGATGGGAAACTCTATTACAAGCATGTGGGACAGCACAGTGCTGAGGTTACT
This sequence comes from Pseudophryne corroboree, assembly GCF_028390025.1. Lineage (NCBI taxonomy): Eukaryota > Metazoa > Chordata > Amphibia > Anura > Myobatrachidae > Pseudophryne > Pseudophryne corroboree. Next base: position 948,157,890 of record NC_086444.1, on the reverse strand, counting down.
TTAGACCAGGTGCTGTTCATGGTGCAGGATGACAATGATCCCCCCAACCAATCCGGACTACAGGTGTTCACTGTGCGGATAGAACCTGTAGATGACCTCAATCCTGAACTGTTCCAAGGGACAACTTTACATATGACTGTTAAAGAATACGAGGTAACTCTTTTTAAGAAGAAGCACCTACGGTACACAGATATGGACACAGACGATAGAAATCTCAAATACACTTTACACAGCCACCCCAGGGACACCGACCCCAATCATTCTGTTCTTACTGGCCATATTGTGCTTAGTGATCTTCAGGATGTTCAGGTGACCTCTTTTACTCAAGCCCAAATTAACCATCACAAGATTTCCTACAGGCCACCTGAAAAGGAACTGGGAATAGTCCCCAAAGTTTTACAGTTTAACTACACTGTGGAAGATGCTTCAGGGAACTCAATCAATGGAACTTTCACTATTTTCCTGCAACCTGTGGACAACAAACCACCTGAAATCATCAACACTGGGATCACTGTCCAAGAGAGGGGTTCTTTTGATTTTACCAAATCTGAGCTTGATGCCACAGATCCAGACACAGAAGCAGAAAACATTGTGTTCAGCTTATCACAAGCCCCATTACATGGTAATTTGCAGTATCGTGGTGAACCAGTCTCCCTAGGAAAATCGTTTGGGCTACTTGATATTGAACAAGAACATATATCCTATGCCCATAACGGGGATGAATCCACCTTTGACTCCTTTTCATTAGTGGTCAGTGATGGTGTGCATGAAGTTCCTATTACAACAAGAATACGTGTTAAGCCAGTGGATGATGAGGCACCCACGCTGATGCTTCCTGGTGGACTTTTGGGATCCTCCTTAGAGGTCCTGGAGAGAGGAGAAACAGAAATCACTACAAATGTCATCCAGGGCACTGACCCTGACACTGATGACCTAATTCTTACTTTTATTGTAGAAGAACCTCCCCAAAGAGGAGAAATATTGGTCAATGGTGTTCCAGCTGAAAGATTCTCTCAACAAGACCTCCTCAATGGTGATGTCATGTATGCACATACAGCAGGAGAGATAGGCCTTCACAGACAGCAAGACTTTTTTAACTTAACAATGTCAGATCTTTCTAATGAGTGGGTGATTGGAGGCAACAAAGTGAATGGCGTGAAGGTTCATGTAACCATTCTCCCAGTAGACAGCGAAGAACCCATTGCAAAATTGGGTGATCAATTCTCCGTATTAGAAGGTGGCAAAAATGTGATCATACCTGAAAACCTGGATGCTGAAGATGTTGATACATCAAAGGATGAAATATTATGTACTATTATTGTCCAACCTACATCAGGATATATAGAAAATATCTCCCCAGCCCCTGGTTCAGAAAAGTCCAGATCTGGAAATCCTATTAGTGCCTTTAGCATAAGAGATATCCATCTTGGCCATATATATTATGTTCAAAGTATCCACCAAGAAGTAGAGCCCATAGAAGACAGGTTCACTTTCCGTTGCTCAGATGGTGTCAGCTTTTCTCAGCCCCTCTTCTTTCCTATTGTCATAATCCCAATGAATGATGAGAAACCAGAAATATTTACTCGGGAGTTTATTGTTATGGAAGGAATGAGCCTTGTGATTGACACCCCCATTCTCAATGCTGCTGATGCAGATCAACCCCCAGATGAACTTCTCTTCATAATTACTAAGCCTCCTCAGCATGGCAGAGTAATGCTGCAGCAAAGTGCCTCTCCCATCTTTAACTTCACCTTGGAGGATATAAAAGAAAGTTCTAGTATCATTTATGAGCACGATGACTCTGAGACCAAGGAGGACAGTTTTAATATTCTCCTAACAGATGGAGATCACAGTGTGGAGAAAAAGATACTTGTAATGATCATTCCTGTAGATGATGAGACCCCAAGAATGACAATCAATGATGGACTAGAGATTGAAATTGGAGAAACAAAATTAATTACAAATAATGTCCTAAAAGCCACAGATTTAGATTCTGATGATAAATCTCTAATCTATATCATTCAATTTGGCCCAAATCAAGGACTCCTACAATACCTTGACCAAGGTGGCACAGTATTGAGTAACATCACAGTAGGAATGAATTTTACACAAGGTGACATTGACCAGGAACTCATCCAGTACACCCACATAGGTCAAGAAGGTATCCGTGATCTCATCAAATTTGACATCACAGATGGGATTAACCCATTTATTGACAGGTACTTTTACATTAGTATTGGCAGCATTGACAATGCCTTCCCAGATGTTATCATCAAAGGTGTCACGCTAAAAGAGGGAGGAAAAGTAACACTGACAACTGACCTTCTAAGCACAAGTGACATCAACAGTCCAGATGAGAATTTGAGATTTAGCATCACAAGGGCACCAAGTCGTGGTCATCTGGAGAGCACAGATCAGCCTGGGATCCCTATCACAACCTTCACTCAACTCCATCTGGCTGGGAACAAGGTCTATTACATTCACACCTCAGAAGATGAGATGAAGATGGACAGTTTTGAGTTTGAAGTGACAGATGGCTTCAATCCTCTGTTTCGCACTTTCAGAATTTCAATAACCGATGTGGACAATAAGAAACCAGTTCTTACAATTCAGGACCTGGTGGTAAACGAAGGAGAAAATAAACTCATCACTCCATTTGAACTGACTGCTGAGGATAGGGACACTCCTGATCACTTAGTGCGATTTACAATAACTCAGGTCCCAGTGCATGGGCAGATTTTGTTAAACAACAGCCGCCAAATAACTACCTTCACTAAGCAAGATCTAAATGATAATTTAATAAGTTATAGGCATGATGGGAGTGAGACTTCTGAAGATAGTTTCTCCTTTACTGTCACTGATGGAACACACACAGACTTTTACATATTCCCATACACCATGCTTGGAACAAGGAAACCGCAAATGATGAGGATTAGAATACATTCCTTGGATAATGGTGTTCCCCAAATTGCTGTTAACAAAGGGGCTGCAACATTAAGAAGTCTTTCCTCTGGACATCTTGGTTTTCTCATCACCAGTAAATCAATGAGAGCAGAGGATCGAGATAGCCCCAACAGAATGCTGAAATACAGAATCACAGATGGGCCAAAGCATGGGGCCATTGTCAATATGGCACGCGGCAATGACACTGTGAAGACCTTCACACAGGGTGAGTTCAATTGATGCCAGCCTAAATTGTTACTTATCTACAGTACTTGTAAACTTCTATATTGTTAGCTTAAATTAGGAAACACGCAAACAGAAAGGTCAGTTTGAAAAATTTTAGCACCTCTTTTAATATAGATACAGTATTTAATATAGTATATTAGAGAATGCTCGACACACAGTAATGTTTCCTTTTTATCAGTCATAAGACATTACTTAAATCATAACAGTAATGGAAGTATCGTTCTCCAAGCTTTTATACATATCCCTCAAAGTATATTTGCAAATTAATTCACTGTGATAGTGTAATGTATCCTTTTAATGTCATTATGTACGGTTGCTAAATGTACATCTCATACTGTACATACCTCTATTTTCCTTTCCAATAGCTGACATTGACGATCTGAAAGTCTGCTACGTTCTAAAGGACGGTGAGAATGTTACTAGTGACATCTTTCATTTCTCAGTAGAAGATAACGGTAAGTTCTTGGAATGCAATTCTGTTACTTTTAATTTATTGTCCTTGAAAAGTGCCTCTGATGTTTGTACAATGATATCCACAATGGTTGATGAAGAAAACTTAACATTTCATATCTTTAAAGATTGTAATTGATAAATTGCAGTGCTTAATGATATCATACAGAAAATTGTATTGTTGTTGCTGTTGTTGTTGTTGTTGTTGTTGTTGTTGTTATTATTACTACTATTTATTCTCATCGTGATCATTGATTTGTGAAGTGCCACAGTATTCCTCAGTGGGAAATATATACATAAAAAAGGGACATATATATGCAAAATCAGCGGGGTTTCCAATTGCCCAGAAAGCAGTCTCACCCACAGCCTGACCAGCAGCCACTACATGCAGTATAAAGGGCAGAATGGATCTTATTACCAAGTCTGGTGTGTGTGTGTGTGTGTGTGTGTGTGTGTGTGTGTGTGTGTGTGTGTGTGTGTGTGTGTGTGTGTGTGTGCGTGCGTGTGTCTGTGAATCTGCGTGCTCAACAGTGGTGCAAGTAAGAATTTTTTTCTTAAGGGGGGTACTCACGGAGCGATATTCTAAGCAATCTGACTAGATTGCTTAGAATATCGGCATGATCGCTCCGTGTGTAGCCCCCTCGGCGATAGCGATGCGCGGCCCCGCACATCGCTATCGCTGCTGCTAGATTGGCCTGCATGCAGGCCAATCTAGCGGGTCGCTCACTTCACCCGCTGGGTGAAATGAGCGGCCCCCCCGTCTCCCCCCGATTGCTCAGCACAGATCGCGCTGTGCTGAGCGGCAGGAGAGATGTGTGCTGAGCGGTTCGCTCAGCACACATCTCTCCTGCATCGGCCCGTGGGTACTGGGCTTTAGTGGTACTGATAGTAAAAAAAATGGGCGTGGTCACGTGTCATGTGGTCACACAAAACTAGGGAGTGGCTACATGGCAGTAGGTGGATGGCCACATTATGCCACACACCGTAGTGCCCCTTACACATTATGCAAACGCCGTAATGCCCATTACACATTATGCCACTCACCGTAATGCTTATTACACATTATGCCACACACCGTAATGCTTATTACACATTATGCCACACACCGTAATGCCTGTTACATATTATAGCACACACAGGGCCTAATTCATGCTGCATTCAGATCGCAAATGCTGGATCCTACCCGGTAAGAGAAACGTGTACTTACCGGGTGGGATCCGGCATTTGCGCTCCGTTGCTGGCTTCCGACCCGGCAATATACCGGGTCGGTTGCCATAGCAGCGGAGGGCGCAGCAGCAGCAGGGGCGGGGGTGGAGGCGGCGCTGGGAGATGAGCTCATCTCCTGCGCCGCCTCTCCCTATGCTGTGAATGGGAGCCGTGTCGCATCGGAACAGCTCCCATTCACACTGCGCCTGACCCGGTAATCAACCCGGTAATAACCCTTCTTTTTTACCGGGTTGAATTACCAGGTCAGGCGACCCGCTAATTCTAAAAAGGAGCTTTCACATCGCACACTGACCCGTTTCGACACGGCAATATGCCGCGTCGATACCGGGTTTTTAGTGCGATGTGAAAGGGGTATCAGATCTGATCGTAGATGTGCTAAATTTAGCACATCTATGATCAGTTTCACAGACATGCGTGGTGACGCCCAGCGCAGGGCTAGCCCACCCCGCATGTCTGTCCCCCCCCCATCCCCCACCCCGCACAGGTACAAAAGCATCGCACGGTGGTGATGCTTTTGTACCTGACGAGTAACTCCCTGCCAGCACAGATCCTACGTGCTGGCAGGCCGCTACTCGCCGCATCCTGACTCGCAGCGGCTGCGTGTGACATCACGCAGCTGCCGCGTTGTCAGGACCGCGCCCTGCCAACGGCGTTCTAACGCCATTGGCATGCCCCGCGACCCCATCTGCCTGTCAATCAGGCAGAGGCGATTGCAGCCCTGATATGCTGATAGCATCTCATTGGGCTCCCGGGGTGCGAACGCGCAGTGCGGCTGCTGCGCGTGTGCACTTCGCAAAGTAACTCAGACTGCGATCCCATTCTTTAAACTACTTCCTAGAGATAGTTACCCGAATTTAAAGGATCTAGGAATGAAAATTGCCTGCATGTTTGGCAGCACCTATATTGTGAAAAGGCATTTTCTGACTATATAAAGTCAAAATACAGACACTCCTACAACAAGTCTTAAGGTGGACATAGATGAGTTGTTGTCACAACATCCCATTAAAACTTGCAGTCTAAATTACCCCCATAGTTATGCCACTGACACCATTTTATGTCCCACACACAAAAATGCCCCTTACGAATTATGTCCGACAGTAAGGCTTCTATTTACTTGCTGCCAGCGGATCATGGCAAAAGATGCAGCTTTCTGCATCTTCTCCTGGTGGTGCCAGCATTCCCGTCACTTCTGCCGTGGCGTAATTATACATTTTGCACCCCCCCCCATGGAATTTAAATGCCGCTTACATGCATAATGCCGCCTGTAGTACCACTTACACGCATAATGCTCCCTACAGTGCTGCTTACACGCATAATGCCCCCCTGTAGTGCCGCTTACACACACAATGCCCTACTAGTGTCACTTACACACATAATGCCCTCTGCAGTGCTGCTTACACACATAATGCCCTACTAGTGTCACTTACACACATAATGCCCTCTGCAGTGCTGCTTACACACATAATGCCCTACTAGTGTCACTTACACACATAATGCCCCCTGCAGTGCTCCTTACACACATAATGTCTCTAGTAGGACTTACCACCCTACATGCTCAATGCCAGGGGTTTCTTGCTCATTGCCAGGTGTTGCATACTCATTGTCAGAGGTTTCTTGCTCGTTGCCAGGAGTTGCATGCTCTTTGCGGGCAGAGACCCTGTGCCCTGTGGTGCTGGTGGTGGGCTTATGGTACTTTGTACCACCACCATATTTCTTATTGGTACTCCGTACCACCCCGTACCACCCTATTTTCAGCAATGGTGCTCAATCATAACACTACAGAGAGAATCTGGTAAGTGGCTTACCAAGATCATTGGACCTGCATAAGTCTGAACTATTGTATTTCTTAAACTGCACGATGTTTGGGACAGACTATAGCTTGTTACATGCTAATTATGCACCCTTCATGGGCTACTGACATTAGCTCTAAAATCAAATATTTGAAAACCCCCTCCAGCAATTATGTGCATGCCCCTGACGTACATGGTAGACAAAATAAATGTAGACGTTGAAAACAAAAGGTTGCTTAAGGAGATATAACTTATTGGGGGCAGGGCCGTAACTAGGTGTGTGCCAGCGGTGCCTGGCACACAGCGCAGATGCATTGTGGGGGCAGTACCACTGGCAACACCATAGTTCTGTGCAGTAATATGTGTCTGTCTGCAGGGTAAAGCCAATGTCTGGAGAGAGAACCCTGTGCTCCTCTTCTCAGTTCCCTCTCCTTCCCTTAGAGTGAGCCTGGCCCTGAACACCCCCTCCCCCCCCCCCCCGGAAGGCGGTCACAGTGAGCCCCCCCGGGCAGCAATGCCTCATACCACCCCAGCAGCCGGCGCTTACAGTGTAGCGTCGCCCTGACATCCCTCCTCTCTCCCCCACCCCCCAACGGAGGTACACTGCCCAAAACCACTCCAGCAGCCGGCGCTTACAGTGTAGCGTGGCCGTGCCCCCCCGAACGGAAGTACAGTGAGCGTACATGGGCAGCAATGCCCAAACCCACCCCAGCAGCCAGTGCTTACAGTGTAGCGTGGCCCTGACATCCCCCCCCCGAATGGAGGTACTGTGAGCTTACGTGGGCAGCAATGTCCGATCCCAGCACCTGCCCTTACCATGCATCCTGAGCATCACCCCCTGGAGTTTACAGTTTATCCCGACAGAAGATGCGCCTGCTATGGGGCCTGGGCTGTTTCCGGGTACCATGACTCCAGCCGCTCCTCTGCACCCAGACACCTTTAGTGTCTGGACTCTAAGCCACCAGCTCTCCCCAGAGTTCACTGCTTCGTGCTGCAGAAAGCACACTGCCTGAGCCAGCAATCCCGGATCTCCACCCCAGTAGATGACTTGTGCCTGTCCTGCTGCCTACTCAGGACCGAGGTGAGGGGGACTCTGCCTGCCGTAATGTGTAAAAGGGGATGCTACCTGCTGTTATGTGTAAAAAGGGGGACTCTGCATGCCGTTATGTGTAAAAGGGGACTATGTCTTCTGTTATGAGTGAAAAGGGGACTCTGCCTGCCGTAATGTGTAAAAAGGGGACTCTACCTGCCGTAATGTGTAAAAAGTGGACTCTACTTGCCTTAATGTGTAAAAAGAGGGATTCTGCCTGCTGTTATGTATAAAAGGGGACTCTGCCTGCCATAATATGTAAAACGAGACTCTATTTGCCATATTGTGTAAAAGGGGAATCTTCCTGTCATAAAAGGGGACTCTGTCTGTCACAATGTGTAAAAGGGGACTCTACCTCCCGTACTGTGTAAAAGGGGAATATACCTGCCATAATATGTAAAAGGGAGCTCTAGCAGCCGTAATGTGTAAAAGGGGACTCTACCTGGTGTAATGTGTGATAGGGGCTCTACCTGGTGTAATGTATAAAGTGGCTTTACCTGGTGTAATGTGTGATAGGGGCTCTACCTGGCGTAATGTGTAAAAGTGGCTCTACCTGGTGTAATGTGTGTAAGTGGTGCTACTGTGCGGCGTGATTTGAATAATGGAGACTACTGTGCAGCGTAATATGAATCCCCATGAAGCCACACCCCTATATTTTTGTTGCGCACCGTAGGCATGCACTGACTCTATTTTAAATATAAGGGGGCGCTGATGCTGTTTTTTGCACACAGCGCTAAAATGTCTAGTTGCGGCACTGATTGGGGGAGACTTATCAAACCATCTAACATAAACAGTAGCAACCAATCGGATTCTAGTTACCTTTTCATAGAAAGTACTAGATAAAATTATAGCTAGAATTTAATTGGTTGCTATAGGCAACTTCACTTGTCCTTTTTTGAAGGATCGTTAAATATCCTCCAAAATCAAAAAATACTCTATAAATATTGCCTAATTCATCTGCCAATGGCCATGTATACTTTCACATACACAAATTGTTCTGTTGGTTATGTAACATTTTTATGCTTTAAAATCCACAAACCCATATAATGTTTATTTTACAGCAGGAGATAAACTGACACTATCTTTAAATAATATTTTTTATTTATTCCTAAATACAGTATGTGGATCTAGGTCGGGGCATAAGTATGTAGAAATATGCTGTAGGTTTGCTAAGTTGGAATACTGAAAGGAACTACAAGCAGAAAGTTTGCATCTGGAAATGATCTGACAGCCTGTGATCTGCTAAGTGTCCTTTACATCCTGCAATTAAACTGGAGTGGGAATTATTACAAAGGGTCATAAATGCACTAAATGCATTATTCCAGAGACAGGTTGGAACAAGTGCAGGGTCACAATTCTCATGTAGTAAATGGCATAAGTGAATCCAGTGCTCTGAACTGTGCTTTCTGTGTGAGTAACAAGTCAGGTGATGACAGATTGAGTTGAAAGTTCTTCAAAGCATTACGTCATAAGTTTGGGAATATTTGTATCTGTAGCTGTTGCTACATCTTTTGTCATAATCAAATAATTATATGCATTTTAAACTTTTAAACAGAGCAACTTGCAAAGTTTATAAATCTACCTGAAAAAAGTTTATAGAATGAAGAATACTAATTATATTTGACATTTACATGCAAAAGTCATTTTGTACTGGCTCAGTTATTCATTATTATTATTATTATTATTATTATTATTATTATTATTATTTTTATTATTATCATCTCAAAATCAGACCCTATATAAATAATTAATAATGCCTATATTTTGGGTAAATGAATGGGGAGTTCTGCTAGTACATGGAATAATGATTAAAGTTATGGTATACATACTGTACTAATGTTTGTGTCAATACCATAACACTATTAGTAATAGAACATTTTATATCTTTCGCGCTGCTTATTTGAATTAATTTCAAGTTCTATGAGCTTTGGGAAAAACCACTCTTATAAATGTTACTTCCATTTCCCAGACTGAAGCTATTCACACTACAGACAAGGTATTTCATTCACTAAACAAACAGTAGGAGGAACCTGAGACGTGAGAGGAAGAATGCACTACACATACTTGAATGGGAGCGCTGGTATCCCTGACTACAGAGCAGCTGGACATGTATTATCCTCTCAAGGTGCTCTATGCACCTTGTTTATTAGCCAATCATATCATCAGAGTGTTGTTCACAGCAGCAGGATAAGATCCTGTGGGTGATATATAAACTCATATGATTATAGTGGGGGACAGGGCTACATATGACAGGGGCAGTGTCCTGATATGAGTTGAGGTGTGACAGGGGCAGTGTCCTGATGTGAGGTGAGGAATGGTGACAAGAAAATACAGTAATCACGGATAATATAGTAGAAGGAACAGTGAGGCTCCTTTCACTTTCATTCATTAAGATTGTGGTGTCAAACACACTTCTATACAATCGACTTCATCCATTCGGGAGGCAATCCAATCTGCATCCAATCGGGAGGCAATCATGAAACCGAATGTCGGGATCCCAACGGCCACAATGCCGACGCCGAAATCAGACAGGCTTTTCTCCCTCTATGGGTGTCCACGCCACCCATAGAGAAAGAATATAACCTGCGGCGAGCCCCACAATGGGCTTTCTAGCGCTCGCCCCGCTGCTGGCATACTGGTGGCCGAGATCCCGCTGTCAGGATCATGACAGACGGGATCCCAGTCGCCAGTAAAACATATGTATTCCCATCCATTCAACTTGTAGAAGCCAGTAATCAATCTGCAACATTGTTCAGGATGTTATTAGCGGCCTTTGGCCAAAACATTCTATGGGGGAGATTCAAATGTTTGAAAAGTCAGTTGGAAGTCTGTTTTTCCTATCTAATATACAGGAAAAAACAGACACCCAACCGACTTTTCAAACATTTGAATTCCACCCTCTAACTGAAAGTAAAGAGTAAGTTAACTCCCAAACTGGCTGTCCGTATAGAATGTAGAGATGCAAATATTAAACAAAAATGGTAACTACAGTAGGTTAAATTTTATTGATGTAAGATTCCTACTCATCATTTTTGTGACGTGTAATCCATAGACTTGTTTTTGCGAGAGCATTTCCATGCCAATGCAGTCATTGCAGTTTGCACCCGAGTCGCACATTTTTGTTCTGAGCCCTATGGGGCTGCAAGCAGAAATTCACAAATAACTGCACATATTCCCGGCCGTGAGTATTGTGGTTACTTAAATTGTCCCCTATATACCTGAATTTATAATTTGCAAAATCTGGGTTTGTAAACACCTAGGAGTATATTTAATAAAGTGCAGGTTTTTAGAAGTGGAGATGTTGCCCAGAGCAACCATTCAGATGCTACCTATTATATTGTAAAAGGTGCTAGATAAATGTTAAGTAGAATCTGATTGGTTGCTATGGGCAGCATCCCCCCTTCTAAGAACCCACACTTTAGTAAAAATACCCCATATTATTCACTTAGCAGAACTTCCCTGTGATATGAAGTAAACAATTTAACATCACCTGGGGGCCTCACCTATTGATGGGAGTTTACAGAACCTTTGCCCTCCTGACATTTGCAGCTGCCCTGCCCTGGAGTGTTTTTTCTCCCTAAATTGTTTATCTGTGCCATCTATACTGTCCTTTCCGGAATCCTGTAGAATAGTCCCAACTTTTTTTGTCATTAATCCTATTTTCATTTTTTTTTTTTTTACTCATACATAATAAAAAGTTATGAAAAATCAGCCAGAAATTCCGAAGATTAGACTGACGTAATAGCAGTTGAGAATGTATGATAGAGTGACCTGGGCGCCCCCTTTCAGTGGCTGGGTGCAGATGTAATTACTGATGATTCACTTTTTTAACCAGTATAATCAGTAAATATCTCAAAGTGAATGTCATCCAATTATATAAAACATGACAATAAATGTAATACAATAAGATAAAACAAACATGCATAAAATATTTCTAAGGACATTTTATGCATGTTTGTTTTATCTTATTGTATTAGATTTATTGTCATTTTTTATATAATTGGATGACATTCATTTTGAGATATTTACTGATTATACTGGTTAAAAAAGTGAATCATCAGTAATTACATATGCAGCCAGCCACTGAAAGGGGGCGCCCAGGTCACTCTATCATACATTCTCATATCTGTTTCATTTGGGGGTAAGGGAAACCCCTCAGTGTGTCCAAGGCAGCACCAAAAAACTTTCAGCGCCCAACAAGTTACTCCAAATTCCATATTTGTAATAGCAGTTGAGTCTGGGAAATTCTTGCTGTTGCATTGATCCCAGCTATTTATCATGGTGAGAAAAAATATCACCATGCCAGTATTTGTAGATGCATGCATGCCACACATGGACTTTCTGTTACACTAATGTGAAAAAAGTTTCAAAATAGAGAAAATTATCTAAATTAAATATAAAATATTTTAAAATTCTCTAGTTTATTCGCCACATATTTAGATTATTAGACAGGTTTTGGGTGGAACAGATGCCACCATTATGGTTATTAAATTCACATGGGGAAACCTCCTCTAGAGCAAAGAAAAGCGTACCACAGGCTGGGTTATCACTGGCAGTAACTGTTTGATATATATAAGAAAATAAAAAAAGAAAGAAAAAAAGGAAACAATAGTTGCAACTTCTTACTACCACACTGATTAACGATATTATATCTATCTCAGAGATAGAATAAAGGAGCAGTATGCAATATATAAATATTAATAAGAACAAAGCTCTCACTGGATTTAATTAAATAATAGACAAACACTGGCGTCCCAGTGCGTCTTTATATAATATTGGTCTTCAAAATATTAGTTGTAATAAATGTGCCGTAATAATTACCACCGTGCTGGTTCCTGAGAATTAGTGCAGGGTCCTGTATAATTGCACGTGGTGAATATGATGTAATATTGCCACTTTTCAATAAGTGTGGAGCAGTCCCATTGATGTTATTAGGATTGCTGGTATGAAAAGCCGTCAGTCACATGCAAGGTGTTTAAATGAGGATCCTCACAGCGGAGGACGTGATCCGTATGACTGGCGGGATAGCTGCGGCCAGCCGGCACTGTCTCACCTCTCCTCACGGCGGAGGACCGTGACAGTCTCGTTCACGGAGATGTTTCCCAGAGACAGTGATGTAGATATTTGCAGCAATCTTACCGCACTGTGTGGGGCAAGCTGAGTATGATTTGACGGCTGTAGTTTGAATATCAGTGAAATACGGCACCAATATGCTGGAGACCAAGTCCGTGCTGTATAGTATTCCTTCAGGAGAGCTTTGTATCGGAGAAAGGGGCGTCAACGCGTTTCGTCTCCTAGCAACCGGAGACTTCCTCTTATTTAAATTGTTTTTATGTATCTATCGTGTTTTAACTGTGTATACATTCTGTGATAAAAGTATCTGCTTTTTAAATTGAATTGCATTGAGTCAATTATTCACCCTGCTAGACTGCACCTAATCAATTAATTAATTGACCATATACTCCAGACCCTCCAACATGACCCGCCCCACTAGGTACAAAATGCTCTGTTTCTGGACTTCCCTCTTAATTTATGATTTCCATCACCTGTGTTGAACTAGTTAAATGATAAGAAAGCTGTTTCTTCACAGGTGATGGCAATAATAAATTAAGAGGGAAGTCCAGAAACAGAGCATTTTGTACCTAGTGGGGTGGGTCATGTTGGAGGGTATGATATTCTCTACTGGTTAACAACAGCAATATACTGTAGAGAATGCAGCATAGTCCTGTGCAGTATAAAGCCTCTGTGATAGCTAGCCACACCCCAAATGGATGCTGGCCACACCACAGCATTCCCCCAGTCCGACACTGTATACAGTAGTTCTTTATCCCTTGACGGGAAAATACATAGGGCCGGATGTAGCATACCCTCCAACTGTACCTTTTTAGCATGTACAGTACCTTTTTTTTATGGTCTGTACCGATTTTTGGCGCTCCAAACTCCAATTGAAAGTATAGGGAAAGGCCACGCCCCTTTTTTAAATTTGTACCGATTTTTATGTGTAAAATGTTGGAGGGTATGATGTAATGAGTTCCCAGCCGAATTCAGACTTTGTTTAATTGGCAATTATTTACAAGGCATGTTTTTTCTTTGTAAATGATTGCCAGTTTTAAAAACGTCAGAGTTCGGCCGGGAACCCGCATCACCGGCCAACTTGGATGTCAATACATCTGGCCCATTGTATCTACCAGTAGGGTATTTTATCACCACATAAGAGAACTAAGAACAAATTGGATTTGTGAAATACATGTAATTCTGCTGAGTGTAGCAAAAGTACATGAAAACCATGTCATACAGATGGATCCACGGTTATTTTGACTACTTTTCTGCGCCTAGGCACAACATGACTTATTAGCATAAACCCTTTATCTATTGTTCTCAGCTGCAATACAATACAGAGATCAATCCAGCAGGGGATTAAAGGGGGGTACACACGAAGAGATCCGTGCTTAAAATCTAAGCAATCTTGCTAGATTGCTTAGATTTTAAGCACGGATTTGCCGTGTGTATGCCCTCCAGCGATAGCGATGCGCGGCCCTGCGCATCGCTATCGCCGATGCTAGATTGAGCCTGCATGCAGGCTCAATCTAGCGGGTCGCTCACTTCACCGTTGTGTGAAGTGAGCGGCCCCCCGTCGGCTTTCCATCGCGCTGTGCTGAGCGGGGTGAGAGATGTGTGCTGAGCGGTCTGTGTTAAGATCGCTCAGCACACATCTCTCCCGTGAGTACCCCCCTAAAGTCCGACTGGCCAGTCTCAGTTAATCCTATTAAAGGTCAAGATAAATGTGGACCCATCTGTATGTGCATTACATTTGGGATTCTGTGCACATTCAGCGGGGCTCTATCATTGAATTATTGCACACAAAGCAAAGGAAAAGTGCAACAAAAATACTTGACTCTATTCATTGCATACTGTACATGAGAATGTGGTAACACGGACATAACTGATCTGAAAATTTGTTAGACTTTGTTTCGTGCACTGCAAAACAAAAATGCAAACAGGTTACCTTTAGTCAGAAATAAAGTTCTGTAAGATTTACTTATATATAGGCTATATTATCCCTTTTAAACCAGGACACTCATGAATTAGACATGTTCTGTGGCTGGTTGACTTTAAGCCTGCAATTCACCTGGCTTTAATCAGCAACAGAACCTGTGTAATACGTACAGTAATTGGGACTTTTACTAGAGATGAGCGCCTGAAATTTTTCGGGTTTTGGTTTTGGGTTCGGTTCCGCGGCCGTGTTTTGGGTTCGAACGCGTTTTGGCAAAACCTCACCGAATTATTTTTGTCGGATTCGGGTGTGTTTTGGATTCGGGTGTTTTTTTCCAAAAACACTAAAAAACAGCTTAAATCATAGAATTTGGGGGTCATTTTGATCCCAAAGTATTATTAACCTCAAAAACCATAATTTACACTCATTTTCAGTCTATTCTGAATAC
Organism: Pseudophryne corroboree; assembly: GCF_028390025.1. Taxonomy (NCBI): domain Eukaryota; kingdom Metazoa; phylum Chordata; class Amphibia; order Anura; family Myobatrachidae; genus Pseudophryne; species Pseudophryne corroboree. The sequence continues at coordinate 948,142,702 of NC_086444.1, read as the reverse complement.
CTCACACCTCACAATATTATTTTTAGTCCTAAAATTTGCACCGAGGTCGCTGTGTGAGTAAGATAAGCGACCCTAGTGGCCGACACAAACACCGGGCCCATCTAGGAGTGGCACTGCAGTGTCACGCAGGATGTCCCTTCCAAAAAACCCTCCCCAAACAGCACATGACGCAAAGAAAAAAAGAGGCGCAATGAGGTAGCTGTGTGAGTAAGATTAGCGACCCTAGTGGCCGACACAAACACCGGGCCCATCTAGGAGTGGCACTGCAGTGTCACGCAGGATGGCCCTTCCAAAAAACCCTCCCCAAACAGCACATGACGCAAAGAAAAAAAGAGGCGCAATGAGGTAGCTGACTGTGTGAGTAAGATTAGCGACCCTAGTGGCCGACACAAACACCGGGCACATCTAGGAGTGGCACTGCAGTGTCACGCAGGATGTCCCTTCCAAAAAACCCTCCCCAAACAGCACATGACGCAAAGAAAAAAAGAGGCGCAATGAGGTAGCTGTGTGAGTAAGATTAGCGACCCTAGTGGCCGACACAAACACCGGGCCCATCTAGGAGTGGCACTGCAGTGTCACGCAGGATGTCCCTTCCAAAAAACCCTCCCCAATCAGCACATGATGCAAAGAAAAAGAAAAGAAAAAAGAGGTGCAAGATGGAATTATCCTTGGGCCCTCCCACCCACCCTTATGTTGTATAAACAAAACAGGACATGCACACTTTAACCAACCCATCATTTCAGTGACAGGGTCTGCCACACGACTGTGACTGATATGACGGGTTGGTTTGGACCCCCCCCCAAAAAAGAAGCAATTAATCTCTCCTTGCACAAACTGGCTCTACAGAGGCAAGATGTCCACCTCATCTTCACCCTCCGATATATCACCGTGTACATCCCCCTCCTCACAGATTATCAATTCGTCCCCACTGGAATCCACCATCTCAGCTCCCTGTGTACTTTGTGGAGGCAATTGCTGCTGGTCAATGTCTCCGCGGAGGAATTGATTATAATTCATTTTAATGAACATCATCTTCTCCACATTTTCTGGATGTAACCTCGTACGCCGATTGCTGACAAGGTGAGCGGCGGCACTAAACACTCTTTCGGAGTACACACTTGTGGGAGGGCAACTTAGGTAGAATAAAGCCAGTTTGTGCAAGGGCCTCCAAATTGCCTCTTTTTCCTGCCAGTATAAGTACGGACTGTGTGACGTGCCTACTTGGATGCGGTCACTCATATAATCCTCCACCATTCTATCAATGTTGAGAGAATCATATGCAGTGACAGTAGACGACATGTCCGTAATCGTTGTCAGGTCCTTCAGTCCGGACCAGATGTCAGCATCAGCAGTCGCTCCAGACTGCCCTGCATCACCGCCAGCGGGTGGGCTCGGAATTCTGAGCCTTTTCCTCGCACCCCCAGTTGCGGGAGAATGTGAAGGAGGAGATGTTGACAGGTCGCGTTCCGCTTGACTTGACAATTTTGTCACCAGCAGGTCTTTGCACCCCAGCAGACTTGTGTCTGCCGGAAAGAGAGATCCAAGGTAGGCTTTAAATCTAGGATCGAGCACGGTGGCCAAAATGTAGTGCTCTGATTTCAACAGATTGACCACCCGTGAATCCTTGTTAAGCGAATTAAGGGCTGCATCCACAAGTCCCACATGCCTAGCGGAATCGCTCCGTGTTAGCTCCTTCTTCAATGCCTCCAGCTTCTTCTGCAAAAGCCTGATGAGGGGAATGACCTGACTCAGGCTGGCAGTGTCTGAACTGACTTCACGTGTGGCAAGTTCAAAGGGCATCAGAACCTTGCACAACGTTGAAATCATTCTCCACTGCACTTGAGACAGGTGCATTCCATCTCCTATATCGTGCTCAATTGTATAGGCTTGAATGGCCTTTTGCTGCTCCTCCAACCTCTGAAGCATATAGAGGGTTGAATTCCACCTCGTTACCACTTCTTGCTTCAGATGATGGCAGGGCAGGTTCAGTAGTTTTTGGTGGTGCTCCAGTCTTCTGTACGTGGTGCCTGTACGCCGAAAGTGTCCCGCAATTTTTCTGGCCACCGACAGCATCTCTTGCACGCCCCTGTCGTTTTTTAAAAAATTCTGCACCACCAAATTCAAGGTATGTGCAAAACATGGGACGTGCTGGAATTTGCCCATATTTAATGCACACACAATATTGCTGGCGTTGTCCGATGCCACAAATCCACAGGAGAGTCCAATTGGGGTAAGCCATTCCGCGATGATCTTCCTCAGTTGCCGTAAGAGGTTTTCAGCTGTGTGCGTATTCTGGAAAGCGGTGATACAAAGCGTAGCCTGCCTAGGAAAGAGTTGGCGTTTGCGAGATGCTGCTACTGGTGCCGCCGCTGCTGTTCTTGCGGCGGGAGTCCATACATCTACCCAGTGGGCTGTCACAGTCATATAGTCCTGACCCTGCCCTGCTCCACTTGTCCACATGTCCGTGGTTAAGTGGACATTGGGTACAACTGCATTTTTTAGGACACTGGTGAGTCTTTTTCTGACGTCCGTGTACATTCTCGGTATCGCCTGCCTAGAGAAGTGGAACCTAGATGGTATTTGGTAACGGGGGCACACTGCCTCAATAAATTGTCTAGTTCCCTGTGAACTAACGGCGGATACCGGACGCACGTCTAACACCAACATAGTTGTCAAGGACTCAGTTATCCGCTTTGCAGTAGGATGACTGCTGTGATATTTCATCTTCCTCGCAAAGGACTGTTGAACAGTCAATTGCTTACTGGAAGTAGTACAAGTGGGCTTACGACTTCCCCTCTGGGATGACCATCGACTCCCAGCGGCAACAACAGCAGCGCCAGCAGCAGTAGGCGTTACACGCAAGGATGCATCGGAGGAATCCCAGGCAGGAGAGGACTCGTCAGACTTGCCAGTGACATGGCCTGCAGGACTATTGGCATTCCTGGGGAAGGAGGAAATTGACACTGAGGGAGTTGGTGGGGTGGTTTGCGTGAGCTTGGTTACAAGAGGAAGGGATTTACTGGTCAGTGGACTGCTTCCGCTGTCACCCAAAGTTTTTGAACTTGTCACTGACTTATTATGAATGCGCTGCAGGTGACGTATAAGGGAGGATGTTCCGAGGTGGTTAACGTCCTTACCCCTACTTATTACAGCTTGACAAAGGGAACACACGGCTTGACACCTGTTGTCCGCATTTCTGGTGAAATACCTCCACACCGAAGAGCTGATTTTTTTGGTATTTTCACCTGGCATGTCAACGGCCATATTCCTCCCACGGACAACAGGTGTCTCCCCGGGTGCCTGACTTAAACAAACCACCTCACCATCAGAATCCTCCTGGTCAATTTCCTCCCCAGCGCCAGCAACACCCATATCCTCCTCATCCTGGTGTACTTCAACACTGACATCTTCAATCTGACTATCAGGAACTGGACTGCGGGTGCTCCTTCCAGCACTTGCAGGGGGCATGCAAATAGTGGAAGGCGCATGCTCTTCACGTCCAGTGTTGGGAAGGTCAGGCATCGCAAACGACACAATTGGACTCTCCTTGTGGATTTGGGATTTCAAAGAACGCACAGTTCTTTGCGGTGCTTTTGCCAGCTTGAGTCTTTTCAGTTTTCTAGCGAGAGGCTGAGTGCTTCCATCCTCATGTGAAGCTGAACCACTAGCCATGAACATAGGCCAGGGCCTCAGCCGTTCCTTGCCACTCCGTGTGGTAAATGGCATATTGGCAAGTTTACGCTTCTCCTCCGACAATTTTATTTTAGGTTTTGGAGTCCTTTTTTTTCTGATATTTGGTGTTTTGGATTTGACATGCTCTGTACTATGACATTGGGCATCGGCCTTGGCAGACGACGTTGCTGGCATTTCATCGTCTCGGCCATGACTAGTGGCAGCAGCTTCAGCACGAGGTGGAAGTGGATCTTGATCTTTCCCTAATTTTGGAACCTCAACTTTTTTGTTCTCCATATTTTATAGGCAGAACTAAAAGGCACCTCAGGTAAACAATGGAGATGGATGGATTGGATACTAGTATACAATTATGGACGGACTGCCACGGTTAGGTGGTATAAAAAAACCACGGTTAGGTGGTATATAATACAATTATGGATGGACGGACTGCCTGCCGAGTGCCGACACAGAGGTAGCCACAGCCGTGAACTACCGCACTGTACACTGGTTGATAAAGAGATAGTAGTATACTCGTAACAACTAGTATGACGACGGTATAAAGAATGAAAAAAAAAACACGGTTAGGTGGTATATATTATAATACAATTATGGTTGGACGGACTGCCTGCCGAGTGCCGACACAGAGGTAGCCACAGCCGTGAACTACCGCACTGTACACTGGTTGATAAAGAGATAGTAGTATACTCGTAACAACTAGTATGACTGACTATGACGGTATAAAGAATGAAAAAAAAACCACGGTTAGGTGGTATATATTATAATACAATTATGGATGGACGGACTGCCTGCCGACTGCCGACACAGAGGTAGCCACAGCCGTGAACTACCGCACTGTACACTGGTTGATAAAGAGATAGTAGTATACTCGTAACAACTAGTATGACGACGGTATAAAGAATGAAAAAAAAACCACGGTTAGGTGGTATATATTATAATAATACAATTATGGATGGACGGACTGCCTGCCGAGTTCCGACACAGAGGTAGCCACAGCCGTGAACTACCGCACTGTACACTGGTTGATAAAGAGATAGTAGTATACTCGTAACAACTAGTATGACTGACTATGACGGTATAAAGAATGAAAAAAAAACCACGGTTAGGTGGTATATATTGTAATACAATTATGGATGGACGGACTGCCTGCCGAGTTCCGACACAGAGGTAGCCACAGCCGTGAACTACCGCACTGTACACTGGTTGATAAAGAGATAGTAGTATACTCGTAACAACTAGTATGACGACGGTATAAAGAATGAAAAAAAAACCACGGTTAGGTGGTATATATTATAATACAATTATGGTTGGACGGACTGCCTGCCGAGTGCCGACACAGAGGTAGCCACAGCCGTGAACTACCGCACTGTACACTGGTTGATAAAGAGATAGTAGTATACTCGTAACAACTAGTATGACTGACTATGACGGTATAAAGAATGAAAAAAAAACCACGGTTAGGTGGTATATATTATAATACAATTATGGATGGACGGACTGCCTGCCGACTGCCGACACAGAGGTAGCCACAGCCGTGAACTACCGCACTGTACACTGGTTGATAAAGAGATAGTAGTATACTCGTAACAACTAGTATGACACTATGACGGTATAAAGAATGAAAAAAAAACCACGGTTAGGTGGTATATATTATAATAATACAATTATGGATGGACGGACTGCCTGCCGAGTTCCGACACAGAGGTAGCCACAGCCGTGAACTACCGCACTGTACACTGGTTGATAAAGAGATAGTAGTATACTCGTAACAACTAGTATGACACTATGACGGTATAAAGAATGAAAAAAAAACCACGGTTAGGTGGTATATATTATAATACAATTATGGATGGACGGACTGCCTGCCGACTGCCGACACAGAGGTAGCCACAGCCGTGAACTACCGCACTGTACACTGGTTGATAAAGAGATAGTAGTATACTCGTAACAACTAGTATGACACTATGACGGTATAAAGAATGAAAAAAAAAACACGGTTAGGTGGTATATATTATAATACAATTATGGATGGACGGACTGCCTGCCGAGTGCCGACACAGAGGTAGCCACAGCCGTGAACTACCGCACTGTACACTGGTTGATAAAGAGATAGTAGTATACTCGTAACAACTAGTATGACTGACTATGACGGTATAAAGAATGAAAAAAAAACCACGGTTAGGTGGTATATATTATAATACAATTATGGATGGACGGACTGCCTGCCGACTGCCGACACAGAGGTAGCCACAGCCGTGAACTACCGCACTGTACACTGGTTGATAAAGAGATAGTAGTATACTCGTAACAACTAGTATGACACTATGACGGTATAAAGAATGAAAAAAAAACCACGGTTAGGTGGTATATATTATAATACAATTATGGATGGACGGACTGCCTGCCGACTGCCGACACAGAGGTAGCCACAGCCGTGAACTACCGCACTGTACACTGGTTGATAAAGAGATAGTAGTATACTCGTAACAACTAGTATGACTATGACGACGGTATAAAGAAAGAAAAAAAAATACCACGGTTAGGTGGTATATAATTATACAATTATGGATGGACGGACTGCCTGCCGAGTGCCGACTGCCGACACAGAGGTAGCCACAGCCGTGAACTACCGCACTGTACTGTGTCTGCTGCTAATATAGACTGGTTGATAAAGAGATAGTATACAACAATATACTACTATACTGGTGGTCAGGCACTGGTCACCACTAGTCACACTGGCAGTGGCACTCCTGCAGCAAAAGTGTGCACTGTTTAATTTTAAATTAATATAATATTATGTACTCCTGGCTCCTGCTATAACAACCTGCAGTGCTCCCCAGTCTCCCCCACAATTATTATAAGCTTTTATACATTGATGTGCAGCACACTGGGCTGAGCTGAGTGCACACAGACTGAGTCACACTGTGTGACTGCTGTGTATCGTTTTTTTCAGGCAGAGAACGGATATAGCAGAGAACGGATATATTAAATAAAAGTTAACTTAACAACAACTGCACTGGTCACTGTGGTAAACTCTGTCTGCACAATCTCTCTCTCTCTCTCTCTCTCTTCTAATCTATTCTAATGGAGAGGACGCCAGCCACGTCCTCTCCCTATCAATCTCAATGCACGTGTGAAAATGGCGGCGACGCGCGGCTCCTTATATAGAATCCGAGTCTCGCGAGAATCCGACAGCGTCATGATGACGTTCGGGCGCGCTCGGGTTAACCGAGCAAGGCGGGAAGATCCGAGTCGCTCGGACCCGTGAAAAAAAAAGTGAAGTTCGTGCGGGTTCGGATTCAAAGAAACCGAACCCGCTCATCTCTAACTTTTACTCCTTTTCAAATGTGTGCGTTATGTACATCATGAGGGGGTATTTATCAAAGGTTGGAGAGAGATAAGGGCCCTCATTCTGAGTTGATCGCTAGCTGCCGTTGTTCGCAGTGCAGTGATCAGGCTAAAAATCGTCCCTTCTGCGCATGCGTATGGTGCACACTGCGCACACGCGTCGTACTTTCACAAAAGCCGAATCAGTTTCACACAAGGTCTAGCAACGCGTTTCAGTCGCACTGCTGACCGCAGAATGATTGACAGGAAGTGGGTGTTTCTGGGTGGTAACTGACCGTTTTTGGGGAGTGTGTGAAAAAACGCATGGACGTGACTGGCCGAACGCAGGGCGTGTTTGTGACGTCAAAACAGGAACTGAACAGTCTGAAGTGATCACTAGCTAGGAGTAAGTCTCGAGCTACTCTGAAACTGCACAATCTATTTTTGTAGCAGCGCTGCGATCCTTTCGTTCGCACTTCTGCTTAGCTAAGATACACTCCCAGAGGGCAGCGGCTTAGCGTTTGCATGGCTGATAAAAGCAGCTAGCGAGCGAACAACTCAGAATGAGGGCCTAGGTACTAACCACTCAGCAAAAGCTTGCGTTACCCTGGCGGAGACCCAGTGGACGGAGTTAAGTACATAGGAAATTGCGGTAAAAACCCTGAAAAGAGGGTTTTTACTGCATTTTCACTCTAGTACATTCCGTCCAGTTTCTGTCAATTTACCTGCTGTGTTTTAAAATTTCAGTTAGGAGCCGATTGGTTGCCTCTCTCCACTTTATCTCCAAACTTTGATAAATAACCCACTTAAGTGTATGCTTTCAGTGGCGCACGCAGGGGGGGTTTCTGAGTACCCAGAAACCCCCCCTTACGGACCAAAACTGTTTTTTTTCAGCAGACGGGGACAGCCTTGTCCCCGTCTCTGCAGCACCCGCGGGACACCCGCGAGCAGTGCTGCCCGGCCAGCCGCTGCCTGTTCAACTCAGTTGTCAGTGCTTCTACAGAAGCGCTGACTGACTGCTGACCCGGCTGTTTTTTTACCGCACAGCGCGCGCAATAATAGGCAGTGCTCGGCTCCCAGAAGGGGAGTGAGAGGGGGGAGGATTTGCACCGCAGCACGGCATTTTGGGGTCACAGAGGAGATCCGCAACTCGAAGGGCATGCTGTAATCTGTAGTGTGTGTGTGAGTAAGTATGCTATTTATATGTATACTATTTGTGTGTGTATGTATGTACTGTATTTATGTGGGTATGGTGTGTGTGTGTGTGTGTGTGTGTGTGTGTGTGTGTGTGTGTGTGTGTGTGTGTAAGTATGTTTTGTGTATGTTTATAAGTATGGTGAGTGTTATTCAATGTGTGTGTGCAGTGTGTGTTTGTATGCTGTACGTGTGTCACACGTATACTGTATATATATATATATATATATATGCATGTATTTGTATGCATATATATATATATATTTATATATACGTGTGTGTGTGTGTGTGTGTGTATATATATATATATATATATATATACACACTCTGAACGACCAGCACTCCCTGTACCATATGACCATATGCAGCAGCGGTGGTGCACAGCTCCAAGATCCGAATATCAATAAATACAGTGGCACTCCAGCGGACTTGTATTCCAGAAAATAACTGTAACACCAGTTGCACGAAAAGCGAAAAGTTCATGCAACTGGTGTTGTAGTTATCTTCTGGAATACTGTATTTATTGAGATATATATATATATATATATATATACATACACCACACCACACCACACATGTGCGTGCGTGCGTGCGTGCGTGGAAACCCCCCCTTAAAAATCCTGCGTTTGCCCCTGGCTTTGCTGTGATTTTGTACTATTTACAGCTATTTAAAGCTATGCCTTTCAGTATTACAATGTATTGTTTCCCCCCAAAGCCTGTAAGTAGTAGTACTAATGAACTCATTTTCTCCTGTAAATGTCTCGGTTGGAATTACGAGAATATATCATGTGAAAACTGGGAATCTCTCATACCCCTTTTCCACTGCCTAAAAACCCCGGGTAGTTGCTGTATCTACCCAGGATGCGGCTCAGAGATAACGTCTCCTAGTAAAAAATCCCGGGTCTACTGATCTGGATTTCTTCTCAGGTATCGAGCAGAGTTTTGAGCGGGTAAAACCCGGAACACTGCAGTGGAAACAGCTCTTACCCGGGTTTTTTAACCCAGGTAATTGCATAAGCCACTGATTGGTCCTTCCAGTCATATCTGCTTCCATGCCAGGAGTGAATATTCAAATAGACGTTGTGGGGTTTATTTACTAAGCCTTGGATTGAGATAAAGACGACGGAGATAAAGTACCAGCCAATCGGCTCCTAACTGCCATGCCAGAGGCTGTGTTTGAAAAATGACAGTTAGGAGCTGATTGGCTGGCACTTTATCTTTGTCCACTTAATCTCCATCCAAGGCTTAGTAAATAGACCCCTGTATCTCTTAAATTTTATATGTAAATTAGATGATGTATCTTTTATATATTATCTGGAGAAACTCATCATATTTTGAATTAAATATACTGTATAACCGCCACACTAAATATTTCACCGCTCTTGTTGTCATACACAGAAATTAGCATATGTGCGCTGCTATTTCTTCCCTAACTATCTGTTTTTCTCTATAAACCTGGGACGAGGGTGCAGTGGAAACGTGATCCAAAAGGGGTATCAGAGAACAGTAACATAAAATTTAAGCAAGGAGCCCACCAGCAATAAGAGTACCTTCAGTATACACAAAGGCAGTAATACCCCTTTTGCCGGTTTGACCTGGTTTATTGCCAGTTCCGTGTGAAAAGGTTCCATAAAAGTAACCAGGATCAAGTTACCCAGGAATCTAACCTGGGTAGCTTGTAGGGTTGGACAAGGGAAGGACTCTGGGTAATGGGACAGTGTGAACGGGTAACCCAGGTCATCCAACCTGGTTTCCATTAACACTCTATGCAGAGCCAGCTCAATGACGCTTGGAGATGTTGTCAACTCCAAGCTCCGGCAGAGGAGAAGCCCTATCAATAACCTGGGTCTAGCCTATGGTGTGTGTACGGGTTTCGAGCCGAAGTGACATGGCTTGAAACCCATGTTCAGTGACCTGGGCCGAACACAGTATTTTGGTATGAAAGGAGTATAACAGGGAAGTGTTTTTATAGAAACAGAGATACCAGGTAGTAGAATATTGGTAATACTTTACTCCTATAGATTGTAAGCTTGCGAGCAGGGCCTTCCTACCCCTATGTCTGTCTGTTTTTACCCAGTTTTATTCTATTACTGTTGTTCTAATTGTAAAGCGCAACGGAATATGCTACACTATATAGGAAACTGTTAACAAATAAATAAATAATATTGGCATTTCAAATGTGTACCCCAAGTATGGATTCTTATTACGTTAGAGATTCTCATTATTTCTGGTCTTTATGTGTATGCGTACAGCCATAGACGCTGCACATATAAATCTCATTGGGTGACCATATGAAAATAACCAACATGGTATTCTTGACCCTGCTAAACTAACCTGACGCTCTAGAGAAACTGAGACTTTAGGAGCCTTTGTTTTCTGTGAGCAGGATGACATTCCTGTATGTGAGATATAGAGATCATGGCTTTGTGTCAGCAGGCAGACAGGCTGTCTGGAGGTAAATATTTCTTGGTTTAAAATTATTGCGATCATCACTTTTCTTTTGAAAACAAATCCGCTGCAAGGATGTTTTAATCTCCTCAATATAACACCCAGATTAAATCTGTCAATGTATGTATTAGCTGTTACAAAACATATGAATGATTGACATTTTTTTTAACAAAAATGATATGTATTCTTTTTAGACTAAGTAGAGAGAGATAAACAGAACTAGAAATAGGCCATACCTGTGAAGAATATTTGTAGGATGTATTTATCAGTGCAACAGAATCATATAACATAGATAAATTATAGTATTTACAGACACAAACTAGTGTTTCCTCTGAGCAGCGTTATTTGGAGGAGAAACTGATCAATCTTTTTGGCTGCATCCTCCGACTAGCTCCATCTGTGTAAAAGCTAAAGACATCATTTTGCTAGCAATACAAAATTACACGCAGTGACCACTTTATTAATTAAATCTGTACATCCAGGCCCGGGAGGGTTAGGGATAGGCACAGGGGCGTTTCTACAGAGGAGGGTGCCCGTGTGCACCTCCGGGTGGGCCCCCTCCTCTGAACGGCGCTGTAGACTCCGGCAATGTGCCGGAGTCTACTGTGCATGCGCAGGTCTCCGTAAACATGGCGCCCGCCATGATCCGGAGACCAATTTGGCTACCGCACCAGCGCGGCGGCCATTTTGGTGGCAATTTCCACCGTGGACGCTGCGCCCGGCTCTGGACTCCGGTTAGGTAAGTGTTTAAATGGGTGCAATGTGTGTGGTGTGGGCCCTCCCTGGACCCAGGGGCCTGTGTGCACCGCACATATTGCACCCATTATAGAAACGCCAATGGATAGGCATTAGGGGAGGGTTAGGGTGTGGCTGCGGTGGGGAAGAGGGTTAGGATTAGGCACTAGGGAGGGGGTTAGGCTGCAGGGGGTGTTAGGGTTAGGCACTAGGGAGAGGGTTAAGCTGTGGAGTAGGGGGGGGTTAGGATTAAGCACTAGAGAGAGGGTTAGGCTGCGGAGAGCGTTAGGGTAAGCTGCGGGGGGGGGGAGTTAGGGTTAGCCTGCAGGGGGAGGGATATGGATAGGCATTAGGGGGGGGTTAGGGTGTGGCTGCAGTGGGGGAGAGGGTTAGGATTAGGCACTAGGGAGGGGGTTAGGCTGCAGGGGGTGTTAGGGTTAGGCACTAGGGAGAGGGTTAAGCTGTGGAGTAGGGGGTGTTAGGATTAAGCACTAGAGAGAGGGTTAGGCTGCGGAGAGCGTTAGGGTAAGCTGCGGGGGGGGGGGTTAGGGTTAGCCTGCAGGGGGAGGGATATGGATAGGCATTAGGGGGGGGTTAGGGTGTGGCTGCAGTGGGGGAGAGGGTTAGGAGGATTAGGCACTAGGGAGGGGGTTAGGCTGCAGGGGGTGTTAGGGTTAGGCACTAGGGAGAGGGTTAAGCTGTGGAGTAGGGGGGGTTAGGATTAAGCACTAGAGAGAGGGTTAGGCTGCGGAGAGCGTTAGGGTAAGCTGCGGGGGGGGGGGGGGTTAGGGTTAGCCTGCAGGGGGAGGGATATGGATAGGCATTAGGGGAGGGTTAGGGTGTGGCTGCAGTGGGGGAGAGGGTTAGGATTAGGCACTAGGGAGGGGGTTAGGCTGCAGGGGGTGTTAGGGTTAGGCACTAGGGAGAGGGTTAAGCTGTGGAGTAGGGGGGGTTAGGATTAAGCACTAGAGAGAGGGTTAGGCTGCGGAGAGCGTTAGGGTAAGCTGCGGGGGGGGGAGTTAGGGTTAGCCTGCAGGGGGAGGGATATGGATAGGCATTAGGGGAGGGTTAGGGTGTGGCTGCAGTGGGGGAGAGGGTTAGGATTAGGCACTAGGGAGGGGGTTAGGCTGCAGGGGGTGTTAGGGTTAGGCACTAGGGAGAGGGTTAAGCTGTGGAGTAGGGGGGGTTAGGATTAAGCACTAGAGAGAGGGTTAGGCTGCGGAGAGCGTTAGGGTAAGATGCGGGGGGGGGGGGTGTTAGGGTTAGCCTGCAGGGGGAGGGATATGGATAGGCATTAGGGGGGGGTTAGGGTGTGGCTGCAGTGGGGGAGAGGGTTAGGATTAGGCACTAGGGAGGGGGTTAGGCTGCAGGGGGTGTTAGGGTTAGGCACTAGGGAGAGGGTTAAGCTGTGGAGTAGGGGGGGTTAGGATTAAGCACTAGAGAGAGGGTTAGGCTGCGGAGAGCGTTAGGGTAAGCTGCGGGGGGGGGGGTTAGGGTTAGCCTGCAGGGGGAGGGATATGGATAGGCATTAGGGGAGGGTTAGGGTGTGGCTGCAGTGGGGGAGAGGGTTAGGATTAGGCACTAGGGAGGGGGATAGGCTGCAGGGTGTGTTAGGGTTAGGCACTAGAGAGAGGGTTAGGCTGCGGAGAGCGTTAGGGTTAGGATGCGGGGGGAGGAGTGGAGAGGGTTAGGCTGTGGAGAGCGTTAGGGTTAGGCTGCGGGGGGAGGAGTGGAGAGGGTTAGGCTGTGGAGAGCGTTAGGGTTAGGCTGCAGGGGGAGGAGTGGAGAGGGTTAGGCTGCGGAGAGCATTAGGGTTAGGCTGCGGGGGGAGGAGTGGAGAGGGTTAGGCTGTGGAGGGTTAGGCTGTGGGGGGAAAGCAGAGTTAGGCATTGAGGGAGGGTTAGGCTGCAGAGAGGGAGAAGTTAGGATTAGGCACTAATTAGGAGGAGGGTTAGGGATAGGCTGTGGGTTGGGGTAGGGATAGGCATTAAGGAGAGGGTTAAAGTTAGAGATTAGGGTTAGATATAGGCAAATAATGCTGAAAGCGCTGCTCCATTAGAGGTCTGCAACATATGTGGCTGTCAAATGATTGGTAGGACCCACAGGCCACTGCAGCCATTGGGACAAGGTAAGTGACCACTGGGCCACTAGGGATGTTATGTCAACATGCTGTCATGTTGACATATCCTCTGTGTAGACATGATGAATGTCGACATGGTCACTGTCTATATGCTAAGCATCTCGATATGCTGCATGCCAACATTTCAGTCCGGCCCCAGTGTGATGAAAACAGTGGGGTGCACGTGGTCCCGCCTCCCAAAACATCATGGATCAGAGTGTGACTTTGTGTTCACAAGGTCATGCACCTTTTCACAGAGATGGGGTCATAGGGTAAGTATGGCATACTAGGTGAACCCATTCAAGTGACGCCACTGGGTACAGTATCACTTAAACAGGACAGATGAATATAGATCACACATTGCATGGTCTAACGAATCTCGATGTCTGATGTGACATGCACATACTTGCCCTTTTTCCCAGAAATTCTGGGAGATTCCTGAAAGTGGGTAACTCCTCTGTATCCCAACAAGTCTCAGCAAAGTGGGTGAATCAAGTGATGTTATGATGTGATTCTCTAAGAATCACCCCGTGGTGGCCCTGCCCCCACAATATAATGCTGGAAGTTGCAGCAAAACAGTGACGCATTCATCCCACCATGTCTGCACCCCCCCCCCCCCCCCCCCCATCTGGCTTCCCTCTTTACGCTCATATCAGGGAGTGAGTTATCATATTCTGCAAGTATGGACAAGCATACAGTAGGGTCAGACTGGTATAACGGTGTATGTAATGTTTTCTTGGCACACATGAGGCTCCTTAATACCAATTGGGCAGTATTGAAATGCCTAGTACTGATTCTGACCATGTGCATACCTTTATGGCGACCATCTAACAAGCAGGACAACGTGCCATATCGCAAAGCCCATGCCATCTCATGCTGGTTCCATGAACGTTACAGTGAGTACAGTGTACTCCAATGGCCTCTGCAGTTATCATCTATGAATCTAATACAACATCTTTGGGATGTGGTGGATTGGGAGGTTTAGACGCAGTATGAATGTGCAGCCAACAAATCTGCAGCAACTGTGGGAATCTTTAAACCAAAGACTCTTAAGGAATGTTTCCAGCACATTGTTGAATTTATGCCACATATAACGCAGGCTGTTCTGGAGACAAAGAGGACCCCTTACCAGTACTAGAACGTAATAGAGTAGTCACAGAGTGTTAATACATCTTTCTGATAGTATGTATATGCACACATTTGCTCTTTAACAAAAGAAGAAAAGATACATGTTAAATAAAATAAAAATAGTAAAAATAAATAAATATTGAATTGCATACTGCTCATGGGTCATACGATTCACACATCAGCCCCAGACATTCTGCTGCCTCTGTAAATTGTGACCTGATAGCTAAAGTAAATTAGATACAGAAGTAGCCACGCTCATCCATCATCCATCCACATGGGCTGCGCCGAGGCGCGGGTGCGACTTAGTACGCCGAGCTGCAGCTTCGTACGCCAACCATGTATTCCTATGGTCGCACGTACTTAGAGGCATGCACACATCCTAGTCGTGGGCACACTTGCAGCGCATGGATCGCTACGAATATGCCAAGCTGCAGGATGGATGAGCATGGCTACATCTATAGGTGCAAAAAGCATTGTAGTGCAGGAAGTTGAGGGTCTATTCATGAAGCAGTGAAAACTATGGAGAAATTAATCATTGGAGAAGTTGCCCATGGCAGCCAATCAGCATTGAAGTAACATTTATGATTTGCATACTATACAATTGTACGGAGCAGCTGATTGGTTGCCATGGGCAACATCTCCACAGGCTCACTTCTCCACTCTTTTCAATGCTTCATGAATAGACCATTTTATGACATTCACATGTAATTATGGTACTCCTTTCTTGTAATGCCTGCTGATTCCTTTGCCAATAGACAGTTAAATAACAGTTACTAAAATTGACCCGGTGCTAGCTGCTCAGCAAAGGGATGCAAAGCAGGGAGGCGCCAGGCTGGAGAAACGCTCTCCCTGCTCTACATCTGCGTGCTGAGCTGATGTTCCTGCTGCTGCGCCTGTCACTCTCTAAGACAGGCAGCGGCGCCGGCAGCATGAAGCCTCTTCTATCATCCCCTCCCCTGTTACAGTGCAGCGCGCGGGACCTAAAAGGGAGCGGAGCTACACGGGGCCAGGCTGCAGCAGGAGGATGAGCTGCTATAGCTCCGGCCAGCCAGACCTTCTTAGGTAAGTGTCTGGAAAGACAGTGAATGTGCAGCCACAAAGTGTGTGTGTGTATGTATATGTGTATGTGTATGTGGTGTGTGTATCTGTGTGTGTATGTATGACAGTGTATGTGTGTAATGTATGTACAGTATGTGTGTGTATCTGTGTGTGTATGTGTGACTGCATCATAATGTGTGTAAGCATCACTGCCGTGTTGGGCGTTACGTGTGTAATTGTAACTACTACAGAGGGCATTGCGTGTGTAAGTGTCACTACTACAAAGGGGTGTTGCGTGTGTAAGTGTCACTGCTACAAAGGGGCATTGCGTGTGTAAGCGTCACTGCTACAGGGGGCATTGCGTTTGTAAACGTCACAGCTACAGGGGGCTTTATGTGTGTTAGCGGCACTACTACAGAGGGCTTTGCATGTGTAAGTGTCACTGCTACAAAGGGGCATTGCGTGTGTAAGCGTCACAGCTACAGGTGGTGTTGTATGTGTAAATGTCATAGCTACAGGGGGCGTTACGTGTCTAAGCGTCACTGCTATGGGGGGTTGTTGCGTGTGTAAGCGGCACTGCTATAGGGGGGCGTTGCGTGTGTAAGCACCACTGCTACAGGGGGGCGTTGCGTGTGTAAGCTGCACTGCTACAGGGGGGCGTTGCGTGTGCAAGCGTCACTGCTACAGGGTGCATTGCGTGTGTAAGCGTCACTGCTACCGGGGGGCATTGCGTGTGTAAGCATCCCTGCTACAGGGGGGCGTTTCGTGTGTAAGCAGCACTGCTACAGGGGGGCGTTGCGTCTGTAAGCGGCACTGCTACAGGGGAGCGTTATGTGTGAAAGCGTCACTGCTACGGGGGCGTTGCGCGTGTACGTTTCACTGCTACAGGGGCCATTATATGTGTAAGTGTCACTGGTACAGGAGGCGTTACGTATGTAAGCATCACTACTACAGGGAGCATTATGTGTATAAGTGTCACTGCTACAGGGGGCATTATGTGCGCTGTCACTTTATAAAGTATGGGAGGGTGAAAATGTATAGTTTGCATGGGGGCGCCGAACACCCTAGAACCGGCCCTGTGCCCCTATGTTTCTTATTTGCAGAAAATTACTGTAAGGCAATAAGACAGGCGCATACAGGCATATTGTTAGGGTCTCCTGCTCTGTGCTGCCACGTCGTCATGGCAACCCGGAGACAAGTGCTAGCGGAGTAACCTGAGCGTAGCTGATACTCCGGTTCGAGTCTTTTGCTGTGCAGTGGTTACAGGCTCTGTGCATGGCAGGGGATCCGGTGCTGGTTTTTGTGCTCACAGTCTGTGAGGTCTGAGTGGGGCGTGGACAGCACCTGCTATATAAACCCTCTTCTCAGGTTAGGCAGATGCTGCTGAATCTTTGTTGGTTAGTCAGTTCCTGAAAGCTAGCTAGTACTGTGTAAACTTTGTATTTGTTTGTTGCTTACTGCAAATAGGCCTTGGGATTTGGTATTACACTCTGCCAATCCAGACCTAGCAGTAAGACTGGAGTCAGTCGTTTAACCTGCTGGGGTTCTTTTGCTACTCTGTGAACCTAGCAAGTTTGCAGCTGTATTCTCAGACTTGCCTGCCAAAATCCTTTCTCACTGTGCAAGGTGTTCAGGTGTCAGTTTAGTGGCAGTAAGCTGAACCAGTGCACTACAAGTGAGGACTAGGATTGTGGAGACTCTCCTTGTGTCTATTATTCCATCTCTGACCAAGGAGTTTACTGCCACACCCGTTGGTAACCCTTTAGGGTTTTGCTGTTGCCCTTAGCAACAGCATTTCGGGTTCTCTACGTATTAAATCACTACATCTCGCTCCTTTCCATCTGAGCATTCCTAATACTAGGGAGACACCCAGTTTCTTAGCCTTTGGGCTTCTCTGTTCACTTTGTGTTTATTTTGTTACCCTATCACCTTCTGTGTATGTAATGTCATATTCCCCAGTCTGTCTGTGAGTTCATTTGTTTTGCATCCCTCACCGTTCAGACACCAGTACATTCCTGCTGGCACTGGTGTGCATAACATATTCAGCAGCCTAATACTCCTGTTGAAATTTTGTGGGAATATGGAGCATACCCCTCAAAATACTTTGCAACAGGTGGTCGATCAGGTGCAGGTCCTGACTCGACAATTTAATGATTTGTCCATTAAAATGCACACCTCGCAGGCCGCTGGCGGAGCTCCCGCAGCAGCAGTACCTTCAGGGGTTAAGGAGCCAAAAGTAAATCTCCCGGATCGTTTTTCTGGAGATCGCTCGCAGTTCTTTTGTTTCAAGGAGAGCTGCAAGCTATATTTCCAGCTTAGGCCTCAGTCTTCTGGGTCGGAGAATCAGCGGGTGGGCATAGTGATTTCCTTGCTACAAGGAGACCCACAGGTCTGGGCATATGGGTTGCAGCCTGACTGTCCGTCGCTTAAAAGTGTTGATGCTTTTTTTACGGCACTGGGCATGTTGTATGATGACCCTGACAAGACGGCCTCAGCCGAGGCTCAGATTTCGATCCTTAAGCAAGGGCGAAGGCCAGTTGAGGTTTATTGTACGGAGTTTCGGAGGTTGGCCCATGATACCCAGTGGAATGACCCAGCCCTGAGACACCAGTACCGAAGAGGTCTTTCTAACCAGTTAAAAGACCAACTGGTACAATATCCCTTGCCTGATAGCTTGGATCAGCTCATGCAGTTATCCATTCGGGTGGATAGACGGCTGAGAGAGCGCAGGCTTGAAAGGGAGACCGAGGTTTCCTTCTTTCCCAAGGGAACCTCAGACTCTGAGGAATTTTCCGAGGAGCCTATGCAGATTGGGGCTACCCGCCTCTCCTCGCGTGAGAAGACGCGGAGGAGACAGCAGGGGTTATGTTTGTACTGTGGGAATAAAGGTCATGTGGTAGTATTATGCCCAGAAAAGCCGGAAAACTTCAGGGCCTGAGGGTGATGGGAAATATCCTGTCAGGTCAGAAGTCAGAATTTCCCAAGAAGACTTTTATCATTCCGGTGACCTTGAAGATCCTCGGTCAAACTGTCAAGACTGAGGCCTTTGTGGACAGTGGGGCCGACGGGGTTTTTATGGACCGCCAATTCGCCCTGAAACACTCTGTTCCCTTAGTACCCTTGGCATCGGAAATTGAGATTTGTGGGTTAAACGGTAAACTATTATCCCAGGGTAAAATTACCTCTTGCACTAGCCAGATTTCTTTGTTTATTGTAACCACACACTCTGAAAAATTGTCCTTTTATGTGACTGTCTGTACTTTTGCCCCATTGGTGTTGGGGTTACCCTGGTTAAGGCCCCACAATCCTCAATTTGACTGGGTCTCTGGGGAGATTCTTAGTTGGGGTACTGATTGTTTCAGGAGTTGCTTGAGCCTTCCAGTCAGGCTTTCGCAGCTAAGTTTGCCAGGATTGCCAGGATGTTATGCAGATTTTGCGGACGTGTTCTCCAAAAGAGTTGCAGAGGTACTACCTCCCCATCGCCCCTATGACTGTGCCATTGATTTGTTGCCGAATGCTAAGCTTCCCAAGAGCAGGTTGTTCTCCCTGTCACGTCCTGAGACTCAGGCTATGGCAGAGTACATTCAGGAGAACTTGGCTAAGGGATTTATCAGACCTTCACAGTCTCCAGTTGGGTCGGGGTTCTTCTTCGTGGGTAAAAAGGACGGTTCGTTGCGACCCTGCATCGACTTCAGGGAATTGAACCGTATCACGATTAAAAACTCATACCCACTGCCTCTCATTTCGGTCTTGTTTGACCAGCTTCGTACTGCCACCATTTTTTCTAAGATTGACCTAAGCGATGCGTACAATCTAATCCGAATAAGAGAGGGGGATGAATGGAAGACTGCCTTTAATACCCACTCAGGGCATTATGAATATTTGGTGATGCCTTTTGGGCTCTGTAATGCCCCGGCAGTCTTCCAGGACTTCATGAACGATGTGCTCAGGGAATATTTGGATAGATTCTTAGTTGTATACTTAGATGACATCCTAATCTTCTCCCATTCCCTGGAGGAACATCGGAAGCATGTACGCTTAGTCCTCCAGAAACTCAGAGACCACCGGCTTGGAGCGAAGCTGGAGAAGTGCGAATTTGAAGTTCAGCAAATCGCATTTCTAGGATATATTATCTCCCCAGAAGGTTTCCAAATGGAGGGTTCCAAGGTACAGGCAGTCCTGGATTGGGTGCAGCCCACTAGTTTGAAGGCGCTTCAGCATTTTCTGGGCTTTGCAAATTTTTATAGACGATTTATCGCTGGATTTTCGTCTATAGTGGCGCCCTTGGTGGCACTCACTAAGAAAGGGGCGGATGTTGCTCACTGGTCTTGTGAGGCCAAAGCGGCTTTTGGCCGTCTCAAAAGGGCATTTGTCTCGGCCAAGGTGCTGCGACACCCAGATCCAGAGCGTCCTTTTGTGGTGGAGGTGGATGCCTCTGAGATGGGTATTGGGGCAGTGCTCTCTCAGATGGGGGTGTCTGATAATCGCCTTCATCCCTGTGCTTACTTTTCCCGTAAATTTTCGCCTGCCGAGATGAATTATGACGTGGGTAACCGGGAATTGTTGGCTATTAAGGATGCACTCGAGGAGTGGAGACACTGGCTTGAGGGGGCTAAGTTTGTGGTCTCAATTCTCACCGACCATAAGAATTTGGCATATTTAGAGTCAGCGAAGCGCCTCAATGCCAGGCAGGCACGATGGGCTTTGTTTTTTGCTCGCTTTAATTTTTTGATAACATATCGCCCTGGGTCAAAAAACATCAAGGCTGATGCGCTCTCGCTGAGTTTTGCTCCAATCCAGGAGACCACCGAGGAGCCATTGCCCATTGTGTCCCCATCATGTATTAAAGTGGGCATTACCCAGGACCTCTTATCATTAGTCCTTAGAGCACAGGAGCAGGCTCCTCCAGACCTTCCGGTAGGTCTTTTGTTTGTGCCTCCTAGGTTAAGACAGCGAGTGTTCCTGGAATTCCATGCCAAGAAGTCGGCAGGTCACCCGGGTATTGCCAGAACTCGGGAGTTGCTATCTAGGGCGGTGTGGTGGCCCTCGGTGGCTAGGGATGTGGATCAGTGGGTTCGGGCATGTGACATCTGTGCCTGAAATAAGACTCCTAGAGGGGTTCCTGTTGGCCCATTACATCCACTCTCTATTCCATCTAAGCCATGGACCCACATTTCAATGGATTTTGTGGTGGACTTGCCCAAATCCTCGGGGATGACAGCCATCTGGGTTGTCGTTGACAGGTTTTCGAAGATGGCGCACTTCGTTCCATTGTTTGGGCTGCCATCGGCCAGACGCCTGTCTGAATTATTTATGCTGCATGTTGTGCGCCTCCACGGGTTGCCACTTGATGTGGTCTCTGACCGTGGATCCCTGTTTGTGGCCAAATTCTGGAGGGCATTTTGTTCCGATCTCCAGATTTCTGTCAGCTTGTCGTCAGGCTACCATCCGCAGTCTAATGGGCAGACTGAAAGGGTGAACCAGTCTTTGGAGCAGTTCCTCAGGTGTTATGTCTCCAAGTGTCAGACTGACTGGGTTGCTCATCTGTCCATGGCGGATTTTGCCTATAACAACGCGGCTCACTCTGCTACAGGGATCTCTCCCTTCCTTTGTGTGTATGGGCATCATCCTAAGGCCAATTCTTTTGACCCCCTGGACTCCACGCCTGGTGGTTCCTCTGTGGTTTCGGTCCTTAGAGGTATTTGGAGGAAAGTGAAGAAAGCCCTTGTGTCTGTGTCAATAGTGACCAAAAGGGTTTTTGATAAGCGGAAAAGACCCTGCAGCTTCAAATTAGGAGACTTCGTCTGGTTGTCTACCACGAATTTGAAGTTGAGACAGCCATCTCATAAGTTAGGCCCCCGGTTCATCGGTCCTTATAAGATCACTAGGGTTATCAATCCGGTGGCATTTCAGTTAGATCTACCCCGTTCTTTGGGTATCAATAAAACATTTCATTGTTCCCTTTTAAAACGGGCGATTAGTAATCCTTCTTCCAGTGGAAGACCTTCCCCTCTTCTGATACGTGGCCAGAGGGAGTTTGTTGTTGAAAGGATTCTTGACTCCAAGATGGTTCGGGGTCGGCTGTCATTTTTGGTGCACTGGAAGGGGTATGGCCCGGAGGAGCGGTCGTGGGTGCGCAGTTGTGATCTTCATGCCCCCAGACTGTTACGCTCTTTCTTCTCGCAGTTCCCAGATAAACCCGGTGGTAGGGGTTCTTTGACCCCTCGTCAGAGGGGGGGTACTGTTAGGGTCTCCTGCTCTGTGCTGCCACGTCGTCATGGCAACCCGGAGACAAGTGCTAGCGGAGTAACCTGAGCGTAGCTGATACTCCGGTTCGGGTCTTTTGCTGTGCAGTGGTTACAGGCTCTGTGCACGGCAGGGGATCCGGTGCTGGTTTTTGGGCTCACAGTCTGTGAGGTCTGAGTGGGGCGTGGACAGCACCTGCTATATAAACCCTCTTCTCAGGTTAGGCAGATGCTGCTGAATCTTTGTTGGTTAGTCAGTTCCTGAAAGCTAGCTAGTACTGTGTAAACTTTGTATTTGTTTGTTGCTTACTGCAAATAGGCCTTGGGATTTGGTATTACACTCTGCCAATCCAGACCTAGCAGTAAGACTGGAGTCAGTCGTTTAACCTGCTGGGGTTCTTTTGCTACTCTGTGAACCTAGCAAGTTTGCGGCTGTATTCTCAGACTTGCCTGCCAAAATCCTTTCTCACTGTGCAAGGTGTTCAGGTGTCAGTTTAGTGGCAGTAAGCTGAACCAGTGCACTGCAAGTGAGGACTAGGATTGTGGAGACTCTCCTTGTGTCTATTATTCCATCTCTGACCAAGGAGTTTACTGCCACACCCGTTGGTAACCCTTTAGGGTTTTGCTGTTGCCCTTAGCAACAGCATTTCGGGTTCTCTACGTATTAAATCACTACATCTCGCTCCTTTCCATCTGAGCATTCCTAATACTAGGGAGACACCCAGTTTCTTAGCCTTTGGGCTTCTCTGTTCACTTTGTGTTTATTTTGTTACCCTATCACCTTCTGTGTATGTAATGTCATATTCCCCAGTCTGTCTGTGAGTTCATTTGTTTTGCATCCCTCACCGTTCAGACACCAGTACATTCCTGCTGGCACTGGTGTGCATAACACATATCACATCTAAACATACTTGAGGGGGGTCGCAATGTCAATGAATATTGCAAGGATTTTGCCAGGAGCTATTCAATTGATCCTGCAGTAAGCCCGTGTCTAGCGGATTTTTGCTCCCACTGTCCTGTGGCTGCAAGCAGAAATCCATGTTAACTAGTGCCTCAGGGCTAGTTACATTCTTACTGTATGCAGTAACAGCATCGGGTAGCAGTTAATTTACAGACAGACACAATACCGACAGTCATAATCTCAGTAGCCATTGACCTACAGGCAAAATATCAACACATTCATTATGCCAGCATGTTCAAAATGCCGACATAGGGCCTAATTCAGACCTGATCGTAGCAGCAAATTTGGTAGCAGATGGGCAAAACCATGTGCACTGCAGGGGAGGGTGGGGGCAGATATAACACTTGCAGAGAGAGTTAGATTTGGGTGGGTTATTTTGTTTCTGTGCTGTGTAAATACTAGTTGCTTTATTTTTACACTGCAATTTAGATTTCAGGCCCTCATTCCGAGTTGATCGCTCGCTAGCTGCTTTTAGCAGCATGGCACACGCTAGGCCGCCGCCCTCTGGGAGTGTATCTTAGCTTAGCAGAAGTGCGAACGAAAGGTTAGCAGAACTGCTCGTAAAAATTTTAACGCAGTTTCTGAGCAGCGCGAAACTTACTCCTACCTTGCGATCACCTAGGTCAGTTTAGTTCCTGCTTTGACGTCACAAACACGCCCTGCGTTTGGCCAGCCACTCCCCCATTTCCCCAGGCACGCCTGCGTTTTTACCTGTCACGCCTGCGTTTTTTAGCACACTCCCTGAAAATGGCCGGTTACCACCCAGAAACACCCACTTCCTGTCAATCACACACCGATCAAACACAGCGTCTGAAAAGCGTCGCTCGGCCTTGTGTAAAACTGTATAGTTTTGTGTGAAAGTACTTCGCGCATGCGTACTGCGGCTCGTACGCATGCGCAGAAATGCCGCTTTTTCACCTAATCGCCGCGCTGCGACCGAAAGCAACTAGCGATCGGAATGAGGGCCTCAGTTTGAACAAACCCCACCCAAATCTAACACTCTCTGCACGTTATATCTGCCCCCCCTGCAGTGCACATAGGCCCTCATTCCGAGTTATTCGCTCGCTAGCTGCTTTTAGCAGCAGTGCAAACGTTAAGCCGCCGCCCTCTGGGAGTGTATCTTAGCTTAGCAGAAGTGCGAACGAAAGGATCGCAGCGCTGATACAAAAAAAGATTGTGCAGTTTCTGAGTAGCTCGAGACTTACTCCTACCTAGCGATCACTTCAGACTGTTTAGTTGCTGGTTTGACTTCACAAACATGCCCTGCGTTCGGCCAGCCACGCCTACGTTTCCCCAGCCACTCCTGCGTTTTTATCCGACACGCCTGCGTTTTGATACACACTCCCTGAAAACGGTCAGTTACCACCCAGAAACACCCACTTCCTGTCAATCACTCTGCGGCCAGCAGTGCAAATGAAAAGCAAACTGCATCGGCTTTTGTGAAAGTACGTCACACGTGCGCACTGCACCCCATACGCATGCGCAGAAGTGCCACTTTTTTACCTAATCGCTGCGCTGCGAACGAAAGCAGCTAGCGATCAACTCGGAATGAGGGCCATGGTTTTGCCCATCTGTTAACAAATTTGCTGCTACGATCAGGTCTGAATTAGGCCCATAGTCGTAATACCAACATTTGAAATGCCAACATGTCAAAATACCGACATGAGGTATTTTGCAAAGGAATAATTATTTTACTACTTACAGTATGCTGACCTGGGAGGTCCCGTGCCCTGGACTTGAACCTTATGGTGCCCATACACTTGTGAGATTATTGGTACTAGCCTTCAATTTCGACTGGATCTGTGAGAGAAGTCGGGGGATTGTATGCACATTTTAGGTACCTTTTGACGCGATGCGCGGGCACGCCGGTCGAATCTTGCGTCTCAAGATATTATGTGCTGCACTTAATATTTATCGAATCGCAGTGCGATGGCATGTGTTTGTAAAAACACATGCTATATATCGCACTGCGATGTGCGATGGGTACCCGCCAGGAGCGGCCAGAGGCCGCGCCCACTCGGTGGTGACATGCCCATCACGTGATTACCATACGATCTATTGCATGATCGCATGGTAATCACTTTGGCAGTTCAGGGGCGATTTCATCGCCCCTGAACTGCCGGTGCGATGCCCCACGATGTCGCGTCGCGGGGCATCGCACAAGTGTATGGGCACCATTAGTGTTAGAGACCTACCAGATGGGCCCATATTTGTTGGCCAAAAATGATGCTAAGACCCTCCATTGTGCTTTATGTTAGATTACAGAAGAATTATTACAATTATTATGATTAGCAGTGCTTAGTATTATAAAGTGTGCATCTGACGTTTTTTTTTTCTGTGTGGAACCACAAGTCTCAGCATGATAGCACCTCTAATTATGTTTGGAATTAAGGTGTGAAGTCCAAGGTCCCCCATTTGTTTCTAGAGGGAATTTTGAATTCACATCATGTTTCATATAGGATTATGTAATCCCAGTGGGCAGGATGCCGTCTGTCAGTATCCCGACAGCGGCATTCCGCCCGCCAGAATGCCGGCAGCAGGGCAAGCGCTACGAGTCCCCTTGTGGATTTGCTGTGCTTGCCAGAGGATCTATTCCCGCTCTATGCGTGTCATGGACACCCACAAGATGGAGTAGACCCTGAGAGCCGGTATTCCGTCTGTCGGCATTGTGGGCTGTCTGGATACCGGCATCGGTACCCTGACCACTAGGATCCCGACAGCCGGCAAATTGATTGCCTCCCATCAGATATATTTTATTATGCAAAGGAATACCTTGCACATATTACTCAACTGTCAATTAGCATTTATTTACTTATACTCCTTACACACGGAAAATGAAATTACCGGGTGAAGCAGTTCTACCCAGGAATTTGCTGATAAACATGGCTCCTTTTCTGTGCGAAAGGGTCAACCCGAGTTGAAACTCCCGGGACATCGACCCCGAAATTTACCAGGGTGGGAGACCTGGGAATTTCTACCCAGGTTGACCCTTTTTCACACAGACGAAATACCCGTGTTGATCTGCAAACTACCGGGTAGAAATTCTTGACCCGGTAATTTGCTTCTCTGTGTGAAAGGGGGGTCAGGTAGAGACTGGCAAAACAACCTGGCAATGAAATTCCAGGTAATTGCCGGGATTTTTGTCTGAAAAGGGCATAAGAGTAGGGAGGCCAATCCCGGGATCGGGATCGGCGGGATCCCGGGATTTAGGCCCAAAAACGTCCGGGATTCAATCCCGGGATTGGAAGCTCCAATCCCGGGGATTGAGGGATCAGCGTTGAGCGTCCTCAGGA
This sequence comes from Pseudophryne corroboree, assembly GCF_028390025.1. NCBI lineage: Eukaryota > Metazoa > Chordata > Amphibia > Anura > Myobatrachidae > Pseudophryne > Pseudophryne corroboree. Next base: position 948,116,524 of record NC_086444.1, on the reverse strand, counting down.
CGCTCAGACGCTGCCCGGCTCCCTCCTCCTGTCTCCCCCTGCGCAGCGTGACCTGTGACTGTGAGGTCACGCTGCGCTTTCAGCAGCCGCCTAGCCGGAAAGTACGGCGGTCTTCACCCGCCGCCTCCTCCCGGCTCACCCTGCACTCACCCGCTGCCGGCTCCCCTACACTCACCCGCCGGCTCCGCTGCACTCACCCGCCGGCTCCTCCTCACCCGCTACCGCTGTACGGGTTATTTTATGTCTGCAGGGCGGGAGGGGCGGGGCGTGTGGGGCGGCCGGACACAGTCTAAAGCCAATCCCGGGTATCCCGGGTATCCCGGGAATCCCGGGATTGACCATTTTTCAATCCCGATATCCGGGATTGAAAAAATGGCCCGGGATTGGCTTCCCTATATAAGAGTAAGCATACTACATAGTGCTTTAAAACGGAGGATAAACACAGTAAGTTTGGGAGGCAAGGGGAGGGTATTTCTGTATGAGGGATGAGGTCTCGCAGTGTTTATACAGCCATTATACCACTGCAAGTGGGAAATGGAACAGGTAATTTGTGTTGAGTAGGCAAGCACAAATCTTATGAAGGGAGAAGGGGGGGGCTGGCTTACTGATCACTATCACAATATAAGGATAATGGAGGACAATAAAGGAAAATAAAAATGCTTCTATTATATATATATATATATATATATATATATATATATACTGTATAATATTATTATGATTTACACATTGCTTTTAGAGATGAGCGGGTTCAGTTCCTCGAGATCCGAACCCCCCCAAACTTCACGTGTTTTACACGGGGCCGAGGCAGCCTCGGATCTTCCCGCCTTGCTCGGTTAACCCGAATGAGGCCGAACGTCATCATCCCGCTGTCGGATTCTCGCGAGATTCGTATTCCATTTAAAGAACCGCGCGTCTCCGCCATTTTCACTCGTGCATTGGAGATTGAGCGGAGAGGACGTGGCTACGTTCTCTGCCTGAAAAGCTCAATATCTGTGCTCAGTGTATACTGTATAATATTATTATGATTTACACATTGCTTTTAGAGATGAGCGGGTTCAGTTCCTCGAGATCCGAACCCCCCCAAACTTCACGTGTTTTACACGGGGCCGAGGCAGCCTCGGATCTTCCCGCCTTGCTCGGTTAACCCGAATGAGGCCGAACGTCATCATCCCGCTGTCGGATTCTCGCGAGATTCGTATTCCATTTAAAGAACCGCGCGTCGCCGCCATTTTCACTCGTGCATTGGAGATTGAGCGGAGAGGACGTGGCTACATTCTCTGCCTGAAAAGCTCAATATCTATGCTCGGTGTGCTGCAAATATCTGTGCTCAGTGTGCTGCATTGTGGTGACCACCAGTATATTATAGTAGTACAGTACAGTAGGCCATTGCTGTATCTTGCAGCTTCGTGTCAGACTCAGTTCTAGTATCCTGATCAGTGCTCAATATCTGCTGCATTGTTGTGTGACCAGTATATACTATATAGTAGTACAGTGCAGCATTTTGGTGAACACCAGTATATAGTAGTACAGTACAGTAGGCCATTGCTGTATCTTGCAGCTCTGTGTCACTTCAAGTATCCATATCTGTGCTGCATTGTTGTGAGCAGTATATAGTAGTACAGTGCAGCATTTTGGTGACCAGTATATAGTAGTACAGTACAGTAGGCCATTGCTGTATCTTGCAGCTCTGTGTCACTTCAAGTATCCATATCTGTGCTGCATTGTTGTGAGCAGTATATAGTAGTACAGTGCAGCATTTTGGTGACCACCAGTATATAGTAGTACAGTACAGTAGGCCATTGCTGTACTTGCTGCTCTGGGTCACTTCTAGTATCCTGATCAGTGCTTAATATCTGTGCTCAATGTCAGTGCTGCATTGTGGTGATCAGTATACTACAGTACAATAGTCCAGTGCTGTTCTCACTGCTCAGTGTCAGTTCTCCGTAGTATCATCAGTGATCAGTGCTCAGTATAATCAGTGATCAGTATAATTAGTGCGCTGTTATACGTGTGCCCGTTTTCCGCCATTAGTGCATTGGGATTTAGACAATTTATGAAGTTATGGTGTCCCCGGTACAAAATCCCATCTAGATTCCACTTGACTAGGCAGGCGATAGCGAGATTTTACCAATTAATATCAGTGATTTATAATTAATTATTAATTACAGTGATCTTGCCAAATGATTCCAGTGATTTTGTCATTTTCTTCCAGTGATTTAGACCAATAATACCATTGATTAGAATGAATAATTCCTGTGATTTTGTCATTTTCTTCCAGTGATTTGGACCAATAATACCATTGATTAGAACGAATAATTCCTGTGATTTTGTCATTTTCTTCCAGTGATTTGGACCAATAATACCATTAATTAGAATGAATAATTCCTGTGATATTGAGGTGTTTGTGTCGCTTAGCTTAGTCGTCCAGCGACCACAGTGCACCTCTTTTTCTCTTTTCTTTGCATCATGTGCTGTTTGGGGCCAATTTTTTTAACTGCCATCCTGTCTGACACTGCAGTGCCACTCCTAGATGGGCCAGGTGTTTGTGCCGTACTCTTGGGTCGCTTAGCTTAGTCATCCAGCGACCTCGGTGCAAATTTTAGGACTAAAAATAGTATTGTGAGGTGTTCAGAATAGACTGGAAATGAGAGGAAATTATGGTTATTGAGGTTAATAATACTATAGGATCAAAATGACCCCCAAATCCTATGATTGAAGCTGTTTTTTAGGGGTTTTTGAAAAAAAACACCCGAATCCAAAACACACCCAAATCCGACAAAAAATTTTAAGGGAGGTTTTGCCAAAACGCGTCCGAATCCAAAACACGACCGCGGAATCGAATCCAAAACCAAAACACAAAACCCGAAAAATTTCTGGTGCACATCTCTAATTGCTTTACAAGTGTGAAGATTGTAATATATTGAAGTCATTAGTTTGAACAGGAATTTATGTTCCTGTCACTCTAATTAATCCATTATACTCAGCTACTCGCTCATTAGCCTTTTTAGATTGATTCCATACCTTTGTCAAACTGAAGTAAAGTTTAAGAAGATTATTTCACTGCTGGCCACCCAGCTAAGACTACACAGGCATAATTAGGCTTAAATATAATCAGTTGTGAAATGTCATTGGGAGTCTGGTGTTCAGGCCAAAGATATAAGCTTCTGCCAAGCACTAAAAAGTACAAATTCCCATGTGAATTCTCAACTATTTTTTCTCACAACTTTATTTAATAATGATTGTGTCACGTCAACATCTTTTTCTGTTAACCACAGTATATAGGGAAAACACATTTTTACATATTAAAAACTATTACAGGAAAATGATTGATATGACTCACATTCACAGTTCTCGGTTATTAAATGCATAACTCTGTACTGTCAACAGTTCTGTCTGTCATCAGTTTATATCTAAAAAAAAGTTTATGTCTCAAAAAAAGTTCCATCCATATATTATATTAGTTTTCAGTAACTCTTCTCATATTCTCATGTCAATACTATGCTAAGCATAGAATACACACTACAGGAGATCCAGTCATCGTACCAGCGTTCGGTATGCCGGCAGTCAGAATACTGGTTAGGTTTAGGCACTATAGGAGAGGTTAGGGTTAGGCTGCGGGAGGGGGGTGGTGGATGAAAGTTAGGGTTAGGCTGCAGGGAGGAAGCGTTAGGTACTAAAGCATTTGGAGTAAGGCTGAGGCATACTATGGTTAGGGGTGACTCACTACAGAGGTCAGTCATGGGTATTGTCTGTCAGTTTTACAAAATGGTCAGTAGAAATGATTACTAGGACTGGAACCACCTGGTGACTATCATAATAGCATCTGGGGCCGGGTTCAGAGGTGGACACATTATCCATGGCACACACAAACAGCCAATGCTTTAAGTCTGCACATGCAACTGAGACGTACAGTGCATGTGTCTAATAGTCTGCGCGAAGATACACAGACACCTGAAAATCTGGACTCTAGAAGTTGTCAACATGGACAAAATGACGACATATGAGTTGCTGACATAGTAAAAATGTCGACATTAAGGTTATTATTAGAATTAAATTATGACTTTTACAAGTCAGCGTTGTGCATGTTCACTTGTATAATGTCGACATACAGTTCATATCAACATTATGTAGTTTACATTCGGCACACCGACATACTGTAATGTATGTATCCTGGAGGTACATCATGTAAGCATGATCATGTAGGGAATGCAGTTAGATATTACCTGTAAATGTAACAATGTGCTGAACCTTGTGCCTGTCTGAGAGCTCTCCTGTAGCTACTGGTGGTCTCTAATTAGAAGGATCACATCTAGCATACTGGTTGATGGGCATACACAAGTATTCTGCAGTATAAAAAGCAATTTTTAAAGCATTTAAGCAAGCAGCGTTGCTACAAATAAAATTATTTATAAAACAAGAAGACCTAACATGAAAATGGACTTTGGAAACCAAAAATGTCACATAAAGCAGACCTTACAGAAAGTTTGATCATTGGCTGCTATTAGCAAATAAGGTCATTATAAAGAGTTATAGCTAAATATACAGTACTGTGCAAAAGTTTTAGGCAGGTGTGGGAGAAAATGCTGCAAAGTAAGAATGCTTTCAAATACAGAAATGTTAATAGTTTATTTTTAGCAATTACAATTAAAAGTGAATGAACAGGAAAAAAAAATCTAAATCAAGTCAATATTTGGTGGGCTCACCCTTTGCCTTCAAAACAGCATAAATTCTTCTAGGTACACTTGCGCACAGTTTTTGAAGGAACTCAGCAGGGAGGTTGTTCCAAACAACTTGGAGAACTAACCACTGATCTCCTGTGGAGATAGGCTTGCTCAAATCCTTCTGTCTCTTCATGCAGTCCCAGACAGACTCGATGGTTTTGAGATTAGTGCTCTGTGTGGGCCATATCATCACTTCCAGGACTCCTTGTTATTCATTACGCTTAATGACATTGGCTGTACGTTCAGGGTTGTTGTCCTGCAGCAAAATAAATTTGGAGCCCATCAGATGCCTCCCTAAGGGTATTGTATGATGGATAAGTACTTGCCTGTATTTCTCAGCATTTAGGACACCATTAATCCTGATCAAATCCTCAGCTCCATTTTCATGCTTCACTGTTGCCTGCAGACACTCATTATCGTACCGCTCTCCTTCCCTTCGGTGACCAAACTGCCTTCTGTCACAGCCAGATATTTTACATTTTGACTCATCAGTCCAGAGCACCTGCTGCCATTTTCCTGCACCCCAGTTCCAATGTTTTCATGCATAGTTGAGTAACTTTGCCTTGTTTCCACATTGAAAGTATGGCTTTTTGGCTGCAATTCTTCCATGAAGACCACTTCTGGCCAGACTTCTTCAAATGGTAGATGGGTGTACCTGGGTCCCACTGGTTTCCTGGGTTGTCTACTGGGTCTCCTGTCCTCAACATTGCCCGTTTCTTTGTGCTTCACTTCTGAGAAATACAGGCACCTCCATCATTGAGGCATCTGATTAGCTTCAAATTTAATCTGCAGCAGGACGATGACCCCAAACATACGCCCAATGTCATAAATAATGATCTTCAATGTAAAGAAGAACAAGGAGTCCTGGAAGTGATGATATGGCCCCCACAGAGCCCTGATCTCAACAGCTGTCTAGGATTGCATGAAGAGATAGAAGAATTTAGGCAAGCCTACATCCACAGAAGGTCTGTGGTTAGTTCTCCAAGATGTTTGGAACAACCTCCCTGCCGAGTTCCTTCAAAAACTGTGCAAGTGTACCTAGAAGAATTGATGCTGTATTATAGGCAAAGGGTGGTCACACTAAATACTGATTTGATTTAATTTTCTCTTTTGTGCATTCACTTTGCATTTTGTTAAGTGAACATTCTTACTTTGCAGCATTTTTTCCACACCTGCCTAAAACTGTTGCACAGTGCTGTACATTTGAAAAAAAAGCAAACAAAAATGTAAAAAAAAAAAAAAAACATTCATCTAATAGGCATACTATATGGACCAGTTTGTTATTTTCTATTATAGAATACTATTTTTCTAGTTATGATGAATGAGTGTGATTGTAAACAATTAGTATTCCTGTAATATGGCTGTGTGTTGGAAATATGAGATTGCCTTTATCAGGCTAGGGTATGGGTCATTAGGTCGATAAGACTTAGGTCGACAGTCATTAGGTCGACCACTATTGTTCGACATGGTTACTAGGTCGACATGGTCATTAGGTCAACATGTACTAGGTCGACATGGAAAAATGTCGACATTAGTTTTTTACTTTTTTTGGTGTCGTTTTCTTCGTAAAGTGACAGGGAACCCCAATTAGTGCACCATGTCCCCGCTCTGCACAGGTTACTGTTCCCACTCGTAGTCCACGTGGATCATAAAGTATGAAAAAGTTCAAAAAAATGGGGGGGGGGGGAATTGAAAAACTCATGTCCACCTTTTTTCATGTCGACCTAGTACATGTAAACCTAGTGACCATGTCGACCTAATGCATGTTGACCAATAGTGGTCGACCTAATGACTGTCGACCTAAGTCTTGTCCTAATGACCGTATCCCTCAGGCTAAGTGGCTCTCACTTTAACTTGACAGAGTAGTGTTATAATAAGACGCAGGAGTGAGCCTGGAAAATGTGAACTAAGATGATTTTACAGTTAAATCTACTCTGGCACTTCTATGTTGTCTCCAAAATGAAAGTGATACAGTGAAACAATTGTAAGTTACTATATAAAAACTCCATAGCTCATGTTTTCAGAAGCTGAACATGTGAAGCATCTAGGCGTAAATTATCCATCACAGATCTCTATGGTAACAAATTAAGGCCTGTAAATACTGACTTTCTTTTTACATTATAGCTAGCGTTATATGAACCCTAAGCCATCTGTGCTGACCCTCAAGCACACTAGAAATACTTTGATGTACATGCCACAGACAGAATGCCTGCACGCATGCAACATGTGCTGCTCTAAAATAGAAATTAACCAGACAGTGCAGCCTATATTCCAACATTCTTTATCTGTCAGACAGAATAGTACATTGTCATTAAAGGAGTCAAATAAATCCGGTTTGGCATCTAAATTATTAGATGCCTTACAAAAATAAATAAACCAATCAGTAATAAAATAGTACAGATGTGTCCTCATACAGCTATCCTTTTTGCAACATATGGTGCAAGATGCATGGCACAATAGGGGTCATTCCGACTTGATCTCACGTTAGGATTTTTCTCTGCGCTGCGATCAAGTCAGAACTGCGCATGCACCGCAATGTGCAGGTGCGTCGTACGGGTACAAAGCAGATCGTTGCTGAGCGATGGATTTAACGAAGAATCCGTTCGCACAGCCGATTGCAAGGAGATTGACAGGAAGAGGGCGTAAATGGGCGTCAACTGACCGTTTTCTGGGAGTGTTTGGAAAAACGCAGGCTTGTCCAAGCGTTTTCAGGGCAAGTGTCTGACGTCAATTCTGGGACCAAAAAGACTGAAGTGATCACAGGGGCTGAGTAAGTTCTGAGCTACTCAGAAACTGCAAAAAACTTTTTTGTAGTGCTCGGCTGCACATGCGATTGCACGCTTGCAAAGCAAAAATACACTTCCCTATAGGCGGCGACTATCTGTTCGCAGTGCTGCAAAAAATAGCTAGCGAGCGATCAACTCGGAATGACCCCCAATGGGGGTAATTCAGACCTGATCATAGCAGCCAATTTGTATGCAGTTGGGCAAAACCATGTGCACTGCAAGGGGGGGGGGGGGATATATAACATTTGCAGAGAGAGTTAGATTTGGGTGGGTTATTTTGTTTCTGTGCAGGGTAAATACTGTCTGCTTTATTTTTACACTGTAATTTAGATTTCAGTTTGATCACACCCCACCCAAATCTACTGTAACTCTCTCTGCACATGTTATATCTGCCCCCCTCACATGCAGTGTACATGGTTTTGCCCCACTGCTAACAAATTTGCTGCTATGATCAAGTCTGAATTACCCCAATATCTGCAACTGTATCCAGGGTAACATAGAATTTGACGGCAGATAAGAACCACTTAGCCCATCTAGTCTGCCCATGTACATGCATACAATAGGGTTAGTTTTTGTTGGGAGCCAGTTCCTACCAGTATATTTTTGAAGAGTGGGAGGGAATACACGCAAGCATGTGGAGAACATACAAACTCAACACTGTTAGTGCCATGGTGGGAACCGTACCCATGACCTCAGTGCTGTGACGCAGTAATGCTAACCATTATACCATCCGTACTGCCCCGAACCTGTGCATTGTAATTTTGTTGCATTGGTGAGATCCATTGTGCGGCTTAGTCACAATCCCTATAGATTGTGAGCTTGCGAGCAGGGCCTTCCTACCTCTGTCTGTCTGTTTTTACCCAGTTTTGTTCTATTACTGTTGTTCTAATTGTAAAGCGCAATGGAATATTCTGCGCTATATAAGAAATTGTTAATAAATAAATAAATAAATAAATAAAGACTGCAGGGCTCCAAACAGGGCTATTTGGTGCAGTTTAAAGATAAACGTACACATCTCTATATGGACTGATTGATAGACAGACAATAGATACAGATAGATACATTGTGCTAGTGTTTTAAGGGAAAGATACACATAGTTTACCAATGAGGATTATTCACATACTTAACTCATGAAAAATATGTGTATAAGAAATAAATAAATAATGGATCAGAAATGAAGACCAGTCAGCAACTCCATTAACTGTAACATATTGAAATATCTTCGATACTCCTTAATTATCGTTAGCAAAAACAGACCCCTTAGGTTTCTATGGGTGCTGCTAAATTATGGATATCTGGTTCTAGGTTGACAGTAACTAGGTCGACCACTATTGGTCTATAGTAACTAGGTCGACAGGGTTTCTAGGTCGACAGGGTCTCTAGGTTGACATGTTCTAGGTCGACAGGTCAAAAGGTCAACTTTTTTTTTTCTTTTTTGAACTTTTTCATACTTTACGATCCACGTGGACTATGATTGGGAACGGTAACCTGTGCCAAACGCAGCGGTAACAGAGCGAGGCACCTTGCTCGAAGCATGGTGAACGAATCGAGCCATGCGAGGGGACACAGTGCAATAATAGGGGTTCCCGGTCACTGTACCGCGAAAACAGCACAAAAAGACCTAGACCCTGTCGACCTACAGACCCTGTCGACCTAGAACCGCTGTCGACCTAGTTACTGTCAACCAATAGTGGTCGACCTAGACAAAGTCGACCTAAGTGTGGTCAACCTTCCATTCCACACCCTATTTTATGACATATACCAAATTCCAGATTGCAAAGCTTTCCAGAGCTTGGCACCATTAACCAATGGCATCGTGGGCTATTGTTTGGCAGTTTTTCCCAGAAAGGATCCTTAAGAACCCTCTCCTTCAGCCCGAACCTTCTTACAAACTCTGTCCCCTCAACAACTTATAACATTACAACCACATAAAAAATGTGGATTGTGATAAATATGCCCCTATGAGTATAGTGTATGGCTTAGTGCAGTGGTGGCCAAAGCGTGGCTCTTGAGCCACATGCGGCTCTTTCTTTATTCAAATGTGGCTCCCAAAACTCAAAGTCACGTGACCACAAGAGATCTGTAAACCGCTGCACTCCAGCCACACCTGCAGCAGCACTACGTAGACTGAGAACCGAGGGAGCCAAATACACATGGGGGAGCTGACTGGAGTGACACAGGAGGGTGCTGGCTGGAGTGACACATGGGGGAACTGAAGTGTATTATGTGAATCTGGCTTTTCAATATATTTTCTGCGGATCTGGCTTTTTAAATTATTTGATGTAGAAGTGGCTTTTTCATTGTAATTTATTTTGGAGCTGGCTTTTTCAATGTATGTTATACCGCGGCGTGGCTTAGCAGGCACAAGGTCACACCCCATTTTTGCAAGTGCGCCTTCGGCTCGAAGTCGGCTCTTTGATGTACCTAACAAGATTTCTTGACTCTTTGTCTCTGACTGGTTGGCTACCCCTGGCTTAGTGTATGGGAGAGTTTTTCTATATGTCTTGCAAATGGCCTTGTTTTAAGCAATGTGATATCGATGTACATTATTTCTCACTGGCAAATATAAACAGGTCACTATATTAATTAAGAAACACAGTATTGATTACATAACTGCAATTCTTTTATATAACCTTCTAAAATAACAATCAGATTTTAATCCACTTAGAATTGCGCAGCTGCAACCATTCCCCACTGCAGTGTGAAATGGTCACAGTGCTGAGATTCACTGCAAAACAAGTCATAATGCCCCAGCACTGCCCACTTCCCTGGTAGAATGTTCAGTTGTAATGGGGGTCCAGGAAATGTGGTAGTCTCCTGGACATTTTGGGACAGTAGGTTGTATTCATTATTTTTACTCTTGTTCATTATACTGATTGATTGCTTAACCATATCATCATTGCAACTGCCATCTATACAGAGCATTTGGCTGTCAGTTAATATCCTATATAGCAGTGCAGGACAGGGCCGTAACTAGGGGTGTATGAGTGTTGCTGTAACACAGGACACAAAGCACCATAGGTGGAACCGTCGCTACCCCGGATAGCAGGGTCCCTGGAACAGCATCCTGCAGCCAGTATTGCTACTGCAGTGTCACCTGATGCATTCTTTGGATGCTCCAGGCAGCACCATACTTCCCAGTGTCGGTGGCCCCACCCCCTCAGTGTCGTTATGACATTATGTGTTCAGGGGGCGTGGCCGGCACAGGGCACAGTGCTGCTCTATTATGGCCCTCGTGCAAGATATGAAATCAGAAACTATTTCGGGAATCGCATGAATTATTTTGAATGATCCATCACCTAGTTCTTGGTTTTCTCCTACAGCTTATGGAGGGGTGACCATGGACTAATAAGAATCCACAAGCATGGAGACAAACCTTATTGGACCACCTGTACACACGGACATTTCAGAATGGTGGAAGATGGTCTTTTTCTGGTATTATGCTTTACTACATAAACAGAGATTAGGGCCGGCTCCAGGCAAGTTCGAATAGAGTGGCCGCGCGGGGCGCCACTCTTAATGGGCGCCGCCATATTCGTGCCTGGAGCCGAGTCAGCCTGCAGCGCTACCCGCCCGGCCTGCCCGATCCTGTTGTGTGCACGCTATGCGCGCAGTGCGGCGCCGGCGCAGCACGCATACTGCGCACACAACAGTGTAGGAAGAGTCACTCCGCCCGCGCCCTCAGCAGACTCCCCCCTCCCAGCAGCACCGCAGGTATTGGGGCATTTCTGGATTGGGCACTGTGTGGCGGCATTTATGTATTTGGCAGGGCACTGTGGGGTCATATCTGGCACTGTGGGGGCATTTATGTATCTGGCACTGTGGGGGCATTTATGTATCTGGCACTGTGGGGGCATATCTGCACTGTGGGGGCATTTATGTATCTGGCACTGTGGGGGGCATATCTGCACTGTGGGGGCATTTGTGTATCTGGCACTGTGGGGGCATATCTGCATTGTGGGGGCATTTATGTATCTGGCACTATGGGGGCATTTATGTATCTGGCACTGTGGGGCATATCTGCACTGTGGGGGCATTTATGTATCTGGCACTGTGGGGCATATCTGCACTGTGGGGGCATTTGTGTATCTGGCACTGTGGGGGCATATCTGCATTGTGGGGGCATTTATGTATCTGGCACTGTGGGGGCATATATGCACTGTGGGGGCATTTATGTATCTGGCACTGTGGGGGCATTTATGTATCTGGAACTGGGGGCATTTATGTATCTGGCACTGTGGGGGCATTTATGTATCTGGCACTGTGGGGGCATTTATGTATCTGGCACTGTGGGGGCATATCTGCACTGTGGGGTCATTTATGTATCTGGAACTGGGGGCATTTATGTATCTGGCACTGTGGGGGCATATCTGCACTATGGGGGCATTTATGTATCTGACACTGTGGGGGCATATCTGCACTGTGGGGGCATTTATGTATTTGGCACTGTGGGGGCATTTATGTATCTGGCA